>NC_134083.1:38327619-39038869 GCF_000715075.1 Nicotiana tabacum
TTATTGGTGTTTCTTTATAAATACTTGTAATGGGCAGTGTAATGATGTAATCAAAATTTCATTGTTTACATGTTGTCTTTCTTTTATTTACGTAATTTAGTTCGCCTTTTATTTTCTGCTAATATATATGGCTGTATATACTTTTCATCATTTCCATAAGGTTCTTCGAACATGTTTGACTAAGACATTTGTTTTATTTAGTTTTACATTTTTCAACACATAAACAAGTACTTGAATTCCAAACTATACTGTAATGCACAATTTCCAATAAAACAAAAACTCAACTGAATCCCATCTCGATCTCAACTCAATTCACAAATCACAAATCATTCATGATCACATAAAAACCATCTCTTAACACATTTCACATCCCTTGTTATGATAATTTGATTTAAGGACAAAAGGAAACTTACCAATTTACTAGAAAAATTGATGGACAACATCACAGAAGTAATTGCAGCCACTAGACCCCAGCCAGTTAGAGTTGAGGGGCTTTTGACTCTTCTTTTGTTTCTGCAAAGTAAAAAATAAGCCTCAATGCATTGACACTACCAACCAAGAAACAAAAGGAAATTTCCTGATTCAATTTACCAAACCAACGTAATACAATTTCAAGTTAGCAATTCCCCAATTCATTCCCCCACCCACCCCAAACACACACAAAAAAAAACTACTAAACTTGAATATATTGTAGAACTTAACTTAAAGAACAACCCAGTTTAGCATAGATAATTCACTGTAAACTAATTTCTCAAGTTGGTAAATTTTATAATTACCTATCGTTTTAAAAAAAAATTAGAACTTTTAAAACCATAATGGAGCTGCAATCACCTCTCTCTTATTATAAGATTTCAATTTGGTTATCATAACCAATGGCGGATCCAAGATTTCAAAGTCATGGGTGCTCGTTGGAAAGAGTTGCGAAAGAAGACGGTAGAAGAATTTAGCTATGGGTGCTCACTCAGTAGTTATCTAAAATTTTTGCTAATTGCCTACGTAAATATACTAAATCTGGGTAAAGAAAATGGGTGCTTGAAGCACCCACAACTCTTCATGTGTATCCACCACTGATTATAACCTAATATATTTGATAAATTAAAGAAAAAAACATGTACGGACAATATTAATTGAAAGCTAATATTCTACAAGATATTTTTTCAAAATAGAAAATAATTAGTACTCAGCTTATGAAGTAATAATCTTAAGATGTACTTACCAAAAAAACAATAATACTCCAAATAACTTTAAGATGTGCAATTGAATTACATTGTTCTAAAATGTGAAATGGAGTCCGCTTATAAACGCTTAAACTAATTTCGTTTTTCAATTGTAACAGACTAACAGTATACATACATGAGTTTTCAGGCTTCAATAGATATAACTGAATGAATAGCTTTATTAGAGATATACTGGCCAATGGCTCAAACTCTCAATCCTTTGCAAGATCATAGCATCTTGTTCACCGACTCAAAGCATGAAATTGTAATATAAAACATGTGATTTTTGCATCAATAATGAAGACTAGTGTTAATTAGCACATTTCAGGATGCAACGAGCTGCAGTGTCTTCTTAAAATACGCATAGAACTAAATTAAGAACCAAAAAGACTGAGTTGGTAAATAGCTCAAATAGGTAAATCACAGAGTAAACGCTATGCGTGTTATATAAGAGAGCAAAATCAAATAAAATGGAGATATACCTTGCCTCAAGTCGGGATGCAACAGTCGAAGGCAACGAAGTTGTTTCAGTTCTGAATACGAAGAGAGAAGTGGGCACCGCGGAGGAAAATACTAGAGAGAATAAGCTAGGGTTTAAACTAAGAAGAATCAATCAGAATAAGATAGAATTGAAAAAAAAGAACCCCCAAAATTCTTTCTTGGACAGTTGCGAATCATTGGGCTATTTATAAGTAGCAGATTGCATTTTGAGAAATTGCTCAAATGCTATTTAATTTCATATTTATAAATTGCATCTGAAATGCAAGTTAAGCTAATGACATCTCCTAAACCGTCTATTATTTCAGCTAACTTCGAACTAGACATATTCATGGTTCGGTTTGGATCGGTTTTTTCCCTAAAAAAGAAACCCAACTATTTAAGTCGGTTCTTAAAATGTTGGAATCAAACTAAACCAATTAAGTCGGTCTTTTAGCGATTCAATTTTTGTCGATTTTTATCGGTTTTTTCGGTTATTTGTCGTATTTTTTCTTAAATATGAGACATACACTACCAAACACATATTCCGACGACTACATTTTCAACGTAACGCTATCAAACCAACTGCTCTTTGAGAAATCTATCATTTACCATGATATATTGATGATAATTGAATCGAATAGTGATGAACAATTTAAGTACTTAATTAAAAATCGATTATTTTTAACACGAAATAATTCTTGTACTTAGCAAAAGCAAACTACCAATCAAACTAGAATGTAAAAGAAAAGAATTAGATTATTGTAATAGCAAAAAACTAGACTTAAAATACAAACGACTAATATGTACCATAACATTTTAGAAACTTTATATAAAAATACACGTATATATAAGTGTAATAATAAATTTAAATAGCTACCTCTATAGTAGGTTTGGTTGGATTTTTTCAGTTATTTTTTTATTAAAACCAAAACCAAACCAAATTTGATTGGTTTTTTAAATTCAAAACCAAAACCAAACCAAACCTAAAAAGTATCGGTTTTTTTGGTCGGTTTGGTTCGGTTTTTCGGGTTTTTATGAACACCCCTACTTAGAACACATGTAAATAATTTTTCACACATGCATTATACATATTTTGAAATTTCACAAATATTACACATTAATGAAATTTTCCAACTAAAATTACATATTTTAGGAAAGAATTACTTCAATATGATCCTATGTCTTGTTAAATAACAAAAATAGTCTGTTGATCTAAAATAATTCGTTAAATATACTAATTAGCAGTTTTGATCCGTTAATTCATAAAATATGAAAAATTTCTTAATTTAATAAACTCCGACTATTAAATTTTACGGGATAATGAAACAATAAAGTTCTTTATTTTATTAAAAATATCAAATTATGAGTAAGAGTTAATTATGAAGTTTTAAAAATTAATTATAATTACAGTTTTATCTAACATATAATGCACTTAATGGTTAATAAAACATCAACATTTTGTGTTGAAGATGTGCTTTTATGATAGTATAACTTAAGATAAATAGGTTACATACATCTCGAGGAAATTACCTGTTAATATTTTTTTGTTTTTAACGAAACTTTAACCAACAACAACAACATACCCAGTATAATCTCACTAGTGGCGTCTAAGGAAGGTAGTGTGTACGCAAACCTTACCCCTACCTGGAGAGGTAGAGAGCTTGTTTTTGATAGACCATCGGCTCAAGATAAGGTGGAAAAGAAGAAAAGGAAAAAAGAAGAAGGAGAAAGAAAGACGAGGGAGACAAAAGACGATAAGGAAAACGAGAAGAAAAGGTAGCATCAGATAGTAACAATGAAATTTTAACCATGAAATTTAATATTTACGCTCATTTCATTAGGATACACTTTTAAGTGCATATAATTATTTGCTTATTAGGATATTATCATTAAATTTGAGTAGATTAATCAAAATAATTTGTTTTCTCAATAATTAGAGTCGATTGTCTAAGCTTTTATGTCCTGAATGCTACTCCACAAAGTATTAGGAACGTATCCATAATGAAGCGCACCAAAATAATTTATTTATTTATTTGGTAATTAAACATTTAGCATTAACCACTAATGTAAATATTTACAAAGTATAGCAGGTCACCACGACATGTGTTAAAAACAAGCTCTAGGTCTGTCATTAATGGAGTCGATGAATTGAAGAAGAAGAGAGAACAGAGAACAGAGAAGAGAAGAGAGGAAGGTTCTGGAAAGAGAAAGTGCATCTGAATTTTCTCTCTCATATTCCTGAAGTACATTGTACACTATTATATACCTATTACAAGAAAATATCTCCACTAACTATTCTTATAACAGCTAAGCAACTATCCTCTAACTAATTATTCTTCTAGAAGAGTACAATATAAATAGCTAACTGTACAACTATTTATTTCTACACTCCCCCTCAAGTTGAGAATGGAAAATATTTTCCATTCCCAACTTGGAAAGTAATGTTGAATGTTGTTGATGGCCTAAAGCCTTTGTCAAGATGTCTGCAGGTTGTTCTTGACTAGATATATATGTAGTTCTTATCAAACCTTCTTGTATTTGCTCCCTTATAAAGTGGCAGTCAATTTCTATATGTTTTGTTCTCTCATGGTACATAGGATTAGCTGCTATTTGTAAGGATGCCTTGTTATCACAATACAACTCAATAGGCATCTTCACATTCACTTGTAACTCCATCAATAGTCCTTTCAACCATATTAATTTTGCTACTCTATGTGCCATACTTCTTCTATATTCAGCTTCTGCCGAACTTCTAGATATAGTGCTCTGCTTCTTTGCTTTCCAGGAGATAAGTGATGCTCCTAGCTTGATACAGAAACTAGTAACTTATTTTCTAGACATGGGTCATGAAGCCTAGTCTGAATCACAGTAAGCCACAATTTCTTCCGCACTAGTGCTTGACATTAAAAGTCCAAGTCCAGGTTGTTTCTTGACATACTTCACTACATGTAGATCTGCTTCATAATGTGACCTTTTTGGTGCATGCATAAATTGACTCAAATATTGTACTGCATATGCAATGTCTGGTCTGGTTATCGTTAAGTACAACAACTTTCCAACTACCCTCTGAAAAATGGTCTTCTCTTCCAAAAGCTCATCAGAACTTCCTTTCTTTATTAGCTCATCAAATTCTGCACTAGCTAGCTATAGATGTTGTTCCATTGGAGTTTCTTTAGGCCTTGAACCTGGGAGGCCTGCTTCAGAGATCATCTCCAAGGCGTACTTTCTTTGTGATATTATGATTAGGGGTGGGCATTCGGTATTTCGGTTTGGTATTTAAGAATTTCGGTTCGGTATTTCGGTATTCGGTTTATCAATTGTGTATACCAAATACCGTACAAAAGTATTTCGGTACGGTTCGGTATTTCTTATTTTGGTTTGGTACGGTTTCGGTTTAATATTCGCTAAATAAGCAACGCTAACGAGTGACCATTCTCCTATGTTTCAATGCCCTGTCTAACTGTTCAGCCAAGAAATGAAGAAATACAATGAAATTGAACAACCATTTCTTCAGAAAGAAGTAAATAGACTTATAGACATGATGCATTTTCTATTTTCTAATGCTGGCATTTGGAGCCAGCAAGCCAAAATGTTATGCAATTACAAATAAGCAGCAAAATAAGAAGGTCTACATTTCTAAACGGAATAAGCAGCATCAAGCCAAAACATGGGGAAGAGGAAAACTATCAAACACCATAATCCACATCCCAAAAGGAGGACTAATAGAAAATCATATTAATTGTTGGCAATTTACTCTCTAGCTGCAGTTCATTTTATAGAAGGGATTCCCCATTAGCTTTATTTTGCACAAATAGAAATACTTTTCTATTTTTCTCTGTAATTTTGTACTATAAAACATAATACAGTAACAATTGTATTTATGAAATTTAAGATAGAAAACAAAATTGAATTATATGAAATCTCTTTTTAGTATCTTCGAATTAAATTTCTGCACTGAATCAATATTATCATCAGCTGTTTTTCGCTTTCCACACACAATTACTTTATTAGAAATAGAAACAGATCGCTAAAATCTTCTGAATGCAATTGATGATATTTTGCATTTACTCAATTGCTTTTCAAGGTAATCAAAGAAATATTGGTAGAGAGCTAAAAAAAATCTATTCTTTAACAGTTCCAGCACAAAAGAATATGCATGTTCTTCATAAAACAAAAAACTACAAAAAACAAAGGATTAAAAAGTATAATTTCTTTTTGTAAAGACAGTGAGACACATACCCAATAATCTAATAAAACCTTAAAAAAGAGAAAGCTTTCAAGTAAATTATGGAAGAAACTAGAAACATACCTTTGATTCTTTGAAGTCACAACAACCGATCTCTTTGAAGTCACAACAGCCGGTCTTCGTTTGCCCGTTTCTGAAACTATCTCCCTAATTGAAAGCCTGAAGCTGAAACTATCGCTGAGACACCGACGCCGTTTGCCCTAATTGACTTTCTAAATTCTAATTCCCTAATGAGTAATGCCTAATCCCTAATGGAATGAAAGATAAATACTAGAGAGTGGGCTTGGGCTGGGGCGTTGGAGTGGGCAGTGGGCTGGGCATTAGATTAGAAAGTCTTTAAAAAGTGTTGGGCTGGGCAGTATAGCTATAGGTCCAACTTAAAAAATCTTTAAAAATTCGATATTTCGGTATACCGAAATTTTAAGATCCCAATACCGAAGACCGTACCGTAATACCGAAATACCGAATTAGACCGAAATACCGAAAAAACCGAAACCGAAATACCGAATTAATTCGGTCCGGTTCGGAATTCGGTTTTTCGAATTTTATGCCCACCCCTAATTATGATGCCCTCACTTGATCTAGCAAACTCAATACCCAGAAAGTATCTTAGTTCTCCAAGATCTTTCAGCTTAAAGTTTTTGTGCAGAGCATCGTTGGCTTAAAATAAATCTTTTTATTATTACAGTTCCCATTAATTTTGACAACTAGATTTTTTAATTATTTGAAGGTGATCGAAATTGTTCACTTTTGATAAATATAAAGTACCAATTGGCTTCCCCGGATCTCATTTGTTGGGATCACACTGAATATATTATTGTTAGTGTTGCCCTAGTATATATATATATAAACGGTACTGTTTTAGACCTACCTTCAAACATGACCAGTTTTGTTATTGGGAATTGCATTGCCTGCTATTTATTTGTTATAATGCTCCCCTACCTAATTTAAATTGTAAAAACTTCCCCACCATTCTCTGAAATCTTATATATTTCATCACAAAATTTTGTCACTTAAAAGAAAGGAGAAGTTTGGGATCTACTTATTTTTTAAGTTTACCACATCAAGCTATCTATATCTGCCTTCTGGTCCCATACCACAGTCGAACTTTGGCGTGCTTGTTGACTAAACAGTTTTACAAGTCGTTTTTAGCGACTGTACAGAACATCGTTGTCTACTTCTACCTTTTTGTCCCCGTTGTTTATGTAAAGTCGGCATGCTTACTAAAGTGGCATTTAGGAACAACGTTTCAAGCTATCATGTCGCTGAACTAGTCCTATGTGAAATCCTTGAAGTAGTTGTACTCTAGCTCGAACCTGCTTCTTAAAACTAATCAGAAACAGAGAACTTTGAATACACGTAAGACTAGTTTGTTGTATTAAAGAAATTACGTGTTGCCGGAAAAAAAATTGATTCTTGTTATCCTTTCCTTTACATTAGAAACCCAAAATTGCCTCTATAAATACTAGTACTACTTAATGGTGCAAGACTTTCCAAGTTCCCCAATAAACACAAACAATGTGAAAAGAAGTCCGGTTCTTTTGAGATAGGTGTACATTGAAAAGAATGCTGAAGGATAGAGACCATGATTTGATTCTTTCATTGCAGCAAGGTTAGATAACAATTCTAATTCTCTCTTCGCATGTTGTTTCTTTAACTTTTCATTCAGCATACGGCAAAATGACTTGAGGTGTACAGAGAGCTGTCGCATTTAGATGCAGAAGACCTGATATAATCCAGCTACAAACACGTACGTTACCGAAACGCATTCTGATATCTTCAAAGAGCGCCAAGTGACGAGGCATCACTTCTGTGCTTTGTAGACACATACAAAAGGAGGACCGCCTGCTGCCACAAAGCACAAGGTTGACAAAGAACCGATTAAGTTTAACATGGGATTCTACATCTTAAAGTACAGTCTCATGTGCATTCATAAAACATCAGCTGCCTCCATAGTCAGCACTAGTCAACTTTGTCCCCAGTTCTACCCTCGGCTTAGCTGAAAGGCCCCTTGCTAACATCTCTTCATCATATTTCCGTGCCATATCAACCATACCCTTTTGCACCAAAGCGTCAATTAATGCATTGTAAGCAGACACATCTGGACTCAACCCCTGTTTTTCCATCTTTTCCCAAAGAATAAAGACCGGTCGAAGAAATCCCCATCTTCCAAATTTCCTCATAAGCATGACATAAGTGTCCATCCTGGGCCGCACTCCGCTTTCAATCATTCTATCAAACAACTTGAGAATCTCTCTGGCTTCTCAAGGCATCCAAAAAAGCAGTTGTATGTAATGACATTAGGCTCGCAACCCTTGCTAGGCATTTGATTAAGCAATCTATATGCGTCTTTGTACCTCCCATTTTCACACATAAGCTTGATGAGTGTGTTATATGTTGAAACATTTGGTTTGCACTCCAACTCAATCATCTCTTGACAAAGCTTAGCTGCTACATCAACACCATCTGAAATCCCAATAGCACGGATGACAATGTTATACGCGATCACATCCAAGTCAATTCCCTTCTTCTTCATTTCTTTGTATAATTTTACAGTTTTCCATGGTTTTCCGCTCTTGCATTGTACATCCATGTAAGTAGAGTACGAATATAGATCCTTTTGCACACCCCTTGTGTCCATCTCTTCCCAAAACTGTCTACACTTCCCCCACCAACTCAGTTTGAACAACCCACGAAGAAGCATATTACATATTTTTGTGTCCACTTTAAAGCAAGAATACTTCACATCATTCTTGTTCTTAGGGAAGCACAACTCTTCGGCCTCTATCACATGCTTATACTCACATAAAGCATCAATTAGATTTGAAAATGAAACTTGATCTTTTAAATTAAATTCCTCCATCTTATCAAACGTATCAATTGCTTCTTTAACCATGTGAGCAGACACATAACGTTTGAACAACACCCGGAAAGTGGTGTGATCAGGTGTGGAGGATGCACTTCTCATTCTCTCAATCAAATTCCAAGCTGCATCAAATTCAAAAAACTTGCCAAGAATGTCAATAAGCTACACTACAAGAAAGTATGGAATTTGCAACAAAGTTTTAGCAACAATTGAAATATTGTTGGCTAAAATGGATAAATGGCAACAACTCGATTAAATTGCTGTTATAGCATAGATTTTTTGGCAACAAAATTTTCTTGTTGCCAAATATGTTAATTTTGTTGCCATATTCTATGGTTTAGATAATAAACTTTAAAATTTTAAAAATGACAACAAAGTTCTAGCAACAACTACAGTATTGTTGCCGAATTTTAATAAATGGCAACAACTAATTTTAGTTATTGCAAAAAATAAAACTTTTAACGTAATAAAGTTAAATTATAAAGAAAATTGGCAAGAATAAAATTTTTTTGTTGGCAATAAACATTATTTTGATATACGTGGGTTGTGGCCTAAAACTTTTGATTTTTCGTCAAAATCCAACGCGGCAAACCTTTCCACTTTTGCCGGTTTTTTAGCTCACTCACTAATAACCATTCTGGCTAGGGTTTTTCTTATCAGTTCTACTTGAAAGAGCTCCTCCCCTGCTGCGTCCTCTTTGTTGCTTCGTGTTGCGACTGATCGGAGAAGAACCGGTAAGAATTCAATCTTTAATTGCTTTACCCGATTGCTTCACTAAATTATGGAAATACCAATGTTTGTGATTGTCTTTTATCATTGAAGTACTTAATGGGTATGGGTATCTTAAAATTTTCTATGCCGGAGAAGTATTTGCAATGTTTTCTCCTCTAATTCCTTTTGCTACAGAAAGAAACTTTGCATAGGTTTTTCTTTTATTGTTGTCTAGTTTGTTGTTCGTTTTTTTCAATTCATCTTCTGCTAACGTTTTTATACATGTTCTCTGTATAATAACAGAATGAAACTAGTACTGAACACGAAAGTTTTTCTCTGTAATTCGTAAAAATTTGATAGGTAAAACTATAAGTTGCAAAGAGATTTTTCAAACATATAATTTGATCAATTTCCAAAGGCCATCATTTCGAGGTTATCAATTTATGCTTAGCGTAGATACTTATCCTTTTTAATTTAATAAACAATTTGATTGTGTAAATATCTCTCATAAGATAAAAAGTAAATAAAAGATATGTTGAATAACTTATCCTTTGATGTAATCAGTTCAATTTTATATTTCTTACCATTCAATTCTACGACCTTGTGAGGGGAAATTGGAAACAAAAATAAACCACGGCATCAATTAGAAATTTATGTGAAGTATTGTTTACTCGAAGAATTCTGCGATATGAAATTAAATTGAAGGTCAATAATTCCACACTTCTAGTTTTAAATACCAATTTCACGAGAAGTTTATCAATTACTTGCTGTTATTTCTGGTATTGGATCTGTTTGGTTCATAAAAAATTTACTTTATATCCCCGGTCCAATTTTAGTTCTTTGAATATTTTATTCATGTATATGGCTATTCGTTGATTCCAAAGTAAAGTAAATTTTTGATTAATCATCAGATGCATAGAATTATTACTAGAGTCTGGTTGCAGTACAATTGATTTACAATGGTAGATGATTTCCAACTTTGGGAAGAATGAATTGTTTTACCATTTTCTTGAGTTGGGGTTTGCATGGAATAGAGTTCTGAATTTTCATGCTATTTAACTTAAAAGTCACACAGAGAACTCTTCATGATATAAAAATAAAGCAAGGACAACCATCTAGGGAAATGACCTGGCATCTGAGTAGGCTGGTTAAGTAATTACTTGATTAATGTTGAAATGATCATTACAGGAAGATTACAATTACATGCTCCAATTCTTGGGAAGGCTACTGCAAACTGTTACAAGTTTTCCCTTTTCCCTTTATGTCCATCTAAGGTTATTGACTTTAAAGCTAAATGTTGATGGTAGAAATAAAAGGTATACAAAAATGTAAAGAACACCAGATAACTTTCCTCTATGTGTGTGTATCTCTAAGTACTTCTGTGTGTGTACATTATATGTATATGTTGCTAAATAATGGATCTGAGAGAAGCAAATATCACCCCAGAGGAAAAGCAACCAGTTATCAAAAAATGATTATTTATTGAAAGCAACAGTTTGTTTTAAGCCAAAGATTTGTCAGACTACTGTTCTTATATCTGTGCTTTCTTCCTTTTCTTATTTACTTGCCTAAGAGTGACTGTTTAGATTTGCATCCTCAAAGGGGAGGGACAACATAATTGTAAAGCTCCTCCATGTCTAACCATAAGGTTGGGGATTCGAGTCACTAAAGTTGGTAAAGGCCAACTCTATTAGAAAGAAGTGATTCATTTTTAGAAAAATTTGAAAAAACATCTGGTTGATAAAAATTTTTACTGCAAAAGCTTTTAAGCCTTTTTTGAAACAAAACTCCACCTAACACTTTCTATTAGTGTTTGTTTGCCTTTCTCTGCCAGCGTGCAAACAAACCTTTGCCTCAAAAGTTGAGACATGATGTTATAAAATGACATTTCCTTATGAAGACTAAGTCCAGCTTCTATAACATGACAATTTATCCTGCTCTTTTTGCTATGTCAGTCTATAGTTTTTTTACTTGCATTAGATTTTTAACCCAGAGGATTGATAAGGATATGTCTAGTGCTACAGATGCTTGGATGTTGGTGAACTCTGACCTAGGACCACTTGTTTGCTACCCGAAAAGTCTTGCTTGTAGAGCAAATAAACTCCTTTTTAAATAGTAATCTTTTCTGTTATGTAATCTGATTTATAGAACCCTTTTGTATCATAATAATCTTGGCATTCTTACCATCAGAACATGTTTCTCTAGTTGTGTTTGTCATTCTTGATTGGTGAGATTTTGTAGATTGTATTCGTGTAGATTAATTAGGAATACGCTATAAATAAATGGATTTAACTTTATATATTATTTATTTTCTTATTCTACTTCTTATAGTACATAAAAAATATATATTTACGAACTCAAACGCAATGCAGAGAATGAGTGAGCGAAGCAAAACCAATAAAGCAAATCAAGAAATGAATCATATTTTTACGAATTTTGGTTATTCTTGATTTAATAACATAATTTGATTTGTTTTGGTAGATAAATAAAAACATTGGAAAAGAGCCAAACTTGCAGAAACTTTGGGAATTGACTCCCATGAAGAACAGATATTGGGTTAATGATGCCTTTGCTGCATTAATGCTGTATTTGTGAAACTTGTTGGAGAAACGTCAAGTTATTGTCGGGGTCAAGGATCAGGAGTTAAGTCGACAAGTAGGAGATCCATGATTGGAATTCAAGAGAAACTGCAAGCACAACAAAAAGAGGCAGAAGAACGTCGTAAACGAGAGAGTGTAGAATGCCAGCTAAAAGAAGTACAGAAACAGCTTGAGGAGCGAAAAAATCGAGAAGCCATGGTGCTTGAACAAAAATTGTTAAAAGAGAGCATGATGGCACTAGCATCCCATATACTAAGTACTGAGGTATTTCATTACTTACTTTTGATCCTAAGAATATTTCTGTAACAATAAAAGTGATAGCATGTTGCTAGCATTGCTCTAAACACAAGAAAACAAATAATATCTAATTGAAGCATAGCTCTAGAATTGATTGCAAATAAGTATCCAGCATACATACTTGTAAAGTAAAAATCACTCATGTACTAAACTAGTAAATGATACCTTATTACTTACATATGATCCACAAAATAATACCACAGGACATGCATGTACTGATTAATTACTTTTGTCGCTCTCACTATTTCTGTTTCTGACTCGTTCCCATATCATTCCTTTCCACTGATTTGTACGACAAATTAAGTTATGTAGTTTTATTATGTTTAACAAAATGGAGTTTCTGGTGGAATTCTCAATATTATTTCTAATTTAAGTAGTTCAAATGAGGCAAGTCGTTCAAGACTTATGGATAACATCACAGTAAGAAACTTTGTCTAACTCTTGTAAAAATAAATTCGTTGGTTGATATTGTTCAATATCATGTTTGTATTATTGTTTTCAGTTACAATTTATTTAATTTTCTGTCATCTGAGATCAAAATCACCAAATTGAGATATTATGACCATAACTTGTTATGCTTTCTGTGCCCTTTTATGTGAGATGCGCAATAATGGATGCTAAGTTAAATAGAAATACAACAGGGTATAACGATATTATTTTATGAACAGTCCCCCAACCTTTACAAATTACAATTGTGCATTGTAATCACTACAACAGAGAAAGAGCATAGTTTTGCTTAATAGTTTGATAAAGAAAAAAAATTGGAGTGCCTTAAAAGTTACTTGGAATTGTTATTTGTCCTGGTCCTGGTACTGAAAAATTGATTAGTCAGACTCTCAGATATTTGGGCTACTACAAGTCTAATAACCATGTATAGTACATGGTAGGATTTCTATAGTAGGTAGTTAGCTTTCCTCTTTTATGTTACATGGTGCAAGTTCTTACTTGATAATTTCTTAGCTTTAGCTTTTGTTATAAGAATCTTTTTATATCATTCATTGGTGCCCAATTTTTTTTTTTTTTATTTGTATTTGTGAACTTTATAATTTTCTTCTATAAAAAATATAACTATAATTTATCTTCTTTTGCAGGACGAGGATGAATAAACCAACATAGCTGACAATATGGTTCATCTAATGCTCAAGCTACTAGAAGAAGATTTACTTTTGGGTTGTTATTAGATTAGAAATTATGTCCCCGTAGATGCTCTTGTTTTTATTTTAAAGTAAGAACATGTGTTTTAGTAGTATTTAGTTTTTGAAAGTATGTAAATACTTAGTGCATCAGTTGTATTGATATTTGCAAATATATATCATATATTAATTTATATATATATTTGTGATAGTTTAAAAGAAAATGTTATTTGTGTATGTAGCAACTACACATTTATTATTGCTAGCTGTACAAGTTCCCACAACAATACTTGTTGCGAAAAGCCTTTATAACAGATTATTAACTACCCTCCTGCCAATTTTTTGCCACAAGTAGTATTGTTGCTAAAATAATAATAATTTATCGAAACAATAATTTTTGTTGCTAAATGTTTTTATAAGCCACAAGGGTATAATCAAAATATAATTTATGGCAATAATATTTCTTGTTGCGTTAAGTCAGCTTTTGGCAATGACAATTTTTGTTGTTGCAAAAACTTTTCCCATCAGCATTTATTGCAACGGCATGCAACAACTTTTTTGTTGTTGCCAAAAGTACGTTTCGCAACAATATCCAATATATGGCAACGAAAAAATGTGTTGCAATTTTCACACTTTCTTGTAGTGCTGGTTGCAAGTTTGGATGGTGTGGTGGAAGCCACACTGCTCCTCAGCCCAGTTGAAGAACTCTAAAGCTCTTCTCCAGTCATTGTTGTAACAAGAGAGCGTCTCTAGCACGATGGTGGGGTTTAGGGGTTCAAAGGAAGCACTTGTTGAACTGGTAGGAAGATTTAGAAGTGGGGATGAATGGGGGTCATCATAGTTGGGAAAGGGAGTGGGATTGGGGGGTTTGGAGGGAGTGGAGTGATAATCGTGATGGTGAAGCAAGTTTTCTAATTGGGTGAGAAGCAAAGAAGAAGGTAAGAAAGTTGAATATCGATAAATAACAAACGAAAGCATTCTAGAAGAGTAGGAACTGGTTTTCGAATATAATCTGCAGTAACTGTGTGGTTCTCAGGAGTGCAGGAGTTAATGATTGTCCTGTAATGTAAATTACAATGATAAAAAATGTTATATTAGTTTAGCATCACCACAGAAAGGATCTCTAAACGTTAAACATTTTGAATTTTTCCAGTATTCTGTAATGGAAGAGTGTATACTGGCAAATATTTGTTTGCTCTTGACTTATTATTGGTGTTTCTTTATAAATACTTGTAATGGGCAGTGTAATGATGTAATCAAAATTTCATTGTTTACATGTTGTCTTTCTTTTATTTACGTAATTTAGTTCGCCTTTTATTTTCTGCTAATATATATGGCTGTATATACTTTTCATCATTTCCATAAGGTTCTTCGAACATGTTTGACTAAGACATTTGTTTTATTTAGTTTTACATTTTTCAACACATAAACAAGTACTTGAATTCCAAACTATACTGTAATGCACAATTTCCAATAAAACAAAAACTCAACTGAATCCCATCTCGATCTCAACTCAATTCACAAATCACAAATCATTCATGATCACATAAAAACCATCTCTTAACACATTTCACATCCCTTGTTATGATAATTTGATTTAAGGACAAAAGGAAACTTACCAATTTACTGGAAAAATTGATGGACAACAACACAGAAGTAATTGCAGCCACTAGACCCCAGCCAGTTAGAGTTGAGGGGCTTTTGACTCTTCTTTTGTTTCTGCAAAGTAAAAAATAAGCCTCAATGCATTGACACTACCAACCAAGAAACAAAAGGAAATTTCCTGATTCAATTTACCAAACCAACGTAATACAATTTCAAGTTAGCAATTCCCCAATTCATTCCCCCACCCACCCCAAACACACACAAAAAAAAACTACTAAACTTGAATATATTGTAGAACTTAACTTAAAGAACAACCCAGTTTAGCATAGATAATTCACTGTAAACTAATTTCTCAAGTTGGTAAATTTTATAATACCTATCGTTTTAAAAAAAAATTAGAACTTTTAAAACCATAATGGAGCTGCAATCACCTCTCTCTTATTATAAGATTTCAATTTGGTTATCATAACCAATGGCGGATCCAAGATTTCAAAGTCATGGGTGCTCGTTGGAAAGAGTTGCGAAAGAAGACGGTAGAAGAATTTAGCTATGGGTGCTCACTCAGTAGTTATCTAAATTTTTTGCTAATTGCCTACGTAAATATACTAAATCTGGGTAAAGAAAATGGGTGCTTGAAGCACCCACAACTCTTCATGTGTATCCACCACTGATCATAACCTAATATATTTGATAAATTAAAGAAAAAAACATGTACGGACAATATTAATTGAAAGCTAATATTCTACAGGATATTTTTTCAAAACAGAAAATAATTAGTACTCAGCTTATGAAGTAATAATCTTAAGATGTACTTACCAAAAAAACAATAATACTCCTAATAACTTTAAGATGTGCAATTGAATTACATTGTTCTAAAATGTGAAATGGAGTCCGCTTATAAACGCTTAAACTAGTTTCGTTTTTCAATTGTAACAGACTAACATTATACATACATGAGTTTTCAGGCTTCAATAGATATAACTGAATGAATAGCTATATTAGAGATATACTGGCCAATGGCTCAAACTCTCAATCCTTTGCAAGATCATAGCATCTTGTTCACCAACTCAAAACATGAAATTGTAATATAAATGTTGAGATGCAGCCATGGAAGCTTCTAGGTCGAGAGAGAAGAGAGAAACAGAGAAGAGGAAGAGAAATTCATTTTTTCCTCTTTATACAACTAACTCCAACTAACTGACTACTAACCCACATAATTAACTGAGGTTAACACCAGCTAATTATCTAACTAACCCACGTCATTATTCCTCTTAACACTCCCCCTCAAGATGTGTAGTGAGAAGAGATTGAACACTCCCAGCTTGGACAATAAGAAATCATGTTGTGATTTACTTAGTCCTTTTGTGAGAATGTCAGCTAGCTGCAGGTTTGATGGTACATGAACTGTTTGAATAAGACCCTCATGCACCTTCTCTTTGATGAAGTGACAATCAATTTCTATGTGCTTAGTGCGCTCATGACATATGGGATTTGCTGCTATTTGAATTGCTGCCTTACTGTCACAGAATAGCTTTACTGGCACTTCTACATCAAAATTCAGCTCCTTGAACAATCCTACTAACCAGACTATCTCTGCCACAGCATTTGCCATGCTTCTATACTCTGCCTCTGCTGAGCTCCTTGAAATGGTGTTCTGCTTCTTTGATTTCCAAGAGATCAAAGAATCTCCCAGCTTCACTACAAAACCACTAACTGACTTCCTTGTCATTGGACAAGTTGCCCAATCGGCATCACAATGCACTGTGAGTTGTGATGAAACCTCAGCTGATAATAGTATGCCCAACCCTGGTGCATTCTTTAGATACCTTACCACCATTAGAGCTCCTTCCATGTGGGATTTCTTTGGTTTGTGCATGAATTGACTCAAATTCTGCACAGCATAAGCTATGTCTGGTCTAGTCATTGTAAGGTATAGCAGCTTTCCTACCAGCTGCTGATAACTGGTAGGATCAGGTAACACAGTTCATCCTGATAGGTACTACTGGTTGCTCCTTCATCAAACTCCACACTAGTAAGCCTTTGATTCACCTCTAATGGTATGCCTGCTAGCTTAGATCCGGCTAGACCAAGATCACTGATCAAGTCAAGAGCAAACTTCCTTTGACATACTAGAATTCCCTGCTTACTTCTAGCAATTTCAAGACCAAGGAAGTACTTCATCTCCCCCAGGTCCTTGATCTTGAAATGTTGTTGCAACATGAGTTTAGTAGCCTCTATCATGGTGGGATTAGATCCAGTGATCAGAAGATCATCAACATACACTAGCACAAGGACCTTATCATGACCAGAGTGCTTAGTAAAGAGAGAATAATCATGCAGACTTTGGATAAAACCTGAGGCAGTTAAGGCTTCACAGAGTTTGAGATTCCATTGCCTAGAGGCTTGCTTGAGCCCATAGAGTGATTTTTGAAGCTTGCATACCTGAGAGGACTCCCCCTAGCTAACAAGGCCAGGTGGCGGAATCATATAGACATCCTCCACCAAATCTCCTTGCAAGAAGGCATTGAAAACATCCATCTGATGGAGCTTCCATCCATGCATGGCAGCTAGAGATAATACTGCTCGTACAGTCACCATCTTGATCACAGGAGAGAAGATTTCCTGATAATCTAGGCCTTCCTGTTGCGTGTAGCCCTTGGCCACCAGCCTTGCCTTGTACCTTTCCACCTCTCCTTGTGCATTATACTTGACTTTAAAAACCCACTTGCAGCCTATTGCCCTTTTTTCTGCTGGCAGATCCGCCAAGCACAAGTGTTGTTGTCATTTAGGGCCTTCAATTCTTGATCCATAGCCTCAATCCACTTAGGATCAGGTATGGCCTCAGCATAAGAAGTTGGCTCTTTAACTGCTGCAAAATTGCACACTGACTTGAAGTAGGAGTCTGACAAAGAAGTATAAGACATATACGAGGAAATAGGATACATGGAAGCTGAGCTTGCAGTAGAGGTTCCAGAAGACTTTCCTGTAGGCACTTGATGCACAAAGCCATAAAGTCAACCTGGTGTTTTAGAAGGTCTGGAGGATCTCCTGACTACAACACGTGATGCATCAGTGTCTGTAATGCTTGTTGTAGGTGTAGTAGCTGGTGATTCTATAGGACCAGCTGGCTCACTATGTACTGAAGCAGGATGAGTCCCTGGTGAGCATTCAACTTGTGCATTGTCTGTGGTAGGAATGGACACAAAAAATTATGCATCTGATGCTTGAGATGAAGGAACTGGTTCAAATGTGCCCCTTGTAGCAGGAGACCTAAAAGGAAATACATTCTCCCAGAACACAACATCCCTGCTAACAAACATAATATGGTTGGTTAGACTATAGAGTTTGTAGCCTTTTTGAGTAGAAGAATACCCCAGGTGTACTGCCTTTTCTGCTCTGGCATCAAATTTGTCTGTGTTGGCACCTGTTCTAGTTGCATAACATAAGCAACCAAGGACCCTTAGATGTTGAAGATTAGGTTTCCTGCCATAGAACACTTCAAATGGAGATTTTCCGGACAATGCAGTAGAAGGAATTCTGTTAATAAGATATACAACACTCTGCACACATAGTCCCCAGAACCTTAAGGGAATGCTTCCTTGAAATCTGATTGACTTCTAAGATTTGCCTATGTTTCCTCTCCGCCACTCCATTCTGCTGGGGTGTATGAACACAAAAACTTTGGTGAAGGATCCCTGCTGAACTAAAAATATCATGGCAATGAGTATTAAAAAACTATGTACCATTGTCACTCCTAAAGACCTTGAGAGTTTTACCAAACTGAGTTTTTATTAAGATCAGAAAATCCTTCATTACAATTGAGACATCACTTTTGAGCTTTAACAAAAAAATCCAAACCAGTCTACTATGATCATCTACTAGAGTTAGGAAGTATCTATTCCCATCATAAATGGGAACTCTATAAGGTCCCCATACATCACCATGTACTAAATCAAAAGAACATGTTGCTCTACTAGTGCTCTGTGAAAATGGTAGCCTAGTTTGTTTGGCAAGAGGACAAATTGAGCATTTGCTGCTGCTACTTTTATTATACTGCTTCACTATATGCATCTACTTCAATATTTTGTGAGGGAGCCAAGTCTCCTCATCACTTCTCACATGTAGTACTACTGAGTGAGCCATCTTGTTGCTATGTTTGTGATCCCAGTAGTAAAGTTCATTGAGAAGTCTACCAGTCCCTTTCACCTTCCCAATGTGAAGGTCCTGCGTGAGACAAAAATCAGGAAAGAATGCCATACAACAATTTAGTTCTTTAGTGAGCTTAGAGACTGAAAGAAGGTTGTATTTAAAGCCAGGCACACAAAGAACTCCTGAGATTTCCCCTTGGATCAGTTTACATTTACCAACATGAGCTATTGGGAGCTGAGATCCATTTGGCAAGTGTACTGTACCTGACTCACTATCAGGTGTATGCTTTTCAGACATCATCTTAGAACTAGAAACCATATGATCAGTGGCTCCTGTATCAACTATCCATTCAGGATTAATGCAAGTGGCCATAAATGATCTAATGATACCTGCCATGTTAGCTGTTGAAGCCGATGAGGTATTATCTTTGGTTAGAATTCTGAGTAACTGGTTGTATTGTTCTGGTGTAAAATACATAGGTCTATGTCTTGCTCCTCCTACTATTGCATCTTGGCCAGTATGATGTCCTCCAGTGTTAGTGTTGATTCCTCTTGTCGTTACATTGTATGTATCAAAGTGAGTGTGGCCTTGAGGTTGAGTAGGGTAAGCTGCTACAGAAACCAGATGTGTTATTAGATTCACCAAAACAATTTGTCTCCTTAGGTCCACCATAATTCGCAGCATTAGATCCACCATAGCTCACAGCATTAGCCCCTTGCTTTCTCCTCCCTTTAAAATCAGGTGGATAACCAATGAGCTGGTAGCAATTTTCCTTGTTGTGGCCTTTCATCTTACAATGCTCACACTGAACAATGTTGTGGATCCTGTCATTGTAGCTTCTCCTGGGCTTTTGCTGCGAATTCTTAGCAGTCCATAAGGCAGTAATATCGTTTCCCTCCCCAGGACTGATGAGGCTCTAAGTAGAAATTGATATGTGTGTCTCATCCTCTATGATCAAGCATAAGCCTGGTTCAAAGTAGGCTCAGTGGTCTTCATCAGTATCTGTCTCCTTGCTTGAGCATAGGAATCATTCAATCCTCCTAAAAATTGAAGCAATCTCTGTTGGTGAAGATGCTCAACATAGTCTTTTGACTTCTCACATCCACAACTAGGAGTAGGAGCCATAACATCAAATTCATCCCAAAGTTCCTTCAATTTTGTGAAGTAAACTGAAACAGAATCAGTTCCTTGCGAAATCGTTGCAATCGCACGATGCAACTGATAGATCCTCATACGATTGACCTTATCGAATCGCTCTTGTAGATCCTTCCACACCAAATGTGCATTCGAAGCATAAACAACTCCACTCAACAAATGTGGAGATACCGTGTTCATGATCCAAGATAGGACAATTGCATTGCATGTCTCCCAATCCACATGCAATACAGTAGGAAATGATTCCTTAACACATGCACCAGTAACAAACCCTAGTTTTCGCTTGGCTTGGAGTGCAATTCTCATCGACCTTCCCCACAACCCATAATTCTCGGATCCTTGGAGCTGAACCGGAATTAAAACAGAGCTTGGAGTGTCCGATGGATGCACAAACAAAGGATCAGTATGATCTATCTTAATTGCCGCCATTGTTGACGTCGAAGAATCCGTCATTGTTCAATCAAAATGAATGAGAAACAGAATTCGACCTAGCGACTACAGAGAATGAGAAACAATTGACTTACAGTCACGAGAGCGTGGAATGCGTGATCAATTTGTTGCCATGGCTCTGATACCATGTTGAGATGCAGCCATGGAAGCTTCTAGGTCGAGAGAGAAGAGAGAAACAGAGAAGAGGAAGAGAAATTCATTTTTTCCACTATATCTGCTATGTACTGTACACATACATTTATACAACTAACTCCAACTAACTGACTACTAACCCACATAATAAATTGAGGTTAACACTAGCTAATTATCTAACTAACCCACGTCATTATTCCTCTTAACAATAAAACATGTGATTTTTGCATCAAGGATGAAGACTAATAGTGTTAATTAGCACATTTCGGGATGCAACGAGCTGCAGTGTCTTCTTAAAATACGCATAGAACTAAATTAAGAACCAAAAAGACTGAGTTGGTAAATAGCTCAAATAGGTAAATCACATAGAAAACGCTATGCAGGTTATATAAGAGAGCAAAATCAAATAAAATGGAGCTATACCTTGCCTCAAGTCGGGATACAACAGTCGAAGGCAACGAAGCTGTTCCAGTTCTGAATACGAAGAGAGAAATCGGCAGCGCGAAGGAAAATACTAGAGAGAATAAGCTAGGGTTTAAACTAAGAAGAATCAATCAGAACAACAAAGAATTGAAAAAAGAGAACCCCCAAAATTCTTTCTTGGACAGTTGCGAATCATTGGGCTATTTATAAGTTGCAGTTTGCATTTTGAGAAATTGCTCAAATGCGATTTAATTTCATATTTATAAATTGCATTTGAAATGCAAGTTAAGCTAATGACATCTCCTAAACCGTCTATTATTTCAGTTAACTTAGAAATACGGTGTTTATGGTTCGTTTTGGATCGATTTTTTCTTAAAAAGAAACCAAACTAAGTAAGTCGGTTCTTAAAATGTTGAAATTAAACCAAACCAATTAAGTTGGTTTTTTAGCGATTCGGTTTTTGTTGATTTTTATCGGTTTTTGGTTTTTTCGGTTATTTGTCGGGTTTTTAGTTAAATATGAGACATACACTACCAAATACATATTCCGGCGACTACATTTTCAACGTAACACTATCAAATCAATTGTTCTTTGAGAAATCTATCATTTACCATGATATATTGATGATAATTGAATCAAATAGTGATGAATAATTTAAGTACTCAATTAAAAATCGATTATTTTTAACATGAAATAATTCTTGTACTTAGCAAAAGCAAACTACCAATCAAACTAGAATGTAAAGGAAAAGAATTAGATTATTGTAATAGCAAAAAACTAGACTGAAAATACAAACGACTAATATGTACTATAACATTTTAGAAACTTTATATAAAAATATACATATTTATATATATGTGTGTAATAATAAATTTAAATAGCTACTTCTATAATCGGTTTGGTCGGTTTTTTCGGTTATTTTTTATTAAAACCAAAACCAAATCAAATTTGATCGATTTTTAAAATTCAAAACCAAAACCAAACCAAAACCTAAAAAGTATCGGTTTTTTGATCGGTTTGGTTCGGTTTTCGGTTTGGTTCGGTTTTTCGGGTTTTTATAAACACTCCTACTTAGAACACATGTAAATAATTTTTCACTCATGCATTATACATATTTTGAATTTTCACAAATATTACACATTAATGAAATTTTCCGGCTAAAATTACATATTTTAGGAAAGAATTACTTCAATATGATCCTATGTCTTGCTAAATAACAAAAATAGTCTGTTGATCTAAAATAATTCATTAAATATACTAATTAGCGGTTTTTATCCGTTAATTCACAAAATGTGAAAAATTTCTTAATTTAATAAACTCCAACTATTAAATTTTACGGGATGATGAAACAATAAAGTTCTTTATTTTATTAAAAATATCAAATTATGAGTAAGAGTTAATTATGAAGTTTTAAAAATTAATTATAATTACAGTTTTATCTAAAATAGAATGCACTTAATGGTTAATAAAACATCAACATTTGTGTTGAAGATGTGCTTTTATGATAGTATAACTTAAGATAAATAGGTTACATACATCTCGAGGAAATTACCTGTTAATATTTGTTTGCTTTTAATGAAATTTTAACCAACAACAACATACTCAGTATAATCTCACTAGTGGGGTATGGAGAGGGTATTGTGTACGCAGACCTTACCCCTACCAGGAGAGGTAGAGAGACGGTTTCCTATAGACACTCGGCTCAAGATAAGGTGGAAAAAAAGAAAAGGAAAAAAAGAAGAAGAACAAAGAGGGGGGAGAAAGAAAGACGAGGGAGACAAAAGACGATAAGAAAAACAAGGAAAAAAGATAGCATCAGATAGTAACAATGAAATTTTAACCATGAACTTTAATATTTACACTCAGATACACTTTAGCGGATATAATTATTTGCTTATTAGGATATTATCATTAAATTTGAGTAGATTAATCAAAATAATTTGTTTTCTCAATAATTAGAGTGGATTGTCTAAGCTTTTATGTCCTGATCAATGCTACTCCACAAAGTATTGGGAACGTATCCATAATGAAGCGCACCAAAATAATTTATTTATTTATTTGGTATTTAAACATTTAGTATTAACCACTAATGTAAACGTATCCAAAGCTTTTTTGTTTTCTTTCAATTCTCAGCATGTTTTGGTTATAGCAACCTTGTTTCATAAAGTCAAGTTGATCAAATTTAGTCCTCTGCAGTCCTAGGTGAACACTAACTATTTTGGTATTTCGCTTATTACAGGAAAAAAATAGTAAATATTTCCAAAAGACTTAAACACATTTTGAAAACAAATACTATTATCATCACTAAACAAATTTAAAACAGCAGAGTGGAACTTGAAAGTTCTTTTCGTCCTCGCCTCTTGAGAACTTTAAAGAAGTGTGCACTATTTTGACACCTATTTTCAAAATTTTAGGGTCCTACATGATTACAATTAATAATATTATATCGTAGATTATGATTAAGTAATAAATTAAAATAATAGTATGTGTATATATATATATATATATATATATATATTAAATTTAATTGGGAAAAGGGCCAAATATACCCTTTACTTTCATATATTGTCTACATTTAACATCTGTTATACTATCGGGCCAAATTTACCCCTACAATCAGCAAACTTTTAAAAATACCCCTTTATCTGTTAAGTAATCCAAAATCTCTCATTTTTTTAAATTTAAATCACTTGTTGTTCTTATTGTTCCATTATTTTCAAATGTGCATTCGAAGCATAAACAACTCCACTCAACAAATGTGGAGATACCGTGTTCATGAACCAAGATAGGACAATTGCATTATATGTCTCCCAATCCTCATGCAATACAGTAGGAAATGATTCCTTAACACATGCACCAGTAACAAACCCTAGCTTTCGCTTGGCTTGGAGTGCAATTCTACCTTCCCCACAACCCATAATTCTCGGATCCTTGGAGCTCAACCGGAATTAAAGCAGAGTTTGGAGTGTCCGATGGATGCACAAACAAAGGATGAGTATGATCTATCTTAATTGCCGCCATTGTTGACGTCGAAGAATAAATTCGACCTAGCGACTACAGAGAATGAGAAACAATTGACTTACAGTCACGAGAGCGTGGAATGCGTGATCAATTTGTTGCCATGGCTTTGATACCATGTTGAGATGCAGCCATGGAAGCTTCTAGGTCTAGGGAGAAGAGAGAAACAGAGAAGAGGAAGTGAAATTTATTTTTTCCACTATATCTGCTATGTACTGTATACATACATTTATACAACTAACTCCAACTAACTGACTACAAACCCACATAATTAATTGAGGTTAACACTAGCTAATTATCTAACTAACCCACGTCATTATTCCTCTTAACAATAAAACACGTGATTTTTGCATTAAGAATGAAGACTAATAGTGTTAATTAGCACATTTCAGGATGCAACGAGGTGTAGTGTCTTCTTAAAATACGCATAGAACTAAATTAAAAACCAAAAAGACTGAGTTGGTAAATAGCTCAAATAGGTAAATCACATAGAAAATGCTATGCAGGTTATATAAGAGAGCAAAATCAAATAAAATAGAGCTATACCTTGCCTCAAGTCGGGATACAACAGTCGAAGGCGACGAAGTTATTCCAGTTCTGAATACGAAGAGAGAAATGGGCAGCGCGAAGGAAAATACTAGAGAGAATTAGCTAAGGTTTAAACTAAGAAGAATCAATCAGAACAACAAAGAATTGAAAAAAGAGAACCCCCTAAATTCTTTCTTGGACAGTTGCGAATCATTGGGCTATTTATAAGTTGCAGTTTGCATTTTGAGAAATTGCTCAAATGCGATTTAATTTCATATTTATAAATTGTATTTGAAATGCAAGTTAAGCTAATGACATCTCCTAAACTGTCTGTTATTTCAGTTAACTTAGAAATACGGTGTTTATGATTCGTTTTGGATCATTTTTTTTGTTAAAAAGAAACCAAACTAAGTAAGTCGGTTCTTAAAATGTTGAAATTAAACCAAACCAATTAATTCGGGTTTTTAGCGATTCGGTTTTTGTTGATCTTTATTGGTTTTGGTTTTTTCAATTTTTTTGTTTAAATATGAGACATACACTACCAAATACATATTCCGCCGACTACATTTTCAACGTAACACTATCAAATCAATTGCTCTTTGAGAAATCTATCATTTACCATGATATATTGATGATAATTTAATCAAATCTCAATTAAAATCGATTATTTTTAACATGTAATAATTCTTGTACTTAGCAAAAGCAAACTTCTAATCAAACTAGAATGTATAGGAAAAGAATTAGATTATTATAATAGCAAAAAACTAGACTTAAACACATTTTGAGAAACAATTGACTTACAGTCACGAGAGCGTGGAATGCGTGATCAATTTGTTGCCATGGCTCTAATACCATATTGAGATGCAGCCATGGAAGCTTCTAGGTCGAGAGAGAAGAGAGAAATAGAGAAGAGGAAGAGAAATTTATTTTTTCCACTATATCTGCTATGTACTGTACACATACATTTATACAACTAACTCCAACTAACTGACTACTAACCCACATAATAAATTGAGGTTAACACTAGCTAATTATCTAACTAACCCACGTCATTATTCCTCTTAACAATAAAACATGTGATTTTTGCATCAAGGATGAAGACTAATAGTGTTAATTAGCATATTTCAGGATGCAACGAGCTGCAGTGTCTTCTTAAAATACGCATAGAACTAAATTAAGAACCAAAAAGACTTAAACACATTTAGAAAACAAATACTATTATCATCACTAAACAAATTTAAAACAGCAGAGTGGAACTTGAAATTTCTTTTCGTCCTCGCCTCTTGAGAACTTTAAAGAAGTGTGCACTATTTTGACACCTATTTTCAAAATTTTAGGGTCCTACATGATTACAATTAATAATATTATATCGTAGATTATGATTAAGTAATAAATTAAAATAATAGTATGTGTATATATATATATATATTAAATTTAATTGGAAAAAGGGCCAAATATACCCTCTACTTTCATATATTGTCTACATTTAACATCTGTTATACTATCGTGCCAAATTTACCTCTACAATCAGCAAACTTTTAAAAATACCCCTTTATCTGTTAAGTAATCCAAAATCTCTCATTTTTTTAAATTTAAATCACTTGTTGTTCTTATTGTTCCATTAGTTTCAAATGTGCATTCGAAGCATAAGCAACTCCACTCAACAAATGTGGAGATACCGTGTTCATGATCCAAGATAGGACAATTGCATTACATGTCTCCAAATCCTCATGCAATACATTAGCAAATTATTCCTTAACACATGCACCAGTAACAAACCCTAGCTTTCGCTTGGCTTGGAGTGCAATTCTCATCGACCTTCCCCACAACCCATAATTCTCGGATCCTTGGAGCTCAACCGGAATTAAAGCAGAGTTTGGAGTGTCTGATGGATGCACAAACAAAGGATGAGTATGATCTATCTTAATTGCCACCATTGTTGACGTCGAAGAATAAATTCGACCTAGCGACTACAGAGAATGAGAAACAATTGACTTACAGTCACGAGAGCGTGGAATGCGTGATCAATTTGTTGCCATGGCTCTGATACCATGTTGAGATGCAGCCATGGAAACTTCTAGGTCTAGGGAGAAGAGAGACACAGAGAAGAGGAAGAGAAATTCATTTTTTCCACTATATCTGCTATGTACTGTACACATACATTTATACAACTAACTCCAACTAACTGACTACTAACCCACATAATAAATTGAGGTTAACACTAGCTAATTATCTAACTAACCCACGTCATTATTCCTCTTAACAATAAAACATGTGATTTTTGCATCAAGGATGAAGACTAATAGTGTTAATTAGCATATTTCAGGATGCAACGAGCTGCAGTGTCTTCTTAAAATACGCATAGAACTAAATTAAGAACCAAAAAGACTGAGTTGGTAAATAGCTCAAATATCGGTTTTTGGTTTTTTCGATTTTTTTGTTAAATATGAGACATACACTACCAAATACATATTCCGCCGACTACATTTTCAACGTAACACTATCAAATCAATTGCTCTTTGAGAAATCTATCATTTACCATGATATATTGATGATAATTTAATCAAATCTCAATTAAAATCGATTGTTTTTAACATGTAATAATTCTTGTACTTAGCAAAAGCAAACTACCAATCAAACTAGAATGTAAAGGAAAAGAATTAGATTATTGTAATAGCAAAAAACTAGACTTAAAATACAAACGACTAATATGTACTATAACATTTTAGAAACTTCAATAATGTGTGTGTGTGTGTAATAATAAATTTAAATAGCTACTTCTATAATCGATTTTGTTCGGTTATTTTTTTATTATAACCAAAACCAAACCAAATTTGATCTATTTTAAAAATTCAAAACCAAAACCAAACCAAAACCTAAAAAGTATCGGTTTGGTTCGGTTTTCTGTTTTGTTCGATTTTTCGTATTTTTATAAATATGTGTGTGTGTGTGTGTGTGTAATAATAAATTTAAATAGCTACTTCTATAATCGGTTTGGTTCGGTTTTCGGTTTTCGGTTTGGTTCGGTTTTTCGGGGTTTTATAAACACTCCTACTTAGAACACATGTAAATAATTTTTCACTCATGCATTATACATATTTTGAATTTTCACAAATATTACACATTAATGAAATTTTCCGGCTAAAATTACATATTTTAGGAAAGAATTACTTCAATATGATCCTATGTCTTGCTAAATAACAAAAATAGTCTGTTGATCTAAAATAATTCATTAAATATACTAATTAGCGGTTTTTATCCGTTAATCCACAAAATGTAAAAAATTTCTTAATTTAATAAACTCCAACTATTAAATTTTACGGGATGATGAAACAATAAAGTTCTTTATTTTATTAAAAATATCAAATTATGAGTAAGAATTAATTATGAAGTTTTAAAAATTAATTATAATTACAGTTTTATCTAAAATAGAATGCACTTAATGGTTAATAAAACATCAACATTTGTGTTGAAGATGTGCTTTTATGATAGTATAACTTAAGATAAATAGGTTACATACATCTCGAGGAAATTACTTATTAATATTTTTTTGCTTTTAATGAAATTTTAACCAACAACAACATACTTAGTATAATCTCATTAGTGGGGTATGGAGAGGGTATTGTGTACACAGACCTTACCCCTACCAGGAGAGGTAGAGAGACGGTTTCCTATAGACACTCGGCTCAAGATAAGGTAGAAAAGAAGAAAAGGAAAAAAAGAAGAAGAACAAAGAGGGGGGAGAAAGAAAGGCGATAAGAAAAACGAGGAGAAAAGATAGCATCAGATAGTAACAATGAAATTTTAACCATGAACTTTAATATTTACACTCAGATACACTTTAGCGGATATAATTATTTGCTTATTATGATATTATCATTAAATTTGAGTAGATTAATCAAAATAATTTATTTTTTCAATAATTAGAGTGGATTGTCTAAGCTTTTATGTCCTGATCAATGCTACTCCACAAAGTATTGGGAACGTATCCATAATGAAGCGCACCAAAATAATTTATTTATTTATTTGGTAATTAAACATTTAGTATTAACCACTAATGTAAACGTATCCGAAGCTTTTTTGTTTTCTTTCAATTCTCAGCATGTTTTGGTTATAGCAGCCTTGTTTAATAAAGTTAGGTTGATCAAATTTAGTCCTCTACAGTCCTAGGTGAACACTAACAATTTTGGTATTTCGCTTATTACAGGAAAAAAATAGTAAATATTTCCAAAAGACTTAAACACATTTTGAAAACAAATACTGTTATCATCACTAAACAAATTTAAAAAGTTCTTTTCGTCCTCGCCTCTTGAGAACTTTAAAGAAGTGTGCACTATTTTGACACCTATTTTCAAAATTTTAGGGTCCTACATGATTACAATTAATAATATTATATCGTAGATTATGATTAAGTAATAAATTAAAATAATAGTATGTGTAAAAAGGGCCCTTAGTTAAATGGGAAAAGGGCCAAATATACCCTCTACTTTCATATATTATCTACATTTAACATCTGTTATACTATCGTGCCAAATTTACCTCTACAATCAGCAAACTTTTAAAAATACCCCTTTATCTGTTAAGTAATCCAAAATCTCTCATTTTTTTAAATTTAAATCACTTGTTGTTCTTATTGTTCCATTATTTTCAAATGTGCATTCGAAGCATAAACAACTCCACTCAACAAATGTGGAGATACCGTGTTCATGAACCAAGATAGGACAATTGCATTACATGTCTCCCAATCCTCATGCAATACAGTAGGAAATGATTCCTTAACACATGAACCATTAACAAACCCTAGCTTTTGCTTGGCTTGGAGTGCAATTCTCATCGACCTTCCCGACAACCCATAATTCTCAGATCCTTGGAGCTGAACCGAAATTAAAACAGAGTTTGGAGCGTCCGATGGATGCACAAACAAAGGATGAGTATGATCTATCTTAATTGCCGTCATTGTTGACGTCGAAGAATCCGTCATTGTTCAATCAAAATGAATGAGAAACATAATTCGACCTAGCGACTACAGAGAATGAGAAACAATTGACTTACAGTCACGAGAGCGTGGAATGCGTGATCAATTTGTTGCCATGGCTCTGATACCATGTTCAGATGCAGCCATGGAAGCTTCTAGGTCTAGGGAGAAGAGAGAAATAGAGAAGAGGAAGTGAAATTCATTTTTCCCACTATATCTGCTATGTACTATACACATACATTTATATAACTAAATCCAACTAACTGACTATTAACCCACATAATTAACTGAGGTTAACACTAGCTAACTCTCAATCCTTTGCAAGATCATAGCATCTTGTTCACCGACTCAAAGCATGAAATTGTAATATAAAACATGTGATTTTTGCATCAATAATGAAGACTAGTGTTAATTAGCACATTTCAGGATGCAACGAGCTGCAGTGTCTTCTTAAAATACGCATAGAACTAAATTAAGAACCAAAAAGACTGAGTTGGTAAATAGCTCAAATAGGTAAATCACATAGAAAACGCTATGCAGGTTATATAAGAAAGCAAAATCAAATAAAATGGAGCTATACCTTGCCTCAAGTCGGGATACAACAGTCGAAGGCAACGAAGTTGTTCCAGTTCTGAATACGAAGAGAGAAATAGGCAGCGCGAAGGAAAATACTAGAGAGAATGAGCTAGGGTTTAAACTAAGAAGAATCAATTAGAACAACAAGGAATTAAAAAAAAAAAAAGAACCCCCAAAATTCTTTCTTGGACAGTTGCGAATCATTGGGCTATTTATAAGTTGCAGTTTGCATTTTGAGAAATTGCTCAAATGCGATTTAATTTCATATTTATAAATTGCATTTGAAATGCAAGTTAAGCTAATGACATCTCCTAAACCGTCTGTTATTTAAGTTAACTTAGAAATACAGTGTTTATGATTCGTTTTGGATCTTTTTTTGTTAAAAAGAAACCAAACTAAGTAAGTCGGTTCTTAAAATGTTGAAATTAAACCAAACCAATTAATTCGGTTTTTTAGCGATTTGGTTTTTGTTGATATTTATCGGTTTTTGGTTTTTTCGATTTTTTTGTTAAATATGAGACATAAACTACCAAATACATATTCCGCCGACTACATTTTCAACGTAACACTATCAAATCAATTGCTCTTTGAGAAATCTATCATTTACCATGATTTAATGATGATAATTTAATCAAATCTCAATTAAAATTGATTATTTTTAATATGTAATAATTCTTGTACTTAGCAAAAGCAAACTACCAATCAAACTAGAATGTAAAGGAAAAGAATTAGATTATTGTAATAGCAAAAAACTAGACTTAAAATACAAACGACTAATATGTACTATAACATTTTAGAAACTTCAATAATGTGTGTGTGTGTGTAATAATAAATTTAAATAGCTACTTCTATAATCGATTTTGTTCGGTTATTTTTTTATTATAACCAAAACCAAACCAAATTTGATCTATTTTAAAAATTCAAAACCAAAACCAAACCAAAACCTAAAAAGTATCGGTTTGGTTCGGTTTTCTGTTTTGTTCGATTTTTCGTATTTTTATAAACACTCCTACTTAGAACACATGAAAATAATTTTTCACTCATGCATTATACATATTTTGAATTTTCACAAATATTACACATTAATTAAATTTCCAGCTAAAATTACATATTTTAGGAAAGAATTACTTCAATATGATCCTATGTCTTGCTAAATAACAAAAATAGTCTGTTGATCTAAAATAATTCATTAAATATATTAATTAGCAGTTTTGATCCGTTAATTCACAAAATGTGAATAAAATATTAATTAAATAAACTCCAACTATTAAATTTTACGGGATGATGAAACAATAAAGTTCTTTATTTTATTAAAAATATCAAATTATGAGTAAGAGTTAATTATGAAGTTTTAAAAATTAATTATAATTACAGTTTTATCTAAAATAGAATGCACTTAATGGTTAATAAAACATCAACATTTGTATTGAAGATGTGCTTTTATGATAGTATAACTTTAGATAAATAGGTTACATACATCTCGAGGAAATTATTTGTTAATATTTTTTTGCTTTTAATGAAATTTTAACCAACAACAACAACAATATACTCAGTATAATCTCGCTAGTGGGGTCTGGGGAGGGTATTGTGTACGCAGACATTAACCCTACCGGGAGAGGTAGAGAGACTGTTTTCTATAGATACTCGGCTCAAGATAAGGTGAAAAATAAGAAAAGGATAAAAAGAAGAACAACAAAGAGGGGGCAGAAACAAAGACGAGGGAGACAAAAGACGATAAGAAAAACGAAGAGAAAAGATAGCATTAGATAGTAACAATGAAATTTTAACCATGAACTTTAATATTTACACTCATTTCATTAGGATACACTTTAGTGCATATAATTATTTGCTTATTAGGATATTATCATTAAATTTGAGTAAATTAATCAAAATAATTTGTTTTCTCAATAATTAGAGTCTATTGTCTAAGCTTTTATGTCCTGATCAATGCTACTCCACAAAGTATTGGGAACGTATCCATAATGAAGCGCACCAAAATAATTTATTTATTTATTTGGTAATTAAACATTTAGTATTAACCATTAATGCAAACGTATCCAAAGCTTTTTTGTTTTTTTTCAGTTCTCAGCATGTTTTGGTTATAGCAGCCTTGTTTCATAAAGTCAGGTTGACCAAATTTAGTCATCTGCAGTATTAGGTGAACACTAACTATTTTGGTATTTCGCTTATTACAGGAAAAAAATAGTAAATATTTCCAAAAGACTTAAACACATTTTTTAAACAAATATTATTATCATCACTATAAAATTTAAAACAGCAGAGTGGAACTTGAAAGTTCTTTTCGTCATCGCCTCTTGAGAACTTTAAAGAAGTGTGCACTATTTTGACACCTACTTTCAAAATCTTAGGGGCCTACATGATTACAATTAATAATATTATATCATAAATTATGATTAAGTAATCAATTAAAATAATAGTATATATATATATATATATATATATATATATATATATATATCAAATTTAATTGGCTATCGGGCCAAATTTACCTCTACAATCAGCAAACTTTTAAAAATACCCTTGATCTGTTAAGTAATCCAAAATCTCCCATTTTTTTAAAATTTAAATCACTTGTTGTTCTTCTAGTTCCATTATTTTTAAAAATTATTATTGATGTGAATGTTAAAGTTACTAGACTATACAAATTATTCATAATTTATTTTTAATTACCAATGAAACCATTTCTCTTCTTGTAATAAATAAAATTGGTTTAGAATTTTATTTATTTTTCAATCATATACACACCATAGAATTTAGTGGGTCTATTTATTATGTATTATATGCAGCTGATCATCATGTATGTGCATGTACATTCAAATATATTTTGTCATTGCTTGGTTAGTATAGAGTTCGATCGACTAACTTAAGAGTGCACAATGTGTAGGCATTTAATTAAAGCAAAGTTGAATTAAACGATGTAAAGCCTCCGAGAACTTCAACTTCAATCACTAATACTTGTAAAGTCTCCATGGATCTGGTGCAACGAATTCGTTAAAATTTGGATGTTGTAAATACTTTTAGAATTTAGAAAAGATACATAATTTAGATTTTTCAATTTACTATACTTTGTTTATTTGGTTGTATTATTTAATATTATTTCTCTAATTTATAAAGAAGGTAAATGCCAATTATTTTAAAAATGGTGGACCAAGAAGAACAACAAGAGATTTAAATAAAAGGAATTTGAAATTTTTTGGATTACTTAACAGATCAAGGGGTATTTTTAAAAGTTTGCTGATTGTAGAGGTAAATTTATCCCGATAGTATAACGGTAGGGTAAATTTGGCCCGATAGTATAATGGAAGTTAAATATAGACAATACATAAAAGTAGAGGGGTATATCTGGCCTTTTTCCCAATTTAATTAGTAATTTTATTACATAATATATGTGAATGATATATATCATGTATAATATAAATATTTAAGTGAGTGGAAGTTATTAAAAAAAATGTGCAGTATGTTGACACCTCGTTTTGTCAAACTTTCATATATGGGTTGGAGTGAGAAGCTCTCCCTTCTCTCTACAAAATTTGTTTTTCCTTTTCTAAAACACTAACCAAACTACACCGTGGAAATGACCACCACCAACTCTCCGCCGAACCACCTAATTTGGGTATCATGCACATTGTTCCTCCCACGACACACAACAATCTATCCACGGACGCAAAATAATCCTTCAAGCGCACACTGCTTTCACACAACCAATTCCACCATTTACAGAGCACTTGTCACACAACTCACTCACACGTTGATTTCTCCGATGAAGCCACAAACGACTACCAACATGATACCTTTATCCCTTTAACGTCCTCTGATAAAACTAGACTATATTCTCCTTGGAAATGGCCAGTGATAGTCAAAGTATTTGGTAGAAAAGTGGAACATCAAACATTACGTACCAAATTACGTACATTATGGCAACTTACAGAAGAATTACCAATAATCTATTTGGGATCAGACTTCTTCCTCATAAAATTCCAAAATGAAGAAAATATGAACAAAGCACTCCATGAAGGACCTTGGTTTATATTTAATCATTTCCTTTCAGTACGCAAATGGGAACCAAAATTCATCGCCTCCAATACACAACTCACTTATTCAGTGATTTGGATATGATTACCTGAGTTATGTCCCGAGTTCTATGATTTTTACATCCTACAAATAGTTGGATCCAAAATTTGTATCCTTATAAAGATTGATACTTATACGTCGGTTACTACTATGGGAAGATATGCAAGAATATGTATTGAAGTACCGTTGGGACAACCATTGAAAATACATGTTTTTATTGGTATGCACCGACAACAAATTCTATACGAAGGTCTTAACATGTTATGCACCATATGTGGAAGGTTTGGTCACAACAAAATACTATGCACGTTTAAAACAATACCTGGAGAACCAAGTACACTCAACGCTCACCCAACTCCTCCCACAGGTTCCAAGACTGTTACTCAGTTACTTCAAGCAAAGGAACTCCCTCATCAGCAATCAACAACCATCAGCAAATAGAAATGAATAAGTTTTTCATCAAAAAATAAATACAAAAGCTCGTCTCGCGGGAAAGGCCACATGCCTTTACGTAAAGATAACCATCAATCACGAACTGCTCAACACACATCGATGTCATGCCAGCTACTACATTGTACCCTACATGTACATCCTTAAACGAGCAACTCTCAAACATTGCTTCCTCAACCAAAGGAAAAGACATTGCTACCCTCCCCCCCTAATAATTCTACATTAGAGTTAATTGAGGAAGTTGAGGATACCACCATGCTGGACTCAAACTCAACACCATTCAGCCCAATGTCATAATATAACCAGCCCAATGCATCTATCACACAAAAGCCCGCACAAATATTGGTCTACAAAAAATAGGCATAGCCTCACCTCATCATCCAATTGTACACCATGAAACAAATTCCTCCTCCATGTCAAATCATTCAACCACGGCTACAAGCCACGTGAAACAACAACCTGACGTTTCACAACTCGATGACACCTTAACCAAATTACCACGAAAAACTATACTACACAATCTTACACAACACAATCTCCCTCGTGATACAAGGCTTATAAACTTTACTATGACATACCAAATACACACATGTAGCTCATACACTCCAAACACTTTACCTCTAGTAGCTTATCCCACACCCATCACTACACATACAGAGAAGACACATGATCTCCTGCACAAATAGCTACATCATCGCTACCCCCATCTAATCAACCGCACCAATTACCCACTCAAATAAACCCTTATTCGGTCGTTTCATCATTAATCCTCATTTCCAACACTAACATCTCTACTACAAGTAAATACACTACTACACTTCCACTCCACACCAATGAATCGATTACCCTTAAATCTCCAACACATAAGGACACTCTCTTTCACGAACACTCACCTGCTCCAACACCCCCATCATCTTAAACACGCTCACCGTGCAACCATCGAACCAACCTCCAAAATACCCCCCCCCCCACCACCAATATACATCTCTCAATACCCCTAGTACACACTTACCCTCAATCATGGCTGGAAATGAGCCTTCAGGAGCGCGCACTGACCTTCACAATGGATATAGAAAGCCAGTACGCGATCATCATGATCCAAAACCCATCAAACATTACGCAAATAGTGATGAAGGGAATGTGGATGGGGGTAGACCTTTATAATAGGTATTTATGGGCCATGCACCCACCTTCGACACTCCACAACTACCCTTACCACACACCACTACCACCATTGTATCATCACCAGGAGACCAGTCAGTAACACAACAACTACTACTCACTACCACAACCCACATATCTACCTTTTTACCCACCCCAACTCCCACATCATTCCATAGTTCCATGGATACAACCCAGGTCGATACTCATTATTCCAACACCACTACATGCACAAGCATCAACGTACCAATCAGTAACTCCACCAATGAGTCCAATACCCCGACCTCAGGGCAATCCCAACGAACTCGATGAAATAGAACTCAAAGTTACAACAACAATGGCGGGCATAGGGGAAACAAGGCCAATACTATGCCTACTCAACGGCAACAAATCCTACATCCTCAAAGAGCATTATGCAAGAAAAGTAGTAATAATATACCCCAAGGAACTAAGAAATTTTTACCTAAATATTCGACCAACCAACAACTAAGAGACGGGGAAGTATGAGATAGTGATTCCATCGATGGCACAAACAACGACAACACTGGTGGACGGAACTCAGAACCTGCCATCACCACACTCGAACAATAAATAAATGCAGTTCATCATCTGAAATTGCAAAGGAGCACAATCACCAGTTTTTAGGAGAAATTCTTGATCTCTACTCAATTACCATCAGTCTGCACTTGTGGCACTAGTGAAGACTCATCTACAAAGCCATACTTACTTGAAAGAAGTATTTGGTTTTACTAACATGGCACATGCACCGGCAGAAGTACAGTCGGGAGGTATTGCATTACTATGTCATAAGGATCTCTTACAACTAGATCAAATTGCGGTCACATCTCAAGCAATTCATTCCATAGTCCAGGTACCACCAAACCTTACTACTTGGTTGTTTTTAGTAGTATATGCAAAAAATGATTTACATGCACGTTCAAATTTGTGGTCTAACCTAATGACCCTGCACGATACTATTAACATGCCTTGGTTAATTGGATGGGATTTTAATGAACTAGTACGGGCAACAAAGAATTTTGGAGGCAACCATGTTAGCAGTAATAGATGCGATAAATTTCTTCAATGCCTTAACTATTATAAGTTATTGGACTTAGGTTACAAAGGAAGTCGCTATACCTCGACCAACAAACATTGTCTAGCAAATAGGATATTAGAATGATTGGATGGGTTTGTTTGCAATTATGACTCGATCAACATATTTCCAGAAGCAAATGTACAACCTCTACGCAGAACACATTTTGATCATTGGCCGTTATTAATTAAATTAAAACACACATTTCGCCGATTTTTTTAGATTCGAAACAATATGGATCTCATATCCGCAATTTTTCCCCATAATTACTCATAACTGGTCTCTTAATAAGGGTTTACAATAAGCAATAAAAGATTTCACAGAAGAAGTTCAGGAATGGAATCAATCTACTTTTGGTAATATTTTGTTTTAAAAAAACCCTAATTAGCCAGAATTTATGGTATTCAATCATCCCCTAGTTACCCAACAAACATCTTTTTTCAATGCTTGGAAGTCAATCTTATTAATAATTATAATGAACTGCTATGACTTTAAGAAGATGCCACGACCTCAAATTCCCTCCGTAGGATGTCGTGATGGCACCTAATCTCTAAAACTAGGTAAGCCTAACAATGCGGAATAATAATAAATATCTGAATTAAATAAACTACAATTCAAACAATTTCAACTCCCAAAACCCGGTAGAAATAAGTCACAAGCTTCTAAGAATTTATTCTGTATGCCTCTATATATCAAGGTCTAAATAAAATATAAGGAAGCGACATAAAATAATAGAAGGGGACTCCGGAGTCTGCGGACGCTGGCAGATATACCTCGAAGTCTCCATGCGCAGGTAACTCACTGACGTCTAGGCTGGTAAAATATACCTGGATCTGCACAAAAAGATGTGCAGAAGCGTAGTATGAGTACACCACAACGGTACCCAGTAAGTGCCAAGCCTAACCTCGGTAGAGTAGTGACGAGGTCAGGTGAGGCCCTACTGGAATATAATAATGGCATGGTAAAATGTTTATCAATATAGTAAAATAAAATGACACTAGAAATGAATCAAATAGTATGTCATATTTAATGACACCAAATAATTACAAATAATATCTCGTGAAATCAAAACAGAATTTCCTTCAACTTTATAAAAATTACAACAATTAATCGAAGGCAACCATAGCCATAAATCAATATTAACAAGGGCACTACTGAGGTACCGCCTCGTAGTCCCAAATGATAAATAATTTCACAATATCTCATTTCTGTATCTCACCGCGGGAGCCTTCAGAATTTATTTTCAATTTTTTTTTTTCCGAAATAGCATCCCGCGTTTTAGCCACCCTTATCACACCGCATGACTTCTAGTAGTTCCCCTACTAGCCACGCGTATCAAGTCACCCTTATCTCACCGCATGCGTTTCAACACCCAGACCTTATACCACCGCATGCGTATCAATATCACAATATATCACAATTTGTACCTCAAGTGCCCAATATTTCTATTTTTTCCAAAAATAAATCGACAACAATATTTTTCAATAATAAAGAGCTCACGGCTCATGCCAAAATAATCCAACAATAATATTTTTCCACAATAAAGAGCTCACGGCTCATGTCTAAATAATTCAACAATAATATTCTTCCACAATAAAGAGCTCACTGCTCCATCACAATGAGTACAAAAATATTCAGAAGTAAATAATTTAGAAAAATAATATTTTAAAATCTTTAATACGTTGCTTCAATATCAAGTTTAAAAATGTCAATTACTTCATATTAATAATATTTAATCTAAAGAAAATTAACCTTCAAATAATGCACAGAATAAAAGAAACCAAGTTTCAACTAAACATGTAAAATAATTAGTAGGAAAAGGTCAAACAAATTTGAAGTATATATCTCATATCATTGATGAAGAATATAACAAGATAAAATAATTTAATAAATGCGCAACAATGATCTACACAATTTAAAAATATAATCTTTCATATTTAGCCCGTGTACACACTCATCACCTCGTGTACACGACTTTCAACACATTTCAATAATCACATTAATATCAATTTTAGGGAAAATTTCCCCCACACAAGGTTAGACAAGTCACTTACCTCGACTTGCTCCAATTTAACTAAATATTATGCTTTTTCCTCGAATTTCCGACTCCGATCGACTTGTATCTAGTCATAATTAATTCGATACAATCAACAAAAATTATAGTAATCAATTTCATAAAAAAATATTATATTTTCATTAAAATCCGAAATTAGCTCAAAATTTGCCTGGCGAAACTTACAAAATCCGACAAGCCATTCAATTACGAGTCCATCATACCAATTTTACCAAAATCCGATAACAACTCGACCTCCAAATCTTAAATTTTCGTTTTTGGAAGATTTTGCAAAAATCTTGATTTTTTCCATTTAAATCCGAAATAAATGATAAATATGATATTGGATTTATGAAATATAATCACATTTGGATATATGACACTTACCCAAGTTGAAGTCTTGAAGAAATCCTCAAAATCGCCCAAGAACCGTGCTCCAAAACTCCAAAACGAAATGAAGGAAATGACCATTTTTGGTCCTTAAGTTTCTGCCCCCAAAACACTATTCCGGTTGCTAAAAGTCCAATTCCATCGCTAAAAGTGTCACATCTGGTCGCTAAAGGTGCGCACCAGGACTATTTACACCAGTAGTTTTATTTCACTAAAAAGGCTCTAACTCCATCATACGAACTCGGAATTCGACGATTCTTGTTCCTATGAGTCACAAATAAAAATACAAAATTATTTGTTCAATCGAAACTCAATTCGGAGCTCATTTGCTCAATATGATACCAATTTCGCTCGTTAAACAATTAACTCATACTTCGCGCTTAAAACTAAATCGCGACTTGATGAAATTAGACCAAACTTTCTAGATCACTCCTATAATTCATTATCAAAATGTAGAAAGTCTCAAAATTGAATTTTGATCTCTAGAACTAAAAATGGACCTTTGGATCATTACATGCTTATGTTGAAAACATCAAACTCTTCCTCGACAGCCTGTAGTGTATCAATCATAACTTCTTGTACTCAACTCCAACTGCCAAACGGTTTAAAGTTCTGAAAACTAGATACAAAGTACTACAACTTTCATGTTTTTCTCATCTCCCAACTCCTTATAGATTGCGAGATATAAGTTCCCAAAGTCAGCCTTGTGCAGCAGATATTTCTGGCAAAGCACACTGGTGTAGCCAAAATCTGCAATACCAGTTTCAGTCAATCGATCATAACATTTTGTATAAATGTCTGAATGATTAATGGTTTATCATTATGGAAACTAGAATCAAAGGGCTACAACTTTCATGTTTTAAAAATGTTCAGATTCCTTATAGATTTCGAGATATAAGCTTCCAAAATCAGCTCTGCGATTGCACCGGTTGCTGTCCAAAAACAGCTTCTGCAGCAGAAAAATTCCAGCAGCTCCTTTTTGTCCGAAATCCATTCCGTTAACCTTCCGAAACCCACCCGATGCCCTCGGGACCTTAACCAAATATACCAACATGTCCCAAAATACAATATGAACTTAGTTGAGGCTTCAAACCATGCCAAACAACGCCGAAATTACGAATCTCGCATCGAATCGAATTATGAGTTTTCAAATATTCCAACTTCTATATTTTGCGCCGAAACATATCAAATCAATTCTGATTGACCTCAAATTTCTCACACAAGTCATAAATGACATAATGGATTTATAAAAAATTTCAGAATCGGATTTTGACCCCGACATCAAAAAGTCAACCCCTCGGTCAAACGTCCCAAAAATTCAACTTTCGGCATTTCAAGCCTAATTCCACTACAGACTTCCAAATAATATTCTAATCACGCTCCTAAGTCCAAAATTACCATACAGAGCTGTTGGAATCATCAAAATTCTATTCCGGGGTCATTTGCACATAATTCGACATCCGGTCACTATTTGAACTTAAACTTTAAATTTTTCATCAAAATTCCATATCTCGGGCTAGGGACCTCGGAATTTGGTTCCGGGCATACGCTTAAGTCCCAAATAACGATACGGACCTACCGGAACTATCAAAATACTTATCTGAGTCCGTTTGCTCAAAATGTTGACCAAAGTCAACTCAGTTTAGTTTTAAAGCTCTAATTCACATTTTAATCCATTTTTCACCTGAAAACTTTCCGAAAAATTTTATGGACTGCGCACGCAAGTCGAGAAATGATAAATAGTGCTTTTCGAGATTTTAGAACACAAAATTAACTATTAAATTTAAAGATGATATTTTGGGTCATCACAAAAGGCTTTTGGTGATTAAAATCACGTGTAAATTGGCTTCAACAAGGAGAGGCGAACACCAAATTTTACCATCTAACTACTCTTAAAAGAAGGATAAGAAATCACATAATAACTCTCAAAGATACATATGGTAATTGAATTCTTGAACAATCACAATTCAATGAAATGATCCACCATTATTATCAACATTTATTTACAACAACTCTTAACCATTCCATAAAATCCTACACCCCATCTCCCTATAATACACTCACAACTACGGATCAGTCCAATCTGACTCGTGACATTACCACAATAAAAATATTCCAGGTAGTAACCTCATTTCGACCAGTCAAAACTCCGGGGCTAGACGGCTTACACCCTTACTTCTATCAAATATACTGGCCCCACATTGCCCATTTCATCGTCTCCTTTTGTAATCAAGTATTCACTAATCAATATATACCATCACAACTAAATAAGAATTATCCATGTCCCATCCCCAAGGCCAAACATCCATCCTCCATTACTCAATACCGGCCAATTGGCCTTTGCAATATTATCTATAAAATAATTACTAAAATAATAGTTAATAGACTCAAGCCTATTATAATAAAAATAATAAGCCCTGAACAATCAACTTTCTTAAAGGGGTGACACGCGTCGGAAAATGTTATCATAGTCCAAGATATTCTACACTCCTTTAGTAAAAATAAAGGTAAACAAGCTAAAATTAGATTTGAAAAAAGCCTTTGATAAAATGGAATGGAGTTTCATTAAAGAAACTTTGCATTTCTTTAACTTCCTGATTCAATTAATAAACCTGATTATGTCTTGCATCAGTAACACTACCATATCTATCCTACTAAATGGTCACCTAACATTGTATTTCACACCAACAAAGGGAATCAAGGTGACCCCTTATCTTCCTACATTTTCATGTTATGCATGGAGCATTTATCACGCCAAATACACACTGTCGTGTATTACCAACAATGAAAACCCATAAAGGTATCGAGAAATGGCCCAAAAGTTTCTCACCTATTGTTTGCCGATGATATTACACTAACTTCAAGACTAACAACTATGAGTGTACATTCAATTATAGATACTCTTAACCAATACACACAAACATCAGGACACGGTATTAATTATATAAAATCCAAAAAAAATCTCCAAGAATGTAACACAAAATGATAAATCCTCTGTTCTAAATATGAAAGAAGAAGTACAGTTTGGGAAATACCTGGGCTTCCCTCTCTTCACACAAAGACTCACTAAATATGACTTTCAGTTCATCCTTAATAGCTTTAAAGCAAATCTAGCGTGGTGGAAAGTCAATATGTTTATCATGGCAAGTCGTATTATCCTCATTAAATCTATATTAAATTCTCTCCCTAATCATGTAATGCAAGTTATTATAATCCCACAAAAGATCATATCCACAATGAACCGTTACCAACATAATTTTCTTTGGAGCACAACACAACATAAAGTGATCTACCGTTCAACAGCCCAAATGTCAAGGAAGACTGGGCATTCAAAATTTGGCCGTCAAGAACAATGCCCTACTAGGAAACTTAGCATGGCGCCTTTTTAAAACACCAAACTCACTATGGGTTTCACTATTAATCGCTAAATACATCCACTCTGTCAACCCAAATCAATCTTCACAAACCTTGAAAGCCATCCAATTAGGTTGGAAATTTTACCAAAAAAGGAATTGTTTGGCATATTACTACAAGTCAACATATTAACTTTTGGAACGAACCTTGGTTAGGACCAAATATCACACTTAGAAATATTATCGAAGGGCCATTACCAAACCATGAAGATGGTTTCAAAGTCAGTCAACATATAACCAACAATATGATCAACATTACAAATTTGACATTCGACCTACCTATAGAAACTCTTTCCTTAATCCGTCAAATTTATGTACCACCCCTAGTTAACTTACAATCTCTCGACCAAATAATATAGGGTCTTACCTCCTCAGGACAATTCATAGTGAAATCTCTTTATAAAGAATTAATTGGCATACATAACCACTACTCATATAATTGGCTATGAAAATTAAAACTACCACTAAAAATAATTTATTTTCTGTCTTACCAACGGTTACCCACTGCCACTCATCTCTATAAAGTACATATCACCACTTATAACCTTTGTACAATCTGCCTACAAAGTAATGAAATAATTAATCATATACTTTTCCAGTGCCCAAACACTCAACAAATACGAGTCCAATTGGGCCTAACAAATGCTTTACACTATATGGATATACCAAATACTCACCCTATTTAAAATATTAAAATACTATTCCGCACCACAAATAATATACCACTAAACCTACCACCACGATTATTAATTCCTTATACAGTATGGTATATATGGAACCTTCGTAACCTGTTTATCTTTAAACATCAACCACCCACACCGAACGTTCAGAAGTAAATTTTCCAAGCAACTGAATACAACTATATTATCAAGGAAAAGACTAAAAACCCGACCACCACACCCATGTATGTAAAATGACACCTACCAACAATTGGGGTTATTAAATTAAACATTGGCGGATCATCTAAAAGAAGACCCCAAAAAATGGAACATGCAGAGTTTTTAAAAACGATACATGTAACTGGATACTTGGATTCATGGGCACACGACCAACATGCAAGTCTACACACATGGAATTATGTGCACTCCTACAAGGACTACAATTAGCATGGCATTATCACTCCGTCCCATTAGAAATCAACGTGGATTTCACAGAGGTAATATCTACGTTAAACATCCACAATTTACACTACTCATCTTTCATGCTGGAATGTAGGTACTTGCTCCGCCAACTGGGTAATCCATTCATCATACACACATACATGGAGCAGAATCATGTTGCAGATGAACATGCATAATATGGAGCCACACAAAACTCGCCAGAGCATACTCTCATTCTCCACCAACCACCAAACTGTTTGAATCAGCAACTCATGGTCGATCAACTGGGCATTACATACTTAAGAAACACAAAAATATCTACAACAACAAACAACATGTATTTTTGTATTTCTGAACATGATACAACAACAACAACCCAGTAAGATCCCACAAGTGGGGTATGGAGAGTATAGAGTGTACGCACACGTTACCCTTACCCCGAAGGGATAGAGAGGCTATTTTCGGGAGATCCTCGGCTCAAAGACAATAGATCCGTAATAACAAAAGAAACTCAACAAGAGAAAAAGTCAAGACCTTACTGAACATGGTAGTGACTGTAATATTGTAGCAAATCCCAGGGACCATTCAGAACATTACTTCTTTTTGTAACACTCTACAAAGCATACATGATTGTGATGACCCAAAATGTCATCTTTAAATTTATGATTAATTATGTGATCTAAGCACTATTTACCATTACTCGACTTGAGTGTACAGTCCGTAAAACTTTTTCGGAAAATTTAAGGTGAAAAATGAATTAAAATATGAATTAGAGCTTTAAAACTCAATTGAGTTGGTTTTGGTCAACACTTTGAGCAAACGGACTCGGATCAGTGTTTTGACAATTTTGGTAGGTCTGTATCATGATTTGGGACTTAGGCGTATGCCCGGAATCAAATTCCGAGGTCTCTAGCCCGAGATATGGAATTTTGATGAAAAAATAAAAGTTTAAGTTCAAATAGTTACCAGATGTCAAATTATGTGCAAACGACCCCGGAATAGAATTTTGATGATTCCAACAGCTCCGTATGGTAATTTTGGATTTAGGAGCATGATCGGAATTTTATTTGGAAGTCCGTAGTAGAATTAGGCTTGAAATGCCGAAAGTTGAATTTTTGGGAAGTTTGACCGAGAGGTTGACTTTTTGATATCAAGGTCGAAATACGATTTTGAAAATTTTCATAGCTCAGTTATGTCATTTATGACTTGTGTGCAAAATTTGAAGTCATTCCGAATTGATTTGATGTGTTTCGACATAAGATATAGAATTTGAAAGTTCAAAGTTCATTGATTTTGATTTGAGGTGTGATTCGTCGTTTTGATGTTGTTTGATGTAGTTTGAAGCCTCGACTAAGTTCGTATGGTATTTTGGGACATGTTGGAATAATTGGTTAAGGTCTCGAGGGTCTCGAGTGGATTTCGGAAGGTAAACGGAATGGATTTCGGACAAAGTGCTGGAAATTTCTGTTTGCAGCAGAAATCTGTTGCAGAAATTCCGTGCGTGGAGCCAAGTTTGGAAGCTTATATCTCGCAATGCATAAGGAATCAGAAAATGTGCAAAACATAAAGGTTGTAGTTGTTGTATTATAGGTTCCAGAAAGTTAAACTATGCATTATTTGGACATTTGTACAGAAAGTTATGATGGATTGAATGAAGGCTGGTAGAGCAGTTTCGCAAGAAATTTCGCCAGAAATTCTGATGCATGCAGCCGACTTTGGGAGCCTATATCTTGCAATATATAAGGAATTAGAATAATTGCAAAACATGAAAGTTGTAGTCGGGGGATTCTAGTTTCCAGAAAGTTAAACCATTTATCATTTGGACATTTGTACATAAAGGTATGATCAATTGAAGTAAGAGTGGTAGAGCTATTTCTGGTGGACTTTTAGTGACGAAAAATGGACTTTTAGTGACGGATTGGCAGAAACTTAAGGACCAAAAATGGTCATTTCATTCATTTCGTTATGGATTTTTGGAGCACGGTTCTTGAGCGATTTTTGGGCGATTTTCACGGGAAAACATTGGGGTAAGTGTTCCTTATCCTATATTGATTATATTTCATGATTCCATACTCATTTACATTATGAATCCGTGAATTTATGGATGAAAAATCAAGATTTTTGCAAAATCTTCCAAAAACGAAAATTTAAGATTTGAAGGTCGAGTTGTTATCAGATTTTGGTAAAATTGGTATGGGTGGACTCGTAATTGAATGGGTTGTCGGATTTTATAAGTTTCGCCGGATTCCGAGATGTGGGCCCACGGGCAAATTTTGAGCTAATTTCGGATTTTTAATGAAAATGCAATATTTTCTTATGAAATTGATTACTATAATTTTTGTTGAATGTATCGAATTAATTATGACTAGATACGAGTCGATCGGAGTCAGAAAATCGAGGAAAAAACATAATACTTGATTAAATTGGAGCAAGTCGAGGTAAGTGACTTGTCTAACCTTGTGTGGGGGAAATTTCCGTTATTGATGTGATTATTGAAATGTGTTGAAATTCATGTGCACGAGGTGACGAGTGTGTACACGGGTTAATTTGCGAAAGATTATATTTTTAAATTGTGTAGATCATTGTTGCGCATTTATTAAATTTTTTTATCTTGTTATATTCTTCATCATTGATCTGAGATATATACTTCAAATTTGTTTGATCTTTTCTTACTAATTGTTTTACCTATTGAGTTGAAACTTGGTTTCTTTTATTCTGTGCATTATTTGAAGGTTGATTTTTTTAAAATTAAATATTATTAATATGAAGTATTTGACATTTTTAAACTTGATATTGAAGCAACGTAGTAAAGATTTTGAAATATTATTTTCCTAAATTATTTACTCCTGAATATTTTTATACTCATTGTGAGGGAGCTAGAAGAATATTATTGTTTAATTATTTTGACATGAGCCGTGAGCTATTTATTGTGGAAAATTATTATTGATGATTTATTTTGGCATGAGCCGTGAGCTCTTTATTGTGGAAAAATATTGTTGTTGAATTATTTTGGCAAGTTAAATTATTTGAGTACTTGAGGTGCAAATTGTGATATATTGTGATATTGATACGCATGCAGTGGTATAAGGTCTGGGTGTTGAAATGCATGCGGTGAGATAAGGGTGGCTTGATACGCGTGGCTAGTAGGGGAATTATTAGAAGTCATGCGGTGTGATAAGGGTGGCTAAAACGCGGGATGCTATTTCGGAAAAAAATATTTTCTTTAAATAAATTGTGAAGGCTCCCGCGGTGATATAAGGAAATGAGATATTGTGAATTTATTTATGATTTGGGACTACGAGGCGGTATCTTGGGAGTGCCCTTGTTGATATTGATTTATAGTCGTAGTTGCCTTTGATTATTATTGTGATTTTCATAAAGTTGAAGGAAATTCTGTTTTGATTTCCACGAGATATTATTTGCAATTATTTGGTGTCATTAAATGTGACATACTACTTGATTCATTTTCAATGTCATTTTATTTTACTACATTGATAAATATTTTACCATGCCATTATTATATTCCAGTAGGGCCTCACCTGACCTCGTCACTACTCTACCGAGGTTAGGCTTGGCACTTACTGGGTACCGTTGTGGTGTACTCATACTACGTTTCTGCACATCTTTTTGTGCAGATTCAGGTATATTTTACCAGCCTAGACGTCATTGAGTTACCTGCGCACGGAGATTTCGAGGTATATCTGCCAGCGTCCGCAGACTCCGGAGTCCCCTTCTATCATTTTATGTTGCCTCCTTATATTTTATCTAGACCTTGACATATAGAGACATTAAGAATAAATTCTTAGTAGCTTGTGACTTATTTCTACCGGGTTTTGGGAGTTGAAATTGTTTCAATTGTAGTTTATTTATTTCAGATATTTATTATTATTCCGCATTGATAGGCTCACCTAGTCTTAGAGACTAGGTGCCATCACGACATCCTACGGAGGGAATTTGGGGTCGTGACAAGTTGGTATCAGAGCACTAGGTTCATAGGTGTCATGAGTCACAAGCAAGTTTAGTTAAAAAAAATAAGAGAAACAAATATTAAATAATACAATCGAATAAACAAAGTATAGTAAATTGAAAAATCTAAATTAGGTAGCTTTTCTAAATTCTAAAAGTTTTTACAACATCCCAATTTTAATGAATTTGTTGCACCAAATGTATGGAGACTTTTCAAGTATTAATGATTGAAGTTGAAGTTCCTTGGAGACTTTACACTGTCTAATTTAACTTTGCTTTAATTAAATGCCTAAACATTGTGCACTCTTAAGTTAGTCGATCAAACTCTATACTAACCTGGCAATGGCAAAATATATTTGAATATACATGTACATACACGATGATCAACTACATATAATACATAATAAATAGACCCACTAAATTCTACGGTGTGTATCTGATTGAAAAATAAATAAAATTCTAAACTAATTTTATTTATTACAAGAAGATAAATGAGTGAATTGGTAATTAAAAAAAACATGAATAATTTGTATAGTCTAGTAACTTTAACATTCACATCAATAATAATTTTTTAAAATAATGGAGTAAGAAGAACAATAAGTGATTTAAATAAAAAGAATTTGGGATATTTTGGATTACTTAATAGATCAAAGAGTATTTTTAAAAGTTTACTGATTGTAGAGGTAAATTTGGCTCGATAATATAACGATATGAGTAAATTTGGGCCGATAGTATAACAAAAGTTAAATACACAATATATAAAAGTGAAGGGATATATTTAGTCCTTTTACAAAAAATCAAAGACACTTGGTTTGAACTTTCTAAGCCCTTCAGAAAGAAAAGTTTCCAGTATTCATTCGCTGGCCACCATCTATTTTGAAAAGGAAATGAAAATGGCGGGCTAAGCGTGTTGTCTCACCAGTATTCAAATCTCATAAGCACATGCTCTCTCTCTCACACACACAAAGCAAAATAAATAGAGAACGTTAGAGATTAGAATGAAGAGCGGCGTAGGGGAAACTATGAGGACGAAAATGGAGGAACTTAGATTGATTTGTGACAGAGAAATTCCCATTCAACAGCAGAAATTGGATGCTGCCACTCACTCCTTTCGAAAATCCCTCGATTCAACCAAGGCCCAAGCACAAGAGTCTCTTCAATTACAGGGTATGTTTTTTCCCTAAATTATGAGGCTCCCTTGAATTTTGGTCTTCCAAACTTAGGGTTTTCACCTGAACATTATTCTTAGCGATTTTATAGGAGTATATCACCTAGATTGGATTTTTTTTTCACGTGGGATCTTATTGATTTGATTTAATTGACTGGTTGCGGCAGCAAAACTTGGGAAGTTAAAAGTTGAGCTGAGGGAATTGGAAGACAAATTGGTGAAAGCACTTGCAGGTTTGTGTCACTCTTTTCCCGTTCTTCTTTGTACTGCTCTTTATGTATTCTGTGGGTTTTCTAATTAAGCACATTTTTTGCTGAAAATGATGGTTATGCTGAAAGCGAAGTTGCATATGTGATGACATAATTACTAATTACTAAGTATGCAAATAACCTGTCTTTTTAAGCTCTGAAGATCCTTATAGTAGTAAGAATAAGAGGCAATAAACACTGAAAGTCTGAAGATCCAAGTAACAACACTTCCAAAGTTTAAAGGGAATATTACAGCATGAATCTGTTATGGTATTTAAGATTTATTTTTCTTGGCTTTCTTGTGTATTGACGGAAAATGGGAAGTATGTGTAAAAGATTCACATCCAAAGTAGCTGCAATATGGTAGTCACCACAAAGTTCTTGAGGTTATTTACTTATTCTGCTAGTTCTCATCCATAGTATTTTCTAAATTGTCTAATTTTAAATTTTAATCTCAACATCTTTTGCTTTTCATTGAGACTTAAGAGGAAATGATTTTAGAGACTAATTAGATATATCCGGCATTCATGGTTCACAACTTGGAAAAAAAATTGAAGAGCTACTCTTGTTACTTTTCTATATGCTACTAATTTTGGATTATCATTTTCTCCATAAAATTGATTATTATTATTTTGTCTCTGTTTTTTATTTAAAATTCTAACATGTTATGTCATCCTCAGTGAAGACCCGAAAAGAGGCAAAGCAGATGGCATTAGCAGACTCAATATCTGCTACGAAAGCTAGAGCAGAAAAACTTAGAGGGGTTGTGGAAAACCAAATGGCCAGGAAAGAGGAATATGCAGCCATAATATCTCAACAAAGTGATGGTAAAATCTATCTCTGCAAAAGTTGGCCCTCTTTTCATGCATTTGACAAAGTCATACGTGCTTTCATGTCTTGGAGTCTTCCTATGAGACAACTAGCACAGAAAGATGTTAATTTGACCTAATCCCCTAGTTACTTTCTCAAATTGACACAGTATTATATTTTTGTTTTTATTATCAAGAATTGCTATTTGACTTTAGGCTGAAGTCTTATCACTTAGCCCTGTCTCAGATTAAAGGTGTTTGTCCACTTTCATTTTGTTTTACACCCTTCGAAAGCAATTTCAGTATCATAATAACAAAAAAAGTAACATGACAACCAATTTATTTGAAACTCATCAAAAGTGAAGTTTTATCTTTGTATTTGGATTCACATCCGGTTTCATGTAGTAAAATCAAAGCTCTAGTTCAAATGCTTGTGCCTGGTCAAATGAAGACACCTAATTTGTTGGGAAGGTAGCATTAATAACAATGCTTATCTGTCCCTTCTTCCTTTGAAGTTCCTCAAGATCTACACTGATGCTGGAAGTTAAACGTGAACTTGTTCAGGTTTTCTTTTCTTTTTTTATCGTGCCTCCTTTTCCAAACTCTCTTTGTACTTTCATTGTGAAAGTTGGTTTTTGTGTGAATATTATTAGTGCCTTCTATGTTGATAACTTCGTGTGTGCTTCTGCTGTCTCTACCAAGTGACACCATATCATGTTGGGTAATTGAGTTTTCTTTTTGTGGGTAAAAGCTCTCAAAGAATGTGACGAAAAGCATAATGAGACTGCTGAACAGAGAGAGGAAATAGAAGAGGCTATTGTGTGGTACAATAAGGTGCTTGGTTTACGTATTGAATGTGGCCATGGTATGTTTATCCTTCCAACTTGTGGACACATTTAAGATTCTAAAGGAGCAGACTTGCTTTCTGAACCATAAAACCTCGCCAAAAGCTCTAATTATTACTAATGGATTTTCCAATAAAAGAAATACAATCTTCTTCTATAATTAGATTTGTCCATTGAACATTCATTTCCTATGTCTTCTGCAGGAGTGAAATTCATATTTACCAATATTGATGCCAATAATCAGGATAAGGAATACTTTTTTACCGTACGTCATGAGAATGATGTATATACTTGTAAGTTTGGAATCTTTATCAACTATACATAAGTGAAGATGGTCCAGAACTCTAATTCTTTGCTTGGCTTGGATTTTTAGTGATTGATTGTGATCCACAACTAAATGATGCAAACGAGCTGCTCAGCGAGTTAAATAAGAGCAATGGACTGTTCAAGTTTGTCAGGATTATGAGAGAAAAGTTTCAAGCAGCTGTAGCACATGGTATGACTTTATGTTTCTGTTTCTATGTTCCATTATCCTATGAGCCTTATTTGGTAACACCAGAGCCATATACGGCTGTGCAAGAAATCATAGAGTATTGGCTGCTTGCAATCCCTGAAAATCGCATGTTCTTACACAGTTTATAAATATATAGAGAGTTTGTCATCAAATTCTGTATAATGGCTGAATATGGCAGTGTATAAATATATGGAGAGTTTTTCATCAAATCCTGTATAATGGTTAATACGGTTATGTTATCTATGCATCCAGGAACTCTTCCTGACATAGCATCTCGTGATCAAGACACTTCCATGATCTCTATGTCAGCCCCGGTTTCTTCCATTTCAATTGATAGTAGAAGTGAGTTTTCATCCCAGCTACAGGAGCATCAATCTGCTGAACATAACAGAAATTCCAGGAAACTTGACCGTGCAAAAGGGGGTAGGCCAGCAGTCCTCTCTCCTGGATCTGCTTCGTCTCTTCGGCGTTCTCCTCGTTTTAAGGTAGCATTTATTAAATATGAAAACTTGGACAACAAGCTCTAACTGATTTCTATTTTTCTTTCTTTTCCTTTATATATGCTTTGTCCTCTCTTACAAATGTTACTGTTGATTTCCCATAGTGGTGTTCGCTGAGTATTCTCTCTCTATTCTTATAATCTTTGAGACTTACTCTGGATAGAAATTTTACTTAACCAATTTAACTCAAATTATATCCGAGTTGTCACCAGAAGAGAAGAGAAAAAAAAACACTCAAATTGAATGGTCACGCCCTCTTAGACACTTGAGCATCATCTTCTTCCCACTTTGTCGTCATTCAACAAGGTTCAGTCCAGTTTCACTATTTACTATGCTTAAATGAAATTTATGAATTTGTTCCTATTTCCTTTGCTACAGAGAATAAGAGAAACAATAAATGTACTTGTGCTTGAAGGAAGCTAGTGCAACATATATGATGAATTTTGTGTGTGTGGGGTGGGGGTGGGGGGGGGGGGTGGGGGGGAGTGGGTGGAGGGGGATGTCGCGTCAAGTTCGGATGGGTAGAAATGTGTTTAGTCAAAGAATATGTGATTGACCCAACCAGTACAAAATACCCTTTGGTCAAGATAAGTAGATCAATGGCTCATAGGCCAACCTACTCAACTCAAAGCCACTTTTCCATTTGTTCTTTTTCTTTTCTAATTTGTAGGTTCGTTAAAAAAAAAATATTGTGCAAGAAAGTAATATTATACCCTTTGGTAAAAATATTTCTCTCTCTATTCTTTTTTCTATTTGTAACAAATTTCTGTTACAGATTAATTTGGGAAAAATTACTAATTATGTAATGCAAGTCGACCCAATCTTTTGGATGGGTTGATTAGAGCTACACCAATTTAACTCTTAAATAGATAGATTACTCATCCAACCTATTGACGTCTGGGTGAGACCTTGATACCATCTTATGAGTCAAAATTGACACCCCTAATGATGAGTAAAGTGTGGGATATTGATGTTGCAGAAAAGTAGACATATGGACTTTATTATTAACTGTCAGAGGGGACATGCAAAAATCAATGATAAGCAATTCTGAAGTATATTGATTACATTCTTTCCTCTGATAGTGTAGATTTCCAGGCTATACATGTTTAATCCCTCATTGACATGCTAAGTTAATTGTTAATATGATGCAGATCCAAACAAAAAAAAACTCATGATTAACATGAACAAATAATTGCGACTGATTATGTCCTGTAGGTCTATCTACTGGACTGTTTAAAAGGTTCACAAGCATCTGAACTTGATAACCTTTTCTCATTGGCTTGTCTGGATATACACACATATAAACCAACACAAATGTATATGCTATGGATGATTTCAGTGTGCCCCTCAGAAAGGAACAGTGTTGGATGTTTTTATTTAGCGAGCTTACTGGCTACTATAAAAAGAGTTCAAAGTATGAATTATCAAGCATTTCTTAGGAAACTTACGGGTTCATATATTCACCTGTGTTTTGGATAAATAGAATAGGAAATTAGGCGGATACCTTAAACATTTGTTCTAGTTGGATGTAGTAAAACATTTTTGTAAGGAAGGTTGATGACCTTTTGGGATTGTCCAAAAAGGAGAGGACTAACTCTTTTGGGACTGAGGAGTATTTTCATGCGATATGTTTGATCTCAATTCAAAGGATTCAATTAAGTTTAGCCAAGCTAAGTTGAGGACTGATTAAGCTCAATTTTCATTATACTGTAATTCAGATAAACAAATGAGATAGACTAGTCTTTGGTATTGTTGAATTTTGTAAGACAGCAAGGGTTCCCTGGTTAAGGTCAGCTTTGAGTGAATTATGTTGTTTTTTAGCAAGTCCTTTGTATTGATTGTCGATTTGCTCTATGAAGTCTGTAGACTCAAATAAGTGGTATAGTTGAATATCTTGTCTTGTCGATTTGCTCTTGGTTCAATTGCTCATGATATATATAATTGTGTCTAGCTTGGAGATATGATGTGTGCTGTCATTTACATGACCGTGTGAAGCCAGTGCATAGGGTTAGGTCATCAGTCTGGTGATTTGGTGGCAAGTTCATTAAGTAGTCTCATCCTTAGGTGAAGCAAATGAAAAAGTTAGAACAGATCAATGAAGCAAGGAAATGACCGGTGTCAGCACCTTAATAGGAATGAAATTAGCACACGTGGTTACGGTTACCAATGTCAACCACGTTTCACCCTACGGAGCTAATATCACATGCAGAGGGCATTTATATGGAAAGATTCTCTTTTTAACAACATTGATGACTGAATTTTCTGAACAGGACTGTTCATGAAGAATTCACTCGTTATGTCTTCATGACCTTCATGTGAATGTTCTTTTGGCTAGGAAATATCTGGGGAGAAATATCTTCGCTTCAACAATTATTGCATAGATTGAATAAGGCTTATTAGATTAAATTTGAGCAAGCACTTCACCCTGCATGGGTTACTAATGTGCAAGATTCACTTTTTGGCAGGTCAAGAGATGATAATGATTGCGCAGTTGCTTAGCCAATAAATTTTCGTTAATTCACGAGTCCTGATAAGCAAACACCTAACTTGCTTCTACTAAAAGATTGGGATCAGTAACGAGTCAGGTCAAATGGCTACCTGATCAGATGCTCAAAGCCTTGCTTGCTGTCTTTGCAAACGTTTGTAGTGGGCTGACTTCATTTCTTAGGTCCAAGCTTTGTTGGTTTTCTTCCATTATATCGTCATATGACTTTCCAGTTAGTCATTTTATTCTACTTGTAGCTATTTAAGGTTTTCTTTTTCTTTTTATTTATGTAAAGACTACCATTGTGGGACTGGTGGGGCTTAGGCATTGCCCCCTACCGTAAATTAGTATCCAAAATGGAGCTTTATGGTCTTTACTTATTTTTTCTTTACAAAAGACAGATCCTTTTTCTTTTTGTACATTGTAGTGTATCAAATGTCTGTATTGTAGAATAGAAGATTGCTTAGTCGCTGCATTCTTTTTGGATTTTACGTGAGCTACTTTCAGTGGAACAGTTTACAAGTGTGCAGCCAACACTTTTAGGATAATTATCTATTTAATATCAATTTGGAATTACACTGACCCCAACTTATGTGGGACTGACGCGTAGTTGTTGTAATATCACTTTGGAATTGCTGGTATTTGCAATGTTGATGACAATGCGAAAGAAAGGTGATGAATTTGTTGTGGATCCCTTTGTAAGGTAGTTGTAAAACGAGGAAAGTTGTGTTAAGGGGTATTTATGCTATCTTGAATATTATGCCAAAAGTGCAAAACAGAAAGGCAAAAGCGTGTTCTAGCCCATATAGTAATGGACCACTAGAAGAACCTTCATTCATTTGTTCTCCATCAGATTGCTAACAATTGGACTATTTGTATGATATTTTCATTTGTGATCATGGATATACAAGAGTATATCTATTTATTTACATGTACATCCCTCCTTCGCAAAAGTAAAAAGAAAAAAAAGAAGATATAATGCTTTGTTCAACCTACATGTGGAAACAATCTTCTATGGATGAGAACACGAGTGCCCTTCCAAAGCTTAAGAGCTTCAGTTTCATCATTTGCTAAAACTGAACAGTGACTTTCATTGCAGTCTGCAAAGTATTTCCCACTTATCCCTTCTGTTTGTGGGCTCAGTGCTACATAGCATGTGGTTGCTGCACCCTGCCATACCAAGAAATTGACCTCGTTACTTATTATTATAATCACTTTTTTTTACTTTTATAGATGATTTGTCCTCAACTTTTTGGAAAAAAAAAGTATGTGAGTCCAAATTAAGTTGCAAAGAAAGTAGTCGGAATGTTCAATGAAGCAAAAGAGACAAGCATATATAGACGAACCTGTGATGTTGACTTTAGAAGCTTTGATGCCATAAAATAGAGAGAATCTGTTTATATTTGTAAGGGAAATCAGTAATTATAGTTATATTTGTTTGATATTTGCAGCAAAAATTAAAAGACATACCTGTGATAAAGCCCTTGTGATCTCTGATTATTCCAGTCTTTACAATTCCAGGATGGACTGCATTGATAGCCACATTTGCATTTCTTGCCTGTTCGATTCAAACATACATTTTTCACTATCGAAATTATACAAATATATGAAGACAAAAGCAATTAAATGGTTTAAAGAGTACAGGGACCAAAGAAGGAAAGAGAAGTATCCTTTGTCTACAATACTATAGTGCAAATGAAGCTGGCAGATTCTAAACTGATGGACAATTCCCTAATGAGAGGTACAAGGAGTACTCTAACTTTAATTTCGGGTTCCAACTGTCTTTTCTCACAGAAAATACCCAAATAATTTCATGTACTGAGTTTTGGCATAGAATTTATCTGTATTGAGCTGTCTAATCAAGATTCATGTGATATAACTGAGTGGTAAGAGAAACAGCTTAGTATAAAATCCGTGTAATATGATTAGATTGCTTACCACAAAATTATTGGTGAATTGACTAGAGAGCTACCACTTTTAACGCTGAAGATTATGTTTTGATTGCTTCTAATTGGGAATAATCTTTTAATTATATCATACTATTCTTGGTAATATGCATAGAAAGTGTATTGGGTTATGAAAAGAATCCGTTTGTTTAGAGTTGTCAATTCTGACAAGAAAGTGTGAAAAAACATGTAAGTGAGAAGAAGTAATAAATAGGGAAATTAACCTTTAATTGTCTTGACAATTCCTTGGCATGTAAAATGTTGGCCAATTTTGACTGAGCATATGCACGAGTACCATTATAACTGTGACATGCATCACCAAGACGAATTAGTTTAGAGGAACAAGTTGGAACTAACTTTGTATAAATCTCGTATAAGAAGTAATTATGAAAATATTTACTAATTAAATACTAGTAGTATTAATATTACTTGTTGGGATTGAGCAATTTGCAGAAACGGAATTGATCTCTTTTCACCCAGTTGTGAACTACTGAAGTAACATTCACTATTCTTCCTTGAATCCCTGTGGCTTCTGCTGTCTCCACCATTTTCTCTAATAGCAACTCTGTCAATAGAAAATGACCTGCCAAAGTCCAAACACCATGATTTAGGTTATGTGTACTAACAGAGTTAAATATTTTCGTAAGTCTTGTTTAACCTATATATAATAGTAGGTAGTTATTTTTTTATATTAAATTTACCTATTACTAACATGTAAATATTTATATTCATAATATTAGTGCATATAACTCAAACTCTTATACATCCATCACAAGGGACTAGAGTTTAGTTATCACTAGGCCTTTTTATTTATTTATTTTTCTTTTTGTGGGACTTCGTTATCCTCTTCAACTTGGGTATTGAAGTCCCAACTCCATCAAAAAAGATAATGGTCCCGAGTATATAACAAGGAGTTACCTAAGTAGTTTGTGGCAAAAGTCATCTCGATTTTGTCTTCAGAGAACTCCAGTTTCTGCGAAAATTTCCCCGCATTATTTCTGCATGATTAAAATTTCAGACCAATCATAAATTACGTTCACACCCTTCACTTCCTAAAAAGAAAAGAAAACACAAAGAAAGAAAATTTTATGTAATATAATGTCCATGTAAAGAATTTTTGTACCATTAGGCCACGTTTACCTGTTTTAGCGGTTAACTTACCTTATTTTAAGTGCCCTTATAGTATAAATATAACTTAAACTCGTGATCAAAAGAAAAAAAATACATACATGAGAATGTGAAGAGGCAGTCCTAAAGACAAGAACTGAGCACAAAATCTCTGAATAGAAGCAACTGAACTCAAGTCTATCTCTAATAATATAATCTCAGCCATTGGACTCTCTTTTTGTATGGATTCCTTCACAATTGCTGCTTTCTTTAAGTCCCTTGCTGGGATTACTATCCTTACACCCCTTTTTGCCAGTACTCTTGCTGTTTCTGCCCCTATCCCTGATGTTGCGCCTGTAATTTTTACAGTATGATTATTAAACCAAAAAAAATTATACAATATCATGATTCTTTGTCTACTTTTTATGACATGTATTAAATTAGGTTTCTATATTGGATCTGCACTAAATAATGCATGGTGATTAAAATACTAATTAATGAAAGATAGTGAGAGGTTGTTATTAAAATATTTTGATACTGAACTTTTCTGTGTTAAAGAATATATAGCATATGATTAGCACTCAGTACTGTCCAGATAGGAAATCTTGTAGGATCTGTTAATCAACAACCCAAGTAGAGACAAAACTATATCTTCCTTCAAATAAAAAGAAACACTAAAAAGAGAATTGAATATGTTAATCTTCAAAATTTATAGTATGATTCTAGAAAAGGAAAGGAAAACCTCTTCTACCCCACCCCTTAGCTCCACTCTTTTTTTCGCTCTCTTTGCGGGGTGGGGAAATAAATTGAAAGGTTTTATTCAAATTATGATAGGGTTTATTGGAAATAACCTTTTTATTTTTACAAGTTAGGGATAAGGTCTACAGACACATTATCCTATTTAGTGGAACTAGACTGAATTTTTTGTTATTATTGTTGTTTTATTCAATACTATGTGTGATAGAGAAAAGTGATCAGGTACAAAATGATGAGTGAAGCCTCATGAATATTTCATACCCTACATCTGAAAAACATAGGAATAACCTTTGGAAAAATGGGTCATGGGAAGTACACAAGTTTTTGAGAAAGATGCTTCTTCTTGGAAGAAAAAGTGCCAAGAAAGTACTCCATCTTAATTCCATGTGTCTTGAGAATTTTAAGTCCAAAAATCTCATACTGAAAAATCAACTCCACGAATATTTCTTAATTGGTATTAGTAGTTTGTTCAAAGATTAATTCTCCAAAATAGTTAATTAGTTAATGCATGTCGACCAAAATTCCATGATGAATTTTAAATTGCTTATGATTACATCGAACAGTTGATTATTCTCAGAACCACTCAAAAAGCTGGAAAATCCCTTTAATTCCCAGTTGCTCTAACAACAATATCAACTAAAAGAAAAGAAACAAAAGTTTCAAGAAGAAGAAGGAGAAAAGAAAAGCTGAAAAATCAAAGAAAGGAATTATTCTTTTAAAGAATATTTTCTCCTTCATGTGATAGAACTGAATTTTTCCAAACATGCACATATTAGCAGGCAGTAACAGTTGCCTTACAAAAACTAGCTTTAAATTCCTTCAACCAAGCCACTGCCTATGAATTACTGGCTCATTAATTACAAAAGGCATATTGTTTAGCCTTATAACCGTCCCAAAAACTCAAGAGCATAAGCAAATTAGAGATGAAAAAGAAAGAGAATATAAGACTAATTAGTACCAGTGATAATTGCAGTCATGAGCTGCTGAGAATTGAGAGAGGAATGTTGAGTGACTTGGTCAGCAGTGGATTTAGAGCCAAAGCCACTTGGGCCAGCAATGCCTACCAAATATTTGAGAGCAGCCTTCATTAGAGCAAAGCTTGGAATTTTGAACTGCAAGATTGCAGCTATAGTTGAAAACCACGTATATATAAAAGCTCTTTGAAACTTGTCCAAGTCCATATATACACACACCTACCACCCCTTTTAATAAGTGAAAAAAGAATAATATTACAAATGTTTTGCCTACAACCAATTACAACAGATCCCTATTGTGTAGACTATATTGTCATAACAGTTTGGCTAGTTGAGACCAAAATAAAAGTTATAAAAAGTTTGGTGTTATCATTGACTACTAGCTGATGATGTTTTTTTAAAGCTTTTTTTGCATAGCACACGCACGTAATTATGTGAAAGTTTTCTTTCTTATTTCTAATTATTGTTGTCTGCCCTTATTAATTTTGCGCGTCTTCTTTCTTTTTTTTCCCCAACTCGTACTTACTTTTGGTGGGAGGTGAAAAGATTGATGTTTTTGGTCAGTCTTTTAATTTGCTGTTTCCAAGGATTTTTTTTTTCCCTTTTGTTTTGGGATATTGCCACTGGCTTCATTGTAATTCTCATCCATATTGGAAACATTTTTTGTGTCACCTATGACATTATAGAAGTGGTCCAAGTTCATGGGCTAAGGAATTGCCTTCTTATGTGTCTTTTATTCTATAATTGTTTTTGGTTGAGTGGTTGTACTAATTTGGTGGAAATTATCTTTTATCTATTGGTGAACCCGTCTCACAAGAGTATCTAGTGTGTGTGTGTTTTCCTCTTGTTTACAAGAAAGAAAGAAAAAACAGATTAATGTATATATATATATATATAAGAATATATAATTTTTTATTTTTTTTGCAGCAGGACGATTAGTTCAACGTGTCTGTCTGGATATAACAATTAATTAATCGGTTAATTCAATGAGGCATATTATTGATTCCGTGTGTACGTGTTAAACACATTTTCTGAATCAAATATCACTCATAGCCGAGGCACCATTCCACAAGGCACGTAAGAACATTAGGATTGAAGAAAAATTGATGCCTATTTCAAGATTTGTCCAGAAAATGACAGCCAAATTAAAACAGCTGATGTTGCAAGGAGATTTTGACGGTGACTTGTAGTTGAATTATTCACACTTTGTAATTTCTTTGTTCTTGTTGTTGTTCTTGTTAACTTAAAGCAAGAAGCCAAAAAGAAATAACAGCATAATTAGTTTCCTTGTTATCCTTCTACTCAAACATCTTATCATCTAAATGAACACTAGGAGTAATTAAGGACCCATTTTATCGTGCAAATACCAATATGCAAGATATAAACATCACTAAGGATTTAACTTAATTATATTGACCTATAACACTAAAGGCTAATTTCTGACCGTCAATCTTTTTCGGTTGGTAAACCGTCGGAAAAAGGCTAATTTCTGACCGTCAAATCGGTCGGAAATCAAAATTTTCCGACGGTTTACCGACTGAAAAAGATCGGTCGAAAAACACGTGGTCGCAAAAAATTACGACCGAATCGTTCGGAAGTTTCTAACGGATTTGATCGCAAAATAAAAAATAAAGGACGCATTTGAATTTAAGTGATTTGCGACCGGATTGCTCGGTAGATTTGCAACTGATTCGGTCGCAAATAAAATTAATAAAAAAATAATATTTCCTATCTATTCGGTCGAAAATTTAAATAATAAAATTAATATTTAATTAAATTTTCCAACCGAAACAGTCGTACATATTGAGAATAAGTTAATTAAATTTTTTTAAAAATTCACAATTTGCGACTGAATCAATCGCAAATCTAAGAAATTTCTAGTGACATTTGCGACTGATTCAGTCGCAAATCAGCTCCAAATCTGGAAAAAAAATTAGCAGAATTCTGTTGTATTTTTAATTACACCACCTGCCAAATAAAGCAGTCAACCAAACACCTAATATCAACACACCATTTAATATACAAACCAATTCCAATATTTACTAACCGAACACTAATATTCATAAAAATCCAACCAACTAATCAAACAATATTAGTTTCATCAACCAATTATCAAAATACTAACTCACATTCATAAATTAAACATGTCTCTATCTTCAACTCTAAAATATTAGATGCACATTCAAATAATTACTCCTAATCAGACTTAGTCTCCTCCTCATACTTAGACTCCATTGTAGATTGACTGCATTTCTTGCTTTTCATTTTTAATCAAAGCTTGAGTTGCGTTCCATTCTTGCGACATTTAATTCATTCTTTGACGCATAGCTTCCATGTTTTCTTGAAAACTGATGCAAGGAGATTTTGACGGTGACTTGTAGTTGAATTATTAACACTTTGTAATTTTCTTTTTGCTGTTGTTCTTATTGTTAACTTAAAGCAAGAAGCGAAAAAGAAATAACAGGGGCATAATTAGTTTCCTTGTTACCTTTCTACTCAAACATCTTATCATCTAAATGAATAGATATTAATTACTAGGAGTAATTAATGACTCTTATCAAGTAAGTACAAATATATGCATGATATAAACATCAATAATCATTTAACTTAATTATATTGACCTATGTATAGTGAAATTTTCACACTACTATTAGTGCGGTTTAATCAACTATAGAAAGTTATTTGTTTTATTTTTTGAAGTTACTAACTCTGCTTGTTACGTGATCTTTCAAGTGACTAGAAAGTGTATTAAATAATACTAATATTTTTATTTTAAACTCCAATTAGTTTTACAATCTTTTGGTTTGTTTTTTCTATTTTCGCGACATATCAAACATATACATTGTATTTACCATTCGTAGCTATACTTTCAGCAAATATATCATTCGTAGCTATATTTGAATTTTATAGCAAATCCATGAAGCAAAAGATTAATTATTTTGAACTGAAACAAGAGAGCGATAAGCCTTCGCAGCTTAGTGGAGCGCTTGCTTAGTTAGTGGAGGTCTTTGAGTCCGACTCCCAACAAAAGTATTTTTTTTCTTCTGTATTTCTGTATTTCACCTTGGTTGTATTTGTTGTGCGAATGAATACAGTCTTGTATACTTTATATACACCCATATATACAGTGGATACATGTTGTACCATTTGTATACACCCTTGTATTTCGCGTTGGTTATAGTTGATACATATTATATTCGTTGCATGAATAAATACAATTGCGTGAATGAATAGAGTTGATATAGATTGTATTCGTTTGCGCAACGAATACAATTTTAATACATGTTGTATTCGTTGCACATTTGAATACAAGTGATCATACAAGCTGGTAACAATTGAACAGTAGATATGAATAGTAATTAGGCATTCTAGGCTCTAAACTATAGTATTTTATGAAAATTACTTATTCTTAAAATAGGTTCCAATATGTTTGTAAATAATAGGAAACCAGAAAAACTTACCATCAATTATCCTTACTTTAGAAATACTTCTACTCAAATAAACTCTCCAACAAGACAAAAGTCTCTAAGTGGTCTCGACAATGAAGTGGGCATGGCCTTCGATTTCAAGTACATTTATAGCCCTCACACGTGGGCATCGAGATAAAACCATGATAATGTGTTGAGCCAAGATATATTATGAACAATAATTAGTACATCTTTTATGTGGAGAAGTTGCAAAAACAAAATTTCTTGATGAGAATTGAGAAATATATAGTAGAAGGCAAAAAAAAAAAAAAAGAGTAAGAATTTAACTTTAGGGGCAAAAGGGCAAAGCTTTTGTTGCGTGCAACCGTGCCATTCATGTAATACCTTTTGTCTTTCAAAGACTCCGTTTTTGTTTTTTGTTTTAATTGTCTTTTAATATATTTACTGGGCTTTTGCTTTTTCACATTTTGACAAATGATGGCAAATGTTGGAGGTTAGAAGGACTAGAAAAAAACATTGAGGTTGACTCCTCAACAATGGAGTTGTGGACTGGCTATGCACTTTTGTCCCATGAGTTCCCTAATTGGTAAACAAAGTCTCATTAACTTGCCTCAATTTTTGGAAGCATTAATCTTGTAGTTTCACATGTGATATATATCTTTCAAATTCATTGCAACCCCACAACACCAAAGATGGAAAAAAGTTAGAGATAGAGGGTGTTTTGGTGTAACCGAAAATGTTTTTCGTTGAATATTTTCTTGGAAAATAAGTAGTAATTTTATTTATTTTCCAGTGTTTGGTACGCATAAACTTCCAAACATATAAACTTCCAAACTCATAATTTTGAAACTTGTAAAATTTCGAACATGTAAACCGAAAGATGAAAAAATTAAAACTTAAAATATATAAAAAAATATTTTTTTTCAGGGGGTGGAGTTGGGTGGGGTGGGGTGGGGTGGGAGTTGCAGAAAAATGAAAAAACAGAAATTTAAAATTACAAAACAAAATGAAAAAAAAAATTATGCGGGGGTGGGGCAATGGGGGGTGGGGGTGCAGAAAAACGAAAAAACAGAAATTTGAAATTACAAAAAAAAAAAAAAGTAAAAAAAAAAATTTTTTTTGGGGGGGTCTTTGTAGGGTGGGTGGTGACGAAAAAAAAACTAAAATTTGAAAAAACAAAAGCCTTTTCTGAGAGAAGGGGTGGGGTGGGTAGGCATGGGGTGGGGTTAGGTGGGTGGGTGTGGGGTGGGTTGGTGAGGGTGGGGAATAGGGTGGGAAAGGTTGAGAAGGAGTTTTGGAAAATGTTTTCCCTTCTCTTGATAAAGAAAACATTTTCCTCCAATTGGAGTAAAATGAGTTCATAAGGAAAATATTTTTTAAAATATTTAAACCAACCAAACATGAAAAAAAAAAAATATTTTCTGAAAAATATTTTCCTTCGTACCAAACACACCCAGAATTTTAATTAGCAGAAGCATTATGTGTTTGATTAGACAGCCATTTGTAATGCTACACTAATTAAGCTTATTAGGAACAAAAGGCAAATTCCCTAATCAGTGAAGCTTAATTATTACTCTTTGGAGCTACTAATATGATTTCTCGATTTCAGAAAAAAAAAACTCTATTTACTTTTTCATTTTAAGGCCATCGATAAAATAAAATAAAAACAACTCTAACAAATTTTCTTTCCTTTTCTTGTTTTGTTGGTTTACTTTTAACAACATTTTTTTTTTGGGTGGGTTTGGGGGGGAGGGGGTAGATAAGCCAAGAAGGGGATTGCGAATGCGATAAGAAAATTATGGTACGAATCATATGTAAGTTATTAAATGAAAATTCATGAAAAAACAACTAGTTATACTAATAACATTTAGTTATATTAAGGAAAAGAAAGATCTACAGGTCCCATTCCACAATCCTAACTACTCCTTAAACTAAGATTAATAATTCCTTCAATGTGGTTCCACGTTTGTTTGACTAAAATACTTGCAAGAAAAAGTGGATTCGCAAGATACATTTTATTCCAATCTAACATTTTCCTTTTTTATTCTCTCATTTTATGACAATTTTAGCATTCTTGTTAAACTTTTTTTGGATGTTTTGGAGGATATTGACAAATCTACATGACAGATGAAAAGATAGAGGAAATCATTCACATTATAAAATTTCAAATTCCAATTATGGGAGATAAAGATTTCAAAGCCTTACCAGTTTCTTTCCATCATCTTCTTCAACTACTTTTTGACAAATGACATATACCCTAAAATTTTAATCATTCTTTTCTTTTGTGACTGATTTGCAGTAAAACACACTCAATAACTAATCTAAGCCATCCAACCAATAAAACAACATAAATAATAACAACAATATTTTCACACATGAAGTATGGGAAGGATAATGTATACAGACCTTATCTCTCACTTGTGCAAATAAAAATTATTTACGAAAGACTTTTGGCATAGGTGAGTGTTCATCCGACTTAATTCTCCTACCTAAATATGAAAAGGCTTCAAAACATATAAAAGGGGAAGGTATAAAAATAAAAATCAAATTAAAAAAGAAAGAAAAGACTAAGAAACCTACTATGGGCCAAAGGGTACTACTTTGTCTCCCCTTGGCAATGAAATTTACCACCTGAGTTGATGCCATCACTAAAAGTTTAAAGACACAATTGCCGACAAAGCTAGAAATTTGCCTTCTTTTTCTTTTTCCTTAATAATAACCCACTACAAAATTGACATCCACAAACGTAAAAAGAGAAAAAACTGTGTCTTAATAAAGAGTCCTCACGTGCCAACGACCAGTCAGTGAATGACATATGTCAAATGAGTTAATTACGGAGAATTAGGGGGGACATATATACTAATGATAGTATACTATTTGTCGTTCTCTTTCACACTAAGCTTCCAATGAAAGGAATATAATTAACATTAACATCTTAATTGCCCTTTTATGTTTTGGTGGTCCTGTTTTTTTCTTTACTATTAGAGAATATAATGTTTGTCCTTATATGGTATTGCATCCCTATCCAACAGGAAAAGTATTATATTTATATATAGTATGATTTCATAAATTTAAAACCCATGAAAAAAAATTGAATTCAACAGAAGATGGTAGTGGAATCTTCATGTAGGTGGGGGTTACTCAATTTGAATAATACTACCTCCTAATGACCAACATTTGTCCTAAGAGAAAAGGGGAGAAAAGAACTATTCTAACATGTGCAGTGTGCTAAGGTAATTAAATAGGCTACGTACCTAGGTGGAGTTTGAGTGGTGAAATGGAGACATTGGTACAAATGTAGATCTTTTGACAATTACAAAGATTTCCTCTATACTGTTTGTCAATCTTAATTGTGGACATATTATATATAGGCTTTTCTCTTCTTTGTTTTAGATAGCTTCCTTTTTTAGAGGGGTTGGAATTGGATTGGGGAAAATTGCTCATGTGGCTTAAGTAAAACAGTGAACTGGTTAATGACAAAAATGAGTTAACCATTAATGACCTTAGGGACCAACTTTTAGGTGGCATAAAGTTTTAGGGAGAATCATATTTGCATAAAATAGAGAAAACTAATTTAAGTAGACACAATCCGAGCAGTAAAACAATTAGCGGAATGAATTAAGCCTGATCTAACACGGCTATTGAAGTTAATTTGTAGTAATGTCCACGCATTATAAGTTGAGTAATTTTTAGGGATCTTTACCCAAGTAGTCAGTCATATCTTTGTTTACTTTTCTAGCCATATATATACATTAGTTGTACAAGATTATAAACATATTAAATGTTCACCTAAGTAACCAATCATTTATAGTGAATTAATGATGTCTTTATTTTATTTGAAAACTATATATTGCAGAATAATGAAAGCAGAAATCGCTGGCCCTGACTGGTACATCTGAAATTAGAGAGCAAAATAGAAAAAGAAAGTAAATACTGTAGCAAATAATGATCAAAGTGAAAAAGGTGATTAAAGGAGACTCATGTAAAAAGAAAAATTGGGCCATAGAAGTCATAACCGTACTCTAAGAGCCCATTTTTGGCCCAACGTGAGTTGTACACCAGTGGAGGGATTATTTCGTACGACTTTTTTTGAGGTCACGTTTTTGTTATAAAATAAAGACAGTAAATTAAAGACAAATATATAGAGAAACGGATAATATTCAAACTCAAACACATGTACATAATGAATTGAAATTTTCTCTATTTATAGAAGAAAGCAAGATGTTGTGTAAGCTGCTTCTGCAAGCTGCTGTGTAAGTTGCTACTGTACTAGATATAGATAATCTTCTACCGGAGGTAATGTTTATCCATAACGGGGGACCGAAAGGATAAGCTTATTATATCAGATATAGATAATTTTTATCGGGGGTAATATTTATCCATAACGGGGTACCGAAAGGATAAGCTCATTATACCAGATATGGATAATCTTCTACAGGGGGTAATGTTTATCCATAACGGGATACCGAAAGGATAAGCTCATTATACCATATATGGATAATCTTCTACCGGGGGTAATGTTTATCCATAACGGGGTACCGAAAGGATAAGCTCATTATACCAGATATGGACAATCTTCTACCGAGGGTAATGTTTATCCATAACGGGGTACCGAAAGGATAAGCTCATTATACTAGATATGGATAATCTTCTACCGGGGGTAATATTTATCCATAAAGGGGTACCGAATGGATAAGCTCATTGTACCAGATATAGATAGTCTTCTAGCGGGTGTGATGTTTATCCATAACGGGGTACTGAAAGGATAAGCTTCTTCATGAGACTTATTTTCAATAGATTATTAAATAGATAAACATATTTACGGCAGAGTCTCATGTAGATAAGTTTCTTCAGGAAGCTTATTTCAACAGAGTACTAAATGAAAATCCATAATATAATATATTTATAACACTCCTCCTTGAATGTTCATTAAAAGATAATGTGCCTCATTAAAACCTTACTAGGAAAAAACTCGTGGAAAAAAATCCTAATGAAGGAAAAAGAGTACACATATTTAGTAATACACATAACTATTTGTCTAAAAAAACCTTATAAGGAAACCCTGTGGGAAAAACCTTAGTAAGAGAAAAAGAGTATAGCGCTTATTAAGAGAAAAAGAGTATAGCGCTTATTTTACTCCCCGTGATAAAAGCCGTATTTTAAATATTTGAGTATCTGCATTCCAATCTTGTATACCATCTTCTCAAAAGTTGAAGTTGGCAAAGATTTAGTGAATAAATCTGTCGGATTGTCACTTGAACGGATTTGTTGCACATCAATGTCACAACTTATCTCCTTTTATAAATCCCCTCTTTAATTGGGCTATGCATGCAATATTATCTTCGTATAAAATTGTGGATCTTTTATCACATTCCAAACCACGTTTTCCTTGAATAAAATGAATCATTGATCCCGGCCATACGCATTCCCTACTTGCTTCATGAATATCTATTATCTCAATATGGTTTGAAGAAGTAGCAACAATAGATTGTTTTGTGGAGCGCCATGATATGACAATACCTCCACATGTAATACATGTACCCGGTTTGAGATCGAGCTTTATGTGGATCACATAAATAACCTGCATCTTCATAACCAACAAGATCTACACTACCTATGTTAGAATAAAATAAACTCATATCAGGCGTTCCCTTTAAATATCGCAATATATGCTTAATCTCGTTCCAATTTTTTCGTGTAGGAGAATAACTATATCTTGCTAGTAAATTAACAGAAAATGCTATGTCAGTCCTTATAGCATTAGCAAGATACATAAATGCACCAATTGCACTAAGATAAGGTATTTCGGGACCAGGGATTTCATCATCCTCTTTTGGAGGTCGGAACGAATCCTTATTCACTTCAAGTGATCGAACAACCATTGGTGTACTAAATGAGTGTGCTTTGTCCATGTAAAAATATTTTAAGACCTTTTTTGTATAGGCAGGTTGATGGATAAAGATCCCGTCTGCTAAATGTTCAATTTGCAGACCAAGACAAAGTTTTATCTTTTGCAGGATCTTTCTTCTCAAATTCCTTTTTAATATATTCAATTACCTTTTAGAGCTCTTATAGAGTTCCAACAAGATTTATGTCATTAACATAAACAGCAAGTATAACAAATTTTGATGTCATTTTCTTTATAAAATTAAATTGACAAATAACATCATTTATGTAACCCTCTTTCAGCAAATATTCACTAAAGTGACTATACCACATATGCCCATATTGCTTTAAACCACACAAAGATCTTTGTAATCTGATTGAATACATTTGCTGAGATTTTGGATTTGCTTCGGGCATTTTAAATCCTTCAGGGATCTTCATATTGACTTAATTAAATTAGTCATATAAGTTATGACTTGTATTTAGATGGCATGACATCTTCATGTGTCTGGATTATAGGTCCGATCCTCACAATCTTTTACAATATTGTGAACTATATTGTATCAAATATATCGTCGACGATCATTTTGTATCGATTCCTAAGCGACATAACTTGTTGAGATCTCATCACTTTCTTTATTTTCAGGTACCTGAACTTCTTCTGGAGTTTCATGAAATGTTATGCCGTGGGCTTTTCTAGAGCTCATTTCCTCATCATTTTGATCATTTGCTCCCATCATTTTTAAGGATTGTTACCTTTGGAATCGATCAGTTTACTACGCTTTATGTGTGCAGTAAATTTTATCCTTCACGGACTTTAATTTTAATAGTAGCATTTGCAGCTAGAATATGATATTTAATTTTGCATTAGCAAATGCTTATGGCATTTGACTTGAATTATATTCTAAGTGAGGATCATATTAATGATAATTCTATTCATATAACATATTTTCTAGCTGTTTATTCCATCCCCTAAATGTTAGAAAAACTAACATATATCCCCAATCTTCTCTGGGAAACCTATCTTTGTGCATTGTGGTAGAAAACTTAATCATATACCACACATCAAAAGTTATTAGATAGTAAAAATATTTAATTTCTGATCCTAAACTAATTGTGAGGGGAGGACTTATCTTTGTGCATTGTGGTAGAAAACTTAATCATATACCACACATCAAAAGTTATTAGATAGTAAAAATATTTGGTTTCCGATCCTCATCATTTTGATCATTTGCTCCCATCATTTTTAAGGATTGTTACCTTTGGAATCGATCAGTTTACTACGCTTCATGCGTGCAGTAAATTTTATCCTTTACGGACTTTAATTTTAATAGTAGCATTTGCAGCTGGAATATGATATTTAATTTTGGATTAGCAAATACTTATGGCATTTGACTTGAATTATATTCTAAGTGAGGATTATATTAATGATAATTTTATTCATATAACATATTTTCTAGCTGTTTATTCCATCCCTCAAATGTTAGAAAAACTAACACATATCCCCAATCTTCTTTGGGAAACCTATCTTTGTGCATTGTGGTAGAAAACTTAATCATATACCACACATCAAAAGTTATTAGATAGTAAAAATATTTGGTTTCTGATCCTAAATCAATTGTGAGGGGAGGACTTATCATATTTTGTTGGTCTAATGCATACAAGTGTTGTTGTATGCAATTTAGAAAATCTTAAGCCAACATATGAGGCTTTGTTCTCATAAGCAATTGTTTAGCCATTAATATGAGGTATTCAATGCTAAACTAGCTTGGATGTAAACCAGCATCATCAAAGATGAACTATCTTGATTTCATAATCTTAACATTATGTTCTTAATTGAGAAAATCAATTTCAAATGCCAAATTGCACGTTGACAATAAACAAACATGTAACCATCTCATATATGTATCTATAACTGGTTCACATAATAAGTGAATGGGCTCATATTCACCTTTTATATATTCCAGAATTCAGGGGTCTTAATCCCAACTTTAGCTGGTATAATCAATTTATTATGAGAACAAGCAACACAAGAGAATTCTTAAAGAATCTTCTAGTTCTTCAGTATATGCTTATCTGAATTCTCAAATAGCTCATTTAAAAATGGCAAATGAAAACTTCAAGTTATCATGGCATGTGCTATCTCTTAGTAAGCTTATGGTTTATTATGGCATAAACTTTTGCATTAGTAAACTTCTGATTTACTGTGGCTACTTTTGTATCAGTGAATTTCTGATTTACTGTAGCTACGTTTGCCTCAGTAAAACTTCTGATTTACTGTGATTGCTTTTGCATTAGTAAACTTCTGATTTACTGTGATACATGATATAGTACAAATTAAAGAATAAGGCAGGTCACTTCTCACATACATATTATTTTACCCCACATGATTGTGGAAACATGAAGATTTTCAATCTTCCAATCATTTGTAGTCTCAATATGATAACCACTTGTATTAGTAAACTTCAGGTTTACTACAACATTTGTTTTGACCATAATCATATAATATAAATGACACATTTCTACATAATCTCTTTGAGAGCCTTTGTTTATCATCCACAATCAAATATTTATCGGATACTACTGGTTTCATATATCTTCTAGACAAACAACTAGCTCTTCGAGAGTTGTTGATACATTTTGTACTGTCAAATATTGCTCACACACTTCTAGTATCATGAGAGAAAATTTCTTCATAAACAAAATAAATATGATAGTAAACATCATTATCAAAGCATAACTTTTATTTATGTACAACAATTACATAACTGTACTATCTACTACTAATAATAAAAATTAAAATATTTATATTTCTACAGATTCATCACTGATCACATGACTTATTTCTCCTTCCGGGAGTGCAAAGTAATCAGTTACATCCAAATGCATGAAATCTAAATTATCTTCAGAAATAAAATTTGTTTTAGCATTTTTCTCTGTCTTCTTCAAGGAGGCTTGATATAGCTCAGCCATGTGTTTTGGCATATGATAGGTACGTGACCAATGTCATTTTCATCCACATCTACAACATGCATTTTCTGTCTTTGCTGCTTGCACCGCTTCATACTTTTGTTCATTTCTTTTTCACTACTGGGTGTGAGGAGGGTTCTTTAGTGCATTATTATTACCATGATTAGTGCTTCTTCCCCAACCACGACCATGACCACGACTGATGCCACGTCCTCTTCCACGCTTAGCTTAGTGGAAGTTCCTCTCATTCACTTCAGGGAATGGACAAGAACCTATAGGTCGGCTTTCATGATTTTTCATTAATAGCCCATTATATTGCTCGGCTACAAGAAGATGTGAGATAAGTTCAGAATACTTTTTGAATTTCATCTCTCAATATTACTGCTGCAATAGCATATTCGAGGCATGAAAAGTGGTGAAAGTTTTTTCCAACATATCATGATCAGTAATATTATCACCACATAGTTTCAATTGGGAAATAATTCTGAACATAGCATAATTATACTCACTGGTAGATTTAAAATCTTGTAACCTTAGATGAGTCCAATCATAACGTGCCTGTGGAAGAATAACCATCTTCAAGTGGTCATATATATGTTTCAGATTATTCCACAGTATGACTGGATCTTTAATAGTGAGATGTTTCATTTTCAAGCCTTCATCAAGGTGATTGCGTAGGAATATCATTGCTTTGGCACGGTCTCGGTTTGATGCTTGATTTTTGTCCTTGATGGTGTCTGCTAGACCCATTGCATCAAAATAAATTTCAGCATCAAGCACCCAAGACATGTAGCTTTTGCCCGATATATCCAATGCTACAAATTCAAGTTTAGAAAGATTTGACATTATTTAGAAAAGAAAGTTCGTACCTCTAATACTTTCAAAGTATTTGCTCGAGATGGCAGAGTCTCGTGCTGATAACGTGTTATAAAATAAATATTTTAAAGTAAAGACAAGTATAGAAAGAAACTGATATATTATTCAAACTTCAAACTTATGTACATAATGAACTGGAATTTCCTCTATTTATAAAAGAAAGCAAGTTGTTGTGTAAGTTGCTAGTGTACCATATATAAATAATATTCTACCTGGGGTAACGTTTATCCATAACGGGGTACCGAAAGAATAATCTCATTATACCATATATAGATAATCTTCTACCTGGGGTAATATTTATCCATAACAGAGTACCGAAGGATAAGCTCATTATATCAGATATGGATAATCTTCTACCGAGATAATGTTTATCCATAACGGCGTACCGAAAGGATAAGCTCATTATACCAGATATGGATAATCTTCTACCGGAGGTAATGTTTATCCATAATGGGGTACCGAAAAGATAAGCTTATTATACCAGATATGGATAATTTTCTACCAGGGGTAATGTTTATCCATAACGGGGTACCGAAAAGATAAGCTCATTATACCATATATGGATAATCTTCTACTGGGGGTAATATTTATCCATAATGGGGTACCGAAAGGATAAGCTCATTGTACCAGATATAGATAATCTTCTATCGGGTGTGATGTTTATCCATAATAGGGTACTGGAAGGATAAGATTCTTCAAGAGACTTATTTTCAATAGAGTATTAAATAGATAAATATATTTACGGCGAAATCTCATCTAGATAAATTTTTTCAGGAAGCTTATTTACAATAAAGTACTAAATGAGTATCCATAATATAATATATTGATAACAGTTTTAAATTTTATTCTTGTTAATTTAGCGGGCTAAATTTTGCCCTTAAAAATGGGTTAAGTTCACACATAGACCTTGAAAAGAGCTAGGTTTGAACTTTTGTCTTTGGGGGCATATGGCTTGACCAATGAGAAAAACTTCAATTTTAACAAGTTTTTTCCCATTGACAAAAATTTTGACCTTGAATGTTTGCCCATTGGTAAGATGACATGCCTCAACAGACAAAAGTTAAAGATCACCTTCTTTTGTATCCTATTTTGGTCTATACCGGTCATTTTCTACTTAAAAATAGTTGGGTGATTTGTTTTTCCTGCAGACAAATATAGCACACTGCGTTAGCAGAAACATTATTTTAGCGGTGGCCTCAAATGGTCATTTGTGCAAATGATGCGCACCGGAGTCCTTTCAAATTTGTGAAAACATGAAACGTGTAATTTATAAGTGGTAATTGAAAAATAGTCATAATTTCAAAAGTAATCGAAATTTAGCTACTTTTCGTGTAAAGATAGATCTGAACAAAAATATTGTTCAAAATCCGAAAAATATTCCAGCATAATATACTGGAAATCGAGCATAATATACTGGAGTTCCAGTATAATATACCGGTCTAACATAATATGCTGGAAGTTCATACACATGTGCTCCAATCTCGAGTATATTATACTCGAATTTTCCGCGTGTTGGAGTTCCAGCATAATATGCTGGAAGTTCATACACAGGTGCACCAATCTTCAGTATATTATGCTGGACCGGTCTGTGTTGCAGCAAAATAGTGGCTATTTTTCAATGACTTTGCAAACGCTGGCTATTTTTGAATTACCAGTCCGAAAACTGGCTAGCCCGTGCTATTTTTACAGATTGAGACGACTGGATACCGCAATCCCATGGAAAAAATTAAGAAACAAATCGGCCAACAACTACATATTTGAAACTTATTTATCAAAATTGTCCTAATTTTATATATTAATCGCACTAAACAAGGATTACTTACAAATTATATACAATCTATTATTAGTGCTTTAAATTAAGGGATTTAGTTACATATTTTCCCTATTTTCTCTCCATTCCATATTTAATAAGACTCCTCTGAGTTGTGTATTGCCTATTGTAAGCCATAACAAATGAAATTTCACTTACAAAAAAGGAAAAAGACGCGTTACAATATGACAACAATTTAAAATGTTAAACCCAAAATTGAAGGTGAAGAAGAAGATGATGACATCCAGATTTTTAGTGAGGATGATGACTGTGACATAGACGAAAATAGAAATGAAGAAGTTGTTGGCTTTTCATTTTAAGATCGTACATGGTGTCTTTTGAGAAACACTACCCTGTATAGGACTGATCAAAGTGCTAAACCCAAAATTGAGGGACAGAAAATCGAATTCACTTCCTGTAAATGTGACTTGGCCAGTGGTTGCATTTGATGTTATCATTACATAGTTTAAGAATTAGGTTTATCTGAATTTGTGGGCTTGCTGGTGGAAATCTTTGCTCCGTAATGACTTTCAACCGAGTTACCTTTCTATTCATAACCAAAAAAAAAAAGAAGCTTTAAACGCAGTTGTCGTCAAAATTTATTCATGTTTCCATCTCTACGATTGCTTTACTCTGTTTTTATTGAATAATTTCTTAACAACATTGTCAAACTATAATCACAGTTGAATCAAAAAGTATAATTGAGCAGATTCGAAGTTTTAGCAAATTTCAAATTAAATTCAATCGCCTTCAAACTTCGGATTCAACTTTGTATTAGTATTTCCAACAAGAATCTATGCTACCTAGTTAATTTCTCACACAAAATTCAAATCTCACATAAAAATCAGTTTATCCGAAGTGCGTCGATGACACTTTTGATGTGAAACTCGAAATTCCTCCACCCAAATCATTCAGTTCCCATCAATATTCAAGTTTTTTCGTTCAAACAAATATGGATCAGAGCACATGGATCGATTTGGAATTCATTCTCTACTTTTCGATCCTTAATCAATCAACTGAGAAAAAAGTAATGTATGGCACATTAACATATAAATTAAAAATAAATTTCGTACAAATTTAATGTAAATTTGAATATCTACAACAACATACATAGTAAAAATAAATTTCATGCAACTAATTATATAGTATACAATTTATTTACAACTTATCTATATTATTTTTACCCAGTTAAATACAACTACAATATCATACAACTTAAATACAATTTTATGCAATATGTATTTTGTATATATTTTGTAAGTGGCGTGTTCTTCTTCCTCTTTAAAATTCCAATCAAAACTTCTTCTCTTAAAATAATTTTAATATATATCAACAACTTTATATAAAAAGATAGTATATATAACTTAAATACAAATTTCATACAATGATTCATACATTATACAACTATTTTTTAACTTTCATACAACATTCAAATAAAAAAAATTACAATAAAATACAACTTAAGTACAATTTACATACAACTTTAATACAATTTCGTAAGTATATTGTATCTTATGTGTTCTTCTTCTTTGAGTTTCAATCTGCAATACAGCCAAAATCAAGTATAATCTTCACCAAACACTCTCAAAATTGAGATATAAACTCCAAAGAATATTCCTAATTGTTTGCAACAGCACCCAATCCAAGCAAACAATAGTTTTTGAAAACCCAAATTCGAATTCAAAGCTTTAAGTTTTTTAATGGATGTCAATGGTGGAGAATTAAAAAATCTTCAAAATTTATTGATTGACAATTTCAATTCGAATACCAATTGTAAAATATGAAAGAAAATTGCTAAGTTAAAACTCTATATTAAAACAATTGAAATTCATTGACAAATTCTCTGGAAAAAAAGAGAGGATAAAAAACATTGAAAAATGAAGGAAGAAAAAATGGGGAAAGAATAGAGGAGGAGGAGGACGAGGAGGGAGAGAGAGAGCAGGAGGGAGAGAGAATAAGGATGAGAAATAATTGATTCCTTATTCAATTACTAATATAAAGGAATACTCATTTAATTCCTAAAGTGTATATAATTAGTAAATTGTATATGTCTGTAATTAAATTAAAACTTGAGTAGGGAGGGTAATAAAGTTTTAAATAGTGTATAGGAAGGTAAAAATCCCTAAATTTTAGAAAAAGCCCAAATTAGCCAAAAAATATTATACACTAATTATACATATATTATATACTAATTTCTCCGCACGTGCGTTGCACATGTATGTTAAGTTATGTAATACATGATTTTGTAAAATAAAAATAATATTATTAAACTAAACTTTGAATAAATAATTATACATAAAAAAATAAAAGTAATTTTTTTTATGAATGATCAATATTGATCATCGTGTGATTACTTCTTTGTCGGGGTTGATCTGTTGGATATATAGGTACTAATATTAATAATTATTACTCTATGTCCCTTCGAACATTAGCAATTTTATTTATTGATTATGCCATTTTATCTATACATACATGCCAAGATATGTTTTTACCACAAGATGGAAATATGTTGAATGGAAATTTGTTGCATTCTATACAAGGAAATTAAACACAGAAAAATCATGACAAACACGTACACAAAAAATCAGGTAATTCAAACAAAGTTATTAGTTATCACTACTAGAAATTCGGCAAAAACCGACCAAGGTCGACCGACCAACATTGGTCGGTCAAAAAACCAACCAAAGTTGGTCGGTTTTTCAATATTTTTTTATTTTTTTTTATTTTAATGAAACCGATCAACTTTGGTCGGTTTTCTTTGGCGCAAAAATGCGGGAAACTATTTTTGAGTCCTGCGAAATTTATGTTTCAAGAAATCGACCAACTTTGATCGGTTTTTCAATTAAAATAAATAAAAATTAATATTAAAAAAACCGACCAAAATTGGTCGGCTAATTCGGCCAGTCATTTTAAAAAACCGACCAACTTTGGTCGGTAATTTTATTTTTTAATAAAACCGACCAACTTTGGTCGGTTATTTTCGTGCGAAAATATAATTAAAGAGTATAAATTAAATAAAAGACAGTCTTAAAACAAAATGTACCAATGGTCTAGTGGTAGAATAGTATCCTGCCACAGTACAGACCCCGGTTCGATTCCCAGATGGTGAATCTTTTTATTATATAATTAAAATACCGACCAACTTTGGTCGATTTTTTTTGCAATATATATTTTTTGAATTTAGTTGATCGACCAAAGTTGGTCGGTAATTTCCGACCAACTTTGGTCGGTATTCGTTTCCGACCACAAAAATACCATCCACACGTAAATGGCCGCATTTTGGTCGGTTTTTGGCTATTACCGACCAACGTTGGTCGATTTTTACCGAATTTCTAGTAGTGTCGATTAATATTGTACTTTTGTCACAATTCGTATACTCAACACATAATAAACTTAACAGAAAATAAATAAAAATTAATTAATTGTAATATTATATGCTACTACTTGATAAAGATGTACATAATGATAGATCATTCAGGTACTGTTATTTATACCTAAAAAATAAATAAGATAACCGACACACATGTACATATAATTATATATATATATATATATATATGCACATATTATATTGGGCAGCCCTGTGCACGAGGTAACCTGCGTTCAAGCAGGGTCCGGAAAAGTACCGCATCCCAAGGGATGTAATGTGGACAATTTGTTCGATTTTATGGAAGTATTAATGGCTGTTTCTCAGCACCTCTTTCCCTCTTCTTTATTCAGGGTCGTGACAATTAATCTATATTTGTTTTTATATTTTAAATTTATATTAACTCAATCAGTAAAACATGTACACTTTAAGAAACACAACTGAAAAAGCAAACAATAAACTGATTACTTAAAGTTATATTACAGAAGAGTACGAAAACCTACTCGAACATTTATGATAATCCTTTTGTTTTAAAATGATTGGCACCATTACTATTTGGGAAGTCTATGAGGTTGTTCTTTGACCATATTTTTCTTAAATATTTTATAAATATTTTAAATTATGATTTATTATGACTTATATATAATACTCTTTATGTAGTTTCCGAAAATATAAATTTTATTTTCAAAAACTTAAAGAATTTATGTTCAAATTTACAGTCAAATTAAGTACTTTGACTCTCATACCCCGAACTATGCCAATCTTTTTGTAATGCATGGAGTAATAAATTTTACAAAACTCACAATAAATGGAGTTTTAGAAAGTAAAAAACTGATTTAGTTGTTATTTTCTCATCATTTTGGCTATACAATGTCAAGACCGCTAGTATCTTATATTGGAAGCGACGAAGGAATTTCCCCAAGTATCAAACAGGAAAATTGTGAGGACCCCATTTTTTCTTCTGTAGGGTATTGTGATGGCACCTAATCTCTAAGACTAGGTAAGTCTAACAATTTGCGGAATCAATAAGTAATAAACTGAACTCTCATCTCAACACATGATATATAAATATAAAAATGTCACTCAATAACTGCAACTCCCAAAACACGGTAGAAACAAGTCACAAGTTTCTAAGAGAAAATACTAAGTGTCTCTATACATCAGAGTCTAAAAAAATTTAAGGAATACAACATAGTAAGGATAGAGGGGGACTCCGAGGTCTGCGGACGCTGGGAGATATACATAGAAGTCTCCACGTACGGTCCGGCTTACTAGTATCTGGTATGGTGGGAAGAACCTGGATCTGCACAAAAAGATATGCAAAGTGTAGTATGAGTACGTCACAACGGTACCCAGTAAGTGTCAAGCCTAACCTCGGTAGAGTAATGACGAAGTCAGGTCATGTCCCTACTAGTTTAAAAGAAAAGTAAGGCAGAGGATATAATAATATTTTGAGATGACTGAGAATTTAAACAATAAGAAGTTTATGAAATTATCAGCACAATAAATAGAGGTACACAACAGGGGCACACCCGAGGTACCACATCGTAGTCCCAAATGTAAAGATGCAGCACATGGGATCTCTCGAGGAACCGCCTCGTAGTCCCAAAGTAAATATGCAGTACATGGGGATATCCCGAGTAAACGCCTCGTAGTCCCAAAGTAAATATGCAATATAGGGGGATCTCCCAAGTGAACGCCTCGTAGTCCCAAAGTAAATATACAGTACATGGGGATCTCCCGAATAAACGCCTCATAATCCCAAAGTAAATATGCAGTACATGGGATCTCCCGAGGAACCGTCTCGTAGTCCCAAATAAAATATGCAATACGTAATCAAAGGAAAGCACAATTTTTCAGCAAGAATCTTACAGTGAAAGATTTAATTCAAATAAAGAAAAACGGGTAATTCAACTAAGCATGTTGCACAAATTTCAAGTAAGAGTTAAGGCACGTAGACATGCGATGCTAGACTAAACATGACCACTACATATGCTAAGACAACTCAATTAATGTATTTTAAAAGAAGATAACTCGGTTAATGTATTTTAAAAGATGACAAATCAACAAAAATCGAATTTTCCATAATCAGCCCGTGTACACACTCGTCCCCTCGCGTACACGGCGCTCACATATCACAAATTGTTACAACAGTACCAAGTCCTAAGGGATTTTCCCCCACACAAGGTTAGTCAAGTCACTTACCTCAAATGTTGCTCAATCAATCAGTAAGAATCTCGTTCCCTTGATTTTCCGACTCCGAATGGCTCAGATCTAGCCAAAATAATTTCATAACATAAATACAATTAGAAGAACTAATTTAAATCATAAATCTATGACTTTAGCAAGGAATCGAAAAACCGCCCCAAAATATCGATCCGGGCCCACGTATCAGAATCGAGTAAAAGTCACAAAATACGAACACCCATTCAACCACGAGTTCACCCATACTAAAATTGCCAAAATCCGACACCAAGTCGCCACTCAAATTCCCAAATTATACTCTCCAAATTCCTATCCTCAAACTCCCACATCCCACCTTAAACACACATAATCTAGGTGGGAAAATCAACTAGAAAACAAGATTATTGATAAAAAATAAGCACATGGGACTTACCTAAAAATCCCTCAAAAATGCTCTCAAAAATCGCCAAACCCGAGCTCGAATGTCCAACAAATGATAAAAATGCCGAGCCTTGAATTAATAGAATCTGCCTAGGCTTTCCGCTTATGCGATGAAGTCTCCGCATTTGCGGAGTTCACTTAAATCCCAAGGTTCCGCACCTACGCGCAAATCTCTGCATCTGCGGTCCCTGGTCCACTTATGCGGAAGCCTCCAGAAGCACTCGCCTGCTTCTGCGATCGATCCTCCGCAAAAACGACTCTGCTTCTGCGACCCTCTTACCGCACCTACGACCACTGGCCAGTTCCCTTAGCCCCGCATATGCGCCCCATGGCTCGCACCTGCACTTAACCTTACGCGGGTGCGATTACACTAGAACCAGCCCATCACGAGAAAATCTTCTAAGTCCAAAAAGGATGTGCTAACCATCCGAAACTCACACGATGCCCCTGGGGACCTCAACCAAATATATCAACCAGTCCTGAAACATCAAACGAACTTAGTCGAACCTTTAAATTACATCAAACAATGCTAAAACATGAATTACACATCGATTCAGGCCTAATGAACTTCAAAGTTTAAAACTTCTACATCTGACACCGAAACCTATCAAATAAAGTGTGATTGACCTCAAATTTTGCACATAAGTCATAATTGACATTATGAACCTACTCCAACTTTCGGAATCGGAATCCGATCTCGATATCAAAAAGTCCACTCCCGGTCAAACTTCTAAAAAATCATCATTTTCCAATTTTCGCCAATTAGCACTAAAATGACCTACGGACATCCAATTCAATATCCGAACACGCCCCTAAGACCAAAATCACCCTACAGAGCTATAGGAACCGTCAAAACTCCATTCCATAGTCGTCTTCATACAGTTCGAACCACAGTCAATTCCTATGACTCAAACCTCCATTTTAGGGACTATGTGTGGCATTTCACTCTGAAACCGAAACAAAACCTCCCGGCAAGTCACAAAACCCAAAAATAAATTAGAGGGAATAGTAAATAGGAGTTCGGGGATAATTTCTTCAAAACGAACAGTTGAGTCGTTACAAAAATGCAGTATTACGTGCAACAAGGCCATATGAAATTTTTTCTCCAGCCCTTGACATACTTGAATGCATTTTATATAATTTTTCCCTTGTGCCTCTTTATATATCTTTACTTTTGTTTGCATCGGCCGTGACTTTAATTTGATAGTATTTGCTTTGACCATCTTTACAATTTCAAAGTCGGGCACTCCATCATCAAATCAGAGGCTTTAAATATCACTATTCTTTATATTTATATAAATTTGCTTCCGAGAAAAGTACATTGTGCACCCTTTGCCATTTTAAAATGCCATTTCCTCTTGGTGTAGTGTTTGTATAACATTGGCAACAAAATAACCACTCTAGCCAGGCATTCATATTATTGACAAAAAATACCACATGCATAGTTCCATTTTTTTCTTTTTCATTTAAAAAAAATGAAAATTTATTGTACAACCTCGAAAAGAAATTGGCAGTGTATTACTCATTATCCAAGTCACAGGATCCACTTCTGACTTTGAGTGAAGACCCTTGTTACTCTTTCAATTTCAAAGAGACACTCATTTTAACGAAACGGTGTCAACATGCCCAACTGTGAATTTTTCATTTCAAATAAATCTGGTGCTATATTTCTTTTCTTTGTATAAATAAAGAAGTAGAGATGGAAGAATCACTATATGTCGTATACAGAATTTCGATATATTGTGCTCCTGCGATTTCAAAATAAAAAATGCTACTTTTGAAGAAAATATTTTTCCAAACTTCTGTGCAAGTCACATTGGAAACGAAAGATTTGATTTCGGAAGCAATTATTTATTGCAAAGTCAAACAATTTATAGGGAAGAAAAAAATCAACTTAAGATGAAAATATGCAACCTTTCAACTTAAGACACAACTCTTCACTAAAATATTTTATTTATCTATATTTAAAATGTTGGTTTTTTATTTATTTAAAAGGGCATTTAAGTCTTTTAACTTTTTAGTTTTGGACTTTCCACTTTTATAATAACTACTAAACGCGCGTATATCCTATATCGATTAGTAAATAATTTAAAATATTACACAAATATTAATATAAAAATAAATATTTGCGTTATAAAATAAAACTTTAAAAAATATAAAGAAAGAAACCTTGCTCCACAAAAGTGCTTAGATGTTTTATTGCTTGAACTTTCATTAAGGATAAACTTAGATTATTATGCTGACGTTCCATTTAGCTATTTTAGACAAATCTAATTAGTCTCGATTTTGCATGCAGATAAATCAAAGCATAGTTTCATTTGTTATATATGAGGTGAAACTGCTACTTGGATTGTGCAATTAGTAAAAACAAAAAGAAACAATAATGAGGCAAATTTTCTATAGTCATGGCAAAATGGCTAAAAATAAACCATAGCTACTCGGCAACTTGATCAAGTGCAAAGTAAAGTTATTTTATATCAGAAGAAAAATCTATCAGATAACTGAGTCAGCTAATCTTTAGGTGCAAGATTTCACCTTCAAATGATGTTAGAACTTAGGTCTCAGAATCCATATGTAAATCTCTTGAAATTATAGGTAGAATCATAATCTCCCGTATAAGTTGGACATATTCATCTAAGATAAGAAAATAATTTTGTCGTTTAAAAATGAAAAAAATATACTATGAGATCAAACCAATAGAATTATCTCAAGATGACTAAAAAGTAGCAAGTATAGAGCGAGTTCAAACCTCTAAAGAAAAAAAGGCTCCAAAGCAGCTAAAATAAACCGTATATAGAAGGCTTAAAAGAAAAAAATTATTGTCCGAATATATATATATAATCACATTCTCGATCAAAGCGAATACATGTGGATCCAATAGCCATCATGTTAGCAATAATTTTAGTAGTAAATCCACATACCTCAATATTAAGTGGAAATAGGTCTAAAATCTTAATGACCATAATGGTTGCTTGTGGCCAAGACAAGTGATTTTTGTATAAGAAGATAACACGTTGTTTCTTTAGCATCTGTCATGGCAAAAGCTGGCGAACAAAAGAAAATAAAACTTACTATATTCTCTTTATTCCAAGCTCGACAATCAATAAGTGATTTTTTGGTTGTTTTCATACAGATTAAGAAATTTATATTTTAACATTAATTAGCAATGAAATTAATCATATTAATCTTTACTATCTCTTCACATAAACACTCCTAATACATACTCCAACACTATTTACTCCAAGGGCAATGTAGGAAAAAAATAATTAATTCATTCTTGAAATCTGAAAAAATTACGTATTTTGGACCACAAAAAAAAAGCAAAAAAATCACTTATTATGGACGGGAGGGAGTAGTGACTAAAATATAAAAACTAATGCAAGTGTGGGATAGACGATGAAAGAATGTGAGAAGAGACATGTCAAAATGGGTAATACAAATCTTGAAGTTGGTGAAATGTTTCGACTCCCGCAACGTATATTAAAGTTTTAATGGACTTTAAGTATCACCAAATTTGAGCTGGTCCTAATGCGATGTATCTACTTTATTTGTTTTTAAAGGGGTAATTTACTATTTTGTATTATATTTTAATTGAAATTATTCACCTGTGTAGGAACTCTTGTAGGAATGAGATTGAGTTTAAAGGGTAAAATGGTCGTTTAGTTTTGATGGGAATTTTGGTAATTCAGTTCTCAACTTTGGGCTTCACACTTATAATATAGTACTAATGAGTAATATTTTAAAGAAAAATAATTGAATGGACGGCTATTTAAGAATTTTTTTAAATTTTTATGAGTTTAACGTGAATACAGTGATTATTTAACAGAAATTTTATATTGTTATGTTAGCTAAAAGATAATTATACATAACACCTATAAATAAGATTAGTAACTTAGAAAATAAAGCTTTTCTAATTTAATGAACTTTATATGACATTATTTAATACATGTATGATTGTTGCATTATTAATCATCACATTACAATTCATATATATAATATTAATCCCTGCATAACTTAATCCAAAACCAAACAACCCCTTGTAATACAGAACTGTACGCAAGTGTATAGTTCAGAAAGGTGGAAAAATTTAGGGTCCAAGTGCAAAGTTCAGAAAGCTTAAGGTGTGTATTTTCCAGTTTCATCAGTTTTGCTAATATCCAGTACTGACCCGCAAAGCTAGAAAATTTAAAACCCTACTAAAACCTCTCATCCTCTCAAAGTCAAAAGCAGTGTAACAAGAAAATCTGCAAAGCAAAATTAATGGCAGAAACAATGGAAGCGGAAGCGGCGGCAGAGAGAGAAGCAATAAACAGTGTGATTTGTCAGTTGGCTGACCCAGACGGCAATTCGTTGGGTGCTGCGTTATACCTCCCTGAAAACGCTGGCCCAAAAGAGCTTAATCAAGTCGTCAATAAGCTTCTCAGCAATGTAAGCAAGTCCAAACCTTCTTTTAGTATTCTAAAATTAGGAAACTAAAACTTCTAATATCAATTGTGTATATTAGTTTTATTGTTAGCCTCCATTGCATAGTGGAAAACAAAATGAATAATAAACACTGATATTCTAAAATTTGTATATGAACGACTTAATGAATGAGCTAGTGCTGAATACGAGGAATCATGGTATTAATGAATAATGACCATTTCAAGAGCGTCAATTTTCAAGATAACTTGTAATTATGGGATATTTTTGGAATTTGTCAGGAGGAAAGGTTGCCTTATGCATTTTATATCTCAGACGAAGAGCTTGTGGTGCAGCTTGGAGCATACTTAGAAAAGAACAAAGGTAACTTGTGTAGGAGAGTTGTGATAATTATTGAGCTTATAAGTGACATTTCGCTAAATATTTATGGAGATACACTGGTGAATTCATTGCAGTATCTGTGGAAAAAGTCTTGACAATAGTGTATCAACCACAAGCAGTGTTTCGAATCCGTCCTGTCACTCGTTGTTCGGCCACAATTGCTGGTACAAGATTATTCACTTCTCTTGTCGTTATGCTACTTAGCATCTTGTCTTTGTGATTTTTCTCTCTGGTAAATTGATACTATAGAAAAAAGAACAATGGTTGTTGGTTAGTTTTGGTTGGACTGCAGTGGAGTTTGATTATTTGGAGCAGTTACTAATTTAAGAATTAACAGTCTTCTTTCTCACCCTAACAACTTTTTACTCTATATATCCTGTTAGAGTGAAGATATATTGGTGCTCTTCTTTTTCTCTGGTTCTTTTTAGAGGAAGTAACTGATAATTTTCAAGTTTATATTTTATTGTTCTGTGTGAGTAAAACAGAAGTAATCTAAAAAAATGGAGGAAAGTTAATCATGTTGATAGGTCACTTATCAATGATCATATTGACGGGTCACTAACCAACGATCATGTTGGCAACATTAGGTCTGCTTGAGCTGCGTGTTTTGATGGGTTAGGTCTATGGCTTATGAGTGCACAATGATTTGTAGAAGAAATTAAGTTTTCAGTTCTTCCCAAATTTGAATGTACTTTTGGAAAAGGTATTTTGAAGATTCGAAAAGAAATGGGTAGTAGTTGCCAAAATAATGGGGTATTGATATGTTTCTGTGTGATGGTGAAAACCCCCTTGGATGAAGCTTCTACGCTTGATCCATTCTACAGCCAAGCTTTCGCTTTCCACTTGAGAGGCGTTTGGTTCATGCAATAAGCTTTCCAGTCTTGTTAGTCTATGATCCACAACCAATTCATATACTCTTCTGTTTCTTGGTCTGACTGATTAACCTTTGATGGCTTATCATTATTTAAATTTTGTTTGTCTTTGTCTAATGTTCCATTCAATCTTCTTTTCCTTTGTACTCGACAGCTGCTCGGGTCACACTGGGACCTTCACATTTGCTTTATTCAATGTGGGTTTGTGCTTGCAGGTCACACTGAAGCTGTACTTTCAGTTGCCTTCAGTCCTGATGGACGGCAGTTGGCGAGTGGATCTGGTGATACTACGGTTCGTTTGTGGGATCTAAATACCCAGACGCCATTGTTTACACTTCAAGGTTTGAATCCTAGTTTCACTGGCACCCGTGGAAGTCTCAGCTTTTGACTTGTCATCTCACATTAAATATAGAAACTGAGTGATAAAGGTCTTTACGTATATCCTCTGACAAGATGTTATTTAGCTGATTATCACTTATGAGAACAATAACTTTTTAATATGCTGCGAGTAATGCAAGATATTCCCAACTTCCCTTCACATTCTCACACTCTCTGGTTTAAATTCTAGTTTCGTTACATTGAATGCATCTTAGATACTGTTAAATATGTCATGCTTCTTGTCAGATAATATTGTGTCATTAGCTCTCCTAGTGACAATACTTTGGGTTGTGAAAAGGTCATTAACTTCTGCATATAGCTTTGGTTATTCTATTCCTCTGCCGCAAATTCTGCAGGGATTGCCTTTATTTTTTTTTTTAAAACCGGTAAATATTATTTGATGTTAAGAAAACATGCACTAAGAAAGTTACATCAAAAAGTTGGTTAAATATAAAAAGAAAACAAACCTGGCTATCTATACAAAAGATTCCAGGAACTGTAACATGGTTTTACTATCATCTATTCATTTGGGTTTACACCAAGAAGATTATAACAAAACATAGTCAGACTTAATCTTCAGGGTTGAGTTCCTTTGTCCGTCCAAACACCTTCTATTTCTCTACTTCTAGATGCACCACCAGATCACCGTGGGGATAGTATTCCTTGCTTTCTTTTGTTGTTTTTGCAGTCCCTTTCTGTTCCAACAAGAGAGCAGCTCTGCTGCAGTACCTGGCATAGTGTTTAATGCCGAGAAAATTCAAAAACATTTGCCATAACGGATGCGAGTAAATTTTACTTGTTACATCAGCATCAAATACTAGTTATGAGTCTGCAAGCAACCCATATAACCAAATTGTATTGCATTTGCTAACCAACAATAAGAAAAGTGAAAAGAAACAGGTTTTCTCTTATAATATAATTCTGTCAATGTCCTTTTCAAAAAATAAATCTGTCAATGTTGCTTGTTCCCTACAAGTTGCCGAATCATGGACTTACAAACATTTCCCTTTATCTTTTTAATAATAATGTCTATGTATAAATAGTGATCTATAATTCTCTTTGCTCCAGGGCACAAAAACTGGGTTCTTTCTGTTGCATGGTCACCAGATGGTAAGCATCTTGTTAGTGGAAGTAAGGCTGGAGAACTTATCTGTTGGGACCCTCAGACTGGGAAGCCTTTAGGGAATCCGCTTACTGTAAGTCATCTGAGATGTGTTTTGTATTGTTTTAGATTACATAACTATGAACTTTTGATGTGTTTTTGCCTGCTGGGCTTTGTGGGTCAAGATCCCCGCTAAAACAGCATTTTCTTTGTTAGCTGTTGTCTATTGTGCTTTAGTGATGATAAATCCTGGTAATCTTTCTTTTTTAAGTTGAAGATAGAATACTGATATTGAAGTTTAATTACTTGTCTGTACAGAAATGTGTCTACAGAAGGGCTCTACTTTCTTTTCCTTCTTTTTTTTTGTGGCTAAAAACCAGCTTACTAGTCAGGTTGAATGCTGTATATCTTGTAAGAAGTGAGCATTGTTGCACACTTAGGCTAATATGCTTACGATTGTTGGTGTCTAAAATTCGGAATTGGGTGTATCTTTATTTGAACCATGCAAAGTAGATGTCAGAGAATGTATATGCATAATTTGATTAATCATTAATTTCTTTAGTTGTCTTTTAAGACTTTTAGTGTGTCTGCAATGTCAAGTTCAGATAGTTGCGAGAATGGTTTTCAAGTGGCTAAGTTCAAATTTTTCATGTTTGTTTCATTTTTAATTTGGATATTGTCGTCTTCTAATTTTTGGAATACCTACATGTACCCCTATGAAGATATTGAAGTAACTAGGCCTTGAATGTAATTGAAGTAAGAAACTACTCATAGGTCCTCTATTTTCTGACTTTTCTTGACTTAAGTTGTGGCTTTTTGTGTGCCATGCATGTCTTTCGTTTGTTGGTTTTGCTGAAAACAATTGTCCCTGATGGTAACAGGCTCACTGTAACTTGTCGTACTGCTTTGTGAACTGTTAAAAGAAATTTTTGAAGAGTCTATAATCTGAGCTCCATGTTGCAGGGCCACAAGAAATGGATAACTGGTATTTCCTGGGAACCTGTACACCTCAGTGCTCCATGTCGCCGCTTTGTAAGTTCAAGTAAAGATGGCGATGCACGGATATGGGATGTTACCACCAGAAAGTGTCTTATTTGTCTCAGTGGACATACACTTGCAATAACATGTGTAAAATGGGGTGGAGATGGAGTTATTTACACTGGGTATATTTCTTTAGAGCATTTCGCTTTGCAGTTTGTTTTCTTTTATGTAGTATATTGATCTTTGTAGAGAGCATCAACTTATGGTGATTTGCCCATTTGATGATACCTATTTCTTGAACTTTTGCTGTTTTCTTTTGGTGCTTAGTTCTTTCCTTTTTTTGTGTGGGAGGGGTGGGGTGGTTTGGGTGTATATAATGTGTGTGTGTGTGTATGTTTATATATTATATCTAGAGAGAGATAGAGAGTGAGAGAAAAAAAAGAGAGGGAGAAAGCCAACGAGCTGTTGAACTCAAACATTAGTTATAAAATCTTCATTTGGTGTTAGTAACATTTGTTAGTTCATATCCAGATCTCAGGATTGTACAATCAAGGTATGGGAAACCTCTCAGGGGAAGCTAATACGTGAATTGAAGGTAAAGTCTATAACTTTTTATTATTGTGTGACTTTTCAATTACTCGCATGCATGTGCTGTGACTTGTATTGCTATTCATCACCTGCATTCAGTGAGGTTTGATATGAGCTTGGTGGGCTTTTTTTTGTATCTCCTTGAGAAGCTTTCTTAATCTTATGGCTGCTCAAGAGTGAGGATTGTGATATACTGTCATTTGAATTTGTAGACAATTTGTTGAGTACCTGTTTTATGGTTATTTCATTTTAAGAAACACTCAGTCTAAGTTAGGTGGAGTGGGTATACTCCTATATATTTTCTTACCTAGGTCCCCAGTTGTTTCTTATTTATCAACTTGTCCTCTTGGTGTTGATCCATTACATTTCTATTTTTTTGAGGAGGGGGGGGGGGATTGAATCTGCACCTTTAGGATGTTAGTAGCTCAAATAAATTTTGATCCTCGTGTGTCTCAAAAAAGCTATGGCTTTTGATCTGTTCACATGTGATATACTGTTAAAATTTGGATTTATGCGAGCTTCAATTTCGAACATTATTATTCCCAGTAATTATTAAAAATTATTTACCTTATGAGAAGAAAAAAAGACATTACCATTTGCATCCATGAAAAAATCCTTATGTAGATTTATTGGCTATTGTTTTGTGAACATGGAGTAAGAAGTCCCGGAGATTAGGACAAGAAGGGAAGTTTCTTATTTATGCTCCTACCATTTCATGCTATGCAGGGTCATGGTCATTGGGTAAATTCTCTGGCGCTGAGCACTGAATATGTTCTTCGAAGTGGAGCTTTTGATCACACCGGTAAACAGTATTCGTCTCCCGAGGAAATGAAAAAGGTAATTTCTTTGATGCTATTTTGTTGCTCCAATTTGTAGTTTCTCCCATCCTCACAGTACCTGCGTTGCTCTTGTTTCATCTCCAGGTAGCGCTTGAAAGGTACAACAAAATGAGAGGCAATGCCCCTGAGCGATTGGTCTCAGGATCAGATGATTTCACCATGTTTCTATGGGAGCCTGCTGTAAGCAAGCACCCCAAAACTCGCATGACAGGTCACCAACAGGTTGACAATCTTTCTCTGTTGTAAAGGATGGTTTTTTTGTGTGTGCGCGCTTTGACAGTAAACATGGCCTTTTTTTTGTTCTAAGCATCGAGCCTTGAATTTCAATTTTTGCAGCTGGTCAATCACGTCTATTTTTCTCCGGATGGTCAATGGATAGCAAGTGCTTCATTTGATAAGTCAGTCAAATTATGGAATGGTACCACAGGAAAATTTGTTGCTGCATTTCGAGGCCATGTTGGACCTGTATATCAGATAAGGTTAGAATTTGCCATAAAACTCAATCTTCCATCATTTTTAACAGTCAACCCATTAGTTACTATCCTTGTGTTCTGCACAGCTGGTCGGCCGACAGTAGGCTCCTATTGAGTGGGAGCAAAGATTCAACCTTGAAGGTATGGGTTTGCATTTCTCTTTGTTCTTGCCCTATTAAAAACAAGTTATCTTGGGTTATCTGTGCACAAAGGTATTGCCTATACCTGTTCTGTGGGGTTACAACTTCTGCCGAGCATGAAGTGTCAAGTGAAATAGTTTTCTTCGAAGAAACTTCCAAATGCAAGATAGTTAAGAAACTATTATGTCTTTTCTATTTAGGTTTGGGATATCCGGACAAAAAAGTTGAAGCAAGACCTTCCCGGTCATGCTGATGAGGTAAGCCTCCGCCACAGGCATTTTCAATCTTTCCTTTTCCACAGAACTGTTAAATAACTTGTCTATCTGAACTTTGAAGGTTTTTGCGGTTGACTGGAGTCCAGACGGTGAAAAAGTAGCATCTGGTGGCAAGGACAGAGTTTTGAAGCTATGGATGGGCTAGAAAATGTATAAGTTGTCTTTCGTCGTGTCTAAAGAACTCGCCCACTGAACCTATATTGCATCATAATTGTGCCTCAAAGAACCATTTCAGAAGTATGTGAAGTTAAAATCTAAATTCTTTTTGACTCTATTCTAGAGTCGGTGGAGAAAACTTCAAGTTTGCAGCAATATCTTCTTCAATGGACGGTAGACAGAGAGTGCAGGAAGCAACCATTTGTTGGAGTATTGTCAATTTTTATTGATCACCACTGCAAATATCCCCTATATGTTGGTTATAAGCTGTCTTACATTTTTTGTAGGCAAGAAGCAGAAGTGTTATGTAAGTTGACCTTAGCTTTTTTCTCTCCATATGTTTGCACATACAGCTTGAGATGAAATCTCATTGTCTTCCTTTTTTTTCCTCCTTTGCCAATGGAAGTTTCTTACTATTCTATCATTGCTACGCAGCACGCACTATCCTATAGCAATATTGAGATTGGTCAGCGAACTCATAGAAACTAATTATTGTGACTAGTGTAATTGGAATGCCTTTTATAGTGTGCTAAAATTGTCTACTCGTTCATTGTTCAAGCGAATGTTTTTATATTGCTATTAGTGTTTACTCTTTTACTGTTAAAGCTGCCCAACTCCCCCATTCAACTTCAAGACAAGCAATCGTTTGGACTTTGATGCCAATATTAAGCGTAAAGTAAATCTATATATGCTCTTTTCGTAAATTGACACTTTTTGAAAAGATTGCGCTAATACAATTTTTTTTTTAATACTAATAGAAGTGCACAAATAATTTGGTCAAACACAAATTGTTACAATTTCTAAGAAGCATTTCTTAGAAAATTAGAATTTTAAAGTAAGACCTTTTTTTTGCAAGTAAATTGGATTTTTTTCACTTTTAGCCCGCGCCAAAAACTATTTACGTTAGTCGAAACATACATAATGTATATATATATACAAAAAAAATAATAATATTTTTTCACCTATTATTTTGAGAGCGGCTATATAATATCATTTTCTCTAGTAAATTTCACTTTGACCCCTTAACCTTTAAAGTTGAGAAACAATACCCCTTCACCTTTTAAATTGGAACATTATCCCCTTATGTAAAATATTCCGGTGAAAAATATATATGTGGCAACTTTCTTAGTTTCAGTGCGACTTTAGTCGCCACAATATTCGTTTTTTTTTTTGTAGAGCACATTGCTAGGTCAATGCAACAAATATCATAATATATTCAGGATTTAATGGCATCCTTATCGACATTTTATAAATTGTTTCAACCTTTAAATAATACCAACATTAAGGTTATTTATCGGCTGGATTGAGCGGATATTTACGCTTAACGGTTCGGCTTATGAGTTATCGGTTTGTAAATATACTAATTCTCTAATTATCCGATAAGATATTGGGCGGATTGATATCAAATTAGCTATTATCGGACGATTTATCAGCTAAATCAAATAAACAATAAAATTACATAACTAAGCAAGACATTAAACAATAGATAGACGATCCAATCACAATCACATTCCAGTACTCTAATGAAGCTCTCATTGTTAATGGTAGTTTTTTCTTCTTTAATTCTTTTACAACAAGCGAGCTAAAATATAAATTGGGGATCCTTAACCTGTAATAGAAGTTCAGTTAACATAAATTCTAGATATAGTTTTGCTTCAGTTACCAAGTTAAATGATTTATTTGAGCAGAAAGATATTTAACTATCTGTATTTGTCTAGTCCTTGAAGCTCACGCTGCTAAGAAGTTGCTTCATAATGGGTAAAAATATAAATATAATAATTCTTAACGGGTTAACGGTTAATCCGATAAGAAAATTAATTAATCCACCCATGAACCGATAAACCGTTAATTATAAAAATTCAATATGTTCACCAATCGTTAATCTGATAACCTGATACCAATAAGCCATTAAACCATTTTTGTGATACGGTTAGCGGTTACGGTTTGATTTTGAACATCCCCAACAAACATCATGATAAATAAACAAGATAAAGGCTTAGCAAAATTCATATTGTAAATATTTTTAAATATCATTAAAATGCGAGTTAAGTACCTCAACGCTTAAATATGGAGGCAACACACTTACTTATTTTGCATAACTTTTTCAATTTGTAGTTGCGTCTTAAGAGAATTCTTAGCTTTGTTTCAGCTCATGGATCATTCTGACAAATTTTGGATTAATAAAAAACCTTTAAGAAAAAAGAAAAAGACAATAACACTTTCTTCTTACATAAAATATCTATATCTATATCTATCTATCTATTAATTTATGTTAAATATTGAGCAACAAAAATATCTCTGAAATATTAACGGACTTTTATGCCCCTCAATATTAAATATTTCTCCAAAAAAAATTATTCCATATTGAATATTATTGTAATAACTAGAATTTATATACGATATACACTAGGATTCATATTCTTCTATGAAGTTATATGAGATGCACACTATGAACCATATTCTTCTGCGTAGTTGTTTAATATTAGGATTCACATTATTCATATGCCTATAAAACTGTTTAGCATCATAGTCAAAGAAATTTGTGTCACGATTCAATTTTTCCCCTGTTGGGTATCGTGATGGCACCTAATCTTAGGGACTATGTAAGCCTAACATTTAGTGAATAACAACAATAATTAAATAACATGTAACAATTTTTGAAATATAAATCTCTACAAAATTTACAATTCCCAAAACCGGTAGTACAAGTTATAAGTTATACAGAGTTTGTTATAATTTTCTAAATACAACTGTTTGAAATAAAGTAAACAGTATGAATACAAATCAGAAGGTGCCTCTGAAGCCTGCGAACGCAGCAACAGGTTTACCTTGAGTCTCCACAACAATAATCTGTGCTGTTAGCTATTGATCAACTGGCTTCGCAATACCTGGATCTGCACAAAAATGTGCAGAAGTGTAGTATGAGTATACCACAATGGTACCCGACAAGTATCAAGACTAACCTTAGTGGAGTAGTGACGAGAAACAGTCAAGACACCTACTGGACTAAAAAACCTGAACAAGTATAAGTATAGGAACAACAGAGTATGATATCAGCATAAGGACTACGCGAAATGGCAAATAATACGGTAACTTCAGTAAGAAAGGAAAACAACAACTACCAGCGGAATACCATAGTAATGACATGGGAGAACGAACGAAAACACATCCTAAATCCGATGAACACAACTAAAAGAAGGGCATGTAGCAGCTAGATGAAAGCAACCACTTTCACACCAGCTTTTAGTCAATAAACTCCACGAGGTACCGAACCTCATACTATTCATAACTCGCGGGTCCCAATACCTAAACCCTAATACTGGGCATCCCGTGCCCTCATTACGCTTCATAACCGCACTGACGACTCACGTGCCAAATAGAGCCATTCTCACATAGAAGGCAAGTAACAAGGGTGTGCATCTATACTCGGCAATATCAGTAAAACCTCTTAACAGATAAAAGTGCTCAACTACGTGTATGCTTGTGCAAGTGTCATAACATGGTTCATGCCAGCTAGTAAGTATAGGAAAGGAAATGGACAACACGTAGAATGTTTTTTCATAACTTTTCACAAGATAAAACTCACACAGGTAAGTGTACCACTACACAAACATCAACAACAAAAATGCCCCCAGGCCATCACAAGTCATCATAGATCAATACCTGACATAGCCCATCTTGTCTCGCCACGTGTGCAATAATATAGTAAGTACCCGCCTTGTCTCGCCACACGTGCATAATAATGTTCCCACCTTGTCTCGCCACATGCGCAACCTACATATATATATCCCATCTTGTCACGCCGCATGTGCAAATATCAATGGTAACAACCGCACGGCAGAAACCTCGTGCGTCACAACAACAAGTACAACAACAACAATGACAATAATGCAAGGGTACGGCAAATAAGTCAACTCAGAAATTTCAGAACTCAAATACACGGATGAACTAATTCACAATGAGTAGTCACAATAGAGAATGTTAGTCATAATAAGAACATTTCAACAAGGACGAAAATAATATGTAACAACTGCCCACAATGTACAGTTTAACAACAAGGGAGCTAACACAAGTCGAATGATTCCAAATAAGGACAAGTCAACTAAGATATAGGATATCTAAACTTCTTTTAAGGTCGGACAATTACGAAAGAGACACAACAAATTCCATTAAGAATAAGCAGCAGAAAGATAATCAGAGTTTCACTTAAGGATGAACAATTACAGAAGAAATAATTATAACTTCAAATAAAGATAAGCAGTTAGGGGAAGATAACATGACAATAAAAGAGATAACAAATTCAATTAAGGCACAGATGAATCAAATAAACAACAAGAGTGGATCATGAAGCAATTAACTCTAATTAAAACAGGTAAAGGTGAAACCAGTAATTAAGAAACGTATTCATAACAAAACAACTGCATATTCAGTAAATACAAGAACCTAAGAACCCTAAAAGGCCAACTTTCCACAAATAAGTCCGAGCACGTACTCGTCACATCGCGTACACGGACTACAATTAGCATAGAGACTCAAATCCTAAGGGGTAGTTCCCCCACACGACGTTAGGCAAGATACTTACCTCAAAGAAGACAAACCGATACTCAAAATAAACTTCTCGGTGAAATGGCCTCTGGACGGCTCAAATATAACCAAAATAACTTCAAAGCACAAATAAAACTCATAAGAAACTATTTCGGATCATAAAGCCTCAATCTTTATCAAAATATAAAAAAAAGAAATCGTCCCACAGGCCCGCACCTCGGAACCCGAAAAATTTTACAAAACCCGAACATTCATTCCGATACTAGTTAAACCATACTAAAATTATTAAATTCCGATACCAATTCGTCCCTCAAATCATGTTTTTTCATTTTGAAAGTTTTCTTCAAAAATCCCCAATTTTCTCAACCCAAAACACAAATTAAATGATAAAAATATAGATAAAATTACGGAACATAATAAACTATAGGTGAAGAACACTTACCCAATCAATTTGCTTGAAAAACCCATAAAAAATCGCTCAAAACCGAGCTCTAGAATTTCCCAAAATGTTAAAAATGGCTAACCCTCGAAATAGAGAACTTTATATTCTACCTAGGTATTTGTACATCGCGGAAGAAGAGCTGCGATCGCGAAGAGGTAATGGCTACTGCCCGGAATGGGTGTTGTGCGATCGCGAACAAAAATGTGCGATTGCGAAGAAGGAAAATAATGGCCCAGGAACTGGGATACGCGAATGCGTGAAGCGGCACGCGAACGCGAAGGAAGGGAAAGCACGCTTACGCATTCGCGAATAGAACAGTGCGAACGCGTAGAGGAAATGGTCACCAGCTCCTAGTTTCTACTACACGAACGCAATGGAGCTGACGCGAATACGAAGACGGGGAAGGCAGGCTTCTGCGATCGCGAAATGAGGCATGCGAACGCGAAGAACAAATATTTCTTCCTCCAAAATTACTCTTCGCGAACGCGAAGGAACATACACGAACGCGAAAGAGAAACCAGATGACAGATTCAGCAGTTCAAAAATAGAAGAAAATGGCCCGTAGCCCATCAAACAACGCCGAAACTGTAAATCGCGCCAATAATCGAACTTATAAACTTTCAAATCTTCCAACTTCAAAAATTCGTGCCGAAACCTATCAAATCAACCCGGAATTACGTTGAATTTTGCAGGCAAGTCCCAAATGACATAACGAAACTGTTCCAACTCTCGGAATCGCATTCCTACCCCTATATCCCCAAAGTCAACTATTGGTCAAACCTCTCCACCTTCCAAACTTCAACTTTTTCCAACTTTTGTCGAAATGCTTCAAATCACCCCACAGACCTCCAAATCCTGACGCACGCCTAAGTCCAAAATCACCATACAAAGTTGTTGAAATCATCCAAAACCCATTCCGGAGTCGTTTACACAAAAGTCAAATTCCGGTCAACTCTTACCGCTTAAGCTTCCAAAACTAGAATCCTTCTTCCGATTTGACTCTGAATCATCCGGTAACTTAACTCGACCACGCATGCAAGTCAATACATATAATACGAAGCTGTTCAAGACCTTATGCCGCCGAACGAGACTTAAATTCTCAAAACGACCGACCGAGTCGTTATAATTGATTATTTTTGAGGTTAGCAACAAAAAAAGGCGGTGGCTGAATTTAAGGGAGAAAATAAAAAGGAGTACAAAGGAGTTGTTCAAGCTTTGGTAATATTTTCACTTTCTGCAATGTTACAATACTTCCTTCTATAAAAAAAAGTGGCGGCTGAATTTAAGGGAGAAAAAAGAAAGGAGTACAAAGGAATTGTTCAAGCTTTGGTAATATTTTCACTTTATGCAATGTTACAATGCTTCCTTATCTAGCACTTGTGGTTGGTTGAGTGGTTTTGCTTTTATTTATTTATTTTAATTTTTTATATTGAATGTATGCGAATTTAAACCTGTGTGACTACATATTATATGTTGGCAAGATTCTCGTCTGTAGGGTTGGGTCGATTTGTCTAAATTTAATTATATATAAAAATATATATTGGGTGTATGTGAACACAAATATATATGTATATATATTATTTTTTGTAAGTTTTATGTGCAGAATTTTGAAAAAGACTATTGTTTGTAATTTGTTGAAAGACAACACACGGACAAATTAATATGACAAAATATTATTTTTTGTCTATGAAGATGTAAGTTTTGCGTTTAATTTCTTCTTCTTTGTGTCTTTGGTACTAGCAACAAATTTGTAGCTAATATCGGAAGTGCACTTGGATGGAAACATGCAAAGACACTTTTAATGGTATGGAGCTAATCACGATTTTTAATTGCCAAAATCTTTTACTCTACTGTTTTTTATGAGTTTGATTTCCGACGGAGCACATTCTTTATTGATGCTTTTTTTTAAAGACAAAGTACGATTTCGCCGCTAATTAAGGAATTTTTTACTATAAAATATATTTTTCAAGATTCATATCCCTTGTGAGAAAAGGACTTATCGTCACTTTAATATGAAAATATAATTTTCTCACTTTAAAGTCTATAAGGTTTCTGTGTTTTTTAATAGGTATAAGAAATTCTACCAGTTCTGTTCCCCTCTATCTCTAATGGCTATATCCATCTCTTAGTTTTTTAAAATTTCATCGCATGGCTAGGGGAACTCCAAGAAAGCACGCTTCACTATGGCTCTTTAAAATATTAAGTTAAACAAAATCAGATTTTTATAAATAATAGGTAACAATTATTGATCCACGAAGGAGCTTTGTGCAAGGCGAAGGAACTCCCTCTTGTATTATATCTAATATCAAGTGAAAAATTATTCAACCATTGCGAGGATGTTAATTCTTAGATTATATTGGTAAAAAGAAAGTTTGGTAGAAATTAATTGGCTCATTGATTTTGTAACTTGATAGTTGTAGGACTTATATTTGATCTAACACTTATATTTGCAAATAATAAGACATCAATATTGTCAAATTAAATAGTTACTTATTTATCTATTATTATTTTTATATTACTTATAAAAGCAATTTTGTCAGAGTTTTATGCCCTTCAAGGTTAAAGAAATTTCTTTAAGAGTAATCACACAAAAATATTTCATAATAGATAATGACCATTGTGAAATTTTGTATTCATTACATTACTTAAAATAATCTGACTAAACAAAAATATAAATATGTATCCATGTATCTCAAGTAGAATATATGCTTAACTTTTAGAGTTAAGTAATGAAGTGACAACATGATATATTTAGTAAATATGTTTAGATAATTGTCCTGGCCATATTTATTGCATTCAGCAGAAGAGGGGTAGAGTTAGGACACGTCATATATTTGTAAGGTATAATATATGAATAGCAACTGATCACATCAAGCTAGAGGATCTTTGAGTCTAAGTGAAAATGGAACACCAATAGGTAATGTATCAGTTTTTTCATGTGGTTTGCACAATTTAAATAATCGGATCAACAACAACCAAAAAAAAAACGGATCAGTAAGAATATATATATAAATATATACACACACGTAGAGAGACTTTTGAATTGCTAGGTACCACTACGAGCTCAATATATACGAGTGTTATATTTCATGAAATAACTCGAATTCACATCATTCACTTGCTTTAACTACTCATGCTCTCTCTCTCTCTCTCTCTCTCTCTATATATATATATATATATATATATATATATATATATATATATATATATATATATATATATATATATATATATATATATACACACACACACACACACACACACACACACACACACAAGTAGTTTATGCAATTAGAAGTGTATTACTTTTGGTACGTGCTTAATATTTGGACAAGATATCTCGTGCATTGCACGAACATAAAGACTAGTACTATATTAAAAATACGAGAGTCCTTAGCGAATTGCCGTTCACCTTTTTTACCCTTAAAAAATAAAGTTCGCGCTAGATAAAATGATCATTTAATTATTATCCTAATATTTAGTACTTTGAAATCGACTAAAATTTTGATTGTTAAATATTTACTTAATTGAACTAGGTAAGAAGTCCTAAAATTTAAGAATTTAAAGTCAATTAAAATTCTACCTCACATAAACTTTTTTCTTTATTTGAACTATATATGTAACATAATAATATTTCTTATATGTTACTTTTCATGGATGTATATTCTGTGAAAAAGGAGTAAATTAATAAAATTAAATTAACTAACCCATCCTGTAATTTTTATGCTAATAGTGCTATGTTTGGATCATCGTTACCCATCGTTTTATAATGTATTGTATTGTATCATTTTATGGATACAACGTTTGAATAGATTGTATCGTTTGCTGTTGTTAAATAACATTTTGTTGTTTGGTTTGACTGTATCGTAATGTACTGTAACTGATAAGTTCACTAAAATACCCCCAATTATTTTAATTAAAATTTATCAAGAATTACACGTAAAAATAATTTAAGACATCCTCTTTCTACTAATTTATCATTAATTATGTAGCTTGAAAACAAGAGCAAAAACCTAGGGAAAGAAAAGGTTAACTAATATTAGCAACAAAAAAAAAATTAAAATAATGAAAAGAGACAAAGAATCGAATGGAGGTTAAAAAAAGGGGGCAAACCAAGTCTAGAAAAGATGGAAGAAGACAAAGTAGGTCAATAGGTTGGAGATTTGTAGTTAAAAAAAAAAATTAAATGATAAAATAGAATTATAGAGTAATAAGTAAGGGTTTATTTGAAAAAAAAGGAAACGATGAACAATGGATTTAACAATGCGATACAATCAATTTTAAATAAACAATCAAAACAAACATGGTTTTGGAATAACAATACAATAGGATACAATGCGTAACAACCATCCAAACAAGCTGTAAAGAGCACGTTAAAAAAATGTATGAAAAACACAATTTTGATTAAAAAAAAATATATAGAAGAATCAATGATAATTCATATTTAAGGTAGGGGGTAGGCAATATTTTAGAATTTGAAGAGCAATTAGGACGCTCTTTTTCCTTTGAACAATAGAAAGACCTAGAATGGACGTATACTCAATTTTTTTTGTCCATTTTTATTTTTTTATACAATGAAGCAAGTATAAGAACAAGCTAAAGGAAAAATCACTAGAGTAGATCAAACTTCTAAATATGATTAATTTTATCATTTTGAAACTTGCAAATTTTTATATTATCACGCAAATATATTTTTTAAAATATTTTTATGTTATTTTTAGAAATTTATTTTAATTAACACGAGGGGTTGCGGGTATGCTAACACTAGTTACATAATAAGGTTAAGTTCTCATTCAAAAGGTGGACGGGTATTATTTCCTAATCCTTAAAGGTTAGGGGCTAAGCTATAATTTACTCTTTTTTGCCTAATGAAATAAATTTGGTTTGGACGCAAGAGTAGAGAAGCCACGTGCAAGTTGTTCTACGGAGGAGTTAGAACCGGACGCAGCAAATCATTCCTCCTCCTTCCCCTGCACTTCACTGAAGCCTTCTTCAACAGCTTAGGGTTCCAAATTTAAATTCCAGACCTTTTGAATTGATTCCGCCAATGGCGTCCCATAACCACCTCGATGATGTAACTTCTTTTTTCTATTTCGATTTCTAGGGTTTTCTTGTCCAATAGAATTACTTGTATTTCCTGTATAAAATACCATGTTGAAGAATTTTCGTTTTTGGGGAATTGTCAGGACCTCGATTTTGGTGGAGATTTCGCCGGTACTAGGCGTTCAGGTTTGCTCATTCTTCCCCGCCATTGCCACCTTTACTGCAAGCTTTTTTCGTATATTTTTCGCCTTTAACACTTCAAAACGTGATTTTAGGTACCAAAAGAAGCTTTGGAGACCTTGACGATGATGAAGACGATATTTTTGGCTCTAAAAAGGTGCTGCCTTTTTTGTTTTTGTTTTTTACTTAATGTAATTTAAGTTGTCTTGTCAGCCATACTAGCAATTAGCAAACCAACTATGGTTCTAGGAAAAAGGAATAGTCAAGGTGCGGTTTGATGAATTGGAGAAATTGGAGACGGCCTTAATATGGTTTTGGTTTAGCCTGAGCCTGGTTTAACGTTGGATTTCTAAGTATTGATAATGACCATGAAACTGTCATTAATTTCATTTTAATTGCCAATATAGAAAAATATAACTTTCTGGACGTGATTTACATGATTGGAAGTTGGTGTGGTCTTAGCTAGATTAGATGATAGACTTTGAGGTGAGTGAAGTAAGGAGATTATGGCTTTTGAGAGAAAAGGTTATGCAATTTCTCTGCAGTGGTCCTATTGCTGTCATAAGATGTTGGTAAAATTCCTTTTAATTTTTTTTTTGCAAGATGTCGTTAAAGTTGGTTATTCCTAACTTGCTAAACTGTTAAGTATTTTTCTAATGACCGAGAAATCCTCTATTTCAGCTCTAAAACTTGGGGGATGATGTTCTGCCCCTCTATGCTTCTCCACTTAAATAATGGACTTGGTGCAATAGTTGTTAATAAATTTTCACCGTGAATTATATGGTTAAATGATTTTATACTCACTAGAATTAGAAGACCACAATGTTATATAGTAGTGAATGTTGTGCTGCTAAAGTCTAATATTTTCACAGGATGAGTATTTCAGAGATGCGGATGTTTAGATGGATGTACGATTATGCAAGATTAGATAAGACTAAAAATGACCACATTCGCTATAAGGTGCAAGTACCACATATTGAGGATAAAATGAGATAAGGTCGCTTAAGATGGTATGGTCATGTCCTACATCGGCCTACAGATGCACCGGTCCCTAGGAATGAAACTATGGTGAGCGAAATTATTAAAAGGGGACGAGGTAGACCTAAAATTACGTGAAGGGAAGTTGTCTCAAAAGACCTATAATTCCTTGAAATTATTGTAGATATAGCTAAAGAGTAAAGATAGAGCACAATGGAAGAAAAAGATATATATAGGTGATATCTACTAGTTGAAAATAGATTTTACTCTTGTTAGTACGCTGGTTTTTAACATATTGCTTTTCTAAGAGTATTTGACCTTATCATAGATTTATATGCCAGTAAAAATATAGAAATTTTTTATTATTACTGCTACTGCTACTGCTACTATTTATATTATTTGACTTATTTTTCCATGTTATTTTTATTTGGCGAAATACATAAACAAACACTTAAAGTTGGCCAAAAAATATTCCAACTATCTAATGACCTTCTAGACACATCTTCTTAGCGGAAGTGTCTTTTATGCACTTCACACCGACATGGCAAAAGAGGAGTGCTTCACTTAGACTTGGGCGCGTAAGAGTGTTAACTAAAGTCTTCTCTCTTTTTTCGGAATTAGATTATTTTATGTGGGGCCTACACTACATTTTCCATTTTTGCCCACAGTATTTCCACCTCATCCAAAACTTCATCTCCTCCAACATCATTTCTAACACCAGCGCCACCACCTTCCACCATAAATCTACCACCACTCTTTCATTCTTGACAAGATAAATCAATAGCGACTACAATGCCATAACAATTCATCGAGAACCATATTAGCATAACCCAGAAGCATAGGGACAAAACGATGAAGGAAGCACACCAGAATGGTGGCGACTAAGCAAAGCGAAAAACGAAGAACCGACAGCTATACTCCAATCGCTGACGACATTGCTTCCATCTTCGGTTGACACATGTTGGAGAAATTGGATTGGGTTGACTCGACTCTGGCCTTCTAAAAAGTACATATGTACAAGTTATTCTGCATCTTTCTACACTAGATGCTTTGAAGGCATTACTACTCCAAATTATGTTCTTAAGGCTAGGTGTTTAACATGTCTTTGTAGTTGGAGTAATCTCTCCCCCTGTCAATTCCCCTGAATCTTTTTTGGACTTTGTTAGCTCCTTAACTTTAGATTAGACCTTTTGTAATAGAGCTAGAATTGTCTTCTTTTTTGCTGTATTCCTTTGCTCTGTAAATTCTGAATTTTGCATCTTCTTGATGCCTTCTATGAAATACATTAACTTATCAAAAAAAAAGTTATTCTGCATCTTTCTTTCAGAATCGGGCCTGAATTTCTTAAAAAAATAGTGACTCGACTTCAGATTTGGAGCTGAACGACTCGCTCATCATCTTTTGGCTATTGCCTTTATAGTGCTGGGAGCTAGAATTTAAAAATGGTAGAAAAAGAATATAACTTAAATAGGAATTAATGAAGATGGGGAGGGAGGGGTTCTGTTCTGGCACCTTGTTGTTGTTGTTGTTGTTGTTGTATACTTCTTGCAAATTCCCTTTTTAATGATATGTGGCAATTTTTTTGTAAATGACACGTGTCATCATGTCATTTGGTCATTTGACACGTCACCCGTGATTGGCCTTCACGTGTGGGGTTTGCCGGATTCGGGTGTCCACGAGATACACTGAGGGCGAGTTGAGGTGTCTAGATGATTATTGGATAAGTTGGAATGTTCAGCTGGTAGTTGGGGGCAACATTAAGTGTCGGTTTATGTATTTTGTCTTTTTATTTAGTTTGATAATGACATGAGTTAAACTTAAATGGGGTACATGGTCAGTGATGATTTATATAGCCCACCCCAACTTGTTTAGGACTGAGGCATAATTGTTGTTGTAGTACAATTAGAAGAAGAAACAAAGATCAAGGGGAAAAGTCAATAGGTTACACAGGCAGTTGTACTGCTCATAATCACTCTCCTTGTTAAATTTACAAGACATGCTTCTCTTGGGACATTGCGAAATATTTAACATAATAAGGTGCACTTTTTGATATTGTCAAGGATTCAAATCCTTCAAGAATATTGAACTTGGACTGATGTGCAAGTTTACAAAACAATTTTACCACTATCTTCCATGATTTCTCACATGATAGGTGGGTTGCTCTCTTAAGCCTAATCATATTAAACTAATATGTGTCCTAGGGACCTATTAGCAAGTTAATATTTATCATTTACTCCTTTCAATACTAGGGTAACTTGAAAGTAGAAGAAACAGCACCCGGTGTGGCGACAGGGATGATCTTGTCTCTTCGTGAGAGGTATGGTAATTTGACCCTTATTCCATATTTGTAAACTTTTGTTTGGATTTAGTTGCTTATGTTTTTCCACTTTCTCACTGTCTTTTGTGCTTTGACATTGCAGTCTTCAGGACTGTAAGGACACCCTTGCATCATGTCAGGTGTATATCGTTTTAGATTTTGTTTTTTGTTTTCATGGTTATATTCAAAACAACCTGTCATCCTTTTTTTCAACATTGCATATTGATGCTGTGTGATTTTTAACTTTTTTCAATATTTATTATCAGAGCTCGTAAATCTAGATGTTTTCTTCGCTTGTGGTATGTTGGATTATCATGCTTTGTCTCAGTTAATATTCAAAATATATATAGGGTTTAATTAGCTTAGAAGTAAGCGCATATAGTGCCTTTCATGGGAAGTTGTTTTGTTCTTTCTCTGATACTTTACTCAATTCGTTCTTAAATTCATTTTAGATGCTTTCATAGTACAGGATAAGATCTCTTTCTTCCTTTGCCTGTCAGATAATAAATATGCTTTAATTAACATGTTGCCTTGATGGTGAATATTTATGTTGCACGGACCCTCCAAAATACTACCGCACCCGTGCCGGGTCCTCCAAAAGTGCACTACTTTTCGAGGATCCGACACGCACCCGGCAACATTTTCGGAGAGTCCAAGCAACATAATTGGTGATGATTTATTGACAACCCATCTTTTCATCAACATAAATAGTTCTTCCCTCTCCAGCCTGGTCTTTTGAGTTGAACTCTGCTACTCATATGTCCTTAAAATGCCCGAGGGGATAAGATTTCTAATTTCACAGTTTTCAGTCTTCTTTTGATGTTTTTGTGCCTTCCTTGATTCTTATGCTAACGCTAATATTCAAACTTTGTGTGGGGACTTTTGGGAACTGCACCACACTTAATGGAGCCTGAATTATGCTGTTGAATGACTAAAATTCTGACTGAAATGGCTTAAACTAATTACTGACTCAACTGTTTATGTTTGTTTCAGACAGAACTTGAAGCTGCAAAATCTGAAATACAAAAGTGGCGGTCTGCGTTTGAAAAGGAGTCTTTCATACTACCTGGCATGACACCTGGTATGTCCTTCTCAGCATCGTTGTACTGTGTGACCTATAATCCTGTTTCTCTTCTTCTGGTCTTTTTTAAATAAAAACAAATCTGTGTTTCCCCAGTTGCTGCTGTTTCTTTGAGTCATACAGGAAAGAAAAAGTATATCTATAATTCCCTCTGTCCCATTTGATGTATGATATGGTTTTGAAAGGGTATTGAATTTATGGGAAAGTTTGACTTGTTTGTTAAAGTAATAGGAGTAGTAGACTACTGTGATGCTTCCACCATCACATCGTTGCTTAAAGTTGAATTGTTCAAAATGCATCTGTTATCATTTGAAGTGTCACGTTTAACATTTGGGATCACCCTTAGAATGGAAAGTTTCTTTCATGTTAATTGAGATGGAGGGAGTAACTTTTTGTCTTTTTCCAATGAACAGAATTAACTCTACTCTTATTTGCAGAACCCAAGTTTGTGGTCAGTTATCTTCAGAACCTCAGATCATCAGAGGAGTCATTGCGTGAACAGGTTTTTGATTATTCCTCTTTATTTGTTCACTGCTAATAAAATTATTGAAACTCTTTTCTAATCATTTTCTCATCTTTGCAATCTGTAGTTGGAAAGAGCAAAAAAAAAGGAGTCTGCATTTATTGTGACTTTTGCCAAAAGAGAGCAGGAGATAGCTGAGTTGAAGGTAAAGTTGTCTATGGCCATCAAAAGATAGATTGCATCTGTTACATATATATTTTGAACTATCTTGTATGTGTTTGGATTTCATTGCTGTTCTCTCAACAAAAATAGGCAGGATATTTAGAGAAACATGTTATCTTAGTGTACGGCGAGAGAAACATATATGGAGCAAAAGAAAATGATTTCACTAAAAAAATGAAAACTGAGTTGGTTGAAAGTTATCTGAGTTTCCAGCTGTAAATTGCTTTACTCAGAGAAAATCTCTCGTCTTTATGGTGCCCAATGAAACTCACAACCTACATCTTAGGGTAAACAAGTCTATTGCTAGTCAACTGATCTTTCATTCTCGATTCTGTCAATTGGAGAGATCCGTGTTCTAATCGATATTAGCAATATTATGACAAGATCAAATCCAATGCCCTTATGTTATGAAATCTAGTTTTATCCTTGACAGCTGATCAGATGTCATGTCTTTCTTCTTTTGGGGCGAGGCTGGGGAAGAAGGCGGTGGAATGTTGTTGCTGAATGTTGAGTGTGTTAATTTTTACGACCCTTTTTGTGAAAGCATAGAATGTTGGGTGTTTTTTACCTTATCTTTTGTTGCTTTTATTTTAAAATGCATATATCCAATTCATAGCTTTCTCCTTAAGTTGTGCTGGTCAATTCTTTCTTCTTACTTTTCTTATTGGTAAATGTTTTAGTCTGCAGTTCGGGACCTTAGAGCTCAACTCAAGCCGCCATCTATGCAGGTAGTAATAGTATCTTTTCTTATTCATAGATCTGTTGTCTGCGTGCTCTATAATATAAACACAGAGGGAGGGAGGGAAGGAGGGAGGGCCCTGTCTTTGTCAATTAATTGGTGATTTTTCCACTTTACTCCTTTAAAAAGGAGTGCAATTTGTGTAATCTCTGTGTTGTATGTAGCTTGGTACAGGAGTAACATTAGGTTTACTCCTACACTTTACTCCTTTAGGTTGCTTGGTACAGGAGTAGCATTTTAGGAGTTCGGTTAGACTTTTGATTATGATGCTATTAGATGCTGCTTGATGAGTTATGAGGAAGTAAAGCATTTTAACCTGAATGTTGCTGAAATCTAAACGAATGTTCAAGTAGTTTGATATGTATTATGAAACTGTCAACCAAGGGAAGTGGTTCAGCTCTACTCCCACCTGGCTACCCTCTAACAAAAATAGAAGTCCCGCTCCTTTCTTGGGGTCATTTGTGACGCATAGTTTCTTTGTATACGGCGGAGGGTGGTAATTTTTCTACCACAGGTTAAATTAGTTTCACTCTACATCCCCACCTCATTCTTTTTATCTTGGCTTAGTTTTGTCTGCCAAAACGAGGACAACAGATTATCATGGCCGCCTAGATCTCAATTTTTAAACTTACTTATTCTTTCTGGTTCATTTGGATGTTGCGTTGATAATTTTATGCCGTTTGCTTAAATAATAACTTTATTAGCTGGTGCACCCTCATGTGTAACTTTTTATACATTTGATGCAAGTTCATTTTCACCTCCAGAGTAATGGAGCAAAGAGAACTGAAGAGTAAGAGCAGCATATTCTAACATCAAATCGCCCTATAAGATAGAACTGCTTAGAAACTGCAAATGGTGGCCTGGACCTCGTATCTGCTTGAATCATTCTGCCTAACCCTAATGTAGATCCTACTAGCTGAGTTTTGGATCTTTAATCTTTACAAAAAGATTTAGTCCTCAGTGGGTACTTGTTCTTTACTATCTATACTCCTAATTAAGGGACATATATTTACTATGTTACTCGGATTCCTCAAAAATATTGTTGGGTGCGTGTCGGATCCTCCAAATTTAGTGCATTTTTGGAGGATCCGACACGGGTATGGGATCACTTTTGGAGAGCCCGAGCAACATAGTATATTTATACTTTATCACAATTTTGTGGAGCCGGCACTATTTTTCCAACGATGCCATCATAATAACACTTGAAAAAAAATCAGAGATGTTAAAATTGTTATTGTATTTAATGGTGGTGATTTCCTTGTAGCTCAACTCTCCTTTGACAGTAATGCTCACAGTCACATCAGTTCAACCTTTTTTTTAAAGTTTATATCCTTTCCTAGTTGAACCAAAATTATGCACACACACCGGATGCCCCCTTAACTAGTTTCTCTAAGGTTTGGATTCGAATTTACTCGATGATGCCTAATAGATGTTCATGGTAGGTGAGAACAGATTACAGATGGTACTAAGAAGAAAGTTTCAAGGAATATATAATTAGTTCCAGTAATTTCCAGAAATTTAGGCGTTGCAATGCCAGATTTATGGAATAAAATCCTTTCTGATTTTTTTGTTCGCTATTTTCTTTCTAACTTTTTATCTTCTGAGAACAGCACTATGATTTGCTGAATACACTTTTGCAGCTTTGTGTTCTTTTCTGCTATGATATGTATCTGCATTGAGTGCTCTCTCTCTCTCTCTCTCTCTCTCTCTCTCTCTCTCTCTCTCTCTCTCTCTCTCTCTCATACACACACACACACACACTCACATCTTATACCATGGCTTTTAAAAAAAAATTGGGTTCACGTTTGCTTTTAATCTCTTTGTTGGTGGTTCACTTTTTGCTCAGTTTCCTTATTCTTTTGGGGGTATATTAACAGGCACGGAAGCTATTGCTAGATCCAGCTATTCATGAAGAGTTCACTAGACTGAAGGTAAGTTATCTGGACGTTGATTTTAATTTCAAGTTGAAATGTATATAGAGGAGTTTGATACGCTTATTTAGTGGTTCCATACTTTAACTTCATTGTGCCTCCAAGTCTCTATGATGGCTGGCTGGAATTTGTTATTTACTGGGGCTGTGTTCTGTTGGTGACATAGTTCCTGGTTACCTTTTGAATTGCTCTATGAGCTCTGATGATGCATCCTTTTGCCAATGAATAAAGCATGTTGGTGCTAAAATTTTTGGATGCTTTTGGCGTGTAGTTTATTTGAATTTCTCATCCTGATTTCACTCCTGCTTACATCTATTCTTGTTTTGCAATGCCAGAATTTGGTTGAGGAGAAGGATAAGAAAGTGAAGGAGTTGCATGATAACATTGCTGCAGTCAATTTTACCCCACAAAGCAAAATGGGGAAGATGCTAATGGCTAAATGTAGGACACTGCAAGAGGAAAATGAAGAGATTGGAAACCAGGCTAATGAAGGAAAGGTATTAAATGATTATCTTGATCAGTGAAGTGTGTAAAAAATAAAATTCATTTAGTTAATTAGTTCACAACTGAATTTAGAGATGGAAGAGACTAGTCTATTCATAGGTTACCTAGTTGCTTAGCTTGGTTTTTCCAGGTTTGTTTAATTATGATGATTGCTTTAAAGGTGATACATGTGAGATGTTACAGAGGTTCTGTTTCTTCACTTGCAGATGCATGAATTAACAATGAAACTGGCTTTGCAGAAGTCTCAGAATGCTGAACTCAAAAGTCAATTTGAAGGTTAATGTTCTTTCAAGTTGCTTCATAAATACGCCTCTGTTTGCCCTTTGATCGGGATAGGAATTTTTTGTTTGCTGATTGTTTTATTGTGATTGATTGGTCTGTTTGGTACAACAGGTTCTAGATATGATCAGTGTAGTTGATAGTATTGGTGAGGATGTTTAGATTTGCTTTAAATGTTGAAACATTTGGTAATATTTGCGTATACTCCTCCGGTTCATGACATTACATGAGTAAATACATAGTCACTCTTACATTATAATTTGCTTTTTGGTAGAATTTATATGCTTCAGTAAGTATTGGACAAGGAACTACCACGTGATTCACATGCATATCTTCTCTGTACCCAGAAAGAAACCAGCTGCTGTCACCTGATCTGTGTGGTTACCATGCATCTGCATGCCCTTATTCTTGCGACAGTGAAGTCATGCCAGACACAAGGCATGCTTTTACATAGAATTGAGTTATATCATAATCAGAGAGAGTTGTACAATCCCAAACTGAGAAACATTTAATTCCTGCACTGGATCACCCATTAACCTGCTCTTGCCAGTGCTCACGATTTGTTTGTAGATCTTGCACTATGGAGCAACTGGGCTTCTGTAAGGGTGGGTCTTCATGCCTTCTCGTCCTTAGTTTCCATCCCCCCCCCCTGGGTGATGCAATATACATATTGAAGGGTGAAAAGTAAGATCTTTCCAACTGTGTAGTTTAGTTCTGTTACGTGAACTTATTTTAATGAAGTCGAAGCAGGTTGATGGTGGATTGTAGTATTTGATTTTTCACATTCATATATTTTGTGGGGAAAAAAGAAACACGACATAATTAGGCATCAAGCACCCTTGTTGCCTAAGGTATCTATATCTTTGCTAATTTTGTTGTAGGGTTTTCTTGACATGCGTTCATTTTCCTTCTAGCTCTCATCGGCATTCCTTTTTGTCTGACCTAACCTAACTAGTTTCTGTTGATTTGCCATCTTTATTGAGAATGCAATGATGAGTAGATTGATTCACTCAATATCTAACAATTTTTATTCCCACTTGCAGGCCTGTGCAAGCAGATAGAGGGACTGACAAACGATGTGGAAAGATCAAATGAAATGGTGCTTTACACAGTTTCCGTTTTATCTAGAGTGAAAGTCGGTATTAGATGACTTTTGAAGGATGTGGAGTTTAATGCTTTAATCGTATTTGTCCTAGGTACTAATCTTGCAAGAGAAACTTGAAGAGAAGGATGAAGAGATCAGTAAGCTGAAGGAAGAGCTGAATGAAAGAAACACTGTGATGGAGAAAACCGAATTAACTCCTGATAAAACTGCCAGTGATGAGGGAATGACAGCTACAGAAGCACAGGCAGAGAATGAGTAGGCTACTGGAATTAGACTAGTGCTATTTGTATGGTAACACATCTTATTTTTCCTTTCCAACAAAAGTTTTGTTTGGTCATTGCGTTCGGTGCTTTACCTTCATATGTGAAGCTACTCTTTATCGATTAATTATTTATCCATAAATGGTACAACAACAAAGCAAATGGAAGATGAAGCCGCCGACCTGACAACAAGAACACTCACTTCCAAATGCACTTGTAAAGTAACAAGGCATGACCATATCTACTCAACTGATAAGCTGCAGACAGTCATACCAACTGGTAGCTGCAGTTCGTGTATTTAGTTCCCTATCCATCACACCAGCACCAGTATGTTCTCTTTTGGGTAACATTAGAGAAACGCAGAACATTTTTACAAGTATTAACTTGCAATTTGGCCGATGTGTTATTGTGTGGCACTGTGAGGGTTGTTCTTTTTGTAAAGTGTAGCCAATCTAGCTGTGGCAAAGTGCATCGTTAAATCACTCCACTTTGCTTTTTCCTCTTCAATTATGCAGTAAGCACGTTTCATTTCATCAATATATGGAAAGACGACAATACTGCCTAACCGGCAAATGGGCTTCAAAACCAAATTGTCATCCCGATTTATGTTCATTATTCTAATTATTTTGATATTTCCGACAAAGTCTAAACTAATTTACTAACAATATATTTTTGGAAGATCTAAAACATTAATTTCATTAATAAAAATATTAAAAGTTTTAATTAATCAAAGCAACTTTACAACTTAATCGATCACAATTTAGGTGTCTCATGGTTTTTGAAACAAGATTGGACGTGATTCTTTTGTACCTTGACGAAAGTCCAAGAACACAAATGTTTAGAGAATTTGAAGCTTTTCATGTATAAAACGGGAATTAATTTCATTACCAAAGTTATTTTTGTTTTGTTTGGGACAACAAAGTCACCTAACTATTGATTTTTGACTAAAAAAAAAATAAAGAACATCCATTTGGCATGTCATATTAAAAAATACACTTTTTAATATCTGCCACCGATGGACTGCAGTTGGTACTGAAGAAAATTAATTCACTAAGGGAAAAGATGTTAGCATGGTATAGCCAGGACAAATACAAACTCACTCTTGATGGGAAGTACTCTATTACACGAAGTTATAATGCACTATTGGGACCTCAGGTTAGAGTAAGAGAAGCTGACCTTATATGGAACGCCATCTCCCAACCAAAACACAAGCTTAATCTCTGGATAGCAATGCAAGGAAGGTTGCTAACCAAAGATAGGATGATCATGTTGCATATTAAGATACTAATTGTTGCTTATGTGAGAACCAGACACAGGAAATTGCAAGGCACCTATTTGCAGAATGCTCTTGGATAAAGGAACTTCGACAACAACTAATGACATGGTTAGGAACTGCTATACAACTGGGAGAGGTAAAGCAAGTGCTGGAGTGGATCAATCGAAGACATTGGCCAAGATTAAAAAAGGAAGTGGTGACAGCAGTGTGGAGTGCAATGGTGTATCACGCATGGAGGGCCAGAAACTGAAAAAATTTCAAAGGAATAAATGTACATACAAAGATAGTTGTGAGACAGATCAAGCAGGAAACCATAGAGAGAATAGAGATAGTTAAATTGTCAAAGAAAGCACGTAGATGCCAGAGTATTATTCAGAAACTTATTTGTAATTAGATGCAGTCGGAGGCCTAGTGGTTTGCAATACTCTTCTTAGAAGATGGTTGTGAAACTAGGTGCTCTTTAGGTGTAAAGCTTTTTTTTTGTTATGGTAATATTCACAATTGTTACCAAAAAAATAACAACTACACAAACAACAACAACAACAATAACAAACCCAGTGTATTAATATGAAAACTCATTTAACACATGTCCCTTATACCCATTTATTCTATCCGATAAGAAAATGGATCTAATTTTAAAATAACAAGTTCTAGTCTTTAGCAGTGTTAACTTATATGATAGATTTCAATGTGGTTAAGCCAAGTAGCGCATTAAGAAAAGGACGCATGGGAAAATTAGGACAAAACTAATTTAGACAAAATCGATAAGAATTGTAATAAAAATTTTGAATTGATAAGTGAAAGATAAAGTTTTAAATTTGAATTCAAAACTAAATATTAAAAAACAGATATAAACAATACGCTCCACTGGATAATCCCATGAAGTACCATTTTGAAGTTTAGATAGTCGTATCAGATATATATCATTTTCGAATATCTGTATCAAATATGCAATTATAACTACTCATCGGCAAAAAGGGCATAATAGTTGTAAAGCTATTAAACTATTATTAATCAATAGTTATTTGTGTAGTATTTCAGAAGAAGAAAAAGGGGGCAGAATTTCGCACAACCCAACACCAAAAATTAGGAAGCTAATTTGGGACACTTTCTTTTCTAACATTTGGTCCAACAACTTTTTATATGATTTTTAAGTGATATTTTAATCTATCTTAACAATACAGTGTTCAATAAAATAGGTCCTAAGCATATAAGTGACAAGTAAAAAGGCAACAAATAGTAAACTAAGCTGATTGAGCAGACAAGTGAAGTTAGATTATTACATTCTACCAGACAGCCAACAAGGAATTACATCCCTCATTTATTTAGAACTGTACATCAACTGCTTTCTTCTTTCATCGTTCCACCCTAATCCTGCAGAACCTTTGTTTCCTGTGGCCTGTAATGGTTCGATCAAACCATTGTTGCTGCGGCCAAGTGCCTCCCCCTGTGCAAACAGCCAAGCCATTAAGTGACAATACCATTAGTACATTTGCAAATTTCACTTAAGCAGTTTCTTTCACAAATCGTGAGGTGACATTATCTTCATTATTAGACATAGCACTGAAATTACCCACAAAGAGAATCTAATAATTTTCAAATATAGATGGTAGGAACTTTTTCTTTTTGATAAAAGACGGATTCTGAATACATCCGCTCAAAGACTCAGCGGGAATGGTATGTGATTCGCCAATCTGGGGCAAAGAAAGCCGTCCAACCTTAAAGTTAAAGAGGCCCACAGCAACCTTCTAATGAATTAACAAGGAAAAGTTTCCTTTTCCACACAAGTGAAAAGATTGGATGGACACCTAGAGATAGTCGATCAATTTGAAAGAAAGAAATAGAACAACATTCGGAGTATTGGTCTAGGTGAATCTCCTTTTATCTTTTGTCATAGAAAGGTAAAAGTCTAGGCGGGTTTCTACTTTCTTGAGGTCATAAGATAAAGCATTTCTAAGTTATGTGAAACCACCTCATGACAATTGTAGCTAAAATTATAATTCCTGAGCTCAGTGAAAGTTTTAAATTATACCTCCTTCCAGCCCATGTTTTCCAAAATTTTTCTGGCATAGCTACCAGCTCCAAATGAATTGCTCAAGGATTCAGAAAGAGCTTCCTCTCGACCAGCAGATGTATCCAAAGGAACAGAATCATCACAGTTGGGTGAATTTTTTTGCCCTGGACCAACACCAAACCCGCCATGCAATGCTCTTCTTTCTGCAGCTCTGTCCCTGTACACAGGGTCTCTGTCCTGGAATGACAAAATGACACAATTTAACAGATAGGTAAGATATAGATCCTAGTGCATGCCCATCTAACCACTGAACAAAAGCCCTTACCACTGAACATACATGGTAGAATTCTCCCAACCACTGAACAAAAGCCTCTCTATCCAGGAGCCCCAAATGGCCCTTACCCACTTTTTTCCTTGGTGACTCAAACATATAACCTTACGCTTGGAGATGGAGGGTCCCTACCACTAGATCATCCCTCCCTCGTCTTCGATTGGTTATTTTATCACTAATGAGAATGAAATCATCATCCATCCAAACACAGCTCAGCACTAGCACTATTGTCTCGATATTTCATTTTATGTTGTTTGTTAGCTGTAGTGACATGTTATTTTATCTTCACTCTTTTTAGCTGTGCTGATCATCTAAATACTTCAACACAATTTACCACTTTTCCCCGATAACAAATTTTCTAGTTCAGCAAATTATGGATAGTAATTCTTTTCGAAAAGGTCTAACTCATTTTTAGAGCTTTAAGATACTAAATCTGCTAAAGAACTCACCCTAATTGACTGCATAAAGGAACTTGATCTCAAATGACCAATAACCCAAATCATCTCTAAGTAGAAAAATTGTAAAGTACTTGAAACATAAAGTGGACGTAAAATACCCTTTCAGGCGCACTGATCTCTAATCGCAGACACACATCCTCCTCACCAGGTAGCCCTGTGCTTATGGGTTTATATCTTTCAGTGACTGGTGAGCATGTCTGGATTTCTCTGCTGATTGACATTTGTGGAAAGCGCCAATTTTTCGTTGGATTGGAAGAATCATAATTGGACAAAGAAGCCAGATATTGTGTGCTAGGATTTCTCAACCTATACACCTGACCTGTAGGAAGGAAACATTATGATAGAACGCCGGCAAAGATAGAAACTAGGATGGCCCATGCCTTAATTAAAATTTCATACTCAAGATAAGAAAACAAACATCTTTTTATGACAGCACATAAACAGAATTTTTCTTTACTTGAGTTTCTACACAAGCATTCTGTGAATTTGCTGATGCGGTGGATTTAATGAAATAAATGATTGTATCTGCAATTTTCACTTCCTTTTAGTGCAAGCTTATTTCAGAATGCCGAAATCCCTATTCCTTCAAAGTTGCACCTCATTACATCTCCTTTACTGTCCAGATATACATACTATAACTTACATGACTTGACCTAAAATATGAACGATCACGAATGAATGTGAATGCATAAATGCTGATGACAGAAACAGGAAAAGAAATTATTGGGCCATTAAGTTTTGCCAGGGCAGCATGAGTGCGCTCACATGTAACAAAATAAAAAGGAAGTTTCTAGCACATGGAATGAAAATATCACAGATTGAATAAAGAGAACATATGAAAGGGAATTACGTTACTTGAGATTCTTTTAAAAAGTATATCACAATAGTTTAACTGGCCATATTCTAAACCTCAACTAAAACAGGACATGTTAGCAGTAAGTGATATGTGTAATTGCATAGGATGCAGAAGATTCCCTGTAAATGGAAATTTGACAATGCAAACCTGATGTAACTCGTACCAGATCAAGATGGACTTCACATACTGGAGCAGTTTTAAGAAGATGGCCACTCGAGGGCATTGATGGATGCAACTTAGCAGTGGGCTTCACCAGTCGTCCAACCAGCCTGGCCACCCTCCTTTTTCGACCTTTTCTGATCTTTTTAACCACTGACCAGTCCCACAAATCAACAGCCTGAATATGTGACAGAGAATCTTCAAATGGTCGTTCAACTTGACCATACTGGGCTCGCCAGCTTTCTTCCTCCAAACAAACGCCTGTTCTGAGGAAACTTCAGTCAATTTCATGCATACAAGACTATGAAAATGAAGAAGTTCAAAATATGCATCATATTATTTCAAAATCCCCAAAATCCTTCTTCTTTCCTTGCTTGCCTATTCCATTTTTTTTCCGCATGAGTTGCAGCACAGAGGAATCCCTTAGATAGTCAGATTTTCTTTAACTCCCACTTTGTTCGAACTACAAAAAGAAGTAAGAGAGAGAGAGAGAGAGAGATTCACCATCATTAGTTCTCTCCAGTGACCCCAAATAATTTTAAATACTTGTTCCATCTGAACTCCGAAAATGGACAGATTCACCATCATTAGTTCTCTCCGGAGACCCCAAATAATTTTTTATGAGGAAATCTTCCCCATTGGGGTGCAGCCCTTCCCTGGATCCTGCGTGAGCACGGGATGCTTCGTGCACCAGGCTGCCCTTTTTATATCTTCCTCTACTAAGTCTTGAATTTCTAAACTACTATATCATTGGAGAAGAGTTAAACCTATACAACAACTACTATGCCTCAATCTCACTAAGAGTTAAACCTGTCAATAGAACAAAATGCTAGACAAAAAGAGAAAAGCAAAGGAAGCAATTGACGATAGGCAAACTTTTTGCCACGCCCAGATGCATTCCGGCAACAATTCATCAACATTTCAACACTAATGCTTAATTCCAAGTGAGAAAAATTATATATAATAAAGAAATGCCGAGTACCAAAATCAATACTAACCTTCATCCATGACATCTGCATTTGGATCAGCAGAATCTGTCCAGTCATCTGGTATCCATTCACCTTCCTCGAGTTCATATGTGCTATCATTCCCTGCACCAACCAAGGTAGAATGACTTGCAATACAGTAGTTCAAATCATATTTTGAGCAAAGCAGAAATCTTGAACCAACCAGGTGCGGACAAATATGAGCTATCTGTTTCATTTGTTTCTGGAGCAACTGTCATGTCAGGAGTACTATTGGCAGCTTGAGTGGAATAATTTGCCAGATAAAGTTCAATGAGAGTTTCTTCAAGCCTGACAGTAGAAGTATTACACCAGTTGGAAAGAAAAATTACTACAAGAACAAACGTACAAGATAACTAAACACATTGTTTTACCACTCTGAGGGTGGTGGTGGATTTTCTGGAAGCTTGCAATCGGTATTCTCCAACTGCTCTGCTTAGAGGGAAATTGAAAGAGAAAGTTAGCGACAGTCAAGTGCAGATGACTTCTAAATTACCAAAAATAAGGATTATCATGCCCAAATAGTTTTCTATTGAAAGTAGGTCGCAATTCGAAGAACAACGATTATACTTAGGGTGAAAACCCTACTGGTGGTGACAAAGGACTGATACACAAAGTAAAATAACATAAGAATTTACAGATATCATAAGTGAAGAAATTGCATGAATAAACATCTTACATCAAACACTTTTCACAGGTTAAATAGATCAGCAATGAGCAAACAATGAGCAAAACTGATTCGATAATAATTCAGCCTGTAATAATTCAGAAGAAACTGCTACAATTCATTTAACTCCAAATGGACAACAGAAGTATGTAACCAAAGAAACCACTTTTCACAGTTTATAGGGAAACCGATTCCTAGTAATGGCTCCACATCTATGTATCTTAGACTACTCGCACCCACCAAGTTGCAACAAAAAGTTTGAATAGCTCGAAACTTAATGGATAAGCAAAGTATATTTACTGCAGCAACAAACTTCATCACAAAACACAATATCTTATACATAAGCATAGACAGGCAGGCAAACTTATTCACCATCAGAGAGCTCAAAAGGAAGTGGTTCAACTGTTTGAGCCACAGTTTCACTGATGTCTGCATTTATCTCATCTTTGTCAGACTCTGCAGGTGCAACGCCCTCACAACCATTCTTTTCAGGAGAACCACCCTGACGTTAAATAATAAACGAGCTTTACAAACACAAATCACTCCGAAATCAACTACTACGCTAACGTTTGGATGTCGTAAATTGGAAGGCTTAACCCAAAGAAAAAAAAAGAAAAACCTGAGAATACTCCATGAGAACATAAGTACCATTTTCGAATTTGTAATATAGGCCATCTTTACAGCTGTAGTACCAGCCTGCTTGAGGATCGTGATAAAATCCAGCGCTGCATCAAACCAGACCAAGGTCACACATATTAGCTACAAATGAACGCGAGAAATAACGATTAATCTTAAGTAATTAATATAATTGCTAAAAGAACTCCAAATTCTACGAAACTCAGATTAAATTCAGAAGTGAATAAAATGTTAAGCCCTAATTTCAGGAGCGGAAAAGAGAAAAAAGGAATGGAATTGGAGATGAATCACGGAAATTGTTCGAAAAAAGAAGACAGTACCGGGCGTGGTAGTAAAGCTGAGAACTTTCATCCCATACGAACTGATTTTCGCTTTGCTCGGATTCCTCCAGCTCTTCTTTCTCGGTTTCCCCCATTACTAAGCTTTCAATGTCGATTGAGAAATTCTACTTGTTGAGGTAGAGTTGGAGATCAATATGATGTGAAGGATTATTTCAATTTTAATGCACTCATTTACTTCAGAATTCCAGGAAATCTACATCCAGGTAAAAATTGAAGTCTCTATAAACGTACAGGATCATGAATTCTAGTTTTAGCCACTTTTGCGCCATAGGGCTATTATGATAATGGATATTGTTCTGTCAAAAAATTGCAAAGCCTTTTGTTCTATAGACAGAACTTTAAGGTCAAAAGATAAAAATATTGCACTTGTTAAACTTTCTACCCATGGAACAAGGGAACAAAACATTCAAGACCATTTACTTTAAGGGCTATTTGTGTACTTCACCCTTGTTCTGTGGCCCATTTGGTAAAGATGGAGTGCGTTAAGGTCCATGGAATAATTGGACTCATATTTCAGGAGTAGCCCAACCCAACAAGATAGTGGGGATATGGCCGCAAAATATGAGTCGTTTTACAATCTACTATTAGCGTAACATAACGTGATATACATGATGCAACAGATAGTCTGGTGTACAACAGCCATTTTTATTAGTTAAGTGTTGTATAACGTCATAATTTGACTATGAGAACTCATCATAACGAGATATATATAACTGAATCCAATTGATTTTGATTGATTGACAATAGCAGAGTGCTGTGCATAATGTAATCAAGGATGCGTAAAACAAAGAAAGAAAGAAATTGCTGCACCAATAGATGGATCTAGAAAGAGAAAAAGCTTTAGTCCAACGTGATATTCGTCTGTCATCACTTCGAGTTTAACAACTTTGTGACGTACTTTTTAGTGAATATTCTATAAGGATCTCAATAACCTACTTCTTTCCAGATTAAAGAAAATGAAAAAACATAAAAACTTTTCGGTTCATAGTGGCAGCCCTTTATCACCTCCCACAAATGGAGATGTTTGCTTTCCTTCTCCACTTACTTCATAATTCTTGAAAAAGATACTCCCTTTCGGTAAGCTATAAATGCATTTAACGGGGGAAAGAGGAGAATTAAAAAATGAAAGACAAGTACTAATATTCTTCTATATGTTCGAATAACAAAAAAAATAAGCTCTTTCATTAGCAATATTTATTAGCAAGCCACTATCTACTTTGTATACGGGTAAAACCGAGTTCGATATTCGATCGAACTTCCGAATTCCTTGATTAGGCCATGACCGAAATATCTGTAATCGGGTGAAGTCAAGCTCAAAGACCGATCTGACGACTAACATCACCAACAAAGATCGACACGTGGTAATTATGATTGAACCCAAAGCACTATCAAAATTAGCCATTGAAACCATCCGATTTGCCCTCGAGTTTGCCGAAGGCATGACTGGTCATGTTTTTAACGGTCTCGAAGAAAGCTTTGCCAACTCATCCGACATGGGTCCGTAATTCTCGTCATTAACCAATCATTGTGGCGAAAATCACGGAACAACTCAAAAAGGGAACCAACGGTCAGCAAATCAAGGACTTTTGCCTTTTATAGAACAATAAAATAATATCTCAAAGGGTAGATCTCCCCTAATATATAAGGGGGACTTGATAATTCATAAGAAACATTGTAACTCATATCAAAAGGCTATATATTGTTATTTCTATCTTTGCCATAGTTCATTACTCTTCAACATCAATAATATTATCAATTATATTATTTTTAGCTCGGGGGAGATTAATCTCACAAGGCTAGGATTGCTCAAACCTGCGTGGTTTGCATTTACCTTTTTATCTTTTATTTCCATAATTGATCTGATTTATCACTTTGTATCAAATTATATCACGTATCCTTAAAACTACGTATAAATTCAATTGTTATCCGAATTTTAGGGTAAACAGTTTGGCGCCCACCGTGAGGCCAAGGATAATAGTGGTTATTTGATACAAATCTCCATAACACACACTACTTTACACTTGCTCTTTAAAGTGTCTTTGATTTCAGGCTAAAAATGATAAACTCTCAATTAGCACACCTGCATATCGACAACGCGTCTGGTCATCAAGGTGAGAATAACAACGTGGAGCCCGGTAACGTAGGTCCACCCGTTGACCCCGTTGGAATTCGGACTGCGAATCCGATTGACGTTAATTCACATGTGGCCATCGACGCGAACCTCCCTACTAGCCCGAAAATAATGTCCATGGTGGAGCCCGATCTGCAACTCGAAACACGTAAAATATTAAAGAAGACGGGATCAGCCTAAGGATGATCTTCGAAATGCTGCAAGCCCAACAGGTGGCGATAACTCAGTTGCAGAGCCAAAGCCAGGCACCAAGCAAGGTTGAACCCAATCCACCCCGAGAAGTCACCTGCAGAACTGAGTCGGTCGCTGTAAGGTCGAATGAGCAAGAATCGGGCCCTAACCCCGAAATTATAAAGATGCTCGATGAGTTGACAAAGCGGATAGAACCAAGGGAAAAGAAAATTGAAGCAAACGAAAAAAAGGTGAAAACCTACAATTCCAGGGTAGATCAAATCCAGGAGCACCTCCGATATTGAAAGGACTGGATTCTAGAAAGTTCGTGCAAAAACCTTTTCCTCCAAGCGCGGCTCCGAAGCCGATCTACAAGAAATTCCATATGCCCAAAATACCTAAGTATAATGGGACGACCGATCCAAACAAGCATGTAAGCTCTTATACATGTGCCATCAAAAGGAATGACTTGAAAGATGATGAGATCGAGTCTGTTCTACTAAAAATATTTGGGGAAACCTTATCAAAGGGAGCCATGATATGGTATCATAACTTACCTCCTAATTCTATTGACTCATTTGCTATGCTTGCAGACTCTTTTATAAAAGTACACGTCGATGCCATCAAGGTCGAAACCAGGAAATTGGACCTTTTCAAAGTCAAACAAAAGGACAACGAGATGCTCAGGGAATTCGTGTCCCGTTTTCAAATGGAACGAATGGATCTGCTGCCGGTCGCTGATGATTGGGCCATTCAAACTTTCACTCAGGGACTCAATATTCGAAGCTCGGTGGATTCACAACAATTGAAGCAGAATCTCATTGAGTACCCTGCCGTTACCTGGCCGATGTGCACAATCGGTATCAATCAAAAATCAGGGTCGAAGATGATCAACTTGGTGCCCCTTCAGAGTCTGTTTATCCCCCAGAACCCTTGGCAGAGTCAAGAGAGACACCGATCATGAACCAGGATCAAATAGGGATCTGTATCGGCCATATAATGAAGATTGGAGGAGCAGTGGGTCCGGGCGGAACCCCATAAGAAGCAAAAGGAGAAATGAACAAAGTCGACGCAACTGGGGGCTCATGACCAAAAACAGCTTCGACAGGCCCATCGGGCCTAAAGAAGCGCCGAGGCTATCATAATACAACTTTAACATCGATGTTGCCCCCATTGTATCAGCTATCGGGCGCATCAAGGAGACCAAATGGCCCCGACCTTTACAATCCGATCCAGCTCGAAGGGATCCCAACCATATGTGAAAATATCATGGAACTCACGGTCATAGAACGGAAGATTATCGACAATTGAGAGAAGAAGTAGCCCGATTATTCAACAATGGGCACCTTCGAGAATTCTTGAGCGACCGGACCAAGAATCATTTCACGAACAAGGATTCTAATAGACCGACAGAACAAGAAGATACCGAACCTCAACACATCATTAATATGATCATCGGTGGAGTCGATATCCCATAATAGCCGATATTGAAACAGACTAGAGTGTCCATCACCAGGGAGAAACAAACTCAAGACTACATATCGGATGGAATCTTGTCTTTCAGCAACGAGGATGTGAAAATGGATCATATAACCTCACAATGATGCACTGGTAATATCGGTACTAGTAAATAAAACTAAAATTAAATGTGTGTTAATTAATACAGGTAGCTCGACCAACATAATTCAGTCGAGGGTCGTAGAACAGCTCGGTCTACAAGACAAAATCGTACATGCAGTCCGAATCCTAAACGGGTTCAACATGGCATGTGAAACCACAAAGGGAGAGTTAAGTTACCGGTCAATACCGTCGGGATCATACGAGAGACCAAGTTTTATGTGATCGAAGGGGACATGAGGTACAACACCCTCCTCGAAAGGCCATGGATCCATCACATGAGGGTAGTTCCCTCATCTCTTCACCAAGTGTTGAAATTCCTAACCCCGGGGGAGGGGGATTAAGACAATCTATAGGGAACAACCGGCAACAAGAGAGATGTTTGCAGTCGAAGAAGTGGTTCCAATATTAACATCCACAATGTCGAAGGAACCAAATTCGAGCGCGAACCAAGAGGCCAAATAGCAATCACCGATACAGGCTGAGACTCAAACGAATAAGCAGAAGACTTATGAAGACGATGGTTACGGGGTTCCCTGAGCTTTTATAACACCCGATGACTCCGACACAACCAAATCAACGGTCGAAGAGCTGGAACAGGTTATATTGATCGAGCGTTTACCCGATCAGAATGTATATTTGGGCACGGGGTTAAATCCCGAGCTCAGAAAAAAGCTTATTCAATTTCTTATAGCTAACATAGATTGTTTAGCCTGGTCCTATCTTGATATGAGAGAGATCCCACCAGAGATAACCACTCACAAACTAAGCATGGACCCAAAAATCAATCCGGTCAAGCAGAAGAGGAGGCCCCAGTCCGAGGTCAAACATGCTTTCTTCAAGGACGAGGTATCTAAACTCCTTAAAATAGGGTCCATTCGAGAGGTTAAATACCCGGATTGGTTAGCAAACGTTGTGGTATTCCCTCAAAAAGGGAATAAACTAAGAATATGTGTAGATTACAAAGATTTGAATAAAGCATGCCCCAAAGATTCTTTTCCCTTGCCCAACATCGATCGTATGATCGATGCCACGGCCGGCCACGAGATCCTCAGTTTTCTCGATGCCTATTCCGGGTACAACCAAATACGGATGGACCCAGATGATCAGGAAAAACCTCATTCATCACTAAAAATGGCATATATTGTTATAATGTAATGCCGTTTGGATTAGAAAACACCGGTGCCACACACCACCGCATAGTAACTCGGATGTTCGATGAAAAAATAGGAAAATCGATGGAAGGTTACATTGACGATATGTTGGTTAAGTCCCTGCGAGCAGAGGACCATTTAAAACATTTGCAAGAAACCTTCAGCATATTGAAGAAGTACAATATGAAGCTGAACCCGGAAAAATACACGTTGGGAGTTGGATCAGGTAAATTCCTCGGGTTCATGGTATCCAACCGAGAAATCAAGATCAACCCCGACAAGATCAAAGCCATATAAGATATCACGATCGTTGACAATGTAAAGACCGTGCAAAAGCTAACTGGGCAATTTATTTCGAGGTCGTCCGACAAGAGTCACCGATTCTTCGCACTGTTAAAAAAGAAGAATAACTTCTCATGGACTCCGGAATGTCAACGAGCTCTGGAGGAGCTCAAAAGATACTTATCGAGCCCACCGCTGCTTCATACACCAAAGATAGACGAACAACTGTATTTGAACTTAGTAGTCTCGGAAGTAGCGGTAAGTGAAGTCTTGGTTCGGGAAGAGCAAGGTGTGCAGTTTTCAATTTATTATGTCAGTGGGACCTTAGTTGAGGCCGAAACTAGGTACCCTCACCTAGAAAAACTGGCGCTCGCTTTGCTAAGTGCCTCTAGGAAGCTAAAATCATACTTCCAATGTCACCCCATATGTGTCGTAACTACTTACCCATTAAGGAACGTTATGCATAAACCCGAACTCTCGGGCCGAATGGCCAAATGGGCAGCGGAAGTAAGTGGGTACGATATTGAGTACCGACCTCGGACCGCCATCAAGTACCAAATCTTGGCGGACTTCGTGTTCGACTTCATGCCGACCCTAATACTTGAGGTCGAAAGAGAGTTATTGGTTAATTCAGGGACATCTTCTGGAATCTGGACCCTCTTTACATACGAGGCCTCGAACGCAAAGGGGTCCGGACTTGGTATCGTACGAAAGCCACCAACAGGTAATATAATTAGACAATCTATTAAGACTGTGAAATTGGCTAACAACGAGGCCGAATATGAGGCCATGATTGCAGGCCTTGAATTAGCCAAAAGCTTGGGGGCAGAGGTGATTGGAGCCAAGTGTGACTCCCTCCTTGTGGTAAATCAAGTTAATTGAACATTCGAGGTCAGGGAAGAACGAATGCAGAGATACTTGAACAAATTACAGGTGACATTACATCAGTTCAAAGAATGGACTTTGCAACATGTGCCTCGGGATCAAAACAGCGAAGCCGATACCCTCGCTAACTTGGGATCGTCGGTTGAAGACAACGAGCTCAATTTGGGAGAAGTTGTGCAGCTTATGAGATCGGTGGTGGAAGAAGGCTACGCCGAGATCAACTCGACAAGCCTAACTTGGGACTGGAGGATCAAGTACATGGAATATCTCAGGACCGAAAAATTGCACTCGAACCCAAAAGAGTCGAGGGCCCTGCGTACAAAAGCAGCCCGATTTAGCCTGGCCGAAGACGGAACCCTGTTCAGAAGAGCATTCGATGGTCCACTTGAAATATGTCTAGGTCCGGGGGATACTGAGTACGTTCTGAGGGAAATCCACGTAGGTACCTGTGGAAATCATTCGGGGGCCGAATCGCTGGTCCAGAAAATAATCAGAGCTGGTTACTATTGGATCGACATGGAAAAAGATGCGAGGGAGTTCGTTCGAAAATGTGATGAATGCCAAAGACACACTTTGATGATTCATCAACCTGGGGAGCTGCTGCATTCGGTTTTGTCGCCTTGGTTGTTCATGAAATGGGGAATGAACATCGTCAGGAATGAACATCGTCGGCCCCCTTCCATGGGCACCCGTTAAGGCTCGATTTATATTATTTATGGCTGACTACTTTTCTAAATGGGTGGAAGCCCAAGCATACGAATAGGTTAGGGAAAAGGAATTCATTGATTTCATCTGGGACCACATCATATGCCGGTTCGGGATACCAGCCGAGATTGTATACGACAACGGGAAACAATTTATTGGCAGCAAAGTAAGTAAGTTTCTCGAAGACCATAAGATCTAACGTATATTATCCACTCCCTATCACCCTAGTGTGAATGGACAAGCTAAATCTACCAACAAAACCATACTCCAAATCCTTAAAAAAGAGCTTAACTGACGCAAAAGGAAAACGGAAGGAAATGCTACCCGAGGTCCTATGGGCATATAGTATGACCTCAAAATCCTGTACCGGGGCCACCCTATTTTCTTTGGTTTATGGCAGCAAAGCTTTAATACTAGTAGAGGTCGGAGAACCAAACATCAGACTCTGATATGCCACTAAGGAATCAAACGACGAATTTATGAATACGAGCCTGAAGCCATTAGATGAAAGGCGCGAAGCGGCCCTCGTCCAAATGGCCGCCCAAAAACAGTAGATCAAAAGGTATTATAATCAAAGGTCCAACCTTCAACACTTCAATACAGGGGACTCGGTACTAAGAAAAGCCACGCTGAACACCCGAAACCCGAACGAAGGGAAATTGGGCCCAAACTGGGAACGACCGTACTAAATTATCAAGATCACCGTAAAAGGATCCTATAAGCTCGGAACAATGAACGACGAGCAATTACCGAACAACTGGAATATAAATCACTTAAAGTGATATTATTGCTAAGGTATGACCCCAATTCTTTCTTTTATTTTTCTTTTTACATTTCAAACTAACACTTGTAGGCAACCTACAAAGGTTGATATGAGATCCTAGGTCTGAAAGCACGCATTGCACTCTTTTTTCTTTGAACCGGTTTTATCCCAAATGGGTTTTTCGACAAGGTTTTTAATGAGGCAGTAAGTAAATCATGCTAATTTAGAATCGAAAGTCGGTGGCAATGATCACAACAGCATTCGAGGCCTCTCTTCGGTCAACCTCGAATACTAGGGGCAATACCCTCGGAGATATCGAGTTTAACGAAGAAAGGATTTATTGTAAGGTCAAACGGTCAAATGAACCGTGCCCACACAGACCGCTCGAGCCCTGGCGCAAAACATGTATATATGTACAACTATTGTGCACAAGAATATAAAAGAAGATTCTTCCTTGCACATAAACATCTTGTCCTTTAAAGTACTTCTTACATCATTCAAGGAAATTCCTAAAGCTAAATCTATCGAGCCCAATGTTATATCTCGCGTTTTCATACGTTAAAGTTTCGTCGTAAGTTAATCGACGTAAGTTCGGGAATGAGGTTATTTTGGGATTATAAGCATTATGCTATTTCAAACACGTGATGAGTAAATTCGTGAAGGAGAGAGGGTGAGCAAATAGAAGAAAATGAGTTTCGTCGAAGTTTGGCAATTTGGAATAAAATACTGTCCAAGCTATAATATCCTGTATTTATGGACTAGTGCCATACAAGGTACCATATGACCATGATAGTATGATGTATAAGGTGTATTAAAAATAAGTAGTATTTTAAGTAGTTTGAGATAATTCTTAATTACGTGGGTAATTGGTTAATTATTGATTTAATGGGAAATTAACCATGTAATTAAGGATTTGTGGATAATTTTAGGTGGGGACGAAGCACCCCCCCCCCCCAACGTGGCAGCAAGTGGAGGAAGTTAATAGTGACTCTTGACTTGGGCAATTAAACTAAGAGGACACATGGATAATGTCCTTAGCCATTCCTTGCAAACAAAATATCCTAAACTCAGAGATCTCCATAGTTGGACTTTGTCATTTATTTGCCTTTGTATCTCATCATCTTCTTGATAATTTTCATTCATTTTCTTGTGTAAAATGTCTCGACAATCCAAAGAAGAAGGATTCATAAGTTCATTACAAATTAGTTGCATACTTCTCATAGAACTATGAATAAGTGAGATTAGAAAAGGGAAGTTATATTAGTCATCCCTACATTTATCTTGAATTAATATCAAAATTCATTTGGTAAGGGAGTTATAGAGAAAGGCAAAGCCAAGAACGAAGGTGAGAGAATTTGGAAATTCATACAAGACTCCATATTATAATAGCAACGGGATTTTGCCATTCTAAGGGAGTACGGTGCAATCCTTCTCAAGAATATCATACGGATTTTTCCCTACTCCAGGTATGTTAAGGTTAAGCCCTTCCTTTATTTTGGTATGATCTCGTAACTACATGTGTTTGATAACGAGGCATAAAGAGAAGTTCATACTCCCGAATTTATATATATTATCCTAGTCTCATAAGTTACAGTATTCTCCCTTATCAGGTCTATATCTATATACAACCTCTGAATAGATGATAAGTTATATACCGAGCCTACTATGTCCGAGCGCCTATGAGCGAGCCCAGAATGGTTGAGATACAGAGCCTAGTATGGTCGAGCGCCTATGAGCGAGCCTACTACGGCGGAGCAGTTACACGTTCCGAGCCTTATAGGCCCGAACACTTATTTTACTTACTATATTGAGAGAGTTGAGTCAGTATCAGCCGGTAAGTATATCTCCAGATCATCTTTGACTCCTAGTTACTTTTAGTTATTATATTATCAGTTCAGTTTCAACTTTCAGTTATTTTATTGCCTTGCATACTCGGTACATTATTTCGAACTAACGTCCCCTTTTCTGGGGATGCTGCATTTCATGCGTGCAGGTTCATACAGACAAGCGGGTAGACCTCCTTAGTAGGTGTTGCCTGAGTTTAGCTCTATCGGTAAGCTCTACGTCCTTCGGAGTTGACGGGTCTAGAAGTTTTGAGTACATCTTGTGTATATATGTATATAGATTATGGGTTGGTCGGGGCCCTGTTCCGATCATGGTACATCTATCAGTAGAGGCTTGTAGACATAACTTGTCAGTTAGTGCAGTATGTTGGGCTTGTAGGCCTTATATGTATATTTTGTTGGTTTATCAGCTGTAGTAGTTATGACGACCTTGCCGGCCTAGCTTTATATTGATGTTTAGTGAGCGTTAGTTTCCATTTAGTTTTATATTTTGCTTTGCAAATTGTCTTGCAATGTGGCCCGTGGTCAAAGTATGACATTATATGTTCAGATTCCCTTAGTCGCAAGTTGGCATGCAAGGATAGGTGAGGCACCGGGTGCTGGTCTCGCCTCCAGGTTCGGGGCGTAACAAAAGTGGTATCAGAGTAGTTATGTCCTAGGGAGTCTACAAGTCGTGTCTAGTAGGGTCTTGTTTATAGATGTATTGTGTACCACATTATATAAGTAGGGGACTACATGGCATTTAGGAGTTGGTTACCCTTCTTTCAAATCTAAATCGTGCTATAGAACTGAGTTATAGGAAATTTGAGTTAAACCTACGTGTTGGCGTTTGCATGCACAGATGACAGTGACTAGGAAGACTACGGCTAGTCAGAGGAGAGATACAATAGTAGGTGAGGGGACCAACAGGGTACCCCTAGTGGATGGGTCCCAATCGGAGGCCCAGGGAGAGACCCCTACCCAGCCATTACTGACTCCTCTACCACCTGAGGAGATTCCTAGGAAGACCGCACATCCAGTTCCCCCTCCACTTCCATCGGATCAGGGAAGAGTGCAGTGCATTTGTTGACACAGTTGGTAGCTACCCAGCAATAGGCTAGGGCATCCGCTAGTGTAGGATCTTCTAAGGGGTCTGGGAGTTCAAGGGTCCGAGAGTTTATTGTTAATACCTAATTTTGCCCTCATATATTTTTCAAATAATATATATACTTTCAAAATATCCTTTTGCATTATTATTTAATTTACAAGATTTATGCAAATATTTTCCCATAATTTTTCATAATTTTAAGACTTCAAAATCAATTTTTCTTGCATTTAAATCATTCAATATTTATAAATTATCCTTTAAGTTATTTTTATAATGACCCAATCATTCAGTTTATTATTCTACATCTATATATATATATGCTTCATAATATTTTACTTTATTTTATATAATTATATTTTGTATTTTTAGGCTATTTACATAATTTTGCAAAGAATAGCCTATATTCTATGCATAATTACATTTTATTGTATTATTTGTGCTAAAAAGAATTTTTTATATTTTTTATAATGTCAAGCTAGTATTCTAAATTATTTTACTGCATAAATGATGTTTTTATTATTTATTAATCTCTTTTATGAATTATTTTTAAAATAATTTTGCATATTTAATTTACAGCCCAATACAAGGCTATTTCCGGACCAAAATCAGGCCCAAACCTTTGGCCCACTCCACTTCACTCTTCAGGAGCCCAACCAAATGAACCCTTTAAAAATTCGGTCGCGACCTATTGCATTTAACCCATCCCATTTCTTATTCAATACTGGCCGTTGATCTTGAATGATCAACGGCCCATAATAAATCCCCATCTCTCCTTATATCCCCAAGCCCAACCCCCAAAGACTCATTCCCAATTTCCGCCGCCCCTAAATCCTCTCTACTCTCTCTTCTTCTCTGAGAAACCCTAGCCGCCTCCCTCCTTAATCCCTCTCCTAATGCCACTGGGGTTCGACCATTATTTTCTTACCATGTTTGGAACCTTTTGGTACTATTTATCCATTTGTGGTGTTACTTAGGTACTTGCCTGCGTTTGGCAAGCAAGATCTCTCGAGATTGAACCAAAGTGGTTGAAATCTTTGATTTTGAGCATTATTCCGTCTATATACACTCAATACCATACCATGTGAGTCTGATTTCATTTGAATTTGTGTGATTTACACTTTCCCTAAAAAAATTAGGGTTTACCGGATTCTCTCCTTAATTGATTTCGAACTCATTTTGCTTGCCTTCTCTCCTTATTCTATGTTTGATTTATTTTGTTTCCTTGTTTGTTCGTTCAATTTTTACTGCTATATAAACCCATCCCCATTCCCCTTTTAGGTCAGACTGGAATAGACATATTTTCGCTAAAGAAATTGAGGCTTTGTTATGCTATTCTCTTGTTCTGTATTCTGTTTTTGGCCGGTTGAAAGCCAAGGCCACTAAGACTCTATTATTCAGCCTTCTCTTGGTGCGAGCATTGCCCGGAGTTCTTTCGAAGTTCCTGGGAACTTTGACGCATTGAGAGTGTGGGTTCTTGTGGAATTTTTGCTCTTTACTGTCATTCGTTTAACTGGTAAGTTACTGGACTTCTGCAATTTCATTCTTATGTGTCTGTGATTCGCATACGTTCTTACTTCTGAAATTCATAGCTTAATATGTTTCTGGACTGCCCTTGTGTGCAATTCTGCTAGCTTTACCTCCGTTTTAGGTCTCTTTAGCATTTAGTTTCACATAATGTGGCTACTCTGAAACATGCTTTTGCCTAATTTGAGCAATTTAGATTCTCTTAAATCCGTTTAGCAATGTGTTCTGAACTATTATTGTGCGTGACCTTTGCACTTGTTAGCATCTCTTTAGTGTTTAGTTCTGCTTAAAATGTCAATTCTATTTTTTGAATATGCTTCATCTGCATAATTTGTACTTTCTTTAGTTAATTAATCTATTGTGTCCAAAACCTGAATGTTTACATTTACTATCTGACATGAGCTTGTTTTCCCATTATGTTCTGAATCTCTGTAATGGTAATCTTACCTATGTATGTTTTAAGTCTGTGTTAAGATCCTTCTCTACCAACCATGACTAGTTCCTTGTTAATATGTCCCTCAGTATGTTTTTGGCTCATTTGATCCACTAGTAATTGTCATAATCTGTGTTGCCCCATCATGTCTAATGCAGTTCTATTGTCTGATGTGAAATTAACATGGCTATTTTATGACACTAGGATATATACTTAGCATAATTTGGACCTTTAGGTTTTCACTTGTTTGGTATTGGGCATGTGTGCATGATAATCTTTGTCAATCCTGCAAACTTGTTCTTTCCTTAACTCTGCCAATATGTGACTGCCTATGCGCTAAGTGTTGAACCTGCTTCTAAATCTTTACTAAACTTGATTTTAAATCCTGTGATATGTTCGATTATCCGCTCTATATGCTCAACTTGGCCATGTCTATTTTAAGTTATAATTGTATCCCTCAATTCCTGTCTCTCAACCTTGGTCCACTCTCCTTCACTTGTTACCTATGCTCTCTTAAATTTCTCATTCTTAGCTGACTGAAAGCCAAGGCTACCTAGGCTTTACTACTGAACTCCCTAGTGTGAGCATTGCTCGGGGTTCATTTGAGGCCCTTGTGAACTCTGACACACTAGGATTTGGGTCCTTAGTCATTCCCTGAAACTTAAAATACCCCCATTCAAACCCTTTTTTTCCTATTATCTGTTGTACATCTAAGTCGGTTGGTTTAAATGATGCAATGCTTGGAAATATGGTTATATGAATTGACTTTGGGCTCCTATATGGATTTTGGGGTTGTGTTGATGAATACGGATCCTTGTTAGAAGTCTGGGTATGCTGTGTGAGAATTGCTGAAGGCCCAGACAGTGCTGGGTATTTTATTTGGGCCTGTTGCGGGCCTATTGTCATTATTTGTATAACATTTGTATCTTACTCATTAATGGGCCTGTAATAACTTTGTATAAACAATTGGGGTGTTAGTAAAGTGGGGAATGGGTAGATTTCTAATATTTGCATACCAAATGGGTAGATAATATGCATATAGTACTCAATGATTTACTTGTTATATATATATATATGTTATTCCATCACTATGTGCACTATAGAAATCATACCATTAGGGGAAACACACACACACACACACAAAAATCTGCTAGCAAACATGAATTCAAAGTGCTGCAATTATGCTTACTGCGACATTCTACTAGAAAACCTTCCTATAGGAATAAATGTCATTGATTTCAATTCACATCAGCATTCACTAGAAATCATGCCTACAGTATTTTGACTATTCTGTTTGCCACTGTCACCTAGAAAATATGCTTATAGGATTAAGGTATGACGATAAAATCAGCTCTAAGTGCTGAACGTTAGAGATCCTGCCTATAGGATATAATTACTCGCCATAATTTTTTAATGTTAAATCGCTCAAATATTGTTTCACGTATGCTATTGTTAGAAAGCATGAATAATTATGGGCTTTCCTCCGATAGATTTCATTGTCACTTAGTGATTCACACCTAGACACAGCATCTATAGGTTAAATAACTGGAAGTCTGCAATCTCAAATCAGCATGCAACAATCGTATAATTATTTGGAGATAAGCAACGCCTAGCCTTTGAAACCGCTTGTATGTTTTATGCATAGTCACATAGAAGCCATGTCTATAGGGCTCAAATGGCTTTAATTCACTTCAATTCTGAAACTATCTAACGCCTAATGTTAGAATTTGTTTGCATGCATTTTTTGTCTAAGTGTGCCTTAAATAGAGGTCCAATGCCTCCTGGACCATAGATATGGGATGGGTAGTGCACACATAGGGCATGACTTAGAATTGAATTAGAGCACTCTAAGGTAAACAACTTTAACATAGTAATCGGGTAGCAGGAGATGATAGTCTGTGCCCGCTGGGTAATATGAGTAATACCCTATCTCAAAGGAGTTACAAAATATTATTTATGTTGCATGGGGTGATCTTTTAGGCTAAAAAACTTAGGACCCCCCTTCTTTTCTTTTCTATTAGAATGAAAAAAATAGTTGTACCTCCCTATTCAAGATCTCTTTGTAATAAAATTCTTAGACTTTGTACTCTCTTTGCTTACTTGATCACATAGACTAATCCATATAATGTAAATTCGGTCGGGACCCATAGTTGTGAACCTCGAGGAGCCTAATACCTTCTCTTTGAGGTAACTTGAGCCCTTACCCGATCTTTGGTAGCGTTGACCAGTTAAACAGGAGTCATTTGCAAATAGGTGCCCTAATGCACCTTAAAAATATTAGGTGGAGACTCTTCTCTTCTAATACCTCCTTAAAAGAGTTGTCACATGTCGAAGCCCGATTTTGCGAGAAAAAGGTGCGCGACATTTATTGCTTTGAGTCCCCCAGAGTTCACGGGGACAGATCAGAGGGAGGACCCATAGGATTTCATAGATTAGCTTCATAGGATTTTTCGGGTTATGCATGCCACGAAGAAAGAGGCAGTTGAGCTAGCAGTTTTTCGACTCCGAGATATAGCCATCCTTTGGTATGAGGGATGGGAGAGGTCCAGGGGACTGATGCACCTCCATCTATTTGGGAGAATTTTTCAGATGTCTTCCTTGACCAGTACTTACCGTGGGAGATCCGATAGGCTCGAGTCGATCAGTTTCTAGCCCTCAAGCAGGGTAATATAAGTGTTCGAGAGTATAGTCTCCATTTTGACTCATTGGCCAGATATGCACCATCTATAGTTGCTACTATGCGGGATATGATCCACAGATTTATAGCAGGATTAGCTCCAGAGTTGACCGAGGCATGTGCCACTGCTGCATTGCAGGATAGTATTGATATCTCCCGGATTCAAGCATTCGCCCAGAATGTAGAAAGGGGTAGGCGTCAGCAGCAGGGTACAGAGAGGACTGAGTCAGGACAGCGTAAGAGGATGAGATTTGCCAGGTCTCAGGAGTAATCTTAGGGTAGTTATAGGCCCCAGTACTTCGAACGGCCACCTAGGCCTCTGCCACCTCAGTTACAGGGTTACAGGTATAACCGCTATACTTAGTCAGGACCAGGTGAGAGTTCACGGGCGTCGAGTTTGCAGCGACAACGAGGTTCAGGGTAGACATGGTCATTTTTGCCGCGGTGTGACATCTGTGGTAGAGGACACTTAGGCCAATGTCGAGCCGGTTCCGATGCTTGTTATACATGTGGACATCCGGGGCATATGATGCAAGATTTCCCAAATAGAGATTCTGGGGGTATGGCACAACTAGCAAATTCAGCAACATGATCATCTATGTCCGTGCATCCTTCAGGGCGCAAGTCTCAGTCTTCGGCTGGTAGAGGTCGAGGCAGAGGTATAGGTTCCAGTTCAGGTAGTAACCAGAATCGTAGTTATGCTTTAGCGGGTCGACACGACCAGGAGTCTTCACCAGACGTTGTGACATGTATGTTGACCATTTGCTCTCACGATGCTTATGCCTTGATAGACCCAGGATCTACTTTTATCGTGTATTAACCCATTTGTCGTGGGGAAGTTTGGTATAGTGCCTGAAATACTAAGTGATCCTTTTGCGGTATCTACACCGGTCGGAGAATCGATTATTGCTAGACGGGTTTACCGAGGGTGTACGGTGACAGTTTCTGGTCGTCAGACTTCAGCCGGCCTAGTTGAGCTAGAGATGTTGGATTTTGATGCTATCATGGGCTGGTTGGTAGCTTGCTATACCACAGTTGATTGTCGAGCAAAGACAGCCAGATTTCATTTTCCGGGTGAGCCAATCCTTGAATCGGTAGGTAATACAGCGACACCCATAGATAGGTTTATTTCCTATCTGAAGGCAAGGAAAATGATCGCAAAAGGGTGCATTTATCATATTGTGCGAGTTAGAGATGCAGATAATGAGATACCTACACTTCAATCTATTCCAATAGTCAAAGAGTACGCAGATGTATTTCCAGATGAACTTCCAGGTATTCCTCTAGAGCGATAGATTGATTTTGGCATCGATTTGCTTTCGGGAACTCAACCAATATCCATCCCTCTGTATAGAATGGCACATGCCGAATTGAAGGAGTTGAAGGAGCAGTTAAAAGATTTTCTGGAGAAAGGTTTCATCAGACCCAGTACCTCACCTTGGGGTGCACCGGTACTGTTTGTGCGGAAGAAAGACGGCTCGCTGAGGATGTGTATTGATTATAGGTAGCTGAACAAGGTAATTATTAAGAATAAATATCCACTTCCAAGGATCGATGACTTGTTTGATCAGTTGCAGGGGTCTAGATGCTTTTCAAAGATAGATTTGAGGTCGGCGTACCACCAGCTCAGAGTTTGGGAGAAAGATATTCCCAAGTTCAGGACCTGATATGGCCACTTCGAGTTCCTTGTCATGTCCTTCGGGTTGACGAATGCACCTGCCGTATTCATGGACTTGATGAATAGCCTATTCCTACCATTTTTATATCTGTTCGTTATAGTATTTATTGATGATATTCTGGTTTATTCACGTTCAGAGTATGAGCATAAGGACCACCTGCGAACGGTAATCCAAACCCTCTGTGATAGTAAATTATATGCTAAGTTTTCTAAATGTGAGTCCTGGTTGAAGTCTGTAGCATTCTTGGGGCGCATTATATCCGATAGGGGTATAAATATAGACACTCAGAAGATTGAGGCTGTGAAATCCTGGCCTAGACCTACCACTCTGATAGAGGTTCGTAGCTTTCTAGGCTTAGCAGGATACTACCGGAGGTTCGTAAAGGGTTTTTCTTCTCTTTCGGCACCATTGACGAAGTTGACGCAGAAAGCAACTAAGTTTCAGTGGACAGAGGCTTGTGAGCAGAGTTTCCAAGAGCTTAAGAATATGTTGACCTCAGCATCAGTTCAAACACTTCCAGAGGGTCCAAATGGTTATGCCATGTATTGTGATGCCTCAGGTGTCGGGTTAGGATGTGTCCTAATGCAACATGGGAAGGTAATTGTGTATGCTTCAAGGTAGTTAAGGAAGCACGAGCGGAATTATCCGACCCACGACCTCGAGTTAGCCGCAGTTGTCCATGCACTTAAGATATGGCGGCATTATTTATATGGCATTCATGTTGATGTATTTACAGATCATAAAAGCCTGCAATATATCTTTAAGCAAAAAGAGTTGAATTTGCGACAGAGGCGATGGCTTGAGTTATTAAAAGATTACGATGTTAACATTCTCTACCATCTAGGAAAAGCTAATGTGGTAGCAGATGCCTTAAGTCGTCGATCCATGGGTAGCTTAGCACATGTAGAGGCCGAGAAAAGACAATTAACTAGAGAGATTCATCAATTGGCTTGTTTGGGGGTTCGGTTAGTAGACTCTGGCAATGGTGGAGTTGTACTCCAAAATACTGCAAAATCATCTCTCATAACTGAAGTAAAGGAGAGGCAGTACGAGGACCAAGAGTTGGTCAAGTTGAGAAAGCGAGTTCCGCAGCAGAAGAAGTCATTGTTAGAGCTCAAGGGATATGGGGTTCTTAGATACAGGGGTCGTTTGTGTGTTCCAGATGTGGCAGAGCTACGAGACAAGATTATGTCACAAGCACATTATTTGTGGTACTCCATTCATCCTGGGTCGACAAAGATGTATCATGACATTAAGGATGTGTACTGGTGGAACGATATGAAGAAGAACATTGCTGAGTTTGTCGCTCAGTGTCCTAGTTGCCAGCAGGTGAAGGTAGAGCACCAGAAGCCCGGAGGGCTAATACAGACTATAGAGATCCCGACGTGGAAATGGGAGGCGATAAACATGGACTTTATCATGGGTTTACCTCGTTCTCATCATAAGTTCGATTCCATATGGGTGATAGTCGATAGGCTCACAAAATCAGCTCATTTCCTATCGGTCAGATCTACATATACAGCAGAAGACTATGCAAAGTTATATATTAAGGAGATAGTGCGGCTACACAGAGTACTAGTATCTATTATATATGACTGTGGGGTCCAGTTTACAGCACATTTTTGGAGGTCATTTTAGAAAGGTCTAGGGAGTCAGGTGAATCTCAGCACAACTTTTCATCCACAGACTGATGGACAAGCTGGGCGCACAATTCAGACACTCGAGGATATGTTACGAGCATGTGTGTTAAATTTTAAAAGAAGTTGGGAAGAACATTTACCTCTTATCGAGTTTGCATATAAGAACAGTTACCACTCCAGTATCCAGATGGCTCCGTACGAGACTTTGTATGGGCGTAAGTACAGATCTCCTATAGGGTGGTTTAATGTTGGAGAATCTAGGTTACATGGGCCAGACCTCGTTCAACAAGCCATAGAGAAAGTAAAGCTTATCCGGGAGCGATTGTTGACAACCCGGTGTCATCAGAAGTCATATTCTGATGTGCGGCGACGAGACTTAGAGTTCGGGGTTAATGACTGAGTATTCTTAAAGGTGACACCTATGAAGGGTGTGATGATGTTTGGCAAGAAAGGAAAGCTTAGACCACAGTATATTGGGCCTTATAGGATCATTTGGAGAGTGGGCCATGTAGCTTATGAGTTAGAATTGCCCTCGGAATTAGAGTCTGTCCATCCGTTTTTTCACGTATCTATGTTACGGAAGTACATTGGCGATCCTACCCGAGTGGTACCCACGGATGATGTACAGATTATGGAGGACTTGTCATACGAGGAAATTCCGATTTCCATCCTAGACCGACAAATCTGCAAGCTACAAAATAAGGAGGTAGCCTTCGTGAAGGTCTTATGGAGAAGAAAGAATGTGGAAGAGATGACGTGGGAAGCGGAGGAAGAAATGAAGTCTAAATACCCCCACCTATTTCAAACTGAAGATATGGCTCGAAGTGGGATACCTCAGCACATCTCTATTCAGGCCAGTAGGTCATCAGATAAGCTCTTATTTTTTACTTTCAGAATTTATAATGGATAGATGTGTGAGGCCAAGTATTGCTATTTGTAGTCATTGGCCATGTGGGGCATGTATAGTATGTTTTCTGGCTGCGTACAGGTTGGTTTTAATCTAGTGTACGGAGGAGACTCTAGCAAAATTTTCCCAAAGTCTCTAAGAATAAACATTTGAGGACGAATGTTTCTAAGGGGGGGAGGATGTTACATCTCGCATTTTCATACGTTAAAATTTCGTCGTAAATTAATCGACGTAAGTTCGGGAATGAGGTTATTTTGGGATTATAAGCATTATGCTATTTCAAACACGTGATGAGCAAATTCGTGAAGGAGAGAGGGTGAGCAAATAGAAGAAAATGAGATTCGTCGAAGTTTGGCAATTTGGAATAAAATACGGTCCAAGATATAATACCCCGTATTTATGGACTAGTGCCATACAAGGTACCATATGACCATGATAGTATGATGTATAAGGTGTATTAAAAATGAGTAGTATTTTAAGTAGTTTGAGATAATTCTTAATTACATGAGTAATTGATTAATTATTGGTTTAATGGAAAATTAACCATGTAATTAAGGATTTGTAGATAATTTTAGGTGGGGGACGAAGCACCACCCCCATCCCCACCCCCCCCCCCCCCCCCCCCACGTGGCAGCAAGTGGAGGAAGTTAATAGTGACTCTTGACTTAGGCAATTAAATTAGGAGGACACATGGATAATGTCCTTAGCCATTCCTTGCAAACAGAATATCCTAAACTCGGAGATCTCCACAGTTGGTCTTTGTCATTTATTTGCCTTTGTTTCTCATCATCTTCTTGATAATTTTCATTCATTTTCTTGTGTAAAATGTCTCGACAATCCAAAGAAGAAGGATTCATAAGTTCATTACAAATTAGTGGCATACTTCTCAGAGAACTATAAATAAGTGAGACTAGAAAGGGAAGTTATATTAGTCATCCCTACACTTATCTTGAATTAATATCAAAATTCATTTGGTAAGGTAGTTATACAGAAAGGCAAAGCCAAGAACGAAGGTGAGAGAATTTGGAAATTCATACGAGGCTCCATATTATAATAGCAACGGGATTTTACGATTCTAAGGGAGTACGGTGCAATCCTTCTCAAGAATATCATACGGATTTTTCCCTACTCCAGGTATGTTAAGGTTAAGCCCTTCCTTTATTTTGGTATGATCTCGTAACTACATGTGTTTGATAACGAGGCATAAAGAGAAGTTCATACTCCCGAATTTATATACATTATCCTAGTCACATAAGTTACAGTATTCTCCTTTATCGGGACTTTATATTTAATTGAGTATTGTCTTTTTTCAGTCAAGAGAGCAGAGTGTCTATATATATACAGTATTACAGTATTTTCCCCACCATCGAGCTATAATCGATGGGCAGGCTCCTATTGGGCAACCTCTAATCAGATGGTAAGTTATATACCTAGCCTACTGTAGCCGAGCGCCTATGAGCGACCCCAGAATGGCCGAGATACAAAGGCTAGTATGGTCGAGCGCCTATGAGCGAGCCTACTACGGCGGAGCAATTACACGTTCTGAGTCTTATAGGCCCGAACACTTATTTTACTTACTATATTGAGAGAGTTGAGTCAATATCAACAGGTAAGTATATCTCCAGATCATCTTTGACTCCTAGTTACTTTCAGTTATTATATTATCAGTTCAGTTTCAGCTTTTAGTTATTTTATAGCCTTGCATACTCGGTACATTATTTTATACTGACATCCCTTTTCTGGGGACGCTGCATTTTATGCATGCAGGTTCAGACAGACAGGCGGGTAGACCTCCTCAGTAGGTGTTTCCCGAGTTCAGCTCTATAGGTAAGCTCCACGTCCTTCGAAGTTGCCGGGTCTAGAAAATTTGTGTACATCTTGTGTATATATGTATATAGGATTATGGGCAGGTCGGGGCCCTGTTCCGATCATGGTACATCCATCAGTAGAGGCTTGTAGACATAACCTGTCAGTTAGTGCAATTTGTTGGGCTTGTAGGCCTTGTATGTATATTTTGTTGGTTTGTCAGCTGTAGTAGTTATGACAGCTTTACCGGTTCAGCTTTATATTGATGTTTAGTCAGCGTTGGTTTCTATTCAGTTTTATATTTAGCTTCGCAAATTGTCTTGCAATGTGGCCCATGGCCAAAGTATGAAATTATATGTTCAGATTCCCTTAGTCGCAAGTTGGTACGCAAGGATATGTGAGGCACCGGGTGCCGGTCTCGCCTCCAGGTTCGGGGCGTGACACCCAAGGGCCACCTTAATCCAAGTTCGAACATTCACTCTTACTCGGGGACTTCCACTTTGGCATTGCCCGAATTTTAAGGCTAAGGCCGTTCCGAGTTAAAAATACTCGAGGGCATAAAGCTTATTTGGCAAAGCCCGAATTTAAAGGCTAAGGCCCTTCCGAGTTAAAAATACTCGAGGGCATGAAGCTTATTTGGCAATGCCCGAATTTAAAGGCTAAGGTCGTTCCGAGTTAATAACACTTGAGAGCATAAAGCTTATTCTGCAATGCCCGAATTTAAAGGCTAAGGCCGTTCTGAGTTAAAAATAATCGAGGGCATGAAGTTTATTTGGCAAAGCCCGAATTTAAAGTCTAAGGCTGTTCCGAGTTAAAAACACTCGAGGGCATGAAGCTTATTTGGTAATTCTCTAATATAAAGGCTAAGTCTGTTTCGAGTTAATAACACTCGGGGGCGTAAAGCATATTTGACAATGCCCGAATTTAAAGGCAAAAAATATGAGTATTCGGAAGAGTTCCTAGACATACCATATGCTATGATGCTCTAGAGATAATAAAATCAAAGGCAAAGCCTGTTCGAATATGACTATTTAATGCTAAGGCATTTCAATCTTTGCAAAAACGTAAAGTGAAAAGCAAAGGAATAACTCGAGAAATTATCAAAAATAGAGAATTTATATTTATGAAGTGTTGTCTTTACAAAGGCAAAGCAACCTCGACACAAAATACTAAGTACAAAAAGAAACAAAATCAAACAGAGGTCGCCTGATCTTGGTCGGCGCCCGCCTCGTCATCTAGATTCCCGGGGTCTTCTCCATCCTCGGATCTGCTTGATTCCTCAGAATCCTCCTCCTCGGTATAAGCCAGCTTCCTAGCCTCGGCTTCGAGCACTTTGGCATCCTTGATCTCGGCCGATAAGTCAAAACCCTAAGCGTGAATTTCCTCGAGGGCCTGCCTTCGAGATTGCCACTTCGTATGCTCGGCTATATTTTTCGATTGGTCTTGAGCAGCTTTGGCATCAGCCTTATACTGGGCCACCATTTCAATGGCTTCGGACTTGGCCACGACGATCTCCGATTTGGTCGTTTTGAACTCCTTGACCAGATTATCTCGATCTGAGACAACCGAACCGAGCCGAGACTAAAGCTCCTCAACCTTTTTGTCTGAAACTTGGCCCTTTCCTTTGCCGCTCTTAGCAGAATCTCGGCCGAAGTTAGTTTTGCCCGAAAAGCCTCTTTTTTTGAGGCTTTGCGATACATTTTGCCTATCCATTCATCAGTCTCGGCTTTGATTATGTCCATTGCAGCTCGGAGCTGAGCAATCCGATCGAGTTTTTGCTGGACCTGCGGATTTTGACCATTAATCACTGAACCAAATTCATCATCACTTACCTCAAAAACTCTTACCTGCTCGACCAAGTCAGCGTGATCTTTCTGGGCCACTTCCAACTCGGCATAAGGGTTCTTAGTCTCCCCTTCGAGCTGTTCACTAAGAAGTTTAAAGGCGTATCTCTTCTCAATAAGCTATCGAACTCCGGCTTCGACTTGCTTCAGGTTATCTCGGTACCTCAAAAAAGCCTCGTGACGAAGCACCGAATCCTACGAGCAAGAAGGGAAACACTAAAACATCTGCGAAATAATCTAAGTATAAATCAAAAATTCAGTTAGAAAAACGAGAAGTTACCCAATTTAGCGCCTGTTGCGCTTCATTGAAAAGACACGGTGCATCAACCTCGTTCATATTATCTTGATCATCATCGGTCACCAAGCACCGAAGATAACTAGTCACCCCTACAGAGGCGGAGAGAACCCGGGCATCCTACGGAAGTGAAAAAACAATGGTGCGCTTCCGATCAAGATATGCACTCGGGGCAGGGAATCGATCAACCAATTTCGAGCTGGAGGAAGGCCAGCTTACTTCCGAGTGAGAGCTCTTCCTTGGTATCTCTATATCTCCAAATCCAATGGCGTCCTCCGTAGCCGTCGAATCCACACCGTCAAAAAAACCACGGAAAGAATAGTTCGATCTATGGAACCCCTCGAGGGGGCGTTCTTTTGCAACTTGGGCCTCGTTAAACATCGACTCTGTGAATGAGGGCCAGTCAATAATCTCTATCGGGCCGAATGCTTCCTGTGAGGGCTTTTCCCAAATCTCGGGGAGTCTCAAATCCTGCCTCTACCTCGGTCTCCTAAACGTGATGAAATTCGGCCTCGCCTCTCCCTGGTTCAGAGGCCTCTTGCCCTTCGAGCTGCGACGGCATACTAGTCACAAAATCAAAAGTTTCACCTTCCCCCTCGGATTCATCCCTCAGTCGATGGAGTGAATCCTTAGACAATGCTCGACCATTGGTGCTTCCCTTGGGTTTATGAGCTAATCTTTTCTTTGGCATTTTCTTCTCAGGGCCCGGGGAACTCGAAACCTCTTTCCTTTTCTTCTCTTTATCCTGTTTCGAGGAAGGGGGCTCGGCGGAGATATCATCATCACCAGATGTAGGCCTCATTTCAACATCTTTCGGTAAACTTGCGAAAGGAAAGTAAAACGAGTTAAAAATCGACGATGTGAAAGTAAGATCAAATGTAACTTAGAGAAAAAATTCTCACCATGATTACGGGCCTCACATCGGCCTTTCGAGAGCTCACGCCATAAGCGCTCGGAATAAGGTCTCCGTATCACAATGCCCTCGACTCACTCCTTGAGTTGAGGAATGACATTTGGCATCTGGGCAGCACCTGCATCATCACATAGCATCGATGAGAAGGGATGAAAAAGAAAAGCAATAAAAGAAATCTTGAAGGCGAAGTTATACTTACATTTCATATTTCATTTATCAGGAAATGGCATATCCGCAGTAGGGATCAAGTCCGAGGTCCTCACTCGAACGAATCGGCTCAACTAGCCCCGGTCCCAATACTCGTCGATGCTCAATAATATGGGCTTAGTGGCTCGACGTGCGAGCTTGATTAACCCCCTTCGGTAAAGTCGAGGGCTATACAGGCGCATGCGGTGGTCGAAAGTAAATGGACACCCCTCGACTTTGCTCACAAAGAAACGTAGAAGAATTATAATCCTCCAAAACGAGGGGTGAATCTGCCCGAGAGTTACCTCGTACCTTTTGTAAAAGGCTACGATAACTGGGTCTAAAGGAACCAACGTGAAAGGGTAAGTGTAAACACTTAGAAAATCCTCCACATAGGTGGTGATCATTCCTCGGGGTTAGGTATCACAACAAGTTTATCTTTCTGGTGGCAGTCCTCTTTAACCTTATCGAGGATGCTGGCAATAATAATGCATATGTACCTTGAGACCGGCTCACACCGACCCAATACCAAGGGGGTGTTCTCGATCTTAAAGTCGGCCCCGGTTGGGCACCTCGAAGGGACAAATGACTTTAGAGAGGGTTTCGGTGTTGGTTCCTCAGCAGCAGCAGGTGAAACATTTTCAGATGGTTTCGAGGAAGAAGGGTTTCATTTTTAGGAACTGATTTTGAAGTCTTTACCACTTTTTTCTAAATAGAGGAAAGAAGAAGATGTTGGTAAAAGAGGAGTTGTAACTAGCAGGTAACTTATGAAGAAATTTCAAAGAACTCACAAGAAATGAAGTTCTTAAGCTTAAAACCAGAAAAACAGAAGATGAAGATGATGAAGTTTTCTTAAAACGCAAGAGCAAGAGTTGGAATGGAAGAAAGCTTTGCCAACTCATCCGACAGGGGTCCGTAATTCTCGCCATTAACCAATCATTGTGGCGGAAATTACGGAACTGCTCAAAAAAGGAACTAACGGTCAGCAAATCAAGGACTTTTGCCTTTTATAGAATAATAAAATAATATCTCAAAGGGTATATCTCCCCTAATATAGATCTCCCCTACTATATAAGGGGGACTTGATAATTCATAAGGGACATTGTAACTCATATCAAAAGGCTATATACTGTTATTTCTATCTTTGCTATAGTTCATTGTACTGCAGCATCAATAATATTATCAATTATATTATTTCTAGCTCGGGGGAGTGAGCCCTTAATTGCCTTAATCTCACAAGGCTAGGATTGCTCAAACTTGCGTGGTTTGCATTTACCTTTTTATCTTTAATTGATCTGATTTATCACTCTGTATCAAATTATGTCACGTATCCTTAAAACCACGTATAAATTCAATTGTTATCCGATTTTTAGGGTAAACACCTTTAGTATTTGTCCATCATTTTCTCTTCTTAAATGATAACATGACACACCATTCACAAATACATATTAAAGAAAATTCTAGCAAGCTGAAAAACCTGATAACAGTATATATTAAGTACTACTATATTATAGACTTCAACCATAAGTAGACATTTCCAAGTTTTCTACAATAACATCTCAATTTTCAGAAATAGTAAGAGGTTACTCTTATAGCCACGTAGGGGGACCTTAGTCAAAAGATAGTAGGCAACTTCAGAGTAGTTATGGGCCTGAGACAATGGCGCAAGTTGAGGAGGACCATTTTCATTTAATGATAGGCTCCTTTAATCATCATAGGTGAGGCCTCGAGGGTCAAGGTCTAAGACCAGTAGGGCTTTTCTAGCCTTTGCTTCTTCTTTCTAAATAGGACCACTTTTAAATTTTGGGCCAACAAAGAAAGTGACCAGCCTTAACTGCAAAAATCTACAATAGATTTTTACACTGCATAGCCTCACCCAAAAAAATGGCAGGCATAAATATATTGTATACATATACGTATTATATGTGGATATTAACTAGCAGCTGTAAATATTTTTAATCGAACGGCTAGATGTATAACTTCACCAAAATCTAAGTCCATATTTGTATAATATATCATTTAAACTATGAAGAAGCGGACAAGAGCGAAGCTACATGTCTTAAAAGGGTGATCAATTGACCCCTTTTGTCGGAAAATTACAATGCGTATATAAAAAAAAGGGCAGTCCGGTGCATTAAGTTCCCGCTATACGCGGAATCCGGGGGAGGATCGGACACAAGGGGTATATCATACGCAGCTTTATCCTGCAATTTTGCAAGAGGCTGTTTTCACTGCGTATATAGGTAAACTATTAAATTTTGACGGTATATAACATATGTTGAATACTCTTTGTCGGATAATTTTTTTCCTTTTCTTTCAAATTTCAACATCCTTGAGCAAATTTCTAGTTTCGCCACTGAAAGCGGATTCAGACTTAAGGATTGATAGGTTCAGCTCTCAAGTTTTTATTATTGGATCTACTTCACTTTTGAAATTATGAGTTTAAATTATACTTAATCTTCTCATATACTTATGTTTGACAACGAAACTATTAGGTTGAGTTGAACAATTAAAGAATCGTGTATCAGCCTACTCCATTCCATGCATTTACTACTAACTCAGAACATTCTTGGTAAAAAGATTAGGATGACTGAGCTCTCATACGTCAACACCAAATGGTCCTTGCCAGATAGTGACCTATTCTTAACTTTTGCAGTTTTCTGATTTTGTGGACCCTAGCATGGAGTTTTACACTTTTAATTTACCTGGTCTTTAGGTGTAAAATGGACAACACAAGGTTATGTATCATCACTATCAATTTTGATCACATTCTTATAGTCTTGTATATTTCAATGAACTCCTGAAACAACTTAAACATGAAGAAAGGATTGACAATAAAGACAAAGCATATGAATGATTATTTCATTTTTGTTAATTAAATAGGTACTCGAGAAATTGTGGTAGCGTAAGAAAAATCTGACACAATATTCTATAGAAAACCTTATTCATATTGAGTATACACCAATCATATTATTTAATGCGAAAGGCATATTAATTAAATATAATTTAGTGATACTGATAACAATTCATGTACGTTATGTATTTATATATGAACTGAATATAAACACCGGCTGTGTTTTAAGTTTGTTTCAATCCTACTCTTCCTTCGAAGAAAAAATTTAAAAACAAAGGTTAAGATTAGTAATTCAGAATTTCTTTATCTAACAAGCAACAAGTATGGGAAATTCTTTTAATTTCGTTTTGCATCTAAAGTTTTTGAATCTTACTGGAGGGATATCTATGTTTTTTTTTTTTGGACACGTACCTGGCCTATTAGGCAACTAACATAAGAATCACACTGCATTTGATGTGTCTTGAGCAAGTTCAATTAATATCTAGGAAGAAAAACTGGTAAATTTGAACACGTATAATTACTCCAACAGAAACAGTAATATGAATGATATTTTCCTCCTTTCTCTAAAGCAGAGAACACAATGATGTGAAACTTGTGTTGCTTAGTGTCAAGACATGAAAGGTTGATCTTATTTTAGTTGCCCCAAAAAGCCAGTGTTTTTAGTGATGATATGTTACTACTTTTGGTCCTCATTAATAGTATACATGAAAACATTAGCTTTTCGATAAATTCGTGAGGTAACATGGGTTTTGACAGAGACGTTTATATAGATGCAATGCAAAAGCATGGCCGGTGAAAAGTCTCTTTTGACAAATCAATTCTCCATCATTGCATCACATTAAACATGGTTAATTCTTTATTTGATACTAAATGTTTACCATCTTAATTAATCAGTCTTAGTTGAAACATGTCAGCGCACATGTGGTGTTTTTAGTCAAACCAATTAAGAGCCAGTTTGCACATAAAGAAGTTTTTCTCTTTCTTTCAAAAACAATTCATTTTTTTTTTCTGAAATTAACGTTTGTTCATAAAAATTTTAATTTTTACTTCAAGATACATTTTGAAAATTTTCGAAAATTTGAAAAACTCCAAAAGGCTGTTTTTCAAAATTTTCACTCAAAACACTCACAAAACTTCAAAACAACCCAAAATTATATTTATGTCCAAACACAACTCTAAATTTCAAATACCATTTTTACTTGAATTTTTTTTTTCCTTTTTAGAATTTTACAATTCTTATGTCCAAACGCCCGCTAAGTATTTGGACAAAATTGGGATTTAGGGTACACATGAAGACATGATATCTTCGCACATGATTATGTAAACGAGCACCGAGAAATAATGCATAGAAGTAAAACATTCATCAATTTTTTATTTATTTATAAATGACCCTTTCCTCTTCCAGTAGCGCACTAGTAATACATTACGCTAAATGGATGGCGAATCAAAAAAATAAGTGAGAAATGAGTTGTTGCAGTTGAGAGAAGTGCTAATTCATATTTTAAGAGGCAATATTTGCTTGTCATCGGACCTTTCTTTATCCTTCCTCCTATATAGGGTTTCTGTTATAAAAAAGAAGTACAGATTTAAATTATATATATATATATATATATATATATATATATATTGTAAATTTTTTTGGTACTATTGCTACCACTAACCACTTATATTTAATTACATATTTTTATTTTTCGGGTTAACTGATTAAATATGTATGATGAATTACTTGTTAAATATCAATTTAATATGATGGTATAACAAAATCATGCAAGCGGATACTTAACTAAAATTTAAAAATATACTCTCGCGCACAGCTAAATGCCTTAACTTATACACACACAAAAAAAACTATCGGTTTAATTAGGTTTTGAATTATCTGAGGATAGTTTAGTTTGTGAATAAGTTATATTGGAATTATAAATAGAAGATTAAATAATGATGAGATTATTTAGTTGATATACTTTTATTCGTAAATATTTGATTTATTTTACTAAAATAGAATATACGAGATATAGTATAATATGTGCGTGTGTTTAAGCTACATAAATTTGGATAAATCTTTTATTTATAATTTTATCATTAGCTTTCTTAAAATACTTTGGGACAACTGTTTCGGAAAAGGGCATATGTATTATCTTGTTATTTTATCGCAAAATTAGGAACTTTGAGATTGTTATACCACATGAAGTTATATAAAAATAATACCAAGATTGTATATAAACAATCAGGAAATTGCTCACTCTCTAATTTGTTCTATCAAACTAATACTATGTTTATCTCGAATTGTAATTCTTTATGATCCCAGCTGTAAAAATTATTTACTGTCACGATAGGTATGAAGTCAAGTCCTTTTCAAAATGATTTTGAAATTTTAAAAGCAAATATTTATTGGGCGTTTGGACATAAAAAATGTAAAATTCCAAAAAAAAAAAAAAAAAAAAATCAAGTGAAAATGATATTTGAAAATTAGAGTTGTGTTTGGACATGAATATAATTTGGGGTTGTTTTTGAAGTTTTTTGAGTGATATGAATAAACATTTTAAAAAACAACTTTTTGAAGTTTTTCAAAATTTCAAAAAAATTCACAATTCATTTTCAAGTGAAAATTGAAAATTGAAAATTTTATAGTCAAACACTGATTTCGAAAAAAAATAATTTTTTTTATGTCCAAACGGGCTCCTAGTATGTTACATGCCCTTTTGGTTGACTAGTCAGCCTCGTTTCTTAACAAAAAACAAAATTTGTGAAGAAATAATCCATTTAATTAGTTAGCTAAGAACAAAAATCAGACTGGGATTCTGGTGATCTGAATTAGAATAAGGCTAAGTACATGAGTCAGCGATGACTCTGATCAAATCCAGACGCACCAGCGAGCCAGCCTCTGCTAGTGATGGCTTTACAGACATTCCTTTCCAACTCTTTTTATTACATCAGAGATTCTCTCATGTTTTAAAAATTGCAAAAACAATCCCTAAAACTGAGTTCTCTACCTCTCTCTTAAATAATCCCATTGACAAGAGAGACATCTAAAATTGATTTTTACAACTTCGAATATCATGTGGTGATGAGTTTTGTGGGTCCAATGTTCCTTGAGTCGAGGATCTATCGGAAACAGTCTTCTATCTTTATAAGGTATGAGTAAGATCTGCGTACAAATTATCATCCTCATACCTCATTTATGAGATTGCACTGGTTTCGTTATTGTTGTTGATGAGTTTTGTGGGTATTAATACGAGTTTGCAATATATTATACTATGTCATAGACGAGATCCTACTATGAGGAAGAGACTTTTTCATGATTTGTATTCAAATTTTAACGTCAAAATTGTACAACAATTACTCTTAAAGTTTCCGTATCTGCATAGTGAGAATTCTCAAATTGACTCGTTTTTAACTTACCACAATTTTATTCCTTTATTTAAATCGAGTCCAATAACGTGACAAGCTCTTGCATGCAGAATTAACATCAAAGTTGTAGGTTCTCAAAGGAAAAAAAAAAAAAAAAAAGAGAAAGAAAAAGGAACTTTGCAAATCCAAATGTGAGCTAAGTATTTGGTATAAATTTGGATGCCGTAAAAAGTTATTGAAAATGATAGAAAATAATTCAATCCTGAAGCAAAACTAGAGTTACAATTAAAAATGTCTGACAAGCACATAGATTAGGTTTGGGGTTCGGCAACAGGTTGTTACTGCAGAAGCACCGTTGTAAAGTGCTAACATATTTGTTAAAATTGATCTCCTTTGTCGTTCAAGGAAGAGCTGGCTGGATTTTAATAATAAGTGGTACCTTTTAACTATGTCAAAATATAAAATTAGTCTATGGGTCGAAATTAATTATATTTGTTAGCTAAAAATATATTATATATATAAAATATAAATTTCATTAGCTATTATTTTTAATAACGATTAAAAAATATTTTTATTAAGGCGGAATATATATACGGCTACTTTAACTTACTCAATATTTTCATCTAGCTACCTCGACTAAGGCATATACCTATTAAATACATTAAATAGCACAACTATGTGTCAATTTAATTTTGCCCGCTTACTTGGCACAAGACGTGAGAAACAACCAAACTGAGCGCGTGACTTCTTCCACATCCGCTGACATGGATTCCACAACGGTAAAAATTAAGATCCCCTCCCTTTATTAACTTATCCCAACAGAATACCAAAGATAATAAACCCTAAATCCTCTCATCTTCTCCCCTTCTTCTCCCATGGTAAATGTGCGACTAAATTGAAATAGAAGAATTCAAGCTTCAATTTTTCCTCTTCTCGCTACAATTTAAAATTCAAGTTTCTTCTCCTCACATCAAATCAAGCTTCAATTTCTTTGTTTTCTTTTTTGCACTACATAATCTCTGCCGAATATGGTATACTTATATCGATGTGGGCATGTTGCAAAGTTTCAAACTTGTTAGACTAATAAATACCCAAGTCGCAGATTCTACTGCTGCCATTTGGGAAAAGTAAGTATTTTTGTTCAATTTTTTTTTAAATTTTCGGAATCCTCAATCTCAAGTTACATCTTTCTTCCTTGTAGGCATCTGGTGCATGCAAATTCTTTATGTGACATGATGATCATATGTCTGAGCAACCAATGAGGGTTATTTGTGGTCTCTTAAAGAAAGCTAACAAATTTGAAAGACAAAATGCTCGGTTGAAGTGAGTTGTGGCTCTACTGTTGCTTTACATAAGCTGGACTTGGCTTAAGGCTATCTAGTTTTTAGTAATTTGTTATGTATTAATGGATGATTTAGGGTAGGTTTTGTTCAGTAATTTGTAATTTGTAATTTGTAATATGCAATTTATTCTAGTATTGGTTTGGCCTATTGATCATTGTTAATCTAGAGTTTTCACCTTATGTTTGTGCAAATTATGTAATGTAACAAGTTGTTCGTTCTCTTAATATGAATTTCAATATTCGTTGTTCATTACTCTAAGCTGTCCTTATGCATAATTTTCAATGAGTTATGAGAACAATTCAATAAAATGTCAACGACTATATGCCCACTGCAACTAGTAGCTCCAAAATATTATAGATAAGTGGCTCATATACGAGCTTCAAAATAAACATCAATAAGTAGTCATAGGCAATTACATTATCAAAATAAAAGTTTTAAATTGCCTTCTAGATCTAACAATTTGTTACATATTCAAAACAACGACAATCCTAATATCAACTACTTATCAGCAGCTCCTCTTTCATGTGCCAATATTCTTGAGGATTTTTTGCTGACTGGAGTTGTTGATGGTTGGCTTTTTCTACTGGATGCGCTCATATGTTGTAATTGTGCAGTTGTAATTGCTTTTCTGCCCCTCCATTTCAGGTCGTGTGGTTGAAAACCAATATCAATATTAATCCCAACTACACTTGTCACAACATTTCCACCCATGATGAGTCGTTCAGAAGTTGTACTAGGTTGGAATGTCACAATATCATGACACATTAGTCACATGCATTTGTGTTGCCATAATATTAGTAAAAAAAAAAAGGTATGCTTGTTAACTTACATTTAGGATTATTCTAGACTGTACTTGTTGGTTGGACTGTATTTGTTGGTTGGACTGTGACTGCTGGCTGGTTTGTGCTTGTTGGCTTGACTGTCCTAATCTAGCCTGCAAAGAATTATTTTGGTAAGTATAACCTATTAATGGTATGCAATCAATTTAAGAATTGGATTAACTTACAACTACAGTACAATGAGCTTTGTTGTGTCCCTGTTGATGACACCCTGAACATGTCATTTTTACTTATTTCGTTGACCATTTGCCATATTTCTTTTTAGGTTCTTTCTTAGATTTTCTTCTACACCTCTTGAGTTTTTCTGGCATTACTTTAGGCTCTGGAGGCTCAATGGTGGGATTATTGGTAGCATGCCACATTTTCAAGTTTGATATTTATTGAATAACATATTGATAGGCCCTAAGAAAGTAGTGCTTCATGTACCATTTTTTCACTTGAATGTCACATTCTTTATTTATGTGGTAATAAGCACATACTGCATGTGCACATGGAATCCCCCATAATTGCCAAGACCTACACGTATAGGTCTTCCTCAATATGCCAACAATAAACCTAAGTTGACCCTCTTCAATCTCAAACCCATTCTCACTATTCCATATCCTCTTATATTTTCTTGAATACTCTTTATTATCTTCTAACAGTAGCCTAACCACTTAGTGAAATATCTGAAATCCAAGTTTCAACAAATTTCCTCATCTCTACATGCCTATTCATAATCTTGTGTCTAATATCCTCTAACATGCTAATGACTTACTTGTGTCTAGGTCCCAATATCCAAGAATTTAAAGTTTCAAACATGTTATTCTCTACTACATCACATTTAGCATGCTAAGTGAAATTCGCCATACACCAATACTCTTTATCATAGCACAACAAATCTTCACATATGTTATTCCCTATCATGCTTAAAGCTACTAACTCATTTTTAAATTTACCTCAAATGATGACTTTGCACATCTCCATAATTATTTTCTTCTCTCCTCTCTTTTCCATTTCTTAGACCAGTTGGACCAAATATGCGTGGCACACATCCTGTGTTCAACACATGACATCAACTCATTAATGGCTAGTACAAGCCCCTGCAAAACATAATGAAGTTGAATCAAAATAGACATAAGCAATTAAAATCAATAAGTAGTAAATACAGGTAATAAGATACCTTCTGTATGTCTAACATGATAGTTAATTTCTATCAATTGCCCAGTTCCAGATCTGCAATTAGACGCTCTATGAACCAACTCCAAAATATTTGGTCTCTTGGTCTACAACTACCCATGCTATTGGATATATTTTTTGAATGCCATTATTCCCTATTGCTATTAGCAGTTCACCTTTACAAGCACTTTTTAAGAAAGTAACCATTAAAGCCTATAATCCTCCTACACCCTTCTATCCAAACCTTTTTTAGACATAAAAATACACAAATAGATTCTTTTCAGGTGTTGTTTTTGTGTCAGTTCTAATCTAGCATGAGCTCCCAGGATTTGTTTGCTTTATCATGTCAGCATAATAATAAAGTCTTGGAAACTCTAACTTCTAATCACCCATAAACTGTCTTATCACTCTCATTTTAGCCCTGTAACATACTGATCTACCAATATATAAGCCCAATTTGTCTCTCATCAAATCTTGAATTTTCAGAATTATAATTCTAGGTTGAGATGTGATTCCGTCCTTAAACTTGTTAGCAATAAACTTGGAAGTGCATATTTTGTTCTTATTATATATTGGACATTTATGGATAGGGTAGTAAGTCGTTACCATAAAGTCTCCTGTATTTTTGTCTTCACTAGCATACAATTACCATTTGCATCTCTTGCACTTGCACTTCACTCTAACTCTCTTACTATCATTAGGTCTCAATTTTAACCTAACTTTGTACTCAAGTTCATATGTAGCTACAACCTCTCTAAATTTCTTAGCATTTTCAAACACCACACCAAGCTCAAATATAGCTAATACACAATCTGGATCATCCCTAACCTTGTTACTTTTCTTTCTCCTAGGTAAATCAACTCAGGTTCAGTAGTATGATCTAACTCATCTTCGCTATCATCACTACCAACATCTAAACTATCAATATAATCCTCATCACCAACTAGTTTACCAACATACCCGACAACTTTGTTCCTTCCAATGTCCTTAAACCCTCTATCTATACCAGCTTTCCCTAAAATGATTTTCTTAGGCACTACAACTTCTTTCTTTTCTGCACATCATTAGTGTTGGCAACCTTGGCAGCCTTCGTAGTTCTCTTTTCATCCATGATAGCCCTCAATTTATCATCAGCATCACAGTCATCTTCTTCAGAAAATCCATCTAAATCAGAGTCACTACTTTCAAGCTCAGAATCAGTCCGATCTAGATCTGATAAATTACTAGGTCTTCTATACTAGTAGCCCCATACCCAAGTTCAGATCTAGACACATTTATTGGCCTACCAGTCGAGTATTCGGGCCCAACAAGTAAGCTCACAACTTCAGTCCCAACATCAAAGCCCACAACTTTAGGCTCAGCAACTACAACTTCATCTATAATACGTGTAATGTATAAGTTGAAATTATCTCATGATTTTAAGTCATTCAGAATCTCTAAGAGTTGACAGGTTATTTTCAAGGCCTTGAACTCTGAACTTTTAAGGTCAAAGTGATAAAAATCACTCATAGAGGCATATCCTAAGTATTTAGCATAAGAATAAAATTCAATTACTGAAAAGAGGTCTTTATCAATAGAAAATACCACAGGTTCCCTCTCCCCAATATAATTTGGTACACAGTCAACATTAAACGTCCCTCCATGGAGGAATTTAGTGGCTATAAATTCCGACATCAGATAAAGTAATGAAATAGCTAACAAAAAGACAGATAAAGTTGCATGCAACGAAGACTTCAATTTAACCCTAAATTTGCTACCAAATATCAAGAATACCCTAAAACAAACATAAGACGACAAAGAGAGTGAAAAGAGAACTTATGTATCTTGTCTCTTCTCCACGAGCATAGATAATCCACCATCTGAGAATCCCCATTTGAGTTTCTCCGTCAATAACCTTAATCAACTTCTAACAACCCTAATTTTACTCCGAGTCAGAAATAGAATAGATGAAAAGGATAAATAGCACGAAATCAAAGGATAACCCTAAACCAAACACTATAATCGGATGAAAATTGAAGAACGAAATCAAAGAAGAAAGGATAATCGATCGTGAGTGGAACAGAGAAGAAACAAATTTAGGTTTTTTTTAACTGGTCGAGATGAACGAAGTGAATTCTGGTAACGAGTAATTTACATCAGGCCTTTAGATTAGGAGTAATTCCGATGTGGTAAAAAAAATAGTTGGCATTTGTTGGTTGGTTCGTTTTGACACGTAGGACGCGTTTTACTTCACGCGCATATATTTTTAAAAGGACTGAGCGAGCAAAGTTAAATTGACACATAATTGTGCTATTTAATAGGTACAAACCTTAATGTAGATAGCCATGAAAATATTAGGCAATTTAAAATAACCGTATATGTATTCTGCCTTTTATTAACTTAGGATAAAATACAAAATTGACTAATCGAATTTTACAAAGTGAAGAAACTAGCCAAATTTCAAAATCGTAAAATATGTGTGAAAAAGTTAAACAATAATCGAAAAAGAAAATATGAAAAGGAAGAGAAAAGACAAAAGAAGAATTAGAGTTGAAGTGTGCACCACAGGGCACAGGCTCACATAAGAGTGGCAGCTTTTTTAACCCATATCGCCATCTCTAGTGTATCCAAATTAATAAGTCTCATATTCTACTTCTCTCTCTCTCTCTCCTCTCTCTCTCTCTCTACGCGGGTTATAGGAGAAGGTTAAGACAATCAAGGGAAAGAGGAAGAGTTCCAATTTAACAGTGCTACTTCTACTTCCTAAGCTTTATCACTATTTTTCAAGATATAGCAATTTTCCGTGAAAATACTCCCTCCACCATTTCAGGTCCAACTTTTTCCCAGAAAACGCCAACGGTTCAGTGTTTTCTTCTCTCAATCTGTGAATCATCAATGAGACCCATCTGCACATGAATCTACATTCGAGATTACACTGCTGTGTTTTAGATTTGGTTACACCCATTCGAGATTCTTCATATGTGGGATTGTGCATGCACTACAGAGCAGACTCTGATCAAAGCCAATTTTTTCTTTTGTCTTGTAGTTATATCTGGATCGTAACGACGACACAAAACTAGTGAGAAGATCAGGAAGAGTTTAATTTTCCTTTAGAGTAAATGAGTCAAACTCTCACTTACCACCGCTTTCCAGCTGTGCAGAGTCCATTGCTAAAACCGCTACCTTCACCACCTATATATAACAACCCAAACCCCTTACGTTTTTCATCTCACACACAATACAACATAGAGCATTAGAGCTAGCCCTCGCTCCCCTCAGTCCCTCACTTACTGTATTTTTCATTTACTCTTTTGTTGTAAAAATGCCGTCCAAAGCTTCAGTTCCGCTGAAGATAATTAGGAACCAAGTTTTGCTGCCGGTGGCAGGCCACTGGCTGATGCTTTCTGTAGCAATTAATTTCGGGCTGTTACTTAAGCTTATTCATGACGGTCATTTAAGGATGGTCTGGTCTTCTGGCCTGAATGGAATGCCTGATAAAGAAAATGAAGGTTCTCTTTCATCTTTATCTTCTTCATTTTCAGCGCAGGCTACGCAGGGAAATGAAGGGCTAATACAGCAGACGCTCATAAATCTTGACCAGTAAGTGGCTAGCAGAAAGATCTTTTCTTTAAGCATTGTTTAATTGCACTGCATGTCCTCCTTTTCCTTTTCCTAAAAATTCAAAGATGTTTGTTGCTGCAGAACCAATCTGCTTAACATTTCTGCCAATGCATGCCTGAAATTTTTGAGACACTCTTCCAAAATAACTTGTTTTTTTCTCAAAGGACTTTGCTGAGTTGATGAAGCGTATTTGTGTTACTTTATCTGGGTTTTTTTTACAAGAATGCATGAGATGTACGAAATGGTCAGGATAGATGGTTTATCGGGTAAAAGTAGAATATTTACCCGCAATTTGCCCTTTGCAAAAAGGAGATGACCAATTGATAACAGGTCGGGATCAGTCTAGTTCGACGGATACTCGTATCTGTGTCTGAACTTAGATGTACAAGCGTTTTGTTTTTTTCCAGCTCCGATCTGCTTAAAAGCTGATAAAGTGATCCGCATGTCACAAAACTTCATCTCCTCCTCAATTCTTTCTGCTTCCTGTAATTGTTTTTGTCAAGCCAGGAAAAAAATGAGCTTCCTTTTCTGCTGTTGTTGCCTTGAATGCAGGTCATCACACACAATAGGGATGTATAGATGACAGGTTTTACTGATATGAGAAGGATTTCAATGTTTTTCTGATTTTTGTTACTTTACCCTTTTCCCGGAATCGGTAGGGTTAAGAGGAGGTGGCGGTGGGGTGTGTGTCTGTGTGTTGGGAGGGGGCGGGTAGTAGGGTGGTTGGGGTTCTATCTGTAAAAGTTAATAAATTGGCCAGATTCGAAAATCTCTTTGGGCTTAGAGTAAGAGGAGAAAGTAAAACACATCTTCTGTTTAAGTCTTTAGACCAGTTCAATAATTGCATATTAATTACGTGACACACATTTTCGCTTTAATGTTAAGTTGCTTAATTCGGTGTAGAAACATTGGGGCAAGATTGAGTTTGACCGAAGGAGAGGGGGGTGTAACTTGGGCTACAGTTAGCTGGTGGTTGTGTTTTCTTTTTCCTTTCCTTTTTTTTTTTACTTTGTTGTTTAGAGTATTTGACTGAGTTAAAAAGCTACAGGAAGCAAAAGGCATAATAGCCAGGCTGCTAGGACTGTTTAATGAGTAACTTGCAGTGAGCGGTTTACGTTATGTCAGTTGCTAGTTGAGACAAAGACAGATCTTTCCTTGGCTGTGAATTCCAATGTGCATTATGTTATAGGGAGTAGTGGAGAATGCTTCACTTCGTATTTAATGATCTCTGTTCCCAAAGCTAGGTTCTGCTGTTAATGTACGAACCTCTCAGACCACCTTACGATGGTGGTCCGTGATCTGTTTGACCGGACATTATCATTCTCGTGCTACGTACTTGTTGGATGACCCTCAAACTACTCAACAAAACATCTTTTTTTGCTTTACTAATATTTCTTCACTCTTCATAAGGTGGTCATTTTGGATTCCTTCGCCACCATGTTAGCTTAAAGTTGCTTTTACTCGACGTGTAATTAGATGCATGTTTGTGGGTCTTTCTTGGTTTAGTGCACTTGATACATAAAGATCCCCTTTTGTCCTTGAGAAAATCTAAAGACCGATGCTTGGGACCCTTAAGATTGGGAAGTGCACTTTAAGACCCACCCCCTTTATACATTTTGGAAATGTGGGTGCATTGCTTGGTCTTAAATGTATTGGGGTCATGTCTTTGTGCTTACCAACTTTTTTGGAGCCATTTTTAGGTCATTCTACCGTTTGTAGTTAGTTTGAAGAATGTATTTTGTTGGCACTTCTGCCGAGCCTGATCCTTGATAAACAAGGGGTACAAAGTCGAACATCGGCTCTCCTCCCACATGGCCCCACATGCTGTGAAGCATAAAGTTCTGTTTAGTTGACCTAATTGCTACAACAACTATGCTAGGTCCTCAACAAGTTGGGGTCAGCTATGAATCCTCACTCACATGTTTTTTCATTTGCACTCATCTAAGGCCAATATTACACAAAACAAAATAAGTACTAGAAGTTCGCTATATTTGTATTGGCATGTAGATCTCTGTCATCCTATAGTTTCTTCCTCTAATGGAGCAGGGTCCACAACTCTGCATTCTGTACCTACCTTTTATTCCATAATAATTCACATCATCGTAAGGAGTACCACCATCTAGATTGTTACCCTCCTTAGTTATATGATACTTCACTTTGCATTTGTTATGTAAATCTGATTGCTTTAATTTGCTGCTGAAATATTAGGAACTTCAGACTTACTTGCTTTAATAATGTACTATTATTATCACCACGATAATTATTTAATACTCGCTAACTTTCTAAACGTTGCCGCATGGGTTTGCTGTACTTCGTTTACGAAACTTAAGGTCTTTATTACTTCATCATATCTTGTAAGTACTGTCTGTGCCAGCAAATACAACTAATTATACGGGAAGGTCCGATTCATTTACAAATGCTTGTGTGTTTATTTAATGAGCTTCGAGAATCTTTTGCCGTGATTCTATAGTCACTATGTTCAAACAGTATGAGTTTTTTTTATGTCCTATTGCACTCAATGCAGCGGTGATCCAACTATGTACCAGAGTTATTGGAAGCAGATGGGGGACAGAACAACAGTTGTCATATCTGGTTGGCAATCTGTTAGTTATTTCTCGGATACCAAAACCCATTGCTGGTTTCTGGAACCAGGTTTTGCAAATGCAGTAACTAAATTGCACAATCTAGTAAGGAATGCTGAGACTGGAAACCGACACATCGTGGTTGGGACAGGATCTACCCAACTGTTTCAGGCTGTACTATATGCCCTATGTCCATCTGATGCTCCAGAGCCAATGAGTATTGTATCCGCTGCCCCATTTTATTCGGTAGGTGATGCACATTATAATATGCTTTGTCAATGGATTTTAAGATATGCAGTTCATTCCATTTCTTGTCTTGTTAGAGTTGGGCAAATAAAGGTATTTTAACATGTTCATGTGTTACTGGACTTAGATAACAAGGTTATCAGTGCCTCATAGAGTTGGAATATATATTTGGAAAGACTTGAATCCAAATAAGCTCAACCCCATGCATGATAAGTAGTAGGGTTCTTCATTAGAATTCTTATTTGTTTCCTTGGATTCGGCGAGGTGCATGTTTCTGCTCTATATATTTCCTGTTTGATAGTTCTTCCTGTATAAGGAAAAATTTAAACTATATTCGTCTTAAATGTTTAAAAGACCTTGTACATTGATGTGCTAACTTATTTGCCCCCGGGACCGATTAAATGACCCCTTTTTAAGTATTTGATGTTTCGTGTATTCTACGTTTTCCCTTTAAGTTGGCACTCAGGGATACCCAAACCCAGAGATCCTTAGCCGTCTTTATTCCCTTCTCTATCTAATAAAGTTATTCGTCCTCTTTATGCTTCAGACTGGAGAGATTTAGGGGTATGAGATAACTGTTCAAGTAACATAGGCATCTAGCTTCTGTTTCCTTCTTTCTAGTTTCTTATTTTATGTCCGTTTATGGAAAACATGTGAACCAGCACTTGCAGACCTAGAAAGCAAAAAGATGAGTAAGCGACTTCCATGTGCGTTTTATTACTTAGATAGAAATATATAATTAATCCATCAAACAACTAAATTAAATGAACAATATTCGTCCTTCTCTTCCCCTTTAAAGTATATCTTGGGTTAGATGTTTATTTAGGATATCACCAGGATTGGTTGTAAGAAAGCTACTACACCATAAGTAGACTCATTTTCCTTTAACTTGTAAACCTACCATCTCAGCTGAGCACTGTCTAACCATAATGAACTTCTGTTCCAATCACGAGAAGTTGGCAGCCGCAGGCATATTAACTTAGCATTGGAAAAATCAGGGTCGTAAAAATTAAGTTTCTCATTTAGCTGCATATGAAGTCATGTAGTAATTTAACTTTATGTCCTTCCATTGCTTTAGTTCTGTGACTTTCCAAGAAAGGAACTTGTCTACTTTCAGCAAGTCTAACATATGATAAATAGTTTTGTTATAGAAATAACTTCACATATTCATATTTTTTACTTCTTGCAGTCATACCCACTGATCACTGAATGCTTGAAATCTGGGCTCTACAAGTGGAGAGGCGACGCCAATGAGTTTGACAGAGATGAGCCTTATATTGAGCTTGTGACTTACCCAAACAATCCTGATGGATCAATCAGGGAAGCCGTGGTCAATGGGAGTGGAGGAATATTGGTTCACGACCTAGCTTATTATTGGCCCCAGTATACTCCAATTTCTTCTCCGGCAGACCATGATATAATGTTGTTTACCCTATCCAAATGCACGGGACATGCTGGGATGCGCTTAGGGTATATTACTTACCCTGGACTACAATATATGTTTTTCAATCTTTCGGAACTTTGGGTAAATTACCTCCATTTAAACAACTTCGATGAAACTTGAACTTTCTTATATTGTTCCAAGTAAGAAGCAATAGCAGAAACCACATTCACAAAATAAATGAGCCGGTGCTGATTCTACGTTTCGATGGGAACTATCACTTCTCCACAAAATAAATTACATTCTTATAGCTTGCGTATTGCATGTGTTTTGCACGAGCAATGAGTATCAACATCTCATTTGATTTTTATTTTACGGAAATATGCTTTCTAAATCTTGCAGATGGGCACTAGTCAAGGATGAAGCAATTGCGAAAAAGATGGTAAAATTTATAGAGATCAGCAGCATTGGCGTCTCTAAAGATTCGCAAGTCAGAGCTGCCAAAATCCTGGACGTTATTGCTGATACTTATGAGCATGCAGAAACCTCTAATGAAAGTATCCGCTTCTTTGATTATGGCTATCAGGAAATGGCAAAGAGGTGGAGACAACTGAGAGAGGCAGTCAACAAAGGGCAAACATTTAGTTTGCCAAACTTGCCTGTTGGGAAATGCAACTTTAGCAATCGGACCTTTGGAACACAGCCTGGTAATATATAGCTTACAAATTGATCAGCTGCCTTTGATTTTACCACTATTCTTCTTTTGTAGTCTTAATATAACATCCTATAAATTATCGATTTTCTTCTCTTTACAGCTTTTGCATGGCTGAAGTGTGAGAAGGCCATAGATGACTGTGAAAGTTTTCTCAGGAAGCACAAGATTTTGACTAGAGGCGGTGTGCATTTTGGTTCCAGTAAAAAGTTTGTGAGGATCAGTTTGATAGGTCATGAGGAAGAATATAATGAGTTTATTCGGAGGTTGTCTTTGATCAACTCTGTGGAATCTCTATGAACAGACTGTAGTTTTTGGTAGGAACAGATAGTCTTCGATTGCTCTCTCTATATAAACAACATATAAATGAATATAACTTATATAAAAAAATATACCAAAGATCTGCCTCCATTGCTTCCTCTTTGCACAGTTTTGCACGCACACTCTTTGCGCAACATTTGCACACACACACACACACACACTCTTTGCATAACATTTGCACACACTCTCTGCACAGGCCACTACCAAAGTGCCTCAAATTTCCAGGAATTCGAGTTCTCCTCGTCGATCCAAAGTTGCCGAAACGCAATCTCAAACAGTGTAGCATCTGTGTTGCATTATTGGCGAGAGCAGGGGCGGAGCTAGTGTCACCATTTCGGCTTTGATTTGAATCTTGAATCTTGTATTTGTCTTGAAAGATTCATTAAAAATATATAAATTATTAATTTAGAACATAATAACTTAAAACGATTGGAATCCCAAACCCATAAACTTGAAATGATGGTTCCGCCTCAGGGCAAGAGTATGCTTTACTTCATTGATACAAGTTTATATTGTGGAGTATACGCGGTCGTCAAGTAATAAAGTGATAAAATAGAGTGTCAAATCCACGAGGACCTGTTATCAATTATTAACTAAATTAAACCATCCCATTTATCTAAACAAGAATTGAACCCAAAAGTAATGATGCTAAAGTAATTAAACTAAAAAGAAAATAAATAATAAACTTTGAAAAAAAGAAGATTAGATTTTTATTTTATCAATGTAAGGAAAACGATCCAGGGTTATAAGCTATCTAACATTCCTATTGTATTATTCAATTGATTTGACTAACCAATTCATCTAGTTCATTGGTTGACATGGATAATATCGAAATGTAATCACTAGAAGTGCTACTGATAATAATGATCCACATAAAAGGGCTGCATAGCCCAATATCATCATACTTACGTGCATTATTAACCACTCGGATTGAAGAGCATGTACTAATATTACAGATTGGTGTATTTCATTGCTTATAAAAATCTGTCGAGTTCTTACTCGCCTATTCAAACTAACATAACGCCTATATGTCTATGGAATTAGAACTAACAAGAACACATTTATAATTCATGTACATCAACCAAGCAATGCAATTAGGTATATGTCTATCCTAATTACAAATCCGTTTCCCGATGCCCAGGTTCAAGAACTTGCTCTACTCAATCCTATGTGCAATATAGAATTCTCACTTTCGAGTTCAATTCTAGATTCGTAGATAGTATTAAATTGGTGATCAAACAATTAAATAATTAAGCCCAAGATTGAGTAAATAAACTGTGATGACCCAAAAGGTCATCTTATGTTTTAGAACTCGAATCTGCGCTCTTAAGCCTTAAAAATCTCATTTTTACCCTCCTCGATTTGCGTGCGCAGTCCGGGCATGTTTTCGGAAAGTTTTTATGTTGAAAATTGATGAAAATAAGAATTTATGCCTTAAAAGTTGATTTTAGTTGATTTCGGTCAATATTTTTGGTAAACGGGCCCGGATCTGTGTTTTGACGGTCCCGGTGGGTCTGTATCGAATTATGGGACCTGGGCGTATGTCTGGAATCGAATTCGGAAGTCCCTAGCTCAAGTTATGAATTTTTGATGAAAATTAAAAAAAGTCTGAAAATTAATTATTTTTAAGAATTGATTGATGTTTGGCATTGTAAGTACCGAGTCCGTATTTTGGTTCCGGAGCCCGGTACAGGTTCATTATGATATTTAAGACTTGTTTGTGAAATTTTGTGAGAAACAGAGTTGATTTGACGTGATTCGGACGTCCAGATGAGAAAATAAAAATTTTAAAGTGTTCTTGAGAAATTTATTTGATTTAGTGCTAAAATCGGAGTTCTAGGTATTATTTTGGCGATTCGATCGCGCGAGCAGGGCCGTATGATGTTTTTAGACTTGTGTGCATGTTTGGTTTGGTGCCCCGAGGGCTCGGGTGAGTTTCGGATAGGCTACGGGATGTTTCAGACTTAGAGTTTCTCCTGTTTTGCTGTTGGTGGTGCACATGTATTTTGTGTTTCGCGATTGCGAAGTGTAAACTAGGCTCGAAGGTAATTTCTTCTTCGCGAACGCGATGGACTGGTCGTGTTCTTTTACGCGAACACGTAGAAAGACTCACGAACGCGAAGGCCTTAGGCCGCTGTGCATCGCGATCACGACAGGCCTCACGCGAACGCGATGAAGGCATGTCCAGTGTCTTAAAACAGACTTCAAACACGGGTTTAAGCCATTTCCTCAACATTTTTCAAGAACCAAACGGGTAGAGGCGATTTTCAAGAGCCATTTTCTTCCCCAAAGTGTTGGTAAGTGCTTCTAAACCATTTTCTATCAATTACCCATTATATTTCTTGAAGTATCAACTAAAAATCTAGAGTTTTCATGGTAGAATTGGGGGTTAGGGTAGAAACTAGGGATTTCGAAAATTTGAGGATTTAGACCTCAATTTGAGGTCGGATTCCAAAACTAATTATATATTCGGGCTCGGGGTGAATGGGTAAATGGATTTTGGTCCGAACCTCGGGTTTTGACCAAGCGGACCCGGGTCGATTTTTCGACTTTTTGGAGAAAAATTTGAGAAATTTAATTTATGCAATATAATGGATTTCTTTAGCAATATTTGATATGATTGAGTCATTTTTGAATAGATACGAGTGGTTTGGAGGTGAAATCCAAAGGAAAAGTTAAGATTGAGAATTAAGTGGCATTCGAAGCGAGGTAAGTATCGTGTCTAACTTTGGCTTGAGGGAATAGGTATTATGTGTTCATTTGCTACACATTTGGTTGTTAAATACGATGTATAGGTGAGGTGACGAGCATCGATGCGTCGTTGTCAAGTCATAGCATGCGAGTGAAATTCTATTTTTGTCTATTTTGTAGCCTTAAATTCTACTATCCATGCTTAGTGGGTTATTTGAAATGTTGGTGACTTATATCTGGTTTCACTGAGATTTGGTGACTTTCGAATATTGATTCAAGGTTGAGGTTACATTATGCTATTGATTATAGGTAAAATACTGGTTTCTTTGTGATACTCCTATCTATCCGTTGTTATTGATTCTGTAATTTGTGAGGAGGAGTGTAAAGCACGAAGGGTGATGCCGTGCGTGCATTATTTATATTGTAAGGAAGAGTGTAAAATCACGAAGGGTGATGCCGTGTATATTATGAGAGGTTTAAAAGCACGAATGGTGATGCCGTGCCGTTCTATTTATTTATTTATTTATTTGGTGAGGCTGAGAATAAAAGCACGAAGGGCCGTTCTATTTATTTATTCGGTGAGGTTAAGAGTAAAAGCACGAAGGGTGATGCCAAGCAGTTTTCCTTTGCTGTTTTATTTGCTCAATTCGTTTAAGGATTTTCGGTTTAATTCCGTCTTTTCATTATTCTCACTCTTTATATTGTATTCCCCCACTGTATGTCCCCTTCCTATTATTTCTACGTTATTTCTTTATTTACTGTTGTTGCCACTAGCATGATTATATTGTTCAGATTATATATGGGTGTCTTGTCCTATCCTCGTCACTACTTCGCCGAGGTTAGGCTCGACACTTATCAATACATGGGGTCAGTTGTACTGATGCTGCACTCTGCACTTTCTACGCAGATTTTGGTACCGACTCAGGTTGATCGAGATTTTGCTTTTGGTCCGCTGTCCGGAGACTCAAGGTAGATCTGTCGGCATTCACAGACTTTGAAGTCCCCGTCTATCTTTTATGTCATACTGTTTTCTTTCATTCAGACAGTTATATTTCTTTCAGACTATTACTTGTAGTAAATTCTAGAATGCTCGTGAATTGTGACTCCAGATCCGGGTGATAGTAATTAATACAGATTTATGATATTTCGCACTTATTATATTTTATCTTAGTTAATTATTGTTAATTACTGAATGGAAATAAGGAGTTGGTTTGATGATTCTCTAACGTTGGCTTGCCTAACAAGTGAAATGTTAGGCGCCATCACGGTCCTGTCAGTGGAGAATTTCGGGTCGTGACATAAACCAATATGATAAATCAAGAAAGCAAAATCAATATCCGAATAACAATAGTGTCACGACCCAAAATCCCACCTCAGGTGTCGTGATGGCACCTAATCTCTAAGACTAGGTAAGCCGATTTCAATTTCATTTCAAGCCATTTTTTTAATAAACCAACAGCGGAAATAATTACAAATATAACAACCTCCCAAGACTGGTAATACTGAGTCATGAACTCTAACTGGATATATGTAATGATCTCAAGGATCGAATATACAATACTGTTCGAATAAGAGTTGGCAGTACAATAAAATAGAACGACTCCAAGGGACTGCGACGATCAAACAGCTCTACCTTGAATCCTTGCGATCAACACACTAACTCTGCCCGAGTCCAATATCTTTAATACCTGGCTCTACGCAAAAATATGCAGAAGTGTAGTGTGAGTACACCATGGTCGTATGCAGTAAGTATCAAGACTAACCTCGATGGAGTAGTGACGAAGTACAGTCAAGACACTCACTAGTCAAATAACCTGTGCAATATAGCAGTATACAATAGTACTGGAAAACAACTAGCAATAATAGCTACAAAATCAACGAGGGATATAAACAGCAAGGCAACAAGAACACCATAATTATTACTTAAACGAATAAGGAACATAAGTACAACCAATTAAATAAGTCCTTCAAATATAAATCTTTCACATATAATTCTTTCGAATAAATACCTTTTGAATATATTTCTTTCAAATAAATATCTTTCGAATATACTTTTTTCAAATAAAAATTACTTTGTGACACCTCATTTCATAATCATAAAACACGGGTCTCAGCCCACTTTCATATTTTTGTAACACGGGTCTCAACCCACTTTCATATTTCCATGGTACCCCGTGCCCATATTTCTTTCAAATTGCACGGACAAATCACGTGCCAATAATAAAAATCATCATACTTTTTCCGGCACCTCGTGCCCGCATTTCATATTACAGTTGGACGGATAGTTCACGTGCCAATAACATAATCATTATATTTCCTTGGCACATCGTGCCCACATTTCATATCACATCTGCACAGACAATTCACGTTCCAATAACATAATCCGCCCGGCAATAGCCACAGGCTCACAATTTCAACATAGATCAGACTATTATCAAGTTTACCGAAATAACGAGACAAGTTGTACAAGACATAAAAATAAACACAAGAAAAATCACAACATCACATGAAAATTTCATACGCAATAACCCCATATCATCACATAAACATTACCAACACATGAACCTCACATCATCACATATCATCCCTGACAATAGCCACCCTTATCTCTCCTATAATAGCCTCCCTTATCCTTCCGCCCAGACAATACCAATAGACACCAGTATCGATCCTATAGCTACCCTTATCGCTCCTATAGCCACCCTTATCGCTCCTATAATAGCCTTCATTATCACTCCGTTTAATAGCCTCCCTTATCACTCCGCCCAGACAATATCCTGTCACGACCCCAAATTCCCTCCGTAGGATGTCGTGATGGCACCTAGTCTCTAAGACTAGATAAGCCTATCAATGCGGAATAACAATTAAAATATGAAATAAATAAATATGCAATTCACATAATTACAACTCCCAAAACCCGGTAGAAATAAGTTACAAGCTTCTAAGAATTTATCCTCAATGTATCTATATATCAGGGTCTAAGGAAAATAAGGAAGCAACATAATATTGATAGAAGGGGACTCTGGAGTCTGCGGACGATGGCAGATATATCTCGAAGTCTCCGTACAAAGGTAGCTCACTGATGTCTGGACTGGTAGGATGTACCTGGATCTGCACAAAAAGATGTGCAGAAGAGTAGTATGAGTACACCACAACGGTACCCAGTAAGTGCCAAGCCTAACCTCGGTAGTGTAGTGACGAGGTCAGGTCAGGCCCTACTGGAATAATAAAAGACAAGGTGAAATGTTTAATAATATAATAAAAATAAAATGACAATGGAAATGAATCAAGTAGTAGTATGTCACCAATTAACTACGCAAAATAATGACAACTAATACCTCGTGGAAATAAAACAGAATTCTTTTCAACTTTAAGAAAATCACAACAATAATCAAAGGCAACTGCGGCCATAAATCAATATCAACAAGGGCACTCCCGAGGAACCGCCTCATAGTCCCAAATCATAAATAAATTCACAATATCTCATTTTCTTATATCACCGCGGGAGCCTTCACAATTTATTTTAAAGAAAATATTTTCTCCGAAATAGCATCCCGCGTTTTAGTCACCCTTATCATACCGCATGACTTCTAGTAGTTCCCCTACTAGCCACGCGTATCAAGCCACCCTTATCTCACCGCATACGTTTCAACACCCAGACCTTATACCACCGCATGCGTATCAATATCACAATATATCACAATTTGCACCTCAAGTGCCCAAATATTTCAATTTGCTAAAATAAATAATATCAACAATATTTTCCACAACAGGGAGCTCACAGCTCAATCACAATAAGTACAAAAATCTCACAAAATATTCGGGAATTAAATAACTCAGCAAAAATAATATTTAAAATTTTTTAATACGTTGCCTCACTTCCAAATTTAAAATATCAAATACTTTATGTTAATAATATTTAAATTAAAGAAATTCCACCTTCAAATAATGCGCAGAATAAAAGAAATCAAGTTTCACCTATACAGGTAAAAACAATTAGCAGTAGAAAGTCAAGCAAATTTAAAGTATATAAATCAGATCAAGGTTAGACAAGTCACTTACCTCGACTTGCTCCAATTTAATCAAGTAGTATGCCTTTTCTTCGATTTTCCGAATCCGATCGACTCAAATCTAGCCATAATAATTCGATACACTCATCAAAAATTATAGGAATCAAGTTCATAAGAAAATATTATATTTTTCAATAAAATCCGAAATTAACTCAAAAATTCACCCGTGGGGCCCACGTCTCGGAATCCATGCGAAAGTTACGAAATATGAACGCTCATTCAACCACGAGTCTAACCATACAAAAATTACTAAATTCCGATAATAATTCGGTGCTCAAATCCTCAAATTTATCCAAGAAGGTTTTCAAACTTTTCCAACTTAATTCACCAATTAAATGATAAAAACAATGATGGATTTGGGTAATCTAACCAAAATTGAGTTAAGAACACTTACCCCAATATTTTCTCTGAAAATCTCCCGAACATCGCCTCTCCCCGAGCTCCAATGTGTCAAAAATGGAGTCCCATTTTCTCAAATAAACTCTCTGTCTAGTGGTTTCTTCTTCGCGAACGCAACCCTTGCCTCGCGTTCCTAAAGCGCAAAAATGTGCTGCCCAACTTTACTCTTTGTGAATGCGGGGATCCTCTCGTGAATGTGATGCCTTTCCAGGCTTGGCCTTCGCGAACGCGAGACCAAAAATCCTCTTCGGCCATTTTCCCTTCGCGAACGCGAGGGTTCGATCGCGAATGCGAAGCTTTGCACATCGACCCTTCACGAGCGCATCCTCTCAGTCGCGAACGCGAAGCACAAAATGTGCCAGTCCAAATTTCCTCTTCGCGAATGCGAAGAAGGAAACCAGAACAAGCATTAGAAAATTTTCAGCAGCATTCCAAGTCTGAAATTAATCCGTTAACCTTGCGGAACTCACTCGAGGCCCTCGGGACCTCAACCAAATACACCAACAAGTCCTAAAATATCATACGGACTTATTCGAAACCTCAAATCACATCAAATAATGCTAAAATCACAAGTCACACCCCAATTCAAGCTTAATAAAACTTAAGAATTTCCAACTTCTACATTCGATGCCGAAACCTATCAAATCAAGTCCGATTGATCTCAAATTTTGCACACAAGTCATAAATGACATAATGGAGCTATGAAAACTTTTGGAACTGGATTCCGACCCCGATATCAAAAAGTCAACTATCCGGTCAAACTTCCAAACTTAAATTCCTATTTTAGCCATTTCAAGCCTAATTTAGTTACAGACTTCCAAATAAAATTCCGATCACGCTCCTAAGTCCAAAATCACCATACAGAGCTGTTGGAATCATCAAAATTCTATCCCGGGGTTGTTTATACATAGGTCAACATCCAGCCAACCTTTTCAACTTAAGTTATAAACTTTGAAACTAAGTGTTCCAATTCATTCTAAAATATCTCCGGACCTAAACCAATTACTCCGGAAAATCATATATCAGTTATAAAGTATAGAATGAGTAGTAATTAGGGAAATGGGGCTACAACTTTTAAAATGACTGGCCGGGTCGTTACATCCTCCCCCTCTTAAAATAATCATTCGTCCTCGAATGAGCATAGAGACATACCTGAAGTGGTGAAAAGATGAGGATAACGGCTGCGCATATCCTGCTCAGTCTCCCAAGTCGCCTCCTCGACCAGATGACCCCTCCACTGAACTTTCACAGAAGCAATGTTCTTTGACCTCAGCTTTCGAACCTGCCTGTCCAAAATAGCTACTGGTTCCTCAACATAAGATAGATCCTTGTCTAACTGAACTGAGTTGAAGTCTAACACATGAGACGGATCGCCGTGATACTTCTGGAGCATAGAAACATGGAATACCGGATGAACTGCGGAGAGACTAGGTGGTAGTGCAAGTCTGTAAGCCACCTCTCCAACTCTCTCAAGAATCTCAAAAGGCCTAATATACCTAGGTCTCAACTTGCCCTTCTTCCCAAACCTCATCATACCCTTCATAGGCGAAACCCGGAGCAAGACCCGCTCACCAACCATGAATGCACCATCACGAACATTCCGATCCACATAACTCTTCTATCTAGATTGGGCTGTACGAAGTCGATCATGAATCAATTTAACCTTTTCCAAGGCATCCTGAACTATGTTTGTACCCAATAGTCTAGTTTCGCCCAGTTCGAACTAACCCACTAGAGACCGGCACCGCCTACCATACAAGGCCTCATACGGAGCTATCTAAATACCGGACTGGTAACTGTTGTTGTAAGCAAACACCGCAAGTGGTAAGAACGGATCCCAAGCACCCCCAAATACATCACACATGCACGAAGCATATCCTCCAGTATCTGAATAGTGCGCTTGGACTATCCGTCCGTCTGAGGGCGAAATGCTGTACTCAACTGTACCCGAGTACCCAACTCTCGCTGTACGGCTCTCCAGAACTGTGATGTAAACTGTCTACCCCGGTAAGATATGATAGATACCAGTACACCACCAAGCCTAACAATCTCGTGAATGTAAACCTGAGCCAGTTGCTCCGAGGAGTAAGTAGTAACCATAGGAATGAAATGAGCTGACTTGTTCAATCTGTCTACAATCACCCAAACTGCATCGAACTTCCTCTGAGTCTGTGGGAGCCCAACAACGAAGTCCATAGTGATCCGCTCCCATTTTCATTCTGGAATCTCCAACTTATGAAGCAATCCTCCCAATCGTTGATGCTCATACTTCACCTGTTGGCAATTTAGACACCGAGCTACATATTCCACCATGTCCTTCTTCATCCTCCTCCACCAGTAATGTTGCCTCAAGTCCTGATACATCTTCGTGGCACCCGGATGAATGGAGTACCGCGAACTGTGAGGCTCCTAGAGAATCAACTCATGCAAGCCATCTACATTGGGTACACATAGCCTGCCCTGCATCCGTAATACACCATTATCTCCAATAGTGACTTCTTTGGCATCACCGTGCTGAACTGTATCCTTAAGGACAAGCAGTTGGGGGTCATCATACTGACGCTCCCTGATACGATCATAAAGAGAAGACTAGAAACCACACAAGCCAAAACTCGGCTCGGCTTGAAAACATACAATCTAATAAATTGGTTGGCCTAGGCCTGAACATCCAAGTCTAAAGGCCTCTCTGCTACCGGTAATTATGCTAAGCTGCCCAAACTCTCCGCCTTACGACTCAAGGCATCGGCCACCACATTGGCCTTCCCGGGATGATAGATAATGGTGATATCATAATCCTTAAGCAACTCCAACCATCTCCACTGCCGTAAATTAAGATCCTTCTGTTTAAACAGATGCTATAGACTCCGGTGATCGGTGTAGACCTCACAATGGACACCGTATAAATAATGCCGCCAAATCTTCAAGGCATGAACAATAGCTGCTAACTCAAGGTCGTGGACAGGATAATTATTCTCATGTACCTTTAACTATCTGGACGCATAGGCAATCACTCTACCGTCTTGCATTAATACTGCATGAGACCAATACGTGACGCATCACAATACATAGTATAAGACCCTGAACCTGTAGGTAATACCAATACTGGAGCTGTAGTCAAAGGTGTCTTGAGCTTTTGGAAGCCCTCCTCACATTCCTCGGTCCACCTGAACGGAGCACTTTTCTGGGTCAATTTGGTCATAGGTGCAGCAATAGAAGAGAAACCCTCTACAAATCGGCGATAATACCCTGCTAAACCAAGAAAACTCCGGATCTCCGTAGCTGAGGACAGTCTGGACCAACTCTGCACTGCCTCAATCTTCTTCGGATCTACCTTGATTCCCTCGCACAAAACTATATGGCCCAAAATTCCCACTGAATCAAGCCATAATTCACACTCTGAAAATTTGGCATATAACTTCTTTTCTCTCAAAGTCTAAAGCACAGTCCTCAGGTGCTGATCATGATCTTCCCGACTCTGGGAATACACCAGAATGTCATCAATAAACACAATGATGAAAGAATCAAGATAAGGCTGAAATACACTATTCATTAAGTGCATAAATGTTGCTGGGGCATTGGTCATCCCAAAAGACATCACAAGGAACTCGTAAAGACTGTTCCGAGTCCTAAAAGCAGTCTTCGAGATATCCTCCTGACCGAATCTTCCACTGATGATAGTCTGAACGCAAGTCAATTTTAGAGAATACCCTGGCACCCTGAAGCTGATCAAGTAGGTCATCAATACCTGGTAATAGATACCTATTCTTCACCGTAACCTTATTCAGCTAGCGATAATCAATTCACATCTGCATAGAACCATCCTTCTTCTTCACAAATAAGACATGAGCACCCCAAAGCGATACACTGGGCCGAATAAAACCCTTATCAAGCAACTCCTGTAACTGTTCTTTTAATTCTTTCAACTCTGTTGGGGCCATACGATATGGTGGAATAGAAATGGGCTGAGTGCCCGGTAACAAGTCATGCCAAAGTCAATATCCCTGTCGGGTGGCATACCCGGAAGATCCGCTGGAAATACATCAGGAAAATCCCTTACTATAGGAACTGACTCCACGATAGGAGTATCAATACTAACATCTCTCACATAGGCCAGATACGCATCACATCCCTTCTCAACCATTTGTTGAGCTTTAAGAAATGAAACAACCCTACTAGGAATATGATCCGAGTTACCTCTCCACTCTAGCCGTGGTAGACCTAGCATAGCCAACGTCACCATCTTGGCGTAACAATCAAGAATAACGTGATAGGGCGACAACCGGTCCATGCCCAAAATAATATCGAAATCCACCATACTGAGCAATAATAAATCAGCTCTGGTCTCAAAACCATTGATAACAATTAAACACGACCGATACACGCGGTCTACAATAATAGATTCACCCACGGGTGTAGATACATAAATATAAGAACTCAAGGAATCACGGGATATACCCAAATACGGGGCAAAATAAGATGACACATAAGAATAAGTAGAGCCTGGATCAAATAAGACTGATGTATCTCTATGACAGACCGAAATAATACATGTGATAACAGAATCTGATGCGACGACCTCTGTCCTAGCAAGAAGGGCATAATATCTGGCCTGGCCTCCCCCTCTAGGGCGACCTCTACCTGTCCGACCTCCAGCTCTAGCTGGCTGTGCAGGTGGAGTAGCAACTGGTGCAGTAATCATGGCCTGAGAAACCTGAGGGCCCTGTGGAATAGGTGGGGCATGATAAATCTATGCAGGTGCACCCCTCCTAAGTCTGAGGCAATCCCTTATGATATGACGAGTGTCACCATACTCAAAACAAGCCCTCGGAGGATGTGGCTGGTGGGACTGGCTCGGGCATGATCGACTAGACTGCCTGCTGAAGGCACCCAGTACAGGAGGTACAGAAGACACTGGCGGTGGATAATATGCAACATGAGGTTTGGGAGTAGCATGAATACCACTGAAAGCTGGTAGTGCTGAATGAATAGGACGACTCACATAACCTCTACCATGACGTGCTGCAACTGGGGCACGAGAATTATTATATGTGCCAGAATCTCGGGGTCTCTTCGCTTCCCTCTCTCCCCTCTACCGGATCCGCATACATTCCAATCTCCTAGAAATTGACACCACCTGTTGGTATGTGATGTCCATATCTAGCTCTCGGGCCATACTGAATCTGATACTAGGGTGGAGACTCTCAATAAATCTGCGAACCCGCTCTCGAATAATAGCAACTAAGGCTGGTGCATGCCTAGCCAAATTACTGAATCTGACCGCATATTCCGACACGGTCATTGAACCCTAGCGCAGCTGCTCAAACTCTACATGCCATACATCTCTAAGGCTCTAAGGAACATACTCCTTTAAGAACATATCTGAAAATTGAGTCCAAGTAAGTGAAGCTGCCTCAGCCGGACTATCCAACTCATATGCCCGCCACCATTGGTAGGCTGTTCCTCTAAGCTGAAATGCCGTGAAAGAAAACCCACTGGAATCCACAATACCCATAGTATGGAGGATATGGTGACATTCCTCCAGAAAACCCTAAGCATCCTTTGAAGCTAAACCGCTGAAAGTGGGAGGGTGGTACTTTTTGTACCTCTCGAGCCTGAGCTTCTCCCCCTCTAAAACTGTTGTCCTAACCTCAGGGCGAACTGGGACAACTGGCTGCACTGCTATAACCTTTGGGGCATGGTCAACTTGGGCCCGTGGCTCTGGGGGTACGGGCGACGGGAGTCTGTGCTGCTCCCCCGGCCTAAGATGTGGTAGGAGCAAGTGGAATCAACCCTGCCTGAGCTAGAGTGCCAAACATGCTAAAAATCTGGGCAAGGGTCTCCTGAAGTGTAGGAGTAGTAACATGCATCTCAGGTGCCTGCTCTCCAACTGGAGCTACTGGTGGCTCTGCTGCAGTAGCTCGTGCAGGTGCTCTGGCTGAACCACGTGGTCTTCCAACAGGGGGCGCGGGTGTTTGATCATCGGATCCAGTTGTGCGTGTCCTCACCATCTGTGAGAAAATAGAAAGATAGTGGTTTAGAACTTTGAAGTCAACAGTGCGCACGATAAGGAATCAAAGAAATGAATATTTTCCTAACAGTTCCATAGCCTCCCGAAGATAAGTATAGACGTCTCCGTACCGATCCGCAAGACTTTACTAAACCTGTTTGTGACTCATAACACCTATGAACCTAGAGCTCTGATACCAACTTGTCATGACCCCAAATTCCCTCCGTAGGATATCGTGATGTCACCTAGTTTCTAAGACTAGGTAAGCCTATCTATGCGTAATAACAATTGAAATATGAAATAAATAAATATGCAATTTACATAATTACAACTCCCAAAACCCGGTAGAAATAAGTCACAAGCTTCTAAGAATTTATCCTCAATGTATCTATATATCAGGGTCTAAGGAAAATAAGGAAGCAACATAATATTGATAGAAGGGGACTCTGGAGTCTGCGGACGATGGCAGATATACCTTGAAGTCTCAGTACAAAGGTAGCTCACTGATGTCTGGACTGGTAGGATGTACCTGGATCTGTACAAAATGATGTGCAGAAATGTAGTATGAGTACACCACAGCGGTACCCAATAAGTGCCAAGCCTAACCTCGGTAGAGTAGTGACGAGGTCAGGTCAGACCCTACTGGAATAATAAAAGACAAGGTGAAATGTTTAACAATATAATAAAAATGAAATGACAATGGAAATGAATCAAGTAGTAGTATGTCACCAATTAACTACACAAAATAATGGCAAATAATACCTCGTGGAAACAACACAGAATTCTTTTCAACTTTAAGAAAATCACAACAATAATCAAAGGCAATTGCGGCCATAAATTAATATCAACAAGGGTACTCCCGAGGTACCGCCTCGTAGTCCCAAATCATAAATAAATTCACAATATCTCATTTCCTTGTATCGCCGCGAGAGCCTTCACAATTTATTTTAAAGAAAATATTTTCCCGAAATAGCATCCCTCGTTTTAGCCACCCTTATCACACCACATGACTTCTAGTAGTTCCCCTACTAGCCACGTGTATCAAGCCACCATTATCTCACCGCATGCGATTCAACAACCAGACCTTATACCACCGCATGTGTATCAATATCACAATATATCACAATTTGCACCTCAAGTGCCCAAGTATTTTAATTTGCAAAAATAAAGAACATCAATAATATTTTCCACAACAGGGAGCTCACAGCTCAATCACAATGAGTACAAAAATCTCACAAAATATTCGGGAATTAAATAACTCAGCAAAAATAATATTTAAAATTTTTTAATACGTTGCCTCAGTTCCAAATTTAAAATATCAAATACTTAATATTAATAATATTTAAATTAAAGAAATTCCACCTTCAAATAATGCACAGAATAAAAGAAACCAAGTTTAAGCTAAACAAGTAAAAACAATTAGTAGGAGAAAGTCAAGCCAATTTAAAGAATAGAAATCATATCAATGATGGAGAATATAACAAGATTTAATAATTTAATTAATATGCAACTGTGATCTACATAATTTAAAAACATAATCTTTTACATTTAGCCCGTGTACACACTCGTCACCTCGTATACACGACTTTCATCACATTACAATTATCACATCAATACCAATCCTAGGGAAACTTTCCCCCACATAAGGTTAGACAAGTCACTTACCTCGACTTGCTCCAATTTGATCAAGTAGTATGCCTTTCCCTCAATTTTCCGACTCCGATCGACTCAAATCTAGTCATAATAATTCGATACACTCTACAAAAATTATAGGAATCAAGTTCATAAGAAAATATTACTTTTTTCAATAAAATCCGAAATTAACTCAAAAATCGCCCGTGGGGCCCACATCTCAGAATCCGGAGAAAGTTATGAAATATGAACTCTCATTTAACCACGAGTCTAACCATACCAAAATTACTAAATTCCGATAACAATTCGGCCCTCAAATCCTCAAATTTATCCAAGAGGGTTTACAAACTTTTCCAACTTAATTCACCAATTAAATGATAAAAATAGTGATGGATTCGGGTAATCTAAACAAAATTGAGTTAAGAACACTTACCCCAATGTTTTCTCTGAAAATCTCCCAAAAATCGCCTCTCCTCGAGCTCCATTTCGTCTAAAATCTCAAATAAACTCTCTGTCCAGTGGTTTCTTCTTCGTGAACGCGGCCCTTGCCTCGCATTCGCGAAGCACAAAAATGTGCTGCCCAACTTTACTCTTCGTGAATGCAGGGATCCTCTCGTGAATGCGATGCCTTGCCAGGCTTGGCCTTCGCGAACGCGAGCTGCCCTTCGCGAACGCGAAGACCAAAAATCCTCTTTGGCCATTTCCCCTTCGCGAACATGAGGGTTCGATCGCGAATGCGAAGCTTTGCACCTCGACCCTTCACGAACGCGTGCTCTCGGTCGCGAACGCGAAGCACAAAATGTGCCAGTACAAATTTCCTCTTCGCGAATGCGAGACTCCCTTCGCGAACGCGAAGAAGGAAACCAGAACAGGCATCTGAAAATTTCCAGCAGCATTTCTAGTCCGAAATTGATCCGTTAACCTTCCGGAACTCACTCGAGGCCTCAGGACCTCAATCAAATACACAAACAAGACCTAAAACATCATACAGACTTAGTCGAAACCTCAAATCACATCAAATAATGCTAAAATCACAAGTCACACCCCAATTCAAGCTTAATGAAATTTAAGAATTTCTAACTTCTACATTCGATGCCTAAACCTATGAAATCAAGTCTGATTGACCTCAAATTTTGCACACAAGTCATAAATGACATAACGGAGCTATGAAAATTTTCGGAACTGGATTCTGACCCCGATATCAAAAAGTCAACTCCCCGGTCAAACTTCCAAACTTAAATTCCTATTTTACATTTCAAGCCTAATTTAGTTACGGACTTCCAAATAAAATTCCGATCACGCTACTAAGTCCAAAATCACCATACGGAGTTGTTGGAATCATCAAAATTCTATTCCGGGGTCGTTTATACATAGGTCGACATCCAGCCAACCTTTTCAATTTAAGTTTTAAACTTTGAAACTAAGTGTTCCAATTCATTCTAATATCTCTCCGAACCTAAACCAATTACTCCGACAAATCAAATATCAGTTATAAAGTATAAAATGAGCAGTAATTAGGGAAATAGGGCTACAACTTTTAAAATAACTGGCCGGGTCGTTACATATCCCAACACATATAACAACAGTGAAATACCACCCTTATGCCCGCATAATGTCAACAATAGGATGCCACCCTTATACGCCGCATAACAGTAACCCAAATCACACAACAATTCACACAGAATATTATCACAACAGCACATCATCATCAACTCGTATTTATAAATTTTCCGTAGACCACAACCATTCCAAAGATACAATAAAGTCAATTAATTTTACAACAGATAGTCCACGGTTCAACACAATGTATATAAAATCTCAAAAATAACCATAAGGATGGGAGAATAACTCATTATAGAACAACACCTTCTTTAATACAAATTTTAGATAAATATATAAATGCCTCAATTTAAACATATTTAATTAATTATAATGTGCACAACATCTCAACACAATATTCGGGAGTGAACAACTCTACCGAATAATATTTCACAATTTAGCACTTTGCCTCAATATGATTCACGGCCTTTATATTTCAATACCAAGTTTTTAATAATATGAACTGAAAAGTAATTCATCAAGGAACAACACCTCTTTTAAATCACAACATCGTAAAATAATAGATTTATTCATCTTATTAACCAAATTTTCCATTTCAATTATCTGTAGATAAAATCAATAATTGTTACACCCCATATTTTTGTACATTAAAGTATGCCATAAATAAATTAATGGAAGCTCGGAAATGAGATGTTACATCCCGCATTTTCGAACGTTAAAGTTTCATCGTAGGTTAATCGACCCAAGTTCGGGAATGAAATTTATTTTGTGATTATAAGCATTATGCTATTTTAAACAAGTGATGAGTAAATTGGTGAAGGTGAGAGGATAAGCAAATCGAAGAAAATGAATTTCGTCAAAGTTTGACATTTTGGGATAAAATATGGCCCGAGCTAAAATAATCGTTATTTATGGACTAGTATCATACACGGTACCACATGGCCATGATAGTAAGGTGTATAAAGTTTGTTAAAAGTGAGTAGTATTTTAAGTAATTTGAGATAATTCTTAATTATTTGGGTAATTGATTAATTATTGGGTAATGGGATATTACCCAATTAATTAAGGATTAATGGCTGATTAATAATGATTTTGGATAAAGTTTGAACTCCATAACGTGGCAGCAAACCCATCTAAGGATTGTGACTCATACGTTACTATGATTATGTGGAAAGACTTAAAGAGCATGAGTCATACTCATTAAATAAAGAAATGAGCATTTTGGCTTCTTTGGACATTAGATATTCAAGTAGTAATCTGATAATGATTTCTTAATTGAAAGGTGGCATCATAAGTGAGTACGTGTAAGTCATTTAGTATTTGGCTTCATTGGACTTAAAGAAACAAAGTAAGAGATCTTATAACATTTTTCCTAATTTAAGCATTTCAAACAGACGCTACACTTAGCAAGTTTTCAATAAATTTCATTCTCAAAAACACTTCAAATCAGATTCTAAACCTTACACTAGCAACGTGATTCTTCATATTCCTACACACACACAAAAAAAAAAATCCAACGAGAATTATTGAAATCATAGCAACGTAAAATTTTACGGTTCTAAAGGAGTAGGATGCAACCTTTTCCAAGAACATCATATGGACTTTTACCTAATCCAGGTATGTTAAAGCTATCCCTTCTTTCTTTTTGGCATGATCCAAATGATACAAACGAATCGAGCAAAATACGCAACTTTCATAAATGACTCTATTCATAGAAATATTAGGGGTGTCTATATTCTTGATTCCCATGTGAATTATTATTATTATATCCTCTGTTCATGGGTCCCAGAAAAAAATATATTTGATAAAGTTTGTCCGAAAGGAATATTAATTTTATGATATTCGAGAAATCTTATTAACGTATTTCTTATGCATTTCATGCATTTATACATGTACATTGACCCATGACCAGAAGGCGTTATATACGCGTATATTATATGTATATGGGATATGGGAAAAGGTTAAGGCGTTATATACACACCACCACCTGATTAACTGGTATACGTTGATAATTTTGCCCACAGTGGCTGAGATGATATGATGGGATGCCCTCAGAGGCTTGATGATGTTATGTACGCATATACCTATGCATGGTATGGCATTTATACGCACATGCATGACATTATAAATTTTTCATGATTCACAGAGCTATTCAGAATTACAGGTTGAGTTCTTTACTCCATGTTTCTTTCATGTCTTTTATATACTACTGTCATGCCTTACATACTCGGTACTTTATTTGTACTGACGTCCCTTTTGCCTGGGGATACTGCGTTTCATGCCTGCAGGTCCTGATAGATAGGTTAAGCGTTCTCCTAGTAGGCTATTAGCTCAGCAGAAGGTGTTTGTGCACTCCACTTGCTCCGGAGTTGCCTATTTGGTCAGAATGATTTGAATATGTATTGTTTGGTATGGCAGGGCTATGTCCCGACCTTTATGATATTTATCTACTCTTAGAGGCTTGTAGACAGATGTCATATATATGAATGCTGGTATGGCCTTATAGGCCAATATGTCATATGTATAAGTCGTTATATCAAGTTGGGTCACCCTATATTGAGTATTTCCTCATATTTTATTCTACTTATCTCACGACATCCTCTCCGGCTCAATTACTTATGATAGTATGATACGAAAGATACGTTACGTTGGTACTCGGTTGAGTAAGATATTGGGTGCCCGTCGCGGCCCGTCGGTTTGGGTCGTGACAATAATGAAAGTACTTTCCATAAATAGCAACTCAAACAAACACAAAGTTCACATAAAAGTCAAATGTCAATCATACCAAATTATCATATAAAATACAAACTCGACAAACAAAGAATAAGGCATGACAAATCAAGGATTTACTAAGTTCCAATAATTTTCTAATTTAATACACAAGGGAGTCTACGAATTTCAACCGATATAATTTGCACATATAAACCAAGTACGTACTCATCACCTCGCGTACATGGTTTTCAATTACACAATTTCCACATAAGACTCAATGCCTAAGGGGTAATTCCTCCACTCAAGGTTAGGCAAGATACTTACCTTTTTGAACTTAGGCCGATATTCCAAAATAGCTTTCATACGTGAATTGACCTCCGGACGGCTCCAATCTTTCTTGAGCCTTCCTTATATTACTACGAGGTTCCGAAAATCCTAGAAACTTCAATCTATTTAGAAACATAACAAAAGTGAACCATAATTAGGAAGATTTTCATGGTTTCAGCTCATTTGAGCATTTTATCAAACACTAGGTGTGCAAATTTGGTTACAAGATTCTTCTACAAGATTTTCTTCATTCCACAACCCAATATTTACTTATTTTATCTCAAAAATCTTCTCACAAACCTTATTGGTACAAGCATATATACATAATACTCTTACACCCAAGAATCATACTCCCAATCACCAATCTTTTGCCCCAAACTCGAAATTGAAGACTAGGGGTTGAATCTTACCTCTTAGATGAAGATATTGTGATTAGCTTCCTTGATTCTTGAAGATTGGATGATTAGAATGTTAGGTTCCCTCATTCTCTCTCTAAAACACTCTTACCTCTCTCTAAAACCCTCAGAAAAACACCCCAAAATAAGCCCCAAAGGCTATTTATTAGAATGCGGTTGGGTTATGAAAATAGAAAAATTAACCCTCCGAAATCAGGTCTTCGGTCGCATAATGGACCGTAGAATGGGTATGCAGGCCGCACAACTGATCGCAAAAATCGGTGCCCAGAACTGGGCTGTTCTGGTCCATTCTGCGACCAGTTTTGCGGTTGCAGAAGAATTTTCACGATCGCATAACGATTTTGCGATCGTAGAATTGGTCGCAAAATCGCATTTTTCCAGCCTTTGGTAATTTGGTCATAACTTCTTGTAGGAGTGTACAAATGACGAACGGTTTAAAGAGTTAGAAACTAGATTCAAAGGTCTTTTATTTGATAGGTAATACATCATATAACACTTCATATCATGAGAGTTATGCTCATTTAAAGTTAGGTATTGTGCGAACTTACTTAAAACTTTAGTCTATTATGAAATTTGCAACTTGACTTGGACTTAGGGCTCTCCTTAGACCATAAACCATTCTTAATGCACCTCATACATATATTATCATGATCAATTGATATCATTCACATAATAGTCCTTGTCTGCACCCGAAATAATATAATTAGAGCACATCAACTTTCTTAATAGCGCTTAAGTACTTCAAAATTTTTACGGGGTGTTACAAATAGTCACGAAAGAACACAACCCTAGAACGTGAAGTTTAGCTCCACATAGATATGTGTGATCACCCAAAAGATCATCTTATGTTTTAGAACTAGAATCTGTGATCTTAAGCCTTAAAAATCTTATTTTTACCTTCTCGATTTGCGTGCACATTCTGGGCATGTTTCTGGAAAGCTTTTATGTTGAAAATAAGAATTTATGCCTTAAAAATTGATTTTAGTTGACTTCGGTCAATAGTTTTGGTAAGCGGGCCCGAATCCATATTTTGACGGTCCTGGTAGGTCCGTATCGAATTATGGGACCTGGGCGTATGCCCCGAATCGAATTCGGAGGTCCCTAGCTTGAGTTATGAATTTTTGAAAAAAATTAAAAGTCTAAAAATTATTTGTTTTTAAGAATTGATTGATGTTTGACATTGTTAGTATCAGGTCCATATTTTGATTTCGGAGACCGGTACAGGTTCATCATGATATTTAAGACTTGTCTGTGAAATTTGGTGAGAAACGAAGTTGATTTGACGTGATTCAGACGTCCAGTTGAGAAAATAGAAATTTTAAAGTGTTCTTGAGAATTTCATTTGATTTGGTGCAAAATTTGGAGTTCTAGGTGTTATTTTGGCGATTTGATCGCGCGAGCAGGCACGTATGATGTTTTTAGACTTGTGTGCATATTTGGTTTGGAGCCCCGAGGGATCGGGTGAGTTTCGGATAGGCCACAGGATGTTTTGGACTTGGGAAAAATCTGATTTTCTGCAGATTCTGGTGTCTGGCATATCCTTGTTCGCGTTCGCGAAGGTTCTCTCGCGAACGCGAAGAGTAAACTGGTGAGGATGAGACTTCTTCTTCACGAACGCGACGGCCTGGTCGCGAACGCGAAGTGATGGGGGATTTACCCTTTGTGAACGCGACCGGGTCATCGCGAACGCGAAGCTCTTGGGGACCTGGGGGGGGGGGGTCGTTCCTTCATCACGAACGAGCAATGTCTCGCGAAGGCCAGGGGGAGTAACAATCGCGAATGCGAGCAGCGTCTCACGAATGCGAAGGCTTGGCAGCCAGTACCCTTCGCGAACGCGACAGTGTACTCGCGAACGCGTTACACACTGTCGCCGAGTGCATAAAACAGAATCAAACACGGGTTTAAGCCATTTCTTCAACATTTTTCAAGAACCAAAGGTGTAGAGGCGATTTTCAAGAGTCATTTTCTTCCCCAAAGTGTTGCTAAGTGATTCTAAACTATTTTCTTTTAATTACCCATTACATTTCTTGAATTATCAACCTAAAATCTAGAGTTTTCATGGTAGAATTAGGGGTTAGGGTAGAAACTAGGAAATTCGGAAATTTGGGGATTTACACTTCAATTTGAGGTCGGATTCCAAAACTAATTACATATTCGGGCTCGGGGGTGAATGGTTAAATGGATTTTGGTACGAACCTCGGATTTTTACCAAGCAGGCCCAGGGTCGATTTTTCGACTTTTTAGAGGAAAATTTGGGAAATTAAATTTATACAATATAATTGATTTCTTTAGCAATATTTGATATTATTGAGTCATTTTTGAATAGATACGAGTGGTTTGTGATTGAGAATTAAGTGGCCTTCAGAGCGAGGTAAGTGTCGTGTCTAACTTTGGCTCGAGGGAATATGTATTATGTGTTTATTTGCTTCGTGTTTGGTTGTTAAATATGATGTATAGGTGAGGTGACGAACATCTATGTGTCGTTGTCGAGTCATAGCCTGCGAGTGAAATTTTATTCTTGTCTATTTTGTAGCCTTAAATTCTACTATCCATGCTTAGCGGGTTATTTTAAATGTTGGGTGAATTATATCTGGTTTCACTGAGATTTGGTAACTTTCGAATATTGATTCAAGGCTGTGGTTACATTATGCTATTGATTATGGGTAAAATACTGGTTTCCTTTTGATACTCCTATCTATCCGTTGTTATTGATTCTGCGATTTGTGAGGAGGAGTGTAAAGCACGAAGGGTGATGCCGTGCATACATTATTTATATTGTGAGGAAGAGTGTAAAGCATGAAGGGTAATGCCGTGTATATTATGAGAGTAGAAGCACGAAGGGTGATGCTGTGTCGTTCTATTTATTTATTTGGTGAGGTTGAGAGTAAAAGCACGAAGGGTGATGCCGTGCAGTTTTTCCCTGCTGTTTTATTTGCTCAATTCGTTTAAGGATTTTCGGTTTAATTCTGTCTTTTCATTATTCTCACTCTTTATATTGTATCCCCCCACTGTATGTCCCCTTTCCATTATTTTTGCATTATTTCTTTATTTATTGTTGTTGCCACTAGCATGATTATACTGTTCAGGTTATATGTGGGTGTCTTGTCCTAGCCTCGTCACTACTTTGTCGAGGTTAGGCTCGACACTTACCAGTACATGGGGTCGGTTGTACCGATATTGCACTATGAACTTTCTGTGCAGATTTTGATACCGGCTCGGGTTGATCGAAATTTTGCTACTGGTCCGCTGTCCGGAGACTCAAGGTAGATCTGTCAGCGTTCACAAACCTTGAAGTCCCCGTCTATCTTTTCTATTCTACATTTCTTTCATTCAGACAGTTGTATTTCTTTCAGACTATTACTTGTAGTAAATTCTAGAATGCTCGTGAATTGTGACTCCAGATCCGGGTGGTAGTAATTAATATTATATTTTATCTTAGTTAATTATTGTTAATTACTGAATGGAAATAAGGAATTGGTTTAATGATTCTCTAACGTTGGCTTGCCTAGCAAGTGAAATGTTAGGCGCCATCACGGTCCCGTCGATGGAAAATTCTGGGTCGTGACAGTTGGTATCAGGGCACTAGGTTGCCTAGGTCTCACGATTCACGAGCAAGCTTAGTAGAGTCTGGAGGATCGGTACGGAGACGTCTGTGCTTATCTTCTAGAGGCTATGAAGTTTAGGAACAAGTTTCACTTCTATTCTTTCTTAATGCTGATTAAACTCTTCTACTCTTATTCTCTCACAGATGGCGAGAACACGTACCTCTTTCTCAGCTGAGCAGCAGCCAAAGCCTCCAGTGGCAGCTCCTACGCGGGGCAGAGGTCGAGGCCGAGGCTGAGGCCGAGACCGAGGCCGTGCCAGAAGCAGAGGCAGGGGCAGGGCTCAGCCTAGAGCCCGAGCAGCAGCCCCAGCAGTGGAGCCTCAAATAGAGCTTGACGAGGAGGTTCCAGCCTAGACTGTTCCTACCGGACTAACTCAGGTTCCGGAGGGGTTCATTGCCACCCCAGTACTTCAGGACGCTTTGGTCAGTTTGGTGGGCCTTATGGAGAGTGTGGCCTAGACTGGCACATTTCCCATGGCACCAACAGTCTCTCACGCTGGAGGAGGAGCCCTGACTCCCACCACTCCCGCTCCGGAGCAGATAGCTCCCTAGTATCAGGATCCAGCAGCTCAGCCAGTCGGATTAGTTCAGCCGGTTATTGCGGCACAGGTCGGAGATGGGCCAGCTATGTCTTCTGAGGCTTTATGGAGATTGGACAGGTTTATCAAGCTCTTTCCTGTTCACTTCAGTGGTGCTCCTTCAGAGGATCCCCAGGAGTATCTTGACATCTGTCACGAGGTTCTACGGAACATGGGTATAGTGGAGACCAATGGGGTCGATTTTGCTGCATTTCAGATGACTGGTTCCGCCAAGAAATGGTGGAGAGATTACTTGTTGACCAGACCAGCTGGGTCGCCTGCTCTTACTTGGGACCAGTTCTCTCAGCTCTTCATAGAGAAGTTTCTGCCTATCACATTGAGAGAGGAGCGTCGCCGTCAGTTTGAGCGTCTCCAGCAGAGCGGTATAACTGTTACTCAGTGTGAGACCCGCTTTGTGGATTTGGCCAGTCATGCCATTCTTCTGCTTCCCACCGAGAGAGAGAGAGAGAGAGAGAGAGAGAGAGAGAGACCCACCGAGAGAGAGAAGGTGAGGAGGTTTATTGATGGACTTGCTCATCCTATCAGATTGTAGATGGCTAAGGAGACTGGGAGTGAGATTTCTTTTCAGGCGGCTGCTAATGTCGCCAGGGAGGTCAGGGGTCTGACAAGAGACCTCATCATTCCGGTGAGTTCAGCGGTGCCTCATCTAGAGGCAAGAGTAATTTTGGTAGAGGCCATCCTCCCAGGCCGTTTCATTCAGCACTCCAGGCATCCCACGGTGCCTCAGGTGGTCGTATTAGTGCACCACCAGCTCCTATTAGTGCACCTCCACTCTAGAGTTATCAGGGTGGTTATTCAGGTTGACAAGGTCAGTTTCAGGGTTAGAAGTCACGACAGCCGAGGTTATGTTATACTTGTGGTGATCCGAGGCACATTGCTTTATTTTGCCCTCGGGCAACGGGCAGCTCACAGCATTAGAGTTCTCGTGCTTTGGTTCCGGTACCAGTTGCTGCACCATCTGCTCAGCCATCCAGAGGCAGGGGTCAGGCAGCCAAAGGTTGAGGCCAGACTGTTAGAGGTGGAGGTCAGGCCGTTAGAGGTGGAGACCAGCCAGTTAGAGGCCGTCCTAGGGACATAGTTCAGGGTGGTATGGCTCAGCCCTGGTGTTATGCTTTCCCAGCCAGGCCTGAGGCTGAGTCATCTGACGCTGTTTTCACAAGTACTGTTTCAGTTTGCAGTAGAGATGCTTTAGTTCTATTTGATCTGGGATCTACTTACTCCTATGTGTCATCCTATTTTGCTTCTTATTTGGTTGTGCCCCGTGATTATTTGAGTGCTCATGTGTATGTGTCCACACCAGTGGGAGATGCTATTGTTGTAGATCGTGTTTATCGTTCGTGTGTGGTCACCATTGGGAGTCTTGAGACTCGTGTAGATCTTATACTTCTTGATATGGTTGATTTTGATGTCATACTGGGTATGGATTGGCTATCACCTTATCATGCTATATTAGATTGTCACGCCAAGACGGTGACCTTAGCCTTGCAGGGATTGCCTTGATTAGAGTGGAAAGGGACTCTTGGCCATTATACCAGCAGTTTTATCTCTTATGTGAAGGCTCGGCATATGGTCGAGAAGGGGCGTCTAGCTTATTTGGCTTATGTCCGCGATTCTAGTGCGGAGGTTCCTTCCATGGATTCAGTGCCAGTTGTTCGTGAGTTTCCAGAGGTGTTTCCTGAAGACCTGCCGGGGATGCCACCTGACAGGGATATTGATTTCTGCATTAATTTGGCTCCGGGCACTCAGCCCATTTCCATTCCGCTATACCGCATGGCCCCGCCAGAATTGAAAGAATTGAAGGATTAGTTACAAGATTTGCTTGATAAGGGCTTCATTAGACCTAGTGTATCGCCCTGGGGTGCACCTGTGTTGTTTGTGAAGAAGAAAGATGGATCGATGAGGATGTGTATAGATTATCGGCAGTTGAACAAAGTCACAATCAAGAATAAGTATCCATTGCTGAGGATTGATGATTTATTTGATCAGCTTCAGGGTGCCAAGGTGTTTTCAAAGATTGATTTGAGATTTGGCTACCATCAATTGAGGATTAGGGCATCTGATGTTCCTAAGATAGCCTTTCGGACTCGGTATGGGGATTATGAGTTTCTAGTGATGTTATTTGGGCTGACAAATGCCCCAGCAGCATTCATGGATTTGATGAACCGGGTGTTGACCCTACTTGGATTCCTTTGTGATTGTGTTTATTGATTATATCTTGATCTACTCCCACAGTCGAGAAGAGCATGAGCAGCACCTTCGGATCGTTCTTCAGACTCAGAAAGACAGCCAGTTATATGCTAAGTTCTCAAAATGCGAGTTTTGTTTGAGTTCAGTTACTTTCTTGGGTCACGTTGTATCAGCAGAGGGTATTCAGGTGGATCCTAGGAAGATTGCGGCAGTTCAGAACTAGCCTAGACCCACATCAACTACAGAGATCTGTAGTTTCCTGGGTTTGGCGGGCTATTACCATTAATTTGTGGGGGGATTTTCATCCATAGCAGCCCCGTTGACCAGATTGACCCAGAAGGGTGCCCCGTTCAGGTGGTCAGACGAGTGTGAAGCGAGCTTTCAGAAGCTCAAAACAGCTTTGACTACGGCACTGGTATTGGTGTTACCCACAGGTTCATGATCTTATATAGTATATTGTGACGCATCTCATATTAGTATGGGTGCGGTGTTGATGCAGGGTGGCAAAGTTATTGCATATGCTTCGCGGCAGCTGAAGGTTCACGATAAGAATTACCCTATTCATGATCTAGAGATGGCAGCCATTGTTCAAGCGCTGAAGTTTGGAGGCACTATCTTTGCGGCATGCCATGTGAGGTATTCACTGATCATCGGAGCTTGCAGTATTTGTTCAAGCAGAAGGAACTCAATTTGAGGCAGATGAGGTGGCTGGAGCTATTGAAAGACTATGATATCACCATATTGTACCATCCGGGAAAGGCCAATGTGGTGGCCGATGCATTGAGTAGAAAAGCAGTGAGTATGGGCAGCCTTGCTTATATTCCAATTTCTGAGAGACCACTAGCATTGGATGTTCAGGCCCTGGCCAACCAGTTCGTGAGGTTAGATGTTTTTGATCCCAGCCTTGTCCTAGCTTGTACAGTTGCTCGGTCTTCTTTGTTTCAGCGCATCAGAGATCGGCAGGATGACGATCCTCATTTACTTGTCCTTAGAGACACAGTGCGGCACGGTGGTGCCAAGCCGATTACTGTTGGATATGACAGAGGTTTAAGGATGCAGGGTCGTATTTGTGTGCCTAATGTGGATGGGCTTCGTGAGTTGATCCTTGAGGAGGCTCACAGTTCTCGGTATTCTATTCACCTGGGCGCTGCCAAGATGTACCAGGACCTGCGGCAGCATTATTGGTTGTGGAGGATGAAGAAAGATATAGTTGCTTACGTGGCTCGGTGCTTGAATTGTCAGCAGGTGAAATATGAGCATCAGAGACCCGGTGGTTTACTTCAGCAGATGGAGATTCCTGAGTGGAAGTGGGAGCGTATCACTGTGGACTTTGTTGTTGGACTCCCATGGACTCAGAGGAAGTTCGATGCCGTGTGGGTTATTGTGGATAGACAGACTATGTCAGCGTATTTCATTCCCGTGGCAGTTACCTATTCCTCGGAGCGGTTAGCAGAGATTTATATTCGGGAGATCGTCCGTCTTCACGGTGTGCCCGTGTCTATCATTTTTGATCGAGGTACATATTTTACCTCGTATTTTTGAAGGGCAGTACATCGTGATTTGGGTATGCGGGTTGAGTTGAGCACATTATTCCATCCTTAGACGGACGGGCAGTCCGAGCGTACTATTCAGATCTTGGATGATATGCTCCGTGCTTGTGTCATAGACTTTGGAGGTTCTTGGGATCAGTTCTTGCCCCTTGCAGAGTTCGCCTACAACAACCGTTACCAGTCGAGCATTCAGATGGCTCCCTATGAGGCATTATATGGTAGGCGGTATCGGTCGCCTGTTGGGTGGTTCGAGCCGGGAGAGGCTCGGTTGTTTGTCACAGACTTAGTACAGGATGCCTTGGATAAGGTCAAGATTATTCAGGATCGACTTCGCACAGCTCAGTCCAGGCATGAGAGTTATGCCAACCATAGAGTTCGTGATGTTGCAATCATGGTCGGATAGAGAGTGTTACTTCGGGTATCACCCATGAAGGGTGTAATGAGGTTAGGAAAGAAGGGCAAGTTGAGCCCTAGGTATATCGTACCTTTTGAGATTCTGGAGAGAGTGGGAGAGGTGGCTTACAGGCTTGCGTTGTCACCTAGTTTACCAGCTATTCATCCGGTATTCCACGTGTCCATGCTTCCAAAGTATCACGGCGATCCGTCCATGTGTTAGATTTCAGCTCTGTCCAGTTGGACAAGGATTTGACTTACGAGGACGAGCCGGTGGCAATTCTAGCCCGGCAAGTTCGCCAATTGACATCAAAGAGTTACCCTTCAGTTCGAGTGCAGTGGAGAGGTCAGCCTATTGAGGCAGCTACTTGGGAGTCCGAGTCCGATATGCGGAGTAGATATCCCCACCTTTTCACCAGCCCAGGTACTTTTCTATGTCTGTTCGAGGACGAACGGTTATTTTAGAGGTGGAGAATGTGATGACCTAAAAGGTCATCTTATGTTTTAGAACTCGAATCTGTGCTCTTAAGCCTTAAAAATCTCAATTTTATCCTCCTTGATTTGCGTGCGCAATCCGGACATGTTTCCGAAAAGCTTTTATGTTAAAAATTGATGAAAATAAGAATTTATGCCTTAAATGTTGATTGTAGTTGACTTCGATCAACAATTTTGGTAAGCGGGCTCGGATCTATGTTTTGACGGCCCCGATGGGTCCGTATCGAATTATGGGACCTGAGTGTATGCCCAGAATCAAATTCGGAGGTCCCTAACTTGAGTTATGAATTTTTGAAAAAGGTTAAAAGTCTGAAAATTATTTATTTTTAAGAATTGATTGATGTTTGGCATTGTTAGTATCGGATCCGTATTTTGGTTTCGGAGCCCGGTACAGGTTCATTATGATATTTAAGACTTGTCTATGAATATTGGTGAGAAACGGAGTTGATTTGACGTGATTCGGACGTCTAGTTGAGAAAATAGAAATTTTAAAGTGTTCTTGAGAATTTCATTTGATTTGGTACTAAATTCGGAGTTCTAGGTATTATTTTGGCGATTTGATCTCGCGAGCAGGCCCGTATGATATTTTTAGACTGGTGTGAATGTTTGGTTTGGAGCCCCGAGGGCTCGGGTGAGTTTAGGATAGGCCACAAGATGTTTTGGACTTGGGAAAAATCTGGTTTTCTGCAGATTCTGGTGTCTGGCTTATCCCTCTTCACGTTCGCGAAGGTTACTTTGCGAACACGATGAGTAAACTGGTGAGGCTGAGACTTCTTCTTCGCGAACCGGGGGAGGGGGGGTGGTCGTTCCTTCATTGCGAACGCGAGCAATATCTCGCAAACTCGAAGGCTAGGGGGGAGTAACCATCGTGAACGCGAGCAGCATCTCGCGAAGGCTTGGCAGCCAATACCCTTCGCGAACACAACAGTGTCCTCGCGAATGCGATGCACACTGTCGCCCAGTGCATAAAACAGAATCAAACACGAGTTTAAGCCATTTGTTCAACATTTTTCAAGAACCAAACGGGTAGAGGCGATTTTCAAGAGTCATTTTCTTTCCTAAAGTATTGGTAAGTGATTCTAAACCATTTGTTTTTCAATTACCCATTACATTTCTTGAATTATCAACCTAAAATTTAGAGTTTTTATGGTAGAATTAGGGGTTAGGGTAGAAACTAGGAAATTCGAAAATTTGGGGATTTAGACTTCAATTTGAGGTCGGATCCCAAAACTAATTACATATTCGGGCTCGGGGGTGAATGGGTAAATGGATTTTGGTCCGAATCTCGGGTTTGACTAAGCGGGCCCGGGGTCGATTATTCGACTTTTTGGAGAAAAATTTGAAAAATTTAATTTATGCAATTTAATTAATTTCTTTAGCAATATTTGATATTATTGAGTCATTTTTGAATAGATACGAGTGGTTTGGAGGTGAATTCCAAAGGAAAAGTTGTGATTGAGAATTAAGTGGCCTTCAGAGCAAGGTAAGTATCATGTCTAACTTTGGCGTGAGGGAATATGTATTATGTGCTTATTTGCTACGTGTTTGGTTATTAAATACGATGTATAGGTTAGGTGACGAGCATCTATGTGTCGTTGTCGAGTCATAGCCTGCGAGTGAAATTTTATTCTTGTCTATTTTATAGCCTTAAATTCTACTATCCATGCTTAGCGGGTTATTTGAAATGTTGGGTGACTTATATCTGATTTCACTGAGATTTGGTAACTTTCAAATATTGATTCAAGGTTGTGGTTACATTGTGCTATTGATTATAGGTAAAATACTGGTTTCCTTATGATACTCCTACTATCCGTTGTTATTAATTCTGTGATTTATGAGGAGGAGTGTAAAGCACGAAGAGTGATGCCGTGCATACATTATTTATATTGTGAGGAAGAGTGTAAAGCACGCAGGGTAATGCCGTGTATATTATGAGAGTAGAAGCACGAAAGGTGATGCCGTGCCGTTCTATTTATTTATTTGGTGAGGTTGAGAGTAAAATCACGAAGGGTGATGCCGTGCAGTTTTTCCCTGCTATTTTATTTGCTCAATTCGTTTAAGGATTTTCGGTTTAATTCTGTCTTTTCATTATTCTCACTTTTTATATTGTATCCCTCCACTGTATGTCCCCTTCCCATTATTTTTGCATTATTTCTTTATTTATTGTTGTTGCCACTAGCATGATTATACTGTTCAGGTTATATGTGGGTGTCTTGTCCTAGCCTCGTCACTACTTTGCCAAGGTTAGGCTCGACACTTACCAGTACATGAGGTCGGTTGTACCGATATTGCACTCTGCACTTTCTGTGCAGATTTTGATACCAGCTCGAGTTGATCGAGATTTTGCTACTGGTCCGCTGTCCGGAGACTCAAGGTAGATCTGTCGGCGTTCACAGACCTTGAAGTCCCCGTCTATCTTTTCTGCTCTACTGTTTCTTTCATTCAGACAGTTGCATTTCTTTCAGACTATTACTTATAGTAAATTCTAGAATGCTCGTGAATTGTGACTCCAGATCCGGGTGGTAGTAATTAATACAGTTTTATGATATTCCGCACTTATTATATTTCATCTTAGTTATTTATTGTTAATTTCTGAATAAAAATAAGGAATTGGTTTAATGATTCTCTAACGTTGGCTTGCCTAGCAAGTGAAATGTTAGGCGCCATCACGATTCCGTCGGTGGAAAATTCCGGATCGTAACAACATGGTAGCCAAATAATAAATCATACAAAAAAACATAAAAATTACTAAGTTTGCCGAAGAAAGATGGAATTTGATGAATTTCGGCCTGCACGACGGCTTCATACTTGTGTTTTTCTCTAAAAAATGCCCCCTCTAAAATAGGTTAAGGACCCTTTTTATACGAGTTGGGGGAGTATAGGGCCGAAATAACCAAGTTCCGGGTGAAATAGGACAAGTCCCCATCACGCAGGGTCCAGGCCAGCGCTGTCCCTGACGCACAAACCAAAAATGTTTTGCCTTCAATTTGCTCTAAGCGCGATAGAGCATGTGTTATGGTCTATTGCAAGGTATGGGACTTGAGTCCCACATCGGTATTGCAATGTGCTGATATGGGGTTTATATAGCATTGGACTCTCCCACCTTAATAGCTAGCTTTTAGGGTGTGATTCTCCCTAGGTTGTATCAATGGTATCAGAGTCGCCCACCGCCTTTCGTGTCCACCGTGCCATGGATGGTGACACCGGTATTGCAGTGTTCGCCCGGGGCTAGAAAAGTCTAGCGCACAATCGTCGGGGACGACGGATGCGGAGCGTGGTGGTTTGTTATAGTCCATTGCAAGGTATGAGACTTGAGTCCCACATCAGTATTGCAATATGTTGATGTGGAGTTTATATAGCCTTGAGATCTTCCACCTTAATAGCTAGCTTTTGGGGTGCGCTTCTCCATACGTTGTATAAGCATGCGTCATTGCCCAAAATGCACAAACTCCAATTCGATGTCTATTCCTTCCAAGTGCTCCTTCACGTGTTGCTTTCCAATGGCTCCATGCTAATAATTTTTCTTTCTTTCTAATTAAATGACTATCCACGTGATGCCTCCCTCTTCTTCCTCTTTTAGCATGTTTTTATCCAATTCAGTCTATATTTGTCCTAATTCAACAATTATTAAATAATTAGTATAACCTCCATAATTGAGTAATATTGGACATAATTTATATAAAATATAACCCAAAAGCAATAAAAATGTAAATCAAGTAATATTCAAAAACACATAAATACGTCCATCATCACATTCTAATAAAAAAGGCCAAGTACGTAGTACGGCAAGCGAAACTTGAAGTGAGCTTTTCCTCTCGTTTTGGATAGTACGGCAGTTATAGTGTGATTATTAAAACAAATATCTTCGTTTAACAATCGATCAAGTAATTTTTTTATGAGAATAAAATATCCTTAAATATGAAATTCAATTTGAAGCTCTGAACCAACCAAGTCTTAAAAAGTAATGATACTCCTGACATGCAATAGTAAATACTTTGTAAAACAAAGTACTAGTTTATTTAGTATTTTACACTTCAATCCTATTTCCCCAAATCGTAATTTCTATCTCGAGACCGTGCGGACTCCTGCATCCATGGAAGGTGACTTGAAAGTGTCATACAATTTGTTATTATATATTCGAAATAAACTCAGGTAAATAAAACTAAAAATAAAAATAAAAAGACAAATACATATGAAGAATAGAATCTAAGTTCACTGATTTCACAGTGTGTCCTTAAGAAACTTAATCTTTGGTACCTGAGGTATAGAATTATTTCCTTCCAGAATAGAACGGATTAACCAAACTGGTGTAGCGCGGTACTTCAAACACCAGTGAACAATGAATAGAAATAGCGGCAACAAATCACACTTTATTTTTGCAAGAAAATAATGCAAAAAAGAAGAAGAGATTTCAAAATTTTCGCAAGAAAAATTTGAGAGAATGACTAGTATTTATAGCCAATAGGTTGCGCTAAACCGAAGAGTTGCAACAACTCTTCCTTTGAGGATGCAATTTACCTAATGTCTATTCACGCAAAACAATCAATTTCGAATTTTAATGAAAAAATTAAAAACGAAGGTCAATCATTCAAGTCAGGAATAAGTCCAGGATTTGAAGGCGACGGGTGCCATATTTGATTAGTGTATCTGACTGGTTCGGATCCTTTTCAGTTTGATATTAAAGTTACATCTCTTCTTCAACATAACAAGCAAACATTTTCAATAGGGTATCATACCTCAACTACCATCAACACAACTGAAAACACCATTTTCAATAGGTAAACCACAAAATTTCCTATTTTCGTCCAATTAAAAGTGAATTTGCATAAGTAAAGATTAACAACATTTTCAATAAGGGAATCATTACGTTTCTATTAAAAAGAAATTTGCACAATTAGAACCGCAATGGGGCAATCTCACTAATTTTATGAAAGTATAAGAAAAAAATAACGTCTTCAATATTAATACAAGCAAAAACCATTGTGAAGAAAACAATTATTATAACTTTTTTTTATTAATGTAAGTGTTAGATTTCAGCTTCATCCTCGGATAATTAATTGAAATGCAATACAAAGATAGCTAGTAGCTATACATTCACATCAACTCTATCCGTATTTCAAAATACTTTATATATGCAAAGGGATCAAATTTAAAACAAAAGTATTTATAGATTAATCTAAACTAGATTAATTAAAATTAAGTTTCAAACACAATACTAAAAAATTTCATGGTTTCTCTATCCCAATTTATAAGTAAATTGAATTGAACAACCATAGAAAATCACAAAATTTCATGATAATAAACACAAGAAATAATTTTAATTCGATCGCAATCCAATTTTGCCAATGAGATGAATGTTTTCTAAACTTGATAAAAGAAAGTTGGATTTGAGGTTAAGATCTATGACTTTTATTTATGAAATTTTGAATTCTCGATCACTTCAAGGTAGCTGACAAAGAAATTGAATTGTGGAGGAAAAGGATAACGTAAAAAGAAAAACAAGGAAAAAAGGGAATGGGGGTAGACGAAAAGGAAAAAGGATTGAAAAAATAAGAAATAAAAAAGGCAACGAAAAGGGAAAGAAAAGAGAAAGATAGCAGGAAAGTTTGTGAATTAAAGCAAACTTGAACTCTGGACCTCACACTAAAAACACCTTTAAGGGCATCTCTAACCTTTACCCCCATTTTGGATAATTTTTTTATTTTGAGGACAACTTACTCCCACCATTCATTCGTTTTTCCCCCAAAGAATATTCTTCTCTCTCTTCTATATTATATTATTATCTTTCATTTCAATTTTAATTTTTAATTTCTATTAAACAAATTCCATCTTTTATTTTTATTAATTTGTAATTTCCATTAAAATAATTTCATAAAATTTTAAATAATATAATTTGTAAGCAATTATTATAGATTAACTAATAATTCAAATAAAAGTGAAATCATATTTTATATTTGCACCTTTTATTTTTTATGATGGTTATATTTTTTTCATACAATTATAACTCATAATAAAATTAACTACCAATTTTACATAAAAATAATAGATGCAAAATAATTAATTTTTTAAAATTATACGTCAAAGTTAAGATGAAAAATTAATTAGATAACTATATTATATAAATATAATTAAGTATATATAAAAAGATAAATTAAAAAATTAAATAATAAAAATAATAATATTTTAATGGGAAATAGTAAACGGGGAGATGAATAGTGTGTCCCCAAATTTGGGGAGACACTATTCACTCCCCATTTTTGTCTCCAAAATGGGGGAGGGTTGGAGTGAAATTTTTCCATTTTTGGGGGTGAAATTTCTCCATTTTTGTCCCCAAAAATGGAGAAATCCCCATTTTGGTGACAAGGTTGGAGTTGCTCTAAAGAACATGTTCTCAGCCATTGCACCCGTCTTAAGTTTGAGGTTGTAGTTAGCAAGGTAATATCTATATTATATTAAAAGTACGAAGGCCCTTACCAAAATATCATTCGCATTTTTTACCCTTTAAAAATAAGTTTCACGTTGGACAAACTTGTAATTGTAATTTACTTATTTTCCTAATACTTAGGACTTTAAAATCTACTAAACTTTATTTATTAAATTCTTCCTTATTTGAACTATGTGGAAACTCCTAATACTTAGGAATCTAAAATTGAGTAAAATTTTACATATGTAATTATTTTCTTATTTAAATTGTGTAACTATAATAAAAACGTTATTTCAAAGTTTGTCTTCTTTTTAATTCTTTGTAGACCGAACCACGTAAAAATATCATCAAACATGTCAAATTTCAATTTATTTTGTCAATTTCTTTTTTAAAATATGTGAGTATTTTTAACTCTAATGATAGATAACACGTACATCATATTATACATTAAACAATATTTTTCTATTTAATTATTTATTAACATTTATAACTTTAAAATTTACTACAAAAATTTACCATAATATAACTCCTAAAATTTACAAATTCAAAATCGAATGACATTTCAGCTTATATGAATCATTTTCTTATTTAAAAGAACATAATTTTTGAAACTTTGATATGAAGTAATACTTGAGGGAAAATTTAATATTAAGAGAAAAAAGATGCTATAGAAGATAAGTTTGGTCAAAGACCAAAAAATTGAATATGGAGAAATCATCTATTCTTTAAAGTTTGATTTAGAGACAACTGACAAGCTCAAAGATAAACTAAAGTTAGAGCTCTTTTGTGAACGACGATAACAATTCAGTGATCACAAGTTCACAACTATAAAAAGGTGTATTTGAAAAGTTCTATATATTTATTAGACAAGAAAATAATTAAAATTATCTTATTAATTCTACTAATGTTTTGATTTTAAGTTAGTGAACTTCAAATTCAATTCGACTTATGTCCACTTAATTATTTTTTGATAAATCAATAATGGACTATATTCTTCGTATTCAAATTACTTATGGCATTCTTTTGTGATGCGAAGGAAGAAACTATAGGTTAATCAAAATCGAGTTAAATGTATGTGTTGTTTGGATTTATATTTTATATCAATATTTTATTTTAGAGTTTTATCCTATTAGTTTTTGCATTATATGTTTGGGAATTTTGTATGGTAAGACTTCTTCCTTTATCGATCTATAATATTAATATTAATATTCATTTTCAAGAACTTACACTTTTTAAATTTTTATTTATAACTCAATTATTTTATTTAATAATATTTTATTGATTTTGAAAAAAAAATTATATACTCATTGATATAGGTACACGCGCAACGCGCGTACACTAAAGCTAGTTATTTTAAAAAATATCAACATAAATATATGCCAAGTTGGCAGGTGCGTGGATAATCAAGCCGAAGCCGAGTTACGACGGCGTGAGGCTGGCCTTCTTCTCAACTCTCTACGGGATAGAAGAAGTGCATTTATATATATGTATATATATATATATATAACAAATATATTAGGACAATGTTCCTTTATAAAGGATAAAAAATCAAATATTATTTTTTTCTCTTTATTTCTCATTTACCCTCTTTAAGCCAAAACACTCTATATATATATATATATATATATATATATATATATATATATATATATATATATATATATATATATATATATATATATATATATATATATATATATATATAAAGTAAGGCAAGTCCACTTTTTGGTTAATTAGAAAGACATTTATCTTTTTTGTCATTTTTTTTTTGCCTTTTCCTCTCATTTCTCTATTAAATTAACCCCAGGAAAAACGTTTCGGCAACTTTAGACTTCAAAAGACACTAATTAAAGTCCCAATTTGTCTTAAAGTTCTATTGAGAGTGATATTTAATTATCTTAAAGTAAGAAAATGAGCCAGCTCCCGTTACACAAAGTTTGTAATGTTTGATGAAGCGGCCCACGCGTCGCAGATGCGGGAAAGGGGAAGGGGCAGCCTTGCACAGAAGCGGACTCCTTTCGCAGAAGCGAGTCCGCAGATGCGAAAATTGGTCCGCAGATGCGAAAAAGTTGGACAGAATACATAAAATCGGGTTTTAGCCATCTTTACTCATTTTTGAGTTTTGAGTCTTGTATTTGGGCGATTTCAAAGGGGTTTTTCATGACTTTGAATTGAGTAAGTATTCTATAACCAAAAGTGATTATATTTCATAAATCCATGTCTATATTCATCATTTATTTCGGATTTAGATGGAAGAAATTGGAATTTTTGTAAAACTTTCCAAAAACGAAAAATTAAGATTTGAAGGTCCATTTGACATCGGAATTTGGTAATTTTTATATGGTTGGACTCGTCTCGGAATGGGTGTTCAGATTTCGTAAGTTTTTCCGAGATTCGAGACGTGGGCCCCACTGATAATTTTTGAGATGAATTTCGGATTTTAATCTGAAAAATTAGTAATTCATATGGAATTAATTCTTACGATTTGTATTGAGTATATTGAATTGTTTATGACTAGATTTGAGGATTTCGGACATGAATTCGTGAGGCAAAGATTTATTGGATTCTTTAACTTGGCTGCAAAGCGAGTGTAACGACCCGACTTGTCGTTTTACGAATTAATGCCCCATTCAGCGACTTAAGGTCTCGAGCAGCTTCGTATTATGTGTATTGTCTTGCGTGCATGGTTGAATTCAGTTACCGAATAATTTGGGGTGATTTGGGATACTTGGTCCCTAAAACGGAAGCTTAAGTCTTAGGATTTTGACCATAGTAGGAACTATGTGAAGACGACTCCGGAATGCAGTTCCGTTGGTTCCATTAGCTCCGTTGGGTGATTTTAGACTTAGAAGTGTATTCGAAAAATTATTTGGAGGTCCGTAGTGGAATTAAGCTTGAAATGGCGAAAGTCGAATTTTTGAAAAGTTTGACCGGGGAGTTGACTTTTAGATATCGGGGTTGGAATCCGATTCTGGAAATTGGAATAGCTTCGTTATGTCAATTATGACTTGTGTACAAAATTTAAATAATTCCGGATTGATTTGATGTGTTTCGGCACAAGATATAGAATTTGAGAGTTCAAAATTCACAGATTTTGATTTGAGGTGTGATTCGTCGTTTTGATGTTGTTCAATGTGATTTGAGGCCTCAAGCAGGTCCGTGTTATGTTATGGGACTGGATGGTGTGATTGGACGGGGTCCCGAGGGGCTCGGGTGAGTTTCAGGGTGGTTTCGGACCATTTCTAGGCCATTTTTAGTTGCTGGTTTTTGGCTACAACAGTATGCTATGCGATAGCGGGTAAATGAGCGCGATAGCGATGAGTAAAACGGGACAAAATTGGCCTGTGCTTCACGATCTCGGATGAGCTTTCGCGATCGCATAGAGGAAACTTATGCTGCACTGAACCGACTTTGGAAGCTTATATCTCGCAATCTATAAGGAATTTGGAGATAATTCAAAAATAAACGTTGTAGCCCTTTGGAAATCACGATGAAGAAATTTGTGTTGCACAGGGCTAATTTTGGCAGCTTATATTTCGAAATCTATAAGGAATTGGGAAATGACCAAAGCATGAAAGTTGTAGATCTTGATGTCAGTTTTCAGAAAGATAAACCTATTATTATTATTTGTAGTTTTGTACAAAAAGTTATGACTATTATACTAGAGGCAGTCCGGAAGAGTTGGAAAAATTTGTTCTTCGCGATCGCGGGAGAATGGCCGCGATCGCATAGAGTAAAAAAATACTAGAATAATTTTGTGCTTCGCGATCGCGGGAGTTTGGCCGCGATCACATAGAGGAAATGACTGGGCAGCAAATTTAAGTTCTGATTTCCATCTTTGACGATTTGGATCTCGGGGAGAGGCGATTTTCGGGAGATTTTCAAGGGAAACATCGGGGTAAGAGTTCTTAACTCAATTTTGATTAAATTATCCGAATCTATTATTATTTTTATCATTAAATTAGTGTTTTGGGTTGAAAATGGTAGAAATTGTATAGACTTTAAATTGAAGATTTGGAGGTCGATTCGTTATCGGAATTTGATAAAATTGGTATGGTTGAACTCGTAACGGAATGGGTGTTCGGATTTCGTAGAAATTCCACCGGGTTCCGAGGGGCGAGCCCCGCGTTGACTTTTGTTGACCTTTTGGAATAAATTTTTAAGTCGACGTATTAGTATCCGGAATTATTTTCGATGAATTTTAATGAAGTTATACAATTAATTTGGATAGATTTGAGCGTTCCGGAGGTCAATTCAAGCAAGAAGGCGATTTTGGAATATAGACATAACTTCAAAAAGGTAAGTATCTTGCTTAACCTGAGTGGAGAAAATACCCCTTAGGCATTGAGTATTATGTACAAATTGTGTAATTGAAAATCATGTACGCGAGGTGACGAGTACGTACTTGGTTTATATGTCCAAATTTCGTTGATTAAAATCCTTAGACGCCCTTAGGTATTAAATTGGAAATTATTGACACTTATTAAATCCTCTATTTGTCATGCCTAGATCCTTGTTTGTTGAAATTGTTTTATACGATGATTTGGTGTGATTGCCACCTTGATTTTATATGAAATATTATTTTGTTGAGCTGTTCACTTCCGGATATTTTTGTTAAGATTTTGAGCACATTATGGTCGAGCCATGGGCTCCTTATTGTGAAAAATAATGTACTGTTGATTTCTGTGGCAAGTTGTAATATTTGGACACTTGATGTGCAATTTGTGATATATTGTAAGATTTAAGCACTTGATGTGCAATTTGTGAAATATTGTAATATTTGGGCACTTGAGGTGCAAGTTGTGAAATGATGTGATATTTGAGCACTTGAGGTGCGATTTGTCAAATATTGTGATATTGATACGCATGCGGTGAGATAAGGGCGGCTTGAAATGCGTGGCTAGTAGGGGAACTACTAGAAGTCATGCGGTGATATAAGGTCAGGGTGTTGAAATGCATGCGGTGAGATAAGGCTGGTTTGAAACGCGTGGCTAGTAGGAGAACTACTAGAAGTCGTGCGGTGTAATAAGGATGGCTAAAACGCGGGATGCTATTTCGGAAAAAATAAATTCTTTAAAATTAAATGTGAAGGCTCCCGCAGTGATATAAGGAAATGAGATATTGTGAATTTATTTATGATTTGGGACTACGAGGCGGTACCTCGGGAGTGCCCTGTTGATATTTCTTTATTTATATTCTTGCCTTGGGTGATTTTGTTTCATTTAATATGTAAATTCTTGTCTTCTTCCGTGATGTACTAGTTTACTTTATTATTATTATTATGTGTTTGTGCTCCTAGTTGTATTGTGTTGGCTTTGGCTTTTTAGCACGAGACTCTGAAAAAGTATATTTCTGATTTTTCTTACTGATTTTCGATGATTGAGTTGATTTAAATAAAAGGAATTATTATTATGTTTTAAATTAAATAGTTTTACAACCAAACCAGTAGTTTATCTGATACTTTAATTTAAGTACAATGTTATTTTTTTCGCCTAAATGATTCCAAAAAAATAAATTCAATTCTTTGTTGATTTCTTACTTGATTTAAAAATTCTAAACTCACTTTAGTGGAAATAAATTGATCATGTGGATCTTATATACATTGAGGATATTGGCATGTGAATTGTCCTTGCAGTTGTGATATGAAATTAGGGCACGAGGTGCCGGAAAAATATGATGATTTAATTATGGGCACGAAATGCCGTGGAGATATGAAAAATGGACCGAGACCTGTGTTTATCAAAAATATAAAAATGGGCTGAGACCCGTATTTTTATGATTATGAAATGAGGTGTCTCATGGTGACTTTTTAATTGAAGAATTATATTCAAAATATTTATTTGAAAGGATTTTTTTTAGAAGTATTATATGAAAGAATTATATTTGAAAGATATTTATTTGAGAAAAATTATATTTGAAAGAGAGTTATTTGGTAGAATTATATGTGAAGGATATTTATTTGAAGAATTTGATTTAATTGGGTGTACTTGTATTTATTATTTGTTGAGCGACATTAAATAGTGTTTTGTTGTCTTGCTGTGCATATCACTGGTTGTTTTATGATATCCTTATTGTTATCTGTTTCCTACTATCTTGTATATTGTATTGCACAGGATATTAGACTAGTGAGTGTCTTGACTGTACCTCGTCTCTACTCTACTGAGGTTAGTCTTGATACTTACTGGGTACCGACTGTGGTGTACTCATACTACGCTTCTACACATTTTTGTGTAGAGCCAGGTATTGAAGATATCAGACTTGAGCAGAGTTAAAGCAGGACCATAAGGATTCAAAGTAGAGCTGCTTGGTCGTCGTAATCCCTTGGAGTCTTTTCATTTCATTGTACTGTTAATTTTTAATCAAACAGTATTGTATATTCGGTCCTTGTGATCATTTCATGTATTCAGTTAGAGTTCGTGACTCAGTACTACCAGTCTTGGGAGGTTGTATATTCATATTTATTCCGTTGTTAGTTTTGTTTACTTATTTTATTCAAAACAAAATGGCTTCAAAATGTAATAGAAATCGGCTTACCTAGTCTTAGAGACTAGGTGCCATCACGACGCCTGTGGTAGGATTTTGGGTCGTGACAAGTTGGTATCAGAGCTCTAGGTTCATAGGTTCTACGAGTCACGACGAGTCTAGTAGAGTCTTGCGGATCGGTACAGAGACGTCTGTACTTATTTTCGAGAGACTACAGAGCTAGTCGGAAAACTTTTTACTTCTTTCATTCCTTATTGTGAGGCATTTATTTAGCTTGAAGCATATATCTTATGTTCTTTTGTATCTACTCGTGTATGAAATTACGCACTCGGTATCAACTATGTGCTATCGGTTCGTGATATTACAGAGGAGTTATAAGGGAGCCAGGGTTGCTCAACCATTGTTACAACGTGTCGTCCAGATCGAGGATGCGGAAGTATTGAGAAATCATTCAGTTGTGCACATTGGGGTGCATCAGGTTCTAACATCTGGTTGATAAGTATGATCTTAAGAAGGTTTGATTAACTGCCTAATCGTCACAATCGTGGCAGGGTCACGAGGTGGATGTAGGTCTGAAATAGTTGGTAGTATTAAAGACTATGTAGTTTGTATGGGATTTCTATTCAGCGAAGGGTACATACGCAGCCAAGGCACTGGAGGAAACGAGTTTAACTGTCATGAGGATGACATGCACCAAATAAATGGCTTGAGGTGTCTTATGACCGGTGTCCTACGAGAGATGAAGGTTAGTATTGTGGATCATCGAAATATATCTTATGGCTTCGCGTCAAGTCAGGGAGTCCACTATCAACGATCAGATTGCGGGGTCATGTGCTATATCAGTTTTGTCCTGAGATGTATTTATATGGTATTGAAAGGTTCTCCAAAACTTGTATATGATTAAGAGGTGAGATTTGTATGGGATGATGCTGGGGCTTGCGGTATTTCCGCGTCCTTAATAATTCTACATTTTAGTATCAGCGGGGTCACAAAAATAATTTCAGAATATTCAGGGTGCTACAGTAAGTTCTTTTAATGCACCACCAGTACGTGGTTCTTACACAGTTATCCGGCAGAGATTCAGTAAGAATAGTCGCGTCCGCAAAGGGGTTGTTATGAGAGTGGTGATACTAGTCACATCAAGAGAAATTATCCCAGACTTGGGAGGGGTGGATTTCATCAGAACACTCGGGCTACAAGCTTTATTCCAGTTAATACTCCACGTGCAAAGTCAATAAGAGGTGGAGGACATGCGGGTAGAGGGCGCCTAAGAGGTGGAGGCCCGACCCGTTAATATAATCGCTATGATTTGGCTGAGGCCGATACACCAAATGGTGTCGTTACAGGTACGATCCCGATTTGTTATAAAAAGGATATTTTTCCTTAATTTGATTCGGATCTGAATATTGAGGCGAGTCCTCCTATTATGCTCCGCATATGGGTGAGCTTCGTAATTTTGTGACCCACTTATATATTTATCCATGTTGGGAGATTTGAATATGTGAGCCCGTGTCTGTCATTTTTATTTTTGAGCACCATTGAGGGCTATAAGTCTAAAAAGTAACTTTTATTATTCATTACAGTGGGTTTGATGTGTTTCGGAATAATTGATTCCAATTTTATGAATTATATGCCCTACCTGTATGAGGGTTCATTATGTATTATGAAAAATATTTATGAAATTTATTGAAAAGAAGAAAAGAAAGGAAATTGAAAATTTCAGTTGGCACAATGTGCAAAATATTTTTGATTCGGAGTTGAGGATGAGATCCTCGTATTTTTATATGATGTGAAATATTTAAACCAGGTTACAAGCTGCGGTGGAAGTTGTATAAGGACAAGGTCCTTATGGTAAAATATTCATGAGTTTAAAATTTCCCCTTTGTGAGATTTAATTTGTACAATAGCATTAATAGGGAGTCATGCATGTTAGGCTTATTTAATAGTTCTTGTATAATTTCTGTGCATATTCAACCATTTTCGTACTATAAACATTGAGTTTTAGCCTATGAGGCGAGCGCCCAGGTGGTGTACAAAAAGTTATGACTATTATACTAGAGGCAGTCCGGAAGAGTTGGAAAAATTTGTTCTTCGCGATCGCGGGAGAATGGCCGCGATCGCATAGAGTAAAAAAATACTAGAATAATTTTATGCTTCGCGATCGCTGGAGTTTGGCTGCGATCGCATAGAGGAAATGACTGGGCAGCATATTTAAGTTCTGAAAATGGGACTTCCCATTTTCCATCTTTGACGATTTGGAGCTCGGGGAGATTTTCAAGGAAAACATCGGGCAAGAGTTCTTAACTCAATTTTTGTTAAATTACCCGAATCTATTATTATTTTTATCATTAAATTAGTGTTTTGGGTTGAAAATGGTAGAAGTTTTATAGACTTTAAATTGAAGAATTGGAGGTCGATTCGTTATCGGAATTTGATAAGATTTGTATGGTTGAACTCGTAACGGAATGTGTGTTCGGATTTCGTAAACATTCCACCAGGTTCCGAGGGGCGGGCCCCACGTTAATTTTTCTTGACTTTTTGGAATAAATTTTTAAGTCGACGTATTATTATCCGGAATTATTTTCGATGAATTTTAATGAAGTTATACAATTAATTTGGATAGATATAAGCGGTCCGGAGGTCAATTCAAGCAAGAAGGCGATTTTGGAATATCGACATAACTTCAAAAAGGTAAGTGTCTTGCTTAACCTCGAGTGGGGAAAATACCCCTTAGGCATTAAGTATTATGTGCAAATAGTGTAATTGAAAACCATGTACACGAGGTGACGAGTACGTACTTGGTTTATATGTGCAAATTTCGTTTATTAAAATCCTTAGACGCCCTTAGGTATTAAATTGGAAATTATTGACACTTATTAAATCCTCTATTTTTCATGCCTAGATCCTTGTTTGTTGAAATTGTTTTATACGATGATTTGGTGTGATTGCCACCTTGATTTTATGTGAAATATTATTTTGTTGAGCTGTTCACTTCCAGATATTTTTGTTAAGATTTTGTGCACATTATGGTCGAGCCATGAGCTCCTTATTGTGGAAAATAATGTACTGTTGATTTCTGTGGCAAGTTGTAATATTTGGGCACTTGATGTGCAATTTGTGATATGTTGTAAGATTTGAGCACTTGATGTGCAATTTATGATATGTCGTAAGATTTGAGCATTTGATGTGCAATCTGTGATATGTTATAAGATTTGTGCACTTGATGTGCAATTTGTGAAATGTTATAATATTTGGGCATTTGAGGTGCAAGTTGTGAAATGATGTGGTATTTGGGCACTTGAGGTGCGATTTGTCAAATATTGTGATATTGATACGCATGCGGTGAGATAAGGGTGGCTTGAAGCGCGTGGATAGTAGGGAAACTACTAGAAGTCATGCGGTGATATAAGGTCAGGGTGTTGAAACTGTAGTGTCCCGACCGGTCGTTTTGAGAATTTAAATCCCGTCCGGTGACATAAGGCCCTTAGCAACTTCGTATTATAGGCCTTGACTTGCGTGCGTGGTTGAATTCAATTATCGGGTGATTTTCGAGTGCTTAACGTATCAAAATTTGGATTTGAGTTGCTGCTGAAGTCTTCAGGCATCTGTCATTTTCGCACATGCGGTGGAGAGACCGCAGGTGCGTGATCGCACATGCGGGGAGGCAAGCGCAGAAGCAGGAAAATGGAGGAGTGCCAGGGGTCGCAGGTGGGGGGTGAATTCCGCATCTACGATGCCCGCAGATGCCTTAGGGTCATCGCAGGTGCGCAAGGTCCGTAGAAGCGGAAGGGATTTCCGCAGGCGCGCACGCACAAGTGCGGCCCTTTCATTGCAGGTGCGAAGGCAGAGGGGGTAAGTGATTTGCGTAGATGTGCACTTTTTGGCCGCACAAGCGCACCCGCAGGTGCGGAAATACCTGGGCAGTGGTTAAAACCGAAGGGCTTCGCGATTTTTGTCATTTTTTGGACCTTGCAACTCGGTTTAGGGCGATTTTTAAGAGCATTATCGAGAGATTTCTTGAGGTAAGTCCCTTGTGCTTATTTTTGATCAATGATCATGCTTCCCCATGTATTTTCCCACCTAGTTAGTGTATATTTAAGGTGAAAATTGAAAGTTGGAGGCTATGGATTTGGGGAAGTTGGATTGTGAATTTGGAGGACCATTTGGTGTCGGATTTTAGTAAATTTGATATGGTTAGACTCGTGAGTGAATAGGATTTCAGATTTTGTGATTTTTACCCGATTTCGAGATGTGGGCCAGTGTCGACTTTTTAGGGCGAATTTCAGAATTTTTGTTAAAGTATTGATTTAATTAATTAGATGAGTCTATTATGATTGTAATTATGATATGTAATTGCTTTTGGCTAGATTTGGGCCATTCAGAGCTGGATATTTGTTGAAAGGGCATTCTTACGGATTGATTGAGCTTGACTCGAGGTAGGTATCTTGCCTAAATTTGTGTGGGGAACTTCCCCTTAGGATTTGAGTCATCTATGTTGATTGTAGTCTGTGTACGCGAGGTGACGAGTGCGTGCTCGGAATTATTTGTGGAAAATTGGCCTTTTAGGGTTCTTATGTTCTTATATTCACCGTGTATGATGTTGTTTTTGATACATTTGAATTCCTATTTTCTAGGTTCACCTCCACATGCTTTGATTATAGATAATTGCTTTAGGATTCACTCTTACAGTTTATTTGACCCTTATTCGACTTAACCAAAGATTTTACCTCTTTTATCGTCGTGCTATATTTTTCATAACTGCTTATCTTTAATTGAAATCATTATTTTCTCATCTTATAATTGTTTAGTCTTAATTGGGGTTATGATTATCTTCCGCTGCTTATCCTTACTTGAATTGTTTAATATTTATCATAATTTCTCAACCTCAAAAGGAGTTTAGATAACCTATATCTTAGTTGATTTGCCATTATTTGGAACTATTTGACTCGTGTTGGCTTCTTATTGTTGACTTAAATATTATGGAATCGTTGCTACATTTTTGTTTTGTTTTCCCTTGTTAAGCTGTTCTCCTTGTGCCTAACATTCTTTACTGTGGTTATTTCTTGTGAATGAGTTCTATCGTTCTTGTGATTTAAATTCTTGAGTTGATTTGCTCGCCGTACTTTGCATTTCTATAATTATTGCTTTTGTACTCGTTGTGGTGATGTATAAGGTTTCTGTCGTGTTATAGTTGTTATCTCTGTTGTTTGCGCTGCATATTTAAATTGGGACTATGGACGTATTCCGAGAGATCCCCCAGCACTGCATATTTATTTTTTGACTACGGACGTATTCCGGGAGATCCCCCAGCACTGATATTTAAATTGGGACTACCGACGTATTCCGGGAGATTTCCCCCATACTACATAATTAATTCGGGACTACGGGATAATATCCTGGTAGATTTTCCCTGTGGTTATATCTGTGTTCGGAGCTGCTAATCTTCTATGCTTAGGTGTCACAGGGTGACTTATACTCGAAGGATATTACTTGAAAAGTTTATATTTGAAAAGTATTTATCTTGAAGGAACTATGTTTGAAGATATTTATTTGAAAGGGTTATACTTGAAAAGTTTTTATCTTGAGAGAACTATGTTTGAAGGCTAATTATTTGAAAAGTTTATATTTGAAAGGTTTTATGTTGAAAGAACTATGTTTGAAAGATATTTATTTGAAGGAAGTATATTTCAAAAATAATTTCTTATTGGAAAGGATTATATTCTAAAGACCTCAATTTAAAAACTTACGGGTAAAAGTTTACACTTGAAGGATTTGACTAATTTATTGGGGTTGTTGGCTGAGACCTGATGTGAAAACTATTGTAGCTGCTGAGTTACTACTTGCCTTTACTGTATTGTGATTTTTGGATTTGGGTTGTGTTTTCGTTCATTCTTCTGTGTCTTATTCTGGTGTTCCGCTGTTACTTCCTGTTTTTCCTTCCTTATTGCAGTTGCTATGTCGTTAGCCATATCGCGGGGTCCTTAGATAGATGTCATGTTCTGTCATCCCTATACTTATGCTTGTTCAGTTTATTAGACCAGTGGGTGTCTTGACTAGTCCTCGTCACTACTTCACCGAGGTTAGTTTTGATACTTACTGGGCATCGCTGTGGTGTGCTCATGCTACTCTTTTTCACAATTTGTTTTTTTGTACAGACCCAGGCATTTGTTCGTTAGCTAGCTGTGTGGACTGTCGCTGCGGAAACTCAAGGTAAACCTGCCGCTGCATTCGCAGGTTTCGGAGTCACCTTCTAGTTTTTGTTTTGCACTGTTTATTCTTATTTCTGGACAGTTGTATTTAGAAGTTTTCTAGCAAATACTTTGTAGAGCTTATGACTTGTACTACTGATTTTGGGAATTGTAAGAGATTTCTATTTATTTTGTTAGATGTTAATTAAATAATGTTGTTTCAATTAATGTTAGACTTACCTAGTCCCTAAGACTAGGTGCCATCACGATACCAAACGGAGGGAAAAATTGGGTCGTGACAATGCCATCAGAGCCCTAGGTTCATAGGTGCTACGAGTCATAAGCGAGTTTAGTAGAGTCTTGCGGATCGGTACGGAGACGTCTGTACTTCTCTTCAAGAGGCTACAGAACTATTAGGGCAATTTCATTTCCTTTATTCCTATCGTGCGAGTTCATTGATCTTGAAGTTTGAAATTTACCATTTCATTCTCTCACAAATGGTGAGGACACGAGCTGCGGTTCCTGATGACTTCACCCCCAGAGTAGATGCCGCTATGGTCAGAGGCAGAGGCCGATGAGGAGCACGTGCCGCAGCTAGGGCACCTAGCAGAGCAACAGTTGGGGAGCCGCCAGTAGTTCCAGTTGGGGGCAAGTACCGGAGGCGCGTGATATTACCCCGGACTTCAGGAGACTTTAGCACAGTTCCTGAGCATGTTTGGTATATTGGCTCAGGTGTGGATATTCCGGTTGCACCAGTTACTTCACAGACCGGGGGAGGAGCCCAGACTCTCGCCGCCTACACTCCAGAGCTGTGAGTTCACATTGGTCAAGTTCCAGGTGTCAAGGTAACACAAGCCGTGGTTCCAGTTTAGCTTATGGTCAGAGCAGCAGCATCCGAGGAAGGGCAGCTTAGATTTGCAAGGTTCAAGAGATATAACCCTCCTACATTCAGCGGTTTGGCTTTAGAGAGTGCACATGGTTTTCTGGAGGAGTGCCATAACATCCTCCACACTATGGATATTGTTGAGACGAGTGGGGTTGCTTTTACTATGTTTCAGCTTAAGGGAGCGGCTTATCAGTGGTGGCGGGCATATGAGATGGGTAGCCTAGCCGAGTTAGCTTCACTTACATGGGTTCAGTTATCAGAGATGTTCCTGAGAGAGTTTGTACCTCAGTCCCGTCGAGATGCATGGCGCACAGAGTTTGAGCAGCTGCGCTAGGGCACTATGTCAGTGTCAGAGTATGCCGTGAGATTTAGTGATTTGGCCAGGCATGCACGTGCTTTGGTCGCCACAATTAGAGAGCGTGTCTGTAGATTCATTGAGGGACTCAGGCATGATATTCAGTTCAGTATGGCTCGGGAGTTAGAGTCAGATGTTTCGTTTCAGCAGGTGGTAGGGATCGCTCGCTGTGTAGAGGACATGCGGGGCTATGAGAGAGAGTACAAGCGAGATCAAGAGAGAGAGAGGACATGGAGGTGAGGAGGCCTCGTAGACCGGAGAGATCTACTGGTCCTTATTTTGGAGGCAGGGTACGACATGGTAGAGGTTTTGTGGGTCAGCCAGTTCGGTTTGCACTTCAGGCTTCGCATAGTGTGTCAGGTGCTCATGGGTCTCAGAGTACCCGTACCACACAGTTCCCACAACCATGTCAGCATAAGGTTGCTTCGAGTATGGAGATACCATCCACAAGGTGAGAGATTGTCCTAGACTCAGGATAGGTGTGTCACAACAGAGTATTCAGGCGAGTAGAGGGCACCCAAGAGGGGAAGGCCCGACCCATTGATGTGTTTCATATAATAGGCTTGAGGCCACTGCACTAGATGATGTCATACAAGTATGCTTTTGATTTGTTACAGAGGGGCACCATTCGTATTTTGATTCGGTTCTGCTTATCGGGGCGAGTTCCCCTATTTGTTGTCCCACCTATGGGTGAGTTCATGACTTAGTATTATTTTTAGGTGTTTACCCCTGTTGGGAGACTCTATGAGTGGTAGCCCGTGTCTATCTTTTGTTTCTATTCATTATCGAAAGTTTTGAGACTAGAAGTGAATTCATGTTGTCCATTATGGCAGGTTTGATGTGATTCCTGAGTAAATTGGTTACGATTTGTGATTTGATACTCTACTAGGGTGAGGGTTTAGTAAGTGTTGTGATTTTATTGGCAGAATTGAATTAGTGGAATATTTCCATTGGTATGATGTGTATTCGACTTGTGATTCAGAGTTGAGGGTGAGACCCTCGCGATTCCATGTGATTTGATATGTTTGAACCGGGCAGAGTACCGTGGTGGAAGTTATATCAGGATGGGACCCTTGTGATTGTTCATATGATTTAATTCTTTCCTTGTTATATTGTTTTGTAGGTTAGTATTGATAGAGAGTTGTGCTTGTCGGGCTTGCTTAGTAGTTTCCTTATGCGTTTCTCTTTTCATATTCAGTCAATTGCATTCTGTGCTTCTTCAGTTTTAGCTTGCGGGGTGTGTGCCCAGTGGTGTTAGTTGTGACTTGTTGATTCGAGTGTATAGTTAAGAGGTCTTCGAGTTTCTTGTATCGTTGTCAGTGTTGTGGAGGTTTGAACAGGGTTATAACGGATATGAGGCTAATTACCTGTGATGGTTTTGATTACGGGCAACTATTGTGATCAGAAATGCTATTATGGGCCTATATATGGTGTGTCTTATTATATGGTCGTACCTTGTGGGTGTAGGCATGAGTTGTTACAACTGGTTAAGACTGATATCGATTATGGATTTAGAATCGGGTCTTTTGAAGACAAATGAAAGGTGAGAATTTTGATTCTAAGGCTTATCGGTGTTGATAGAAAGGATAAATTACAGTTGGGATGGTGTCGTTAGGCTTATGTGGATTGGGGTGACGTGGGGTCCCCCGCGGGTGTATGTTGAATATGTTCTTTCAGTGATTGAAGACTTCGCGGTGATTCTTAGCACGTTCGAGGATGAACGTTTGTTTAAGAGGGGAAGGATGTAACGACCCGACCGGTCGTTTTGAGAATTTAAATCCCATCCGACGACATAAGGCCCTTAATAGCTTCGTATTATGCTCCTTGACTTGCGTGCATGGTTGAATTCAATTATCGGGTGAGTTTTGAGTGCTTAACGGATCAAAAGTTGGATTTGAGTTGCTGCTGAAGTCTTCAGGCATCTATCATTTTCGCACATGTGGGGAGGCAAGCGCAGAAGCAGAAAAATAGAGGAGTGCCAGGGGTGGCAGGTGCGAGGTGAATTCCGCATCTGCGATGCCTGCAGATGCGTTAGGGTCATCGCAGGTGCGCAAGGTCCGCAGAAGCGGAAGGGATTTCCGCAGGCGCGCACGCGCAGGTGCGGCCCTTTCTCGCAGGTGCGAAGGCAGAGAGGGTAAGTGATTTGCGCAGATGCGCACTTTTTGGCCGCACAAGTGCACCCGCAGGTGCGAGCCTAGGCTCCGCAGGTGTGGAAATACCTGGGTAGTTGTTAAAACCAAAGGGCTTCGCGATTTTTGTCATTTTTTGGACTTTGCAACTCGGTTTAGGGGCGATATTTGAGAGCATTGTCGAGAGAGTTCTTGAGGTAAGTCCCTTGTGCTTATTTTTGATCAATAATCATGCTTCCCCATGTATTTTTCCACCTAGTTAGTGTGTATTTAAGGTGGAAATTGGAAGTTGGAGGCTAGGGATTTGGGGAGTTGGATTGTGGATTTGGAGGACCATTTGGTGTCGTATTTTAGTAAATTTGATATGGTTAGACTCGTGAGTGAATAGGATTTCAGATTTACTGACTTTTACCCTATTTCGAGACGTGGGCCCGTGTCGACCTTGTAGGGCGAATTTCGGAATTTTTGTTAAAGTATTGATTTAATTAATTAGATTAGTCTATTATGATTGTAATTATGTTATGTAATTGCTTTTGGCTAGATTTGGGCCATTCAGAGCTGGATATTTGTTGAAAGGGCATTCTTACGGATTGATTGAGCTTGACTCGAGGTAGGTATCTTGCCTAAATTTGTGTGGGGAACTTCCCCTTAGGATTTGAGTCATCTATGTTGATTGTAGTCTGTGTACGCGAGGTGACGAGTACGTGCTCAGACTTATTTGTGGAAAGTTGGCCTTTTAGGGTTCTTATGTCCTTATATTCACCGTGTATGATGTTGTTTTTGACACATTTGAATTCCTATTTGCTAGTTTCACCTCTACATGCTTTGATTAGAGATAATTGCTTTCGGATTCACTATTACTGTCTATTTGACCCTTATTCGAATTAACCAAAGATTTACCTCTTCTATCGTCGTGCTATATTTTTCATAACTGCTTATCTTTAATTAAAATCATTATTTTCTCATCCTATAATTGTTTAGTCTTAATTGGGGTTATGATTATCTTCCGCTGCTTATCCTTACTTGAATTGTTGAATATTCCTCGTAATTTCTCAACCTCAAAAGGAGTTTAGATAACCTATATCTTAGTTGATTTGCCATTATTTGGAACTATTTGACTCGTGTTGGCTTCTTATTGTTGACTTGAATATTGTGGAATCGTTGCTATAGTTTTATTTTGTTTTCCCTTGTTAAGATGTTCTCCTTGTGCCTAGCATTCTTTACTCTGGTTATTCCTTGTGAATGAGTTCTACCATTCTTGTGATTTAAATTCTTGAGTTGATTTGCTCACTGTACTTTGCATTTCTGTCATTGTTGCTTTTGTACCCGTGGTGATGTACGAGGTTTGTGTCGTGTTATAGTTGTTATCTCTGTTATTTGCGCTGCATATTTAAATTGGGACTACGGATGTATTCCGGGAGATCCTCCAGTACTGCATATTTATTTTGGGACTACAGACGTATTTCGGGAGATCCCCCAGCACTGCATATTTAAATTGGGACTACGGACGTATTCCGGGAGATCCCCCTGTCTTGCATATTTACTTTGGGACTACAGACGAATTTCAGGAGATGCCCCAGCACTGCATATTTATTTTGGGACTACGGACGTATTTCGGGAGATCTCCCCCGTACTGCATAATTAATTCGGGACTACGGGACGATATCCCGGTAGATTTTCCCTGTGGTTATATTTGTGTTCGGAGCTGCTAGTCTTCTATGCTTAGGTGTCACAGGGTGACTTATACTCGAAGGATATTACTTGAAAAGTTTATATTTGAAAAGTATTTATCTTGGAGGAACTATGTTTGAAGATATTTATTTGAAAGGGTTATACTTGAAAAGTTTTTATCTTGAAAGAACTATGTTTGAAGGTTAATTATTTGAAAAGTTTATATTTGAAAGGTTTTATGTTGAAAGAACTATGTTTGAAAGATATTTATTTGAAGGAAGTATATTTCAAAACTAATTTCTTATTGGAAAGGATTATATTCTAAAGACCTCAATTTAAAAGCTTACGGGTGAAAGTTTACACTTGAAGGATTTTACTAATTTATTGGGGTTGTTGGCTGAGACCTGATGTGAAAACTATTGCAGATGCTGAGTTACTACTTGCCTTTATTGTATTGTGATTTTTGGATTTGGGTTGTATTTTCGTTCATTCTTCTGTGTCTTATTCTGGTGTTCCGCTGTTACTTGCTATTTTTTCTTCCTTATTGCAGTTGCTATGTTGTTAGCCATATCGCAGGGTCCTTAGATAGATGTCATGTTTTGTCATCCTTATACTTATGCTTGTTCAGTTTATTAGACCAGTGGGTGTCTTGACTAGTCCTCGTCACTACTTCACCAAGGTTAGTCTTGATACTTACTGGGCACCGCTGTGGTGTGCTCATGCTACTCTTCTGCACAATTGTTTTTTTATGTGCAGACCCAGGTATTTGTTCGTTAGCTAGTTGTGTGGACTGTCGCTGTGGAGACTCAAGGTAAACCTGCCGCTGTGTTTGCAGGTTTCAGAGTTACCTTCAAGTTTTCTTTTTGACTGTTTATTCTTATTTCTCGACAGTTGTATTTAGAAGTTTTCTAGCAAACACTGTGTAGAGCTTATTACTTATACTACCGGTTTTGGGAATTGTAAGATATTTCTATTTATTTTGTTAGATGTTAATTAAATAATATTATTTCAATTAATGTTAGGCTTACCTAGTCCCTAAGACTAGGTGCCATCATGATACTAAACGGAGGGAAAAATTTGGGTCATGACAGGAACGCATGCGGTAAGATAAGTGTGGCTTAAAACGCGTGGCTAGTAGGGGAACTACTAGAAGTCATGTGGTGTAATAAGGATGGCTAAAACGCGGGATGCTATTTCGGGAAAAATAATTTCTTTAAAATTAAATGTGAAGGCTCCCGCGGTGATATAAGGAAATGAGATATTGTGAATTTATTTATGATTTGGGACTACAAGGCGTTACCTCGGGAGTGTCCTGTTGATATTTCTTTATTTATGTTCTTGCCTTGGGTGATTTTGTTTCATTTAATATGTAAATTCTTGTCTTTTTCCGTGATTTACCAGTTGACTTTATTATTATGTGTTTTGTGCTCCTAGTTGTATTGTGTTGTCTTTGGCTTTTTAGTACGAGACTCTGAAGAAGTATATTTCTGGTTTTTCTTACTGATTTTGGATGATTGAGTTATTTTAAATAGAAGGAATTATTATTATATTTTAAATTAAATAGTTTTACAACAAAACCAGTAGTTTATCTGATACTTTAATTTAAGTGCAATGTTATTTTTTTCGCCCAAATGATTCCAAAAAAATAAATTCAATTCTTTGTTGATTTCTTACTTGATTTAAAAACTCTAAACTCACTTTAGTGAAAATAAATTGATCATATGGATCTTATATACATTTAGGATATTGGCATGTGAATTGTCTGTGTAGTTGTGATATGAAATTAGGGCACGAGGTGCCGGAAAAATTTGATGATTTAATTATGGGCACGAAGTGCCGTGGAGATATGAAAAATGGGCTGAGACCCGTATTTATGAAAAATATGAAACTGGGCTGAGACCCGTATTTTTATGATTATAAAATGAGGTGTCACATGGTAACTTTTTAATTGAAGAATTATATTCAAAATAATTTTTTGGAAGGATTTTTATTTAGAATATGAAAGAATTATATTTGAAAGATATTTATTTGAGAAAAATTATATTTGAAAGAAAGTTATTTGGTAGAATTATATGTGAAAGATATTTATTTGAAGAATTTGATTTAATTGGGTGTACTTGTATTTATTATTTGTTGTGCGATATTAAATGGTATTTTGTTGTCTTGCTGAGCATATCACTGGTTGTTTTATGATGTCCTTATTGTTATCTGTTTCCTACTATCTTGTATATTATATTGCACAAGCTATTAGACTAGTGAGTGTCTTGACTGTACCTAATCTCTAATCCACTGAGGTTAGTCTTGATACTTACTGGGTACCGACCGTGGTGTACTCATACTACACTTCTACATATTTTTGTGCAGAGCCAGGTATTGGAGATATCGGACTTGAGCAGAGTTAAAGCAGGACCATAAGGATTCAAGGTAGAGCTGCTTGGTTGTCGCAGTCCCTTGGAGTCTTTTTATTTCATTGTACTATTAATTTTTAATCAAACAATATTGTATATTCGGTCCTCGTGATCATTTCATGTATTCAGTTAGAGTTCGTGACTCAGTACTACCAGTCTTGGGAGGTTGTATATTTCTATTTATTCCGCCGTTAGTTTTGGTTACTTATTTAATTCAAAAAGAAAAATGGCTTCAAAATGTAATAGAAATTGGCTTACCTAGTCTTAGAGACTAGGTGCCATCACGACGCCTGTGGTGGGATTTTGGGTCGTGACAACGAGGTAAGTGTCGTGGTTAACCCTGACTTGAGGGAATAGAACCCCTGAATTATTTGCTTTGTGAATTTCATATGCAACGATGTATAGGCAAGGTGACAAGTGCCTATACTTTGTCAATTTAATTGTTTGCTTAATTATTTAAACATCTTAAATTATTTTAAGACATGAATTAATTGTTTTAAGACAGGATTATCTTGACAGCTGTCATGAGAAATTGCAGAACAAGGGTATAGTTGAGACCAATGGGGTCGATTTTGCTGTATTTCAGATGACGGGTTCCTCCAAGAGGTGGTGGAGAGATTATATGTGGACCAGACCAGCTGGGTCGCCTGCATTGCCTTGGGATCAGTTCTCACGGCTATTTCTAGAGAAGTTCCTCCCTATCACATTGAGAGAGGATTACTGCATGCAATTTGAGCGTCTACAATAGGGCAGCATGACTGTTACTCAGTATGAGTCCCGTTTTGTGGATCTAGCCCACCATGCTCTCCTTTTACTTCCTATCGAGGGAGAGAGAGTGAGGAGATTTATTGATGGAATAACTCACCCTATCAGGCTTCAGATGGCCAAGGAGACCAGAAGTGAGATTTTCTTTCATACGGAAGCTAACGTTGCTAGGAGGATCGAGATGTTTCTTGCATAGGATAGAGGGCAGGGGTCTGATAAGAGGCCTCGTCAGTTCGGTGGGTTTAGTGGTGCCTCGTTTGGAGGCAGTGGTAATTTTTGTAGGGGTCATACTCCTAGGACGTTTCATTCAGCACTTCAGACATCTCATGGTGCTTCAGCGAGTTATGGTCCTATTATGCCTTACTCTGGGTAGCCAGCATTTAGTAAACATTCAGCTCCTATTAGTGCACCACCACTCCAGAGTCACTACAGTGGTTATCCGGCCAGTTCGGGTCAGCTTCAGCTTCAGCAACCACGACAGCAGGATGGGTGTCATGAGTGTGGAAATATTGGTCACATCAAGAGGTATTGCCCTAGGTTGTCGAGAAACAGATCTCGACAGGATTCTCGTGCCATCGTACCGGTACCGGTTGCCTCACCGCCTGCTCAACTAGCTAGAGATGGAGGTCAGGCTGTTAGAGGTGGAGGCCAGCCAGTTAGAGGTCATCCCAGAGACGCGGTTCAGAGTGGTGGGGCCCAACCCCGATTTTATGCTTTTCCAGCTAGGCTTGAGGACGAGTCATCCGATGCTATGATCACAGGTATTGTTCCAGTTTGACATAGAGATGCTTCAGTTTTATTTGATCCAAGATCTACTTATTCCTATATGTCTTCCTATTTTGCTTCATATTTGGTTGTGCCTTATGATTCTCTGAGTGCTTTTGTGTGTGTATCTACACCGGTGGGAGACTCTGTTGTAGTAGATCATGTCTATCGTTCGTGTGTGGTTACTATTGGTAATCTTAAGACTAGTGTGGATCTTCTACTTCTTGACATGGTAGAGTTTGATGTTATCTTGGGTATGGATTGGCTGTTACCTTATCATTCTATATTGGATTTTCACACCAAAACGGTGACCTTAGCCATGCCGGAGTTACCTCGACTAGAGTTGAAAGGGACTCTTGGTCATTTTATCAGCAAGGTTATCTCTTATGTGAAAGCTCGGTGTATGGTCGAGAAGGGGTGTCTAGCTTAATTGGCTTATATTCGTGATCCCAGCGCGGAAGTTCCTTATATGGATTTAGTTCTAGTTGTCCCTGAATTTCTAGATGTATTTCCTGCAGATCTGCCGGAATGCCGCCCGATAGAGATGTTGATTTCTGTATTGATTTAACTTCGGGCACTCAACCCATTTCTATTCTACCATACCGTATGGCCCAGCCGGAGTTGAAAGAATTAAATGAGCAATTACAAGACTTGCTTGATCAGGGATTCATTAGACCCAGTGTCTTGCCTTGGGCTGCACCAGTACTATTTGTAAAGAAGAAAGATGGCTCTATGCTGATGTGTATAGATTATCGGCAGTTGAACCAGGCCACTATCAAAAACAAATATACGTTGCCTAGAATTGACGACTTATTCGATCAGCTTCAGGATGCCAAGGTGTTTTCAAAGATCGACTTGAGGTCTGGTTACCGTCAGTTGAAGATTAGGGCATCTGATGTCCCTAAGACAGCTTTTCGAACTCGGTATGGGCATTACGAATTCCTAGTGATGTCATTTGGGTTGACAAATGCCCAACATCATTTATGGATTTAATAAATCGGGTGTTCAAACCCTATTTGGATTCTTTTGTAGTTGTATTCATTGATGATATCTTGATTTACTCCAGCAGTCGAGAGAAGCATGAGCATCATCTTCGGAGTGTGCTTCAAACTTTGAAGAATAATTAGTTATATGCCAAATTTTCAAAATGTGAATTTTAGTTAGACTCAGTTGCCTTTTGGGGCATGTTGTATCGCTAGAAGGCATAAAGATGGATCCTAAGAAGATTGAGGCTGTTCAGAATTGGCCTAGACCTGCTTTAGGTTATTATCGTCGGTTTGTGGAAAGGTTTTGATCTATAGCAAGCCCATTGACCAGACTGACCCAGAAAGGTACCCCATTCAGATGGTCATACGAGTGTGAGTTGTGCTTTTAGAAGCTCAAGACTGCTTTGACTACAGTGCCAGTGCTGGTATTACCCACAGATTCAGGCAGTTGAAAGTTCACGAGAAGAATTATCATGTTCATGACTTTGAATTGGCAGCCATTTTTCACGCACTGAAGATTTGAAGGCATTACCTCTACGGTGTCTCGTGTGAGGTATTTACTAATCATCGTAGCCTTCAATATATGTTCAAACAAAAAGATCTTTACTTGAGGTAGAGAAGATGGTTGGAGTTATTGAAAGATTATGATATCACCATTTTGTATCACCCCGAAAAGGCCAATGTGGTGGCCGATGCTTTGAGTAGAAAGGTTGTGAGTATGGGCAGCCTTGCTTATATTTTGGTTGGTGAGAGGCCATTAGCTGCAGATGTTAAGACTTTGGCTAATTAGTTCGTGAGGTTAGATATTTCAGAACCTAGTTGGGTTCTAGCTTGCACAGTCGCTCGGTCTTCTTTATATAAGCGCATCAGAGAGAGGCAGTATGATGATCCTCATTTACTTGTCCTTAAGGACACGGTGCGGCACGGTGATGCCAAACAGGTTGCTGTGGGGGAAGATGGAGTTCTGCGAATGCAGGGTCGTATTTGTGTGCCTAATGTGGATGGGCTTCGTGAATTAATTCTTGAAGAGGCACACAGTTCCAGGTATTCTATTCATCCAGGTATCGCCAAAATGTATCAAGATTTGCGGCAACATTATTGGTGGAGGAGAATGAAAAAGGATATAGTTGCATATGTAGCTCGGTGTCTGAATTGTCAGCAAGTCAAGTACTAGCATCAAAGACCTGGTGGTTTGTTTAGAAGTTAGAAGTTCCCGAGTGGAAGTGGGAGCGTATCACTATGGATTTTGTTGTTGGGTTCCCACGGACTCAGAGAAAATTTGACGCAGTTTGGGTCATTGTGGACAGGTTGACCAAGCCAGCACATTTCATTCCAGTGGAAGTTACCTATTCTTCAGAGCGTTTAGCTGAAATTTACATTCGTGAGATTGTCCGCCTTCATGGTGTGCCCGTGTCTATTATTTCAGATCGAGGTACGCAGTTTACCTCACACTTCTGGAGGGCTGAGTTAGGCACGTGGGTTGAGTTGAGCACAACATTTTATCCACAGACAGATGGACAGTCAGAGCGCACCATTCAAATATTGGAAGATATGCTTCGCGCTTGTGTTATAGACTTTGGAGGTTCTTGGGATCATTTCTTGCCACTTGCGGAGTTTGCCAATAATAATAGCTACCAGTCGAGCATTCAGATGGCTCCATATGAAGCATTGTACATGAGGGGATATAGTTCGCCAGTTGGCTGATTTGAACCGAGAGAGGCTCGGTTGATGGGTACCGATTTGGTACAGGATGCCTTGGATAAGGTCAAAATTATTCAGGATAGACTTCACACAGCTCAGTCTAGGAAAAAGAGTTATGACGACCGCAAGGTTCGTGATATTGTATTCATGGTTGGAGAAAGAGTATTGCTCTGGTTGTCACCTATGAAAGGTGTAATGAGGTTTGGAAAGAAGGGCATGTTGAGCCCTAGGTATATTAGACCCTTTGAAATTCTTGAAAGGGTGGGTAAAATAGCCTACAGACTTTCACTACCACCTAGTTTATCAGTAGTTCATCCGGTGTTCTATGTGTCTATGCTCCAGAAATATCATGGTGATCCGTCCCATGTATTAGATTTCAGCTCAGTCCAATTGGACAAAGATTTGACTTATAAAGAGGAGCCAGTAGCTATTCTAGCCTGGCAGGTCCGACAGTTGAGGTCTAAGAGTTATCCATCAGTTCGAGTGCGATGGAGAGGTCAGCCGGTAGAAGCATCTACCTGGGAGTCTGAGTCGGACATGCGGAGTAAATATCCACACCTTTTCACCAGCTCAGGTACTTTTCTAATTCCGTTCGAGGATGAATGTTTGTTTTAGAGGTGTAGAATGTGATGACCCAAAAGGTAATCTTTAAATTTAATAATTAATTATATGTTCTAAGACCTCGAAAAGAATTATTTATCATTCCTCGACTTGCGTACGCAGTCCGTATAATTTTCTGAAAAGTTTTTATATGAAAAATTGATTAAAATGTGAAATAGAGCCTTAAAACTCAACTGAGTTGACTTTGGTCAATATTTTGAGCAAAGGGATCCGGATCAGTATTTTGATAGTTCCGATAGGTCCGTATTGTGATTTGGGACTTGGGCGTATGCCCGGAATTTAATTTGGAGGCCCCTAACTCAAGTTATGACCATTTAACGGAAACTAGAAATTTAAAGGCTAAAGATTTCCAAGTTTGACCACCGAGTTAACTTTTTGATATCGGGCCGGAATCTGATTCTGGAAATTTGAATAGTTCCGTTATGTCATTTATGACTTGTATGCCAAATTTGAAGTCATTCCGGATTCATTTAATATGTTTCGGCACAAGATTTGTAAATTGAAAAGTTTGAAAACTTAAAATTTCGAATCGAGGTGTGAATTGTAATTTCAGCGTTGTTTGACGTGATATGAGACCCCGAGTAAGTCCGTATTATGTTATGGGACTGGTTGGTATATTCGGACGGGGTCCCAAGTACCCGAGTGTGATTCGAATCGAAATCGGAACAAGAATTGGACTTAAGCAAAATCTGAAAGTTTGCTGCTTCTGGTGCCTTCGCTTCTGCGAAGTCTTGGCCGTAGAAGCGAGCTCGCAGAAGCGAGCCATGCCTCGCAAAAGCGGACAGTCCGCAGAAGCGGATGGGTTATCGCAGAAGCGGCCCACGTGTCGCAGAAGCGGGAAAGGGGGAAGGGGCAGCCTTGCGCAGATGCGGACTCCTCTTCGCAGAAGCGAGACCAAAGATGCGAAAATTGGTCCGCATATGAGAAAAAGCTGGACAGAATAGATAAAATTGGGTTTTAGCCATCTTTACTCATTTTTGAGTTTTGAGTCCCGTATTTTTGCGATTCCAAAGAGGTGTTTTAACGACTTTGAATTGGGTAAGTGTTCTATAATCAAAAGTGATTATATTTCATAAATCCATGTCTGTATTCATCATTTATTTCGGATTTATATGGAAGAAATTGAAATTTTTGTAAAACTGTCCAAAACGAAAAATTAAGATTTGAAGATCCATTTGACATCGGAATTTGGTAATTTTTGTATGGTTGGACTCGTCTCGATACGGGTGTTCGGATTTCGTAAGTTTTTCCGAGATTCAAGACGTGGGCCCCACTGATGATTTTTGAGATGAATTTCGGATTTTAATCCGAAAAATTAGTAAATTCGTATGGAATTAATTCCTACAATTTTTATTGAGTATATTGAATTGTTTATGACTAGATTTGAGGATTTCAGACACGAATTCGCGGGGCAAAGGTTTATTGGATTCTTGAACTTGGCTGCAAAACGAGGTAAGTGTCGTGGTTAACCTTGACTTGAGGGAATAGAACCCCTGATTTATTTGCTTTGTCAATTTCATGTGTATAGGCGAGGTGACGAGTGCCTATACTTTGTAAATTTAATTATTTGCTTAATTATTTAAACATCTTAAATTATTTTAAGACACGAATTAATTGTTATAATAATTGTTTCTCTCCTATTCCTTGTCAAATACTAATTCTTGAATTCCTGTAATAATTGTCACATATTTATTTGATTTATGTGTCTTAATTGCTACTTGACATTTAACATATTAAATATTATACTGCCTATTTTCTCCCTGATTTCCATAATTAATTGCTACTTGTCATTAGTTATTTCATAAATGAATTATAATTATTGTACGCCTTGATTCTTAATAGTTTCTCATTGAACGTGGTATTTATTGGAGTATTTTTATTATATTTAAGAGTTGTTAAAATATATAGGGGGATCGGGTTGCACGCCACAACGGAAATAAAAATAAATATATTGGGGGATCGGGTTGCACGCCGCAACAGAGTTGTTTAAAGTTTATATTGGGGGATCGGGTTGCACGCCGTAATAAATTTATTTAAAGTTTATATTGTCGGAGCGGGTTACACACCGCAACGGAAATTTATTGAGGAATTATATTAATGGGGCAGGTTGCACGTCGCAACAGAATTGATTGAAATGAATATATTGGAGGAATGGGTTGCACGCCGCAATATAATTAATTGAAATGAATATATTGGAGGATCGGGTTGCACGGCGCAACAGAAATTGATTGAAATAATAATTGGTTATGACTGTCGAGTTGGCTTCAATTGTTGAAAAGAGATACCTGTTTTATTTCTATTATTATTGTTGTTGTTATTATTATTATTATTATTATTATTATTATTATTATTATTATTATTATTATTATTATTATTATTATTATTATTATTATTATTATTATTATTATTATTATTATTATTATTATTATTATTATTATTATTATTATTGCGTACAGGTTAATGTAAGTGACCTGTCTTAGCCTCGTCACTACTTCGTCGAGGTTAGGCTCGGCACTTACCAGTACCTAGGGTCTGTTGTACTGATACTACACTCTGCACTTCTTGTACAGATTTTGAAATTGGTCCCAGCGGCGTACTATAGACTTGCTCGGATTTCAGCTACCCAGAGGAGACTTGAGGTATAACTGCACAACGTACGCAGTTCTGAAGTCCCCGTTTACTTTATTTTAGCTGTGTGTTTGTTTTTAGACAGCTTTCTTTTATTCAGACCCTAATTTGTATCATTCTAGAAGCTCGTGCACTTGTAACTCCAGTTCTGGAATGGTATTTAGATATCGCGATTATTGTGGATTATTTCAGATATTATTTTCGTATTTGTTTCCTTGGTATTAATTAATTTAATTTTTTTTAAAATGGCTAATTATATTCTAACGTTGGCTTGCCTAGCAAGTGAAATGTTAGGCACCATCACAGTTCCGAAGGTAGAAATTTTGGGTCGTGACAAAAGCTTATTGTTGTCAATTGATGATCAAATTAGGAGTAATAACTTATCTGGGACTAGAGTTTACAGGTTCACGATGCATTAAGCATATCGATCAAGGTCAAGACTATTGTAAATAAGAGCAAACTTTCAATAATAACACAACAATATTATTATTTGTGAGCAAAAATACATGAATTGGCTTGAATCGTGCTGGGCACTGTCCTAAGAAACTATTTCAGCAGTGTGAAATGTCTTCCCAGGATTAAACAAGCCTACCTCTATTTAAGAGTATACATGAATCAATAAAATATTAAATTACAAACCGAGCTGGTAAGAATAAAAGAAGAAAAATGACAACTAGATAATATAAAAGAAGGAGTAACCGTAGGAAATGTTGGAAGGAGGAAAGAGTGAAGACTTCTTGTGTGATGCTATTTCTTCAAGTATTTGAGACTATTTATAGGCACTTTTGCATGAAAGGATTTGATCACTTGTTAAAAGTCTTGATACTTGTTGTTGAAAGCCTTGCCACTTGTTAAAAGCCATGCCACTTGGCCATAAGTCTTCATAAAGAAGACACCAAATTTTTTGTCTTTTCACTTAAAAATAATCATTTGAAATTATTTATTACAATAATATCCCCCACATTTCAAAATATTATTTTATTCTCTTTCTAAAAATAGAAGAATAAACTTGCTGGATTTGTATGGTCTAAATGCAATAGATTTGGTGTGTTTTGGACTATGAACCAAACTTAGACCGATAAAGCTTGACCCACAGAATTACTGGTGAAATATAATATTTTTATGAACCAATAATTCTTATTGTAACTCAGAGATTTTATCAATCACATTTCGACCCTCACAATTTTACTGCTCAATGCGGTTTTGCGCCCAATAGGCCATACACGCGCCTGGTTATTCATAAAAGCTCTAAAGGCTAGGCCAAAATCTTATAGGAGCGGCCCCACTCCACTCTCATATAGGTAAATTAATCAAGTATATACTGCTTTTAAATACACCACCCATAAGGGATATGAATTCATGAAGAGTTATAACTCAACCTCTCAATTAGTAGCAGTCAAGCACTCTCTTTTAGTGCTTGAGTGCCAATATCAACTTGTTATTACCCATATGAACCTACTTCATGGGATCTCCAATCACATAGGCTGAGTTACCATCTCTATTGACAATATGTCGGCCTTAAGCCCATGTCTTTTGAGGTTTGAAGAATTAATTTTCTTCCCACAGGTTTAGTCAAAGGATCGACCAAATTTATCTCTGACTTCACATATTCAATGAAAATTATGCTATCTCTCAAAAATTATTTAACGACATCATGTCTCAATTTTATGTGTTTACCCTTACAATTATAAGATTTATTCCTTGCAATAGCTATTTCTGCCTGACAATCATAATGCATAGACACATGAGGCAATACGTGTGATGACCCAAAGTGTCATATTTAAATTTAATAAGTAATTCTGTGTTCTAAGACCTCGAAAAGCACTATTTATCATTCCTTGACTTACGTGCGCAGTCCGTATAATTTTCCGAAAAGGTTTTATGTGAAAAATGGAGTAAAATATAAAATAGAGCTTTAAAACTCAACTGAGTTGGGATCAGTATTTTAACAATGCCGGTAGGTCCATATCGTGATTTGGGACTTGGACGTACGCCCGAAATCGAATTCCGAGGTCCCTAGCCCGAGATATGGAATTTTGATGAAAATTAAAAGTTTGGAAGCTTAATGATTTTTAAGAATTTTCTGATGTTGGATTTATTGACACCGAGTCCGTATTTTGATTCCGGAGCCCGGTATAGGTCCACTATAATATTTATGACTTGTCTGTCGAATTTGGTGAGAAACGGAGTTGATTTGATGTGATTCAGACGTCCGGTTATGAAAATTTAAGTTTTAAAATTTTCTTGAAAATATCATTCGATTTGGGGTTCAATTCGTAGTTCTAGGTGTTATTTTGGCAATGTGATCACGCGAGCAAGTTTGTATGATGTTTTAGGTTTTTTGTGCATGTTTGGTTTGGAGCCCTGAGGGCTAGGGTGAGTTTTGGATAGGCCACAGGATGATTTTGAACTTAGAAAATCTGGTTTTTTTGAGCATCAGCAGTCATCTGGTTTCCTTCTATGCGATCACGTGGCTACATCCGCGATCGCGAAGGCTTGTTGAACACTGATGAAAATTTGAACTATGCGATCACATAGTATTGTACGCGATCGCACAGTTGGAGAAGCTAAGGCATCGCGAACGCGTAGGCAAAGCCGTATTTGCGTAAAAGGAATGAGGCAGAGGCTGAAGCACAAAGTTTGTGCTATGCGATCGCACAAGGTGGTCTGCGATCGCGGAAGGCAGAGAAGCTATGCTTCGCGTTCGCATAAGCCCTTACGCGTTCGCGTAGAGCAAAAAGCTGGGCGTCGCGATCGCGGAGAGTAAAATGAACCCGGGCGAAAGTTGTTCTACGCGATCGCGAACGAATTTCCGCGATCGCGATGCGTAAAAATCTGAAAAACAGAACTTAAGTTCTGAAAATAGGATTTCGACCCATTTTCAACCATTTCCAATTTTTGAGCTCGGGTAAGGTGATTCTTAGGCGATTTTTACGGGAAAATATTAAAGTAAGTGTTCCTTATCCTATATTGATAATATTTTATGATTCCATACTCATTTACATCATGAATCCGTGAATTTATGGAAGAAATATCAGATTTTTATAAAATCTTTCAAAAACGAAAATTTAAGATTTGAAGGTCCATTTGACATCGGAATTGGATAAATTTTATATGGTTGAACTTGTATCGGAACGGTACTGACGAATATTAAAATGAATTTCGAATTTTTATCTGGAAAATTAGTAATTTTATATGGAATTAATTCCCATGATTCGTATTGAGTATATCGAATTGTTTGTGAATAGATTTGAAGCTTTTGGAGACAAATTTAAAAGGAAAAGCTGTGGTCGAGTAATTGATTGGAATTTGCAAAGCGAGGTAAGTGTCGTGATTAATCTTGACTTGACGGAATATAACCCTTAAATTATTTGTTATGTGAAATACATGTGCGATGTATAGGCGAGGTGACGAGTGTCTATACGTCGTCAAATAATTGTTTGCATAATTACTTGAAAAATCATAAATTATTTTAAATTATGAATTAATTATTATAATAATTGTTTCTCTCATATTCTTTGTCAAAAATTAATTCTTGAATTCCTGCATTAATTGTTACATGTTATTTGAATTATGTGTCTTAATTGTTATTTGACATTTAGCATATTAAATATTAAACTGCCTATTTTCTCCCTGATTTTCATAATAATTTGCGATTTGTCATTGTGTATTTCATAATTAAATCATAATTATTGTATGCTTGTTGTCTTATAATTTTATATTAATTATTGCATTTATTGTTGAAATTTCTTCTATAAGAATTGATAAATGAATATATTGGAGGAGCGGGTTGCACACCACAACAAAATTGATTGAAATGGATATATTGGAGGATCGGGTTGCACGCCGCAACATACTTATTAAAAGTTCATATTGGAGGATCGGGTTGCACGCCGCAACAGACTTATTTAAAGTCCATATTGGAGGATCGAGTTGCACGCCGCAACAAACTTATTTAAAGTCCATATTGGAGGATTGGGTTACACGCCGCAACAGACTTATTAAAAGTCCATATTGGAGGATCGGGTTGTACGCCGCAACAGACTTATTAAAAGTCCATATTGGAGGATCGGGTTGCACGCCGCAATAGACTTATTGCGGCATGCAATCCGATCCTCCAATATGGACTTTTAATAAGTCTGTTGCGGCGTGCAACTCGATCCTCCAATATGGACTTTTAATAAGTCTGTTGCGGCGTGCAACCCAATCCTCCAATATGGACTTTTAATAAGTCTGTTGCGGCGTGCAACCCGATCCTCCAATATGGACTTTTAATAAGTCTGTTGCGGCATGCAACCCGATACTCCAATATAGACTTTTTAATAAGTCTATTACGGCGTGCAACCCGATCCTCCAATATGGACTTTTATCAACTCTTATAGAAGAAAATTTTCCAATAAATGTAACAATTAATATAAAATTATAAGACAACAAGCATTCAATAATTATGATTTAATCATGAAACAAACAATGACAAATAGCAAATTATTATGGGAATCAGGGAGAAAATAGGCAGTTTAATATTTAATATGCTAAATGTCAAATAACAATTAAACACGTAATTCAAATAGCATGTAACAATTAATGCAGGAATTCAAGAATTAATATTTGACAAAGAATAGGAGAGAAATAATTATTATGATAATTAATTTATGATTTAAAATAATTTATGATTTTTCAAGTAAGCAGGCAAACAATTAATTTGACGACGTATAGACACTCGTCACCTCACCTATACGTCGTTCACATGCAATTCACATAACAAATAATTTAAGGGTTCTATTCCCTCAAGTCAAAGTTAACCACGACATTTATCTCGCTTTGCAAATTTCAATCAATTATTCAACCATAACTTTTCCTTTTAAATTTGTCTCCAAAAGCTTCAAATTTATTCACAAACAATTTGATATATTCAATACGAATATTAGGAATTAATTCTATATGAATTTACTAATTTTTCGGATAAAAATCTAAAATTCATTAAACTATTCGGCAGTGGGACCCACATCTCAAATCTCGGAAAAACTTACGAAATCCGAACACCCATTCTGAGACGAGTCCAACCATACAGAAATTATCCAATTTCAATGTCAAATGGACCTTCAGATCTTAAATTTTGGTTTTTGGAAGATTTTAGAAAAATCTGATTTTTCTTTCATAAATTCACGGATTCATGATGTAAACGAGTATGGAATCATGAAATATAATCAATATAGGATAAGGAACACTTATCCCAATGTTTTCCCATGAAAATCGCCCAAAAATCGCCTTAACCGAGCTCAAAAATGGGAAGAAGTTGAAAATGGGAAGAAGTTGAAAATGTCCAGAACTTAAGTTCTGTTTCTGGGATTTTTACCCTTCGCGTTCGCGAAGGTAATCTCGCGATCGCGAAGCACAACTTTGTGCTGTCCAACTTTTACTCTTCGCGAACGCGAGGCTACTTCGCCAACGCGAAGCTTGCCTGGCTTGGGCTTCGCGAACGCGAAGGCAATTGACCTGGCCAGTCTCTTTCCCTTTGCGAACGCGAGGCTTCGATCGCGAACGCGAAGCTTCGCATCCCAAGCCTTCGCGAACGCGTTATCTCTGTTGCAAACGCGAAGCACAAAATGTGCCAGCCCCAATTTTCTCTTTGCGAACGCGAGACTCCCCTCGCGAACGCGAAGAAGGAAATCAGAAGCAGGTTTCTGCATTTTCCTCAAGTCCAAAAATAATCCGTTAACCACCCGAAACTAACCCGAGCCCTCGGGGCTCCAAAAAAAACATGCACCTAAGTCCAAAAATATCATACAAACTTGGTCGCGTGATCGAATCGCCAAAATAACACCAAGAACTACGAATCGGACACCAAATCAAAGGAAATTTTCAAGAAAACTTTAAAACTTATATCTTTACAACCGGGCGGCCGAATCTCGTCAAATCAACTCCGATTATCACCAAATTCGGCAGACAAGTCATAAATATTATAGTGGACCTATACCAGGCTCCGGAACCAGAATACGGACCCGAGGTCAATAAATCCAACTTAAGTAATTTCTTAAAAGTCATTAAGCTTTCAAGCTTTTAATTTTTCATCAAAATTCCATATCTCGGGCTAGGGACCTCGGAATTCGATTCCGGGCATACGCCCAAGTCCCAAATCACGATACGGACCTACCGAAATTGTCAAAATATTGATCCAGGTCTGTTTGCTCAAAATATTAACCAAAGTCAACTCAGTTGAGTTTTAAAGCTCTATTTTATATTTTAATCTATTTTTCACATAAAAACTTTCCCGAAAATTGTACGGACTGCGCACGCAAGTCGAGGAATTATACATGGTGTTTTTCGAGGTCTTAGAACACATAATTACTTATTAAATTTAAAAATAATATTTTGGGTCATCACATTCTCCACCTCTAAAACAAACGTTCGTCCTCGAACGAAGTTAGAAAAAGTACCTGAGCTGGAGAAAAGGTGTGGATATTTACTCCGCATGTCCAACTTGGACTCCCAGGTAGATGCCTCTACCGGCTGACCTCTCCATTGCACCCGAACTGAAGGATAACTCTTATACCTCAACTGTCGGACCTGCCGGGCTAGAATAGCCACCGACTCATCCTCGTAAGTCAAATCTTTGTCCAACTGGACAGAGCTGAAATCTAAACACATGGGATGGATCATCATGATATTTCCGGAGCATAGACACATGGAACACCAGATGAACCGCTGATAAACTAGGTGGTAATGCAAGCCTGTAGGCTACTTCACCCACACTTTCAAGAATTTCAAAGGGTCCGATATACCTAAGGCTCAACTTGCCCTTCTTTTCGAACCTCATTACACCTTTCCTAGGTGAAACCCGGAGCAATATTCTTTCTCCAACCATGAATGCAATACCACGAACTTTATGGTCGGCATAACTCTTTTGCCTAGATTGAGCTATACGAAGTCGATCCTGAATAATCTTGACCTTATCCAAGGCATCCTGTACCAAATCGGTACCCAACAACCGAGCCTCTCCCGGTTCAAACCAACCAACTGGCGATCGACATCGCCTTCCATATAATGCCTCATATGGAGCCATCTGAATGCTCGACTGGTAGCTAGTATTATAAGCAAACTCCGCAAGTGGCAAGAAATGATCCCAAGAACCTCCAAAGTCTATAACACAAGCGCGGAGCATATCTTCCAATATCTAAATAGTGCGCTCTGACTGTCCGTCTGTCTGTGGATGAAATATTGTACCCAACTCCATCCGCGTGCCTAACTCATGTTGTACAGCCCTCCAGAAATGTGAGGTAAACTGCGTACCTCGATCTGGAATAATAGACACGGGCACCCCGTGAAGGCGGACTATCTCACAAATGTATATTTCAGCTAACCTCTCTGAGGAATAGGTAACTGCCACTGGAATGAAATGTGCTGACTTGGTCAACCTGTCCACAATGGCCCAAACTGCATCAAAGTTTCTCTAAGTCCGTGGGAGCCCAACAACAAAATCCATAGTGATATGCTCCCACTTCCACTCAGGAATTTCTAACTTCTGAAGTAAACCACCAGGTCTCTGATGCTCAACTTAACTTGCTGACAATTCAGACACCGAGCTACATATGTTACTATATCCTTTTTCATCCTACTCCAACAATAATGTTACCGCAAATCTTGATACATTTTGGCGATACCTGGATGAATAGAATACATGGAACTATATGCCTCTTCAAGAATTAATTCACGAGGCCCATCCATATTAGGCACACAAATACGACCCTGCATTCGCAGAACTCCATCTTCCCCCACAACAACATATTTGGCATCACCGTGCCGCACCGTTTCCTTAAAGACAAGTAAATGAGGATCATCATACCGCCTCTCTCTGATGCACTCATATAAAGAAGACCGAGCGACTGTGCAAGCTAGAACTTGACTGGGTTCTGAAACATCTAACCTCACGAACTGATTAGCCAAAGTCTGAATATCTGCAGCTAATGACCTCTCACCAACCGGAATATACGCAAGACTGCCCATACTCACAGCCTTTCTACTCAAAGTATCGGCCACCACATTGGCCTTTTCGGGGTGATACAAAATGGTGATATCATAGTCTCTCAACAACTCCAACCATCTCTTCTGCCTCAAATTAAGATCTTTTTGTTTGAATAGATACTGAAGGCTACGATGATCAGTAAATGCCTCACACGAGACACCGTAGAGGTAATGCCTCCAAATCTTCAACGCATGATGGCTGCCAATTCTAAGTAATGGACATGATAATTCTTCTCATGAACTTTCAACTGCCGCGACACATATGCAATTACCTTTCCATCTTGCATTAATACTGCACCAAGCCCAATGTGAGATGCGTCACAATATACCATATACGATCCTGAACCTATGGGTAATACCGACACTGGTGCCATAGTCAAAGCGGTCTTGAGCTTCTGAAAGCTCAACTCACACTCGTCTGACCATCTGAATGGGACACCTTTCTGGGTCAATCTGGTCTTAATAGTTGTTCATAATCAATTACAGAATCGTCAATTAACTTCATATTAACAAAAATCTCATTTCAAACCTTCACAATACTAATAACGAGATGCGATACATGTAGACCTCATAATTATTTACCCAAATTAACGAGTCACATTTAACGCCACCTGGGCGGGCACCTACCTCGTAGGTTACAACTCAATATTACAACACGAATTTGGCAAGTATGCACAGAGAATTTCATACGAATATTTTTCAAATAAGCCTAGCAGGCATGACTCCCTATTAGTACTATAGTACAAATTTAATTTTCACTAGGGAGAATTTAAACACAAGAATTTTTTTATCACAAGGATCTCGTCCTTATATAACTTCCACCGCAGCTCATAGCCCAGTTTAAACATATCAATTTATTTTAAAACACGAGGACCTCAGCCTCAGTTCTGAATCACAAGAAATATGCACATCTTGCCAATCGATACTTTCCGTTTTCTCCTTTTAAATAACTTTCGTTAAACAAAATCACAACACATAGTGAACCCCACACCGGTAGGGCATATAATTCACAATTTGTAATTAATTATCCGGGAATACATCAGAACATACCGAAATAAGTACCAGAAAGGCACCTTTATCCTCACAGATCTTATTAGAGTCCATCATAGAATGATAGGTGTAGTTATCTCCATAAAACCTCCCAACAGAAGTAGACACATAAGTAGATTATAGAATTACGAAGCCAACTCATAAGTGGGGCACAATAGGAGGACTCGTCTTGATTCTCAGAACCGAATCAAGTTAAGAAAATTATTCCTTTATTTTAAATCGAGGTCGTACCTATAACGACACTATCTGAAGTAACGACCTCCACCATACCATAAAACAAATATAACAACGGCTGGGTCTCCACCTCTAGGACGCCTTCTATCCGCCTGTCCTCCATCCTTAACTGGTCGTATGGGTGGTGTAGTAACTGCAATGGGGCATGTAGCCTGAGTGCTTTGATGAAATATGCCTCTCCCAAGTTTGGGACAATTTTCTCATGATGTGCCTAGTATCGCCGTATTCATAACAACCCCTTTGCGGGTTTGGCTGCTCATATTGAGTCCGTGCCAGATGACTGGAATAACCATCGTAGGAAACTCATGCCGGTGGTGCATTAAAAGAACTTACCGGAGCACCCCGGGTAATACGATGTGCGGACTGGGCTGGCCGACTGCCCGAGCCCCTGCCATAATGATTCTTTCAATAGAATCCACTGAATCCCCCAGAACTTCGAAGCGTCTTGGTTTCCTTATCTTGGCAATTGCTACTACTAGCGGAAATGAAGTATTAGTCTGTAGCTCCTGAGTCATACAAAATTTTACGATCTTAATTAAGTCCTTTAATGAGTCTGTGGACTCACTCTCTGGCTGTAGGAAGCAAAGTAGGAATATGACGGGCTAACTTATTGAACCCGATGGCATAGTATGACACTGTCATGGTGACCTGACACAATCATTCAAAACCTACACGCCATGCATTACGGAGAGTCCGGGAAACAAACTCTTTCAAAAGCATTTCTGAGAACCGAGCCAAGTGGGCGGTGTTGTATTGACTGGTCTGCCCTCTTCATATGCTTGCCACGGACACCTGTGGAGAATTATCTCTCCCAAGACCAATTTCTTCTTTTGTTATGCTGACTCAACACTGTTGGCTGACCCATTTCTTAACATACTCTTCGATTCTTCTCAAAGGTAACCCTTACCCCTATTTATACACAACGATCATAAAAGTAGAGCTCCATACAGACAAATCTTGGCACAAACCACATAGTCCAGAATCTCGTCAACCACTGTACTTCCTCCGAAGCACCCCAAAATCCGTAACCGTGACGTCCACGCTGAGTAGACCTTCTGTAAATTTAATGTTATTTCTCTAACTCCTTTGGTATTGAAGAATAAGATTATTACGGAGGCGGACATACCGTAAGTCCCAACCTTATTCTCTACAAGATCTCAGGTCTTAAACACATGTAAATTTTAGAAGAACCTTTCAGTACCACATATATATATTTTAGGCCAAAACTGATATAATACATGACTCGCAATCCATTAATTGATAGTGGACTCCCCCACTCAGCGCGAAGTCATAGTTCATCACGTCCGATGGTCCACAATATTAACCTTCATAACTCGTATAAATCAACTAGATGCCAAGGTACGTTGCACCCCCAACATTATTCACTGGGTGATCTCTTTATACGTCCGTATCTTCAGTCGGAATCACACGTTGAGGCAATGTTTGAGCATCTCTGGCTCCCTCGTAGTTCATCTGCGGCATCACGAATCGTAGACGCACAACTGTTACCGAGTGCACAATGTCATACATGAGTAGATACAAAGGAATATGAGATATAGTTTTCAAGCAAAATCAATGTCGCACGATAAGGAATGAAAGAGGTGATATTGTTCCAAAACTTCATAGCCTCTGAGAGATAAGTACAGACGTCTCCGTACCGATCCTTCAGACTCTACTAAGCTTGCTCGTGACTCGTGAGACCTATGTAACCTAGTGCTCTGATACCAACTGTCATGACCCGAATTTCCCACCTTCAGACCGTGATGGCGCCTAACATTTCACTTGCTAGGCAAGCCAACGTTAGAATAATATTAACCAATTTTTAAACAATCTTTACATTATTAATAATCAAGGAAACAAAAGCGGAAGCAAAGTTTGAAATATAGTGAAATAATCCAAAAATGCAACGGTGTCTAAATACCATCCCAGAATTGGTGTCACAAGTGCACGAGCTTCTAGAATAAATACGAATAAAGGTCTGAATAAATTAAAGCTGTCTGGAAAAAAACACACAACTAAAGTAAAAATAGATGGGGACTTCAGAACTACGGACTCCATGCAGTTATACCTCAATTCTCCTCTGATAGCTAAAATCCGAGCAAGTCTACGGTACGCCGCTGGGACCAACTCCAAAATCTATACAAGAAGTGCAGAGTGTAGTATCAGTACAACCGACCCCATGTACCGATAAGTGCTGAGCCTAACATCGACGAAGTAGTGACGAGGCTAAGGCGGGTCACTTACATTAACCTGTACGCAATATTAGTAACAACAACAATAATAAAAAATAATTCAGGTAACTCATTTATAATAATTGAAGTCAACTCAACAGTCATAACCAATTATCAATTCCATCAATTGTGTTGCAGCGTGCAACCCGCTCTTACCATATATTCACACTCAATTCTGTTGCAGCGTGCAACCCGCTCTCACAATATATTCACATTCAATTCTGTTTCAGCGTGCAACCCGCTCTCATAATATATTCACATTAATCAAGTCTGTTGCGGCGTGCAACCCGATCCCCCAATATATATATATATGTATGTCGACTTTTAAATAAGTCCGTTGTGGCGTGCAACCCGATCCTCCAATATGGACTTTTAATAAGTCTGTTGCGGCGTGCAACCCGATCCTCCAATATGGACTTTTAATAAGTCTGTTGCGGCGTCCAACCCGATCCTCCAATATGGACTTTTAATAAGTCTGTTGCGGCGTGCAACCCGATCTTCCAATATATTCATTATAATCAATCCTGTTGCGGCGTGTAACCCGATCCTCCAATATATTCATTATAATTAATCCTGTTGCGGCGTGCAACCCGCTCCTCCAACATATTCATTTATCAACTCTTATAGAAGAAATTTTCCCAATAAATATAATAATTAATATAAAATTATAAGACAACAAGCATTCAATAATTATGATTTAATCATGAAATAAACAATGACAAATAGCAAATTATTATGGGAATCAGGGAGAAAATAGGCAGTTTAATATTTAATATGCTAAATATCAAATAACGATTAAACATGTAATTCAAATAACATGTAACAATTAATGCAGGAATTCAAGAATTAATATTTGACAAAGAATAGGAGAGAAATAATTATTATGATAATTAATTCATGATTTAAAACGATTTATGATTTTTCAAGTAAGCAGGCAAACAATTAATTTGACGACCTATAGACACTCGTCACCTCACCTATACGTCGTTCACATGCAATTCACATAACAAATAATTTAAGGGTTCTATTCTGTCAAGTCAAAGTTAACCACGACACTTATCTCGCTTTGCAAATTCCAATCAATTATTCCACCACAACTTTCCTTTTAAATTTGTCTCCAAAAGCATCAAATTTATTCACAAACAATTCGATATATTCAATACGAATATTAGGAATTAATTCCATATGAATTTACTAATTTTTCGGATAAAAATCCGAAATTCATTAAAATATTCGGCAGTGGAACCCACGTCTCAAATCTTAGAACAACTTACAAAATCCGAACACCCATTCCGAGACGAGTCCAACCATACAGAAATTATCCAATTCCGATGTCAAATGGACTTTCAAATCTTAAATTTTTATTTTTGGAAGATTTTAGAAAAATTTGATTTTTCTTCCATAATTTCACGGATTCATGATATAAACGAGTACGGAATCATGAAATATAATCAATATAGGATAAGGAACACTTACCCCAATGTTTTCCCATGAAAATCGCCCAAAAAGCGCCTTAACCGAGCTCAAAAATGGGAAGGAGTTGAAAATGGGTCGAAACCCCATTTCCAGAACTTAAGTTCTGTTTCTGGGATTTTTACCCTTCGCGTTCGCGAAGGTACTCTCGCGAATGTGAAGCAAAACTTTGTGCTGTCTAACTTTTACTCTTCGCGAACACGAGGTCTACTTTGCGAACGCGAAGCTTGCCTGGCTTGGCCTTCGCGAACGCTAGATGCCCTTCGCGAACGCGAAGGCAATTGACCTGGCCAGTCTCTTTCCCTTCGCGAACGCGAGGCATCGATCGCGAACGCGAAGCTTCATATCCCAAGCCTTCGTAAACGCATTCTCTCTGTCGTGAATGTGAAGCACAAAATGTGCCAGCCCCAATTTGCTCTTCGCGAACGCGAGATTCCCCTCTCGAACGCGAAGAAGGAAACCAGAAGCAGGTTTTTGCGTTTTCCTCAAGTCCAAAAATGAACCATTAACCACCCGAAACCAACCCGAGCCCTCGGGGCTCCAAACCAAATATGCACCCAAGTCCTAAAACATCATACGAACTTGCTCGCGCGATCGAATCGCCAAAATAACACCAAGAACTACGAATCAGACACCAAATCAAAGGAAATTTTCAAGAAAACTTTAAAACTTATATCTTTACAACCGGGCGTCCGAATCTCGTTAAATCAACTCTGATTCTCACCAAATTCGGCAGACAAGTCATAAATATTATAGTGAACATATACCGGGCTCCAAAACCAAAATACGGACCCGAGATCAATAAATCCAACTTCAGTAATTTTTTAAAAATCATTAAGCTTTCAAGCTTTTAAGTTTTCATCAAAATTCCATATCTCGGGATAAGAACCTCGAAATTCGATTCCGGGCATACTTCCAAGTCTCAAATCACGATACGGACCTACCAAAATTGTTAAAATACTGATCCGGGTCCGTTTGCTTAAAATGTTGACTAAAGTCAACTCAGTTGAGTTTTAAAGCTCTATTTCACATTTTAATCCATTTTTCACATAAATACTTTTTGGAAAATTGTACGGACTGCGCATGCAAGTCGAGGAATTATACATGGTGCTTTTCGAGGTCTTAGAATACAGAATTACTTATTAAATTTAAAGATGACATTTAGGGTCATCACAAATATAAGCATGTCATCAACATACGAACATATTATCACATAATCATTGTCTACCACTTTTGTATAAATATATTTATCCACCTCCATTGAAGAAAAATCGTCGCTCAGCAAGACTTGTTCAAATTGCTCATACCACTACTTGGGAGCTTGTTTAAGGCCATAAAGAGATTTAATTAATTTACAAACTTTATTTTCTTGTCCAGGAATGACTCAACCTTCAGGTTGAACCATATAAATCTCTCTTCTTCTAAATCACCATTTAAAAAAGCTATTTTGACATCTATTTGATGGATAAAAAGTTTATGGATTGAAGCTAAGGCAATTAACACTCTATTAGAAGAAATTCTAGTTATTGGTGCAAAAGTATCAAAATAATCAATATTTTAATTTTGAGAAAATCCTTTTGCTACTAATGAACCTTTATATTTATCTAAAGATCCATCAGAATTAAATTTTCTTTTGAAAATCCATTTACAACCAATAGGTTTTGCACTAGGAGGTAAATCAGTTAAGATCCATGTGTTATTTTTTCTGATAGAAATAATTTCAACTTTTATTGCCTCTTTCCAATAATTAGCTTCTGAAGAAGATACAACTTCAAAATAATTTGATGGTTCATTATCGACAAGAAAAGTTTGAAATCATTTCCATAAGAAAAATCTTCCTTAGCCTTTTACTCCTTCTCAGTTACTCGTTAGAGGTAATTTTATTATTTATTTTAACAGGTATATGAAAATTTTTATCAGACAGTGGATAAATATATTCAAAGAACTCAATATTATTTGTCTCAATTATAGTATTGCAATCAAGCACATCACTTTTTAAAACAAGAAATCTATATGCAACACTATGTTCAGCATATCCAATAAGCATGCAATCAGTAATTTTAGAACCTATTTTTCTCTTTTTAGGTCCAGGCTAAAGAACTTTAGCAATGCACCCCACACTTTTAAATATTTCAAGTTAGGTTTATAACCCTTCCACAATTCATACAGAGTTTTGCCAGTTCTTCTATGTGGTATTCTATTTTGTAAGTGACACACAAATAATATAGCTTCACCCTACAAATTATCATGTGCATTAGAACTAACTAACGTGGAGTTCATCATCTCTTTCAATCTTTTATTTTTTCTTTCAGCTACACCATTTGACTCAGGGGAATAAGGCAGAGTTACTTCATGAATTATTCCTTCCTTTTTTCACAAAAATCATTCAAAGACAAATATTCTTCACCTCTATCAGATCTAATTCTCTTGAGTTTTCTACTAAGTTGATTTTCAACCTCAGTTTTATAAGAAATAAAAGTGTTAAATGCATCATCTTTATTTCTAAGCAAATACAACTTAGTAAATCTTGAATGATCATCAATAAAAGTCACATAATATCTTTTACCACCTCTATTCATAGTCTGCTTTAAATCACCTAAATTAGTGTGAATCAAGGATAATAATTCAATTTCTCCATTTACAGAAAAATAAGTCTTTTTAGTACTTTTAGCTTCAGCACATATTTCATACTTGTCAATATTGTTTGAGTCTAAATAAGATATTAAACCTAATGAGAGCATTTTTCTTATATATGCAATATTAACATTTCTAATCTAGCATGTCATATAGAAATAGACTCAACCATATAAGCAGATGCATTTCCATTGATAACATCAGAAACATTAAATACAAAGAGTCCCCGGTTAAAATAGCCCTTTCCCACAAACATATTATTTTTGGTCATTATAATCTTATCAGATTCAAATGACACTTTTACTCATGCTCTTCCCAACAAGGATACAGAGATCAAGTTTGCCCTCATAGTAGGAACATGCAGTACATCAACAAGGGCTAAAGTTTTCCCTGAAGTGAGTTTCAGGAGAACTTTACCCTTGCCCAAGACTTTGGTAGTACTTGAGTCTCCAAGATAGACCTCTTCTTTATTATCCTCTACAGGAGTATAAGGAGAAAATGTTTTTCGATTTGCACAAATGCACCGAGTAGCCCCAGAGTCTACCACCCATTCTTTTGCATGTGCTACAATATTTACTTGAGGAATGATAGCCGCAATAATATCACTTCCTTCAGCTAAGTTAACTTTAGGAGTATTAGTTTTTCCTTTGTCATTTCCTGCTCTGTACTTGCACTGTGAGGCATGATGACCTGGTTTTCCAGAGAACAAACAAGAGCCTTTTTTTCTCTTAAGGTTAGGATTTTTAGGCTTGTAATCTTGATGGTAGGCTATAATTGCGTATTTTAGTCGCTTATCACACTCTAATTCACTGCACTTTATTTGTGTTGGCTTTAATTGATAGTGTTTTGCACTCACTGTATTTTTTATGCCTTGTAGGAGTGATTCCGATCTATGTAGATATTGTGAAATGAATTTGAGTGATTTGGAGCTTTGAAGTCTGAGTAAAAGCAAAAAAGATTAAGCTAGGATCGTGTTCGGGGGTCGAGGACCAAGTCTGGATGTCAAAAATTGAAGTATAGTCCGTACTATGAGAAATCTCCACTGCCGCGGCGCATTGGGCGCCACGGCTGTGCAATTCTCTACTTCCTGTCAGAACTTGCTCTCTGAATTTTCCCACTAATTTCCCGCATGGCACGTCGCCCCATGCGGTGCGCCTGTGCAACCTTTACAGAGTACTTTTCCAATTTCAACTAGGAAAAAGTGATTTCGTCTGGGCCCGACCCTACTTGGTATAATTATTAAATACATGAAAAACTTTATTTTCTAGACTTTTGACACATATTCGACCTAAGGAGGCTAAGGAGGAGTTGGAAGAACACGAGCACAAGGATTTCATCATTCCTTCCTCACTCAAGACCCGAGTCTGGATTGAATTTATGTTTTTCTATACTTTAATTTTATTTGTGATGAATTGCTCCATATCTATGGAGTAATTTTCTTTAGGGTTTGATGGATTTGGTGTGTTGATGATTGTTTGTGGATTATAACTCTAGTTTTACATATTAAAGCATTTTTGGATGATTTAATTGTTGCATCTATACTCACTAGTTCATGTAATCAAGAGAGGCATAACTTATGATATCTTTGCATTATATTGTTGGTTGAGTTCATAAATTCTTCTAAGTAATCGAAAGAGGTTAGTTGAATAATTGATTAAACCTAGTTAGGAGGGTAATCGAGAAAGGTTCTCCTAAAGACCAATCCACTACGCATTCTTGCATATCTTCACGTGCTTAAATTCGTTCATCTTGTGAGGTTAAGACTTAATCGAGAGAGAAATTTTTGCTGAACGTTTGAACTAATAATTGAGTGAATTCGAGAGACTCACTTAAACATTAGAAGTGAATTACCTAGAGTTAGATTCCAAACAATTATCTTGCACCTATCTTATCAAAACCCTATCTTCTCCCATTGATAACCTTCTTTACTTGTTCCTTGTTGCGATTTTCATTAGTCAATAGCTTTAGATACTTAGTTAATTTTAGTTAGAAATCATATAAATCTCAATTGTTGATCATCTTGGATAGCAACCAAGCTAGAAACTATGAGAATACACTTTAAATTCAATCCATGTGGATACGATATTATACTATACTATATTTGATTAGCGAGCATAATTTAGGTGTGTATTTTGAGCTCGTCAAATTTTGGTACCGTTGCCGGAGATTGGCAATCAACAATGTTTGAAATAGTTACTAGTGCTAATTTAGGAATTTTTTTTCTTTTTATTTAATTTTATTTTTCTCTTTTTATTGTTGGTGTTCTTTGACTGTGCGCAGGTTATAGGTTAAGATTGGTGCATGACTCGAACTTCTGCGAAGGAAGTGCTACCATACGAGCCAGAAATTGAAAAACAATTGCGACAGCTGAGGAAGGAAATAAATCTTACCGAGACGTCATAAAAGGTTGGGGAATCCTCAACCAAAGAAATTATGGCTGGAAACGGTGAGGATAATGTAGATTTGGCTGCGAGAGAAGTAACTCAATAAAGAGAACAAGCTACACGGGATGCTGAGGAAGCAGCTATTAGAGATGCACAGATTATCTACGAAGAAGAGAGGGGTTGGAGAATTGCTCAAAAGTAACCCTTGGTTGTAGATAAGTTCAGAAATATAGTTCCCGGGCCTGGGAGACCACTTGGCGATTATGCTAGATCGGTCTACAATCAAGGTTTATCAAGTGTTAGACCACCTCCAATTGCATCAAACAATTTCGAGTTGAAGCAACCCTTCAGAATTGTTGTGTCTTTAGAGGGAAGCCAAATGAAGATCTAAACACACATCTAATGGACTTCGAGGAGATTATGAACACCTTTCAATACAATGATGTGTCACAAGATGCAGTGTATTTAAGGGCATTCCTTTTTTCTCTTAAAGATGATGCAAAACAGTGGGTTCGAAGCTTGCCCACGGGATCAATTAGAACTTGGGAGGAGATGATCAGAAAATTCCTTGAGAAATATTTCTCCTCAGCTAAAACGAGCAAGTTTATAAGAGAAATCCCTAACTTCTGCCAGAAAGATACGAAAATTATTTTTGAAGCATGTGAGAGGTTTAAGGAGATTGTTCGAAAGTGTCAACATAGCGTAATTGAACTCTGGATGCAACTTCAGAACTTTTGGGATGGATTGACACCGGCCTCGCGTAGAACATTGAGCAATGCAGCTGGAGGCCCGTTGATGAAGAAGACTCCAGAGGAGATAGTTACAATTCTTGATGAGTTATCTGAAGATGCAAATCAGTGGCCCTCTGAGAGTGCTGAAAGAAGAAGATTGACTGGTGTTCACCAGGTTGATGCTAATACATATGTGCAGGTACATCTTGATGCTATGGCTAAATAAATATGAAAGCTGACCTTAGCCTCGATACAAAATGAGCCTCACGCAACTTGTGATATATGTGGAAGAGGACACCCTACTCATGAGTGTCAAGCCTCAACCGAGGAAGTGAATGTTGTGGGAAACTATAATTTTAATGCAATGGGTCAGAAGCACCCCAGAGTTTCATGGAGTTCAGCTGGGGGCACTGCAAATATGTGGAAACAAAACAACCCCAGATTTCAGGGACAAGGAGCTCCTAATTTTTTGAATCAGCCGGGGCAGCAGTTTCAACCTCAATAGCCCAATCAACCTGGTTTAGAAGATCTTATGAAGGCATTCATTGTGAAAACTGATAAAAGATTTGAAATACAAGGGGCATCAATTCGAAATTTAGAGAAGCAAGTGGGATAGATTGCAACAATATTATCTAAGAGAGTTTCAGGAACTGTCACTGCTGATACAGAAAAGAATCCCAAAGAAAAGGTGAATGTTGTGACCCCTTGAGAAGTGGGCAAGTGTTGAAAGATCCTATCCCGATCCAGAAAGATGTGGTACTTGCAAAAGAAAGGGGGAGCAGCTAAAAAGTGATGATGACAAGAAGAAGACATTACAAAAAAAATGGATAAATTGCGGAGGTTTATTTGCGGATGGTATAAGTAAACCTCCAGAATTTACATAATTTTGCGGTAATTTATTAGCCCCCCAAAATTATACAATTGACGAGGGTTATGAACTTCCGCAACCCTAAAATAATAGCGCGTAATTTATATCACACTCCCTCCTCTCCTCCCCCGACCTTTTCAGTCTAGAAACTTTCGCCTTTTATAGATACTTCATAGATGAGTCTCTCTCTCTCTCCGCATGAACTCTTTGAATTGAAATTCTCTCTCTGCAACATTTAGGGATTGTGCAAGCTTGAAGAAAGAGGAAGTTCTATTCGTCAAAGAAATCTTACAAGTTTCACGGTGGAAGGAATCAAATAATACCCAAACTAACCACTTATCAAACACAAAGATTATCCCGGTTCTTCCTATTTGTATTTTGGTTCTGGATTCATTATTAATTTATATTAGATGCTTTTGGATTCAGCCACTAAATCCTCTCCCTTACCATTTTACCCATTTGATGAAACCTAGCAATTTTGCTGTTGTGAATAGTTTAATCGTGAAGTTAAGGGGCAATTCTTATATATCCCCAAAAGAAAAAATTCTGCCCTATTAGGGTCTTAACCATAATTAGGATAATGAATATTTTCATACATTTCTCCAATTACTACTTCTTGTGTTAGATGCTTTTTGATTATTACATGATTTTTCCTTTCTTCATTGTTAATTGAAGTATTTTCTTAATAGTTGTGAATAATTTTGAAAATTTATATGCACTTTTGTGCATGCACTTATGGTAAATCGTAAGAGAAGTTTTTTTTTTTGCTTGTTCTTCGCTAAACTATTGGTTAACTTTGCTGAAATTCTAAGGATTTGAAATCCAGTATTTTTTTCTTACAATCGGCATGCATTTGTTTTCTTACTTTTGGTTGATCCTTAAAAAATCTAAAACCACATTTACTATTTAGAGTTTTGACATTGAAATTACCTTGTTTGTGTAGGTACAATGCTTTAAAGTTGGCCAGCTCCTTTTTATTGTTCAAAACTTCTTTTTCTATTTTTTATTTTATTGTTTTGGGTAAGTAATTTAGATAATTTGGATTACATGATGGAAAATTTGTTCCAGACTAGTTTCTTCTATTTTTGGGTATTTGAATTTGATTATAGGCACAAAATTTCGCTTAACATCTAAGAATCATTGACTTTTACTTTTCTCTCATGGAGTTTGGTTTGAAAAATAAAAAACTGAATCTGAAGTTCTCTGTATTTGTAATTCTGCTTTGTTTTAGTTTTCAATTTGTCAAATATTTTTCTGTTTCGAGTATAATTTTTATCGTTTTTATCAAATAGGATAGGGAGACCGATTTATCGGAAAATATAGTCGAAGTTTTTGAAATTCTGTTGATATCGGAGATAAGAAATTTATTTTTGTACATTCCAGTACTATTATCCATTCTGTTCCCATACAAGGAGAAAACTGAACATTTCTGATGTATACTTCGAATTATTAGGCAGAAGGGACTGTCTTCCTCAAGTTATTTTGTATTTGGATAATTATGGAATCTTCTTGGTATATTAAGTTAAATTATTGAGCCACTGGTAGTTTTTAACATTATTGTGTAATGCAGGGCTAAAGTTCAGACACTAGTTGTGTTTTGATACACTTTATCTTTCATATCCCAGCTAAGAAAGTTAAAAAGTATAGGCATATTGTAAATTTGTAGCTTTGTGTACTATAGAAAGAAATGAATTAGTACAAAAATTGCTCTATGTGCATAAGTTTGACAATGATATTATATGGATTCTGAAAATTTTGCTTGTTAAAGAATTTGACAGGGACTGACATTTGCTTGTAATGCATTTCAAAAACTACAGCAGTTTTCTCCGTAATTTTTATCTTCTATGAGATTTCTATATTTATAGGTCACATATTTTCTTATACAATAAAGGAAAATGACAGATTCTTGCTTGGGATATTAATATATGAATATTTAAACTAATGGCAGGTACAAATCAAATTATTATATTTTAGATCAGGGACTTTTTGCCTACAAATTTCTCCAAATTAGATGCTTTGCGACAAATATTTTACAGTAAACTGCTTCCTTTTTGATAACTTACAGTGAATTTATTTTCTATCATGATGCGTATAATTTGTTGACTTCCATGTCTTTGAATTTACTTATTATTATTGGGACGTATGACTATGACTATGCAAATACATTTTTTGTTTGGGGATTTTCAAGTTTGGCAGTGTTAATGATTATAGATGGGTTTTGTTGTATGTATTTATTGCTTCATAGTTAATATTCTGCTGTCTAATAATAGAGAACTGATATTTTCTCTTTATATTCTGAAAAGTTCATCAGCTACACTTGAAAGTTAATACTTTCCTATGGATAAATCTTGGATTAGAAAGCCAAGGAACACCACTGAATATTTGTTTGGTTTAAATTAGTTTTAGATTTTGCATTTGCTAATGTTGTTGTAGGAGATAGAATAAAATGTCCTTGTCCTAAATGTGAATTCGCAAAGTGGCAGACTAGAGATGTAGCGCTCGATCATTTGATTTGCAAACGATTCCCTCAAAATTATGCCACTTGGAGTATTCATGGTGAAAGAAATGTACTGCCTAATTCTATAAATATTGAGGTTATACAAGATACATTACCTCCTGAAAATCCTGTAGAATTATTAATCAATGAAGCTGTAACGACTCGACGTTTTGAGTATTACAGTCCTGTTCGCCCATTTACTGTTCAATTTATTCTTTACAACTGTTATGTGACTTGCCGGGGTAATTGGTTCTGGTCCGGTGAGGTTTCGAGATGAATTGATATACTTAGTCCTAATGATGAAAGCTTAATTTGAAAAGGTTGACCGGATGTTGACTTATGTATAAACGACCCCGGAATAGAGTTTTGATGATTTCAATAGTTTTGTATGGTGATTTTGGACTTAGGAGTGTGTCCGAAAAATTATTTGGAAGCCCGTAGTTAAATTAGGCTTGAAATGGCAAAAATAGGAAGTTTAAGTTAGAAGTTTGACAGGGGAGTTGACTTTTTGATATCGGGGTCGGAATTCAGTTCTGAAAATTTTCATAGGTCCGTTATGTCATTTAAGACTTGTGTGCAAAATTTGAGGTCAATCGGATTTGATTTGATAGGTTTCAGCGTCGAATATAGAAGTTCAAATTTCTTAGTTTTGTTAAGCTTGAACTGGGGGTATAATTCATGATTTTAGCATTGTTTAATGTGATTTTAGGTTTTAACTAAGTCCGTAATATATTTTGAGACTTGTTGATATGTTCGGACGGGGTCCCGAGTGGCTCAGATGAGTTTCGGCGTAGTTTCGGACCATTTCTAGCTGTTGGTTTTTGGCTACAATAGTGTGCAATGCGATCACGTAGAATTGGCCGCGATCACTGATAAGTGGGGATTTTGACTACTTATTATCACCTTTTTGCTTTCGTTTTAGTCAAAAGCATTTAATTGTGTTCCTGAAAACTGATGCAATATGATTTATTGTAGGAATAGTGGAAAATGAGTCCCTAAGATGAAATCCAACTCAAGAAGGAGTGATCTGAACTCAAGGACACAAACATGCATAAAAGCTTAGAAGTGCGGATCGTAGATTTTCATCTGCGGCCGTAGATTGTGAAGAAACTCCTATTAGAGACAAGTGCAAAGTGCGGTCCACACATGACATGTGCGGCCGCAGAACCTGGGCAAGAGCAAAAGTTCAGAGAACTTGCATCTCAAGTTCAATAGAAGTGCGGACCGCACAATTATTGTGTGGCCGTAGAAGAATAGCTACGCTGCCGCAGCCACATTTGTGCGGTCCGCAGAAGAGCAATGTGCTGCCGCACTTAGAAATGCGCGGATCGCAGAAAGAGAGAAGTGCGACCACAGTTCAGAATTATGCGGCCGCATATTTCGATTCATGTCAGGCTGAAGCAAAGTGCGGACCGCACATGAAATTGTGCGGCCACAGAACCTCCGAAAGGGTATTTGTGTCAGAAAAATCCAGCACTATATAAATAGAAGAGTTTCACTTTTTTAGGTCAAATTTTGACATCAGCAGCTACAATAGACGTTTTCTTTCTTTTTTTAGTAGTTGTTGCTATTTTGAGCTTTTTGAATATTGATTTCATCATTTTAATTATCAATATGGGTTTAATTATCACTTCTTCTTCTTCTTTTTCTTCTAATTTAAGAATGAGTAGCTAAATTTTTTCTAGGGTTGTGACCCAACCCTAGTGTGTAAACTTAATGAGTGTTTGATTTATTGCTTGTTTATGGTTGGGTATTGATTATCTAGTCTAGTTCTTGCTTTTATGTGAAGAATTAATGGTTGCAAACATTATTTCATGCCTATTTGACTTGGTCTCTACTTAGGAAAGAGAGACTTACTCTAGAAGAATTTGGCTAGCAAGAAATTGGGTCAATCAAAAGATTGATAAGCCCAATTAAAGGGTTGAACCTAGATATAGTAAAACCTGACTTGAGCTTATCATCAACTATTTTGTTCAATACCCATTTGGACTTGAGAAAGCCAAATTGGGCAAAATCACTCTCTGACTGAGAGGTATTGAGTGGGTACTTTGGTGTTGATAGCTATAATACACCCCAACCAATAAAATAAGGTTTAAAGTTCACAACCCATTAGGCGAACACCTAGGTGAAGGTCATAACCCTAGGACTTTTATATCATTTAAAAAACAACCAAAAACACTTTCCTAGTTTAAATTCTTAGTTTGTAATCTTAGTTTAAATCAGACCTAGAAACAACCCAAGTTTGTAGAAGTGCAATTTGAGATAATTCAAGCTCATACACTATAATATATATCTCTAAGACCCATTCATAGCTCCCTGTGGAAAATCGACCCCAACTCTTTGTTAGGTATTACTATAGCATCGACCGTTTTCATATCCTCAAATAGAGGAGTGAAATTGGACGAGACCAATTTTTGGCGCCGTTTCCGGGGAGCTAAAAATGACATTATCTATATATTTAGGTGTGTTTTTGGAATATCTTCTTTTTCTTCCTTGTTACTAACGTGTGAGTATTGTAGGTGCAATCATGGTAAACAACAAGCTCGGAAACATAGCCATGGGGGATGTGGACGTTGATGATGATGCAATGGATGAGGTCCCTCTTGAACCTCAAGCCAATAGACAAGGCCGACCACCTCAAGACAATGTACCTGTTCCACCTCCACCTCCACCACGTGCGGCTCCACACCGGGTGTTGCCGAATGAAGGGTATGCAATGCTATAGTCCCACCCTGTATTAGGGCAGGTAACTTTTAAATAACCAACGTAATGCTCACTTTGCTTGAGCAACGAGGGTTCTTCACCGGTGCACCGTGTCAAAATACATATAAACCCTTGAAGAGGTTCGTTGATATATGTTGGGGGAGCAAACAAACAAATGTCTCCGAGGATACTTTGAGGCTAAGGCTTTTTTCCTTCTCTCTACGAGGAAAGCTTTAGATTGGTTGAAACATTTGTCAAATCATTCCATTCATACTTGGGATGAACTAGCGGAGCAATTTATTTCAAAGTACTTCTCTCTCGTGCACATGGCCATTCTTCAGGATGAAATTCTAGCATTCAACCAAGAGCCTAATGAACCACTACACGAGATATGGGAAAGATATAGGACAATGGTGAAAGAGTGCCCCAACATTGATATGACGGAGAACATGATTCAACAAACTTTCTATCGGGGGATCAATACCACCAACCAATGTGTAGTGAATCAACTTACCAGAGGTAACTTCATGACTACGCCTTATGTAGAGGCATGTGATATTTTGGATGAGATGGCAGATACTTCATCGGCATGGAAATCTAGAGCCAATGATCTACACGGTGATCCAAATGTGATTCTTCTTCATAAAGAGTTACATGCCCATGGGTAATTCATAGCCCACTTGACAATCACCATGAACTAATTGGCAAAGGCTCAACTTCAACAAGTGTAAAACCCGAGGCAGGTCAATGCTATGGAGGGAGTCAATATAATGGTAAATAAGAGAATAACAAGAAGTCCACAGGTGCAACAAAGAGTGGACAATTTTGTGCAAGATGTTAGTGGGTTTGATCAAGGAGATTCTTACAATGATCAAGATGAAGAGGTCCAATATGTGAACAACTTTCAAGGGCAAAGAAACAACTACCAAGGCCCTAGTCAACAACAATGGAGACCTTCGAATAATTAAGGCAATTGGAATTCTAACAACAATCATGGTAATTGGAGTGGAAGCAATAATAAAGGGAATTGGCAAAACAATAATAACCAAGGCAATTGGGGAGGCAACAACCAAGGCGGGTGGAACAATAACCAAGGAAATCGGGGGTCGAGTTTTCAAAGGCCCCCAATGTATCAACAATCGAGCAACCCACCTCCTTATCCTTCTCATGGTCCTAGTTCCTCCAATAATTAAGTGGGTCGTATTGAGAAAATTTTCAAGCAAATGATGGAGAAGAATGGCAATTCCGATGCCCAACTTGCTTCACACAACACATAAATTTGAAACTTAGAAGTGCAAATGGGTCAAATCTCTCAAGCTTTAAATTCTCGTCCTAAGGAGGCACAACCAAGCGATACGGTGGTGAACTCGAAGGGTGGGAACAATACGGGGCATGCCATGGCCGTTACTACAAGAAGTGGAAGAGGTGGGAATGCACCTACCTCAGGTCATAAGCGACTTGTGGATGATGAGCAAGTAGTAGAAGAAGAGGAGATCACGAACAATGTCATGCAAGCAAATGATGAAGTGCGGATTGATATTGATGACACGGCGGAAGAGACTCAAGAGGATGTGACACCGTCTAGGGATCATGTGATTGACATCCTCCCTATCCTCAAAGCCTTGCCAAGAAAAATGGCGAGAATCAATTCAAGAAGTTCATTGATATGATGAAGAGTCTCTCTATAAATGTGCCATTAGTTGAAGCCTTGGAGCAAATGACCGGATATGCAAAGTTTATGAAGGACTTGGTGACAAATAAGAGATCGATGAATTTTGAAACTATCAAAGTCACTCACCAAGTGAGCGCAATTGTGCATTCAATGGCTCCTAAGTTGGAAGATCCCGGTACTTTTATAATTCCTTGTACCATTGGAAGTGCCGAGTTTGCAAAAGCTCTTTGTGACCTTGGAGCGAGTATCAACCTGATGCCCTATTCGGTTTTCAAGACATTGGAAATTAGGCAACCAAGACCCATATCTATGAGATTACAAATGGCCGATCGTACAATGAAGAGATTGTTGGGGGTGATTGAGGATGTATTGGTTCAAGTTGACAAGTTCATTCTCCCGACGGATTTTATTATTCATGATTGTGAAGTGGACTATGAGGTACCGATTATTATTGGTAGACCTTTCCTTGCTACGTGAAAGACTCTTGTTGATGTGGAAGCCAGTGAACTCACTTTCCGGGTGGGTGATGAAAAGGTGGTGTTCCACGTGTGCAAATCTATGAGGCAATGGAATAGCAATGAAGTGTGTTCGTTTGTGGACTTGGTGACCAATGTGATTATTGATGATATAAGTGCTACGGCTAATGTGGGTGACATGTTGGGGGCCGTTTTGCTCAATTTTGATGATGAGGATATGGATAGCTTCATGGAATGTGTTAATTCTTTGCAAGGGATGGGGTCATATAATTATGCACCTCAGAAACTTTCCTTGTATCTTGAGAATAGGAAAACTCCTCCTACAAAGCCTTCAATTGAAGAGTCTCCTATCTTGGAGTTGAAGCCATTGCCTCCACATCTCAGGTATGAATTCCTTAGCCCTTGCTCTACTTTACTGGTTATTCTTTCCTCTTGTTTGACTAATGTGCAGGTTGACTCTACATTGGTGGTGCTCCACAAGAGGAAGAAAGCTATTGGGTGGACTTTGGCAGATATTTGGGGAACAATCCCCGCATTTTGTATGCACATGATTAATTTGGAGGAAGATGTCAAACCCTCAATTGAACATCAAAGGAGACTCAATGAAGCCATGCAATAGGTAGTCATAAAGGAGGTCATAAAGTGGTTAGATGCCGGGGTTGTCTACCCCATTTCTGACAGTTCGTGGACTTCTCCGGTGCAATGTGTTCCGAAGAAGGGGCATAACTGTGGTCATCAATGATAAGAACGAGTTGATTCCAACAAGAACGGTGACCGGATGGAGAGTGTGTATGGACTATCGGAAGCTAAAGAAAGTCACAAGGAAAGACCATTTTCCACTACCTTTTTTTGACCAGATGCTTGATAGGTTGGCCGGTCGGGCATTCTATTGCTTTCTAGATGGATATTCGGGCTACAATCAAATACTTATTGCCCCGGAAGATCAAGAGAAAACAACTTTCACTTTTTCCTATGGTACTTTCTCTTTCAAGCGGATGTCATTTGGCTTATGCAATGCACATGCAACTTTTCAACGGTGTATGGTGGCGATCTTTACGGATATGGTAGAGGACTACCTTGAAGTCTTCATGGATTACTTTTCGATAGTCGGGGAATCTTTTGATAATTGCTTGGCAAATTTGGATAAGGTACTGGCAAGGTGTGAAGAAATGAACTTGGTATTGAATTGGGACAAATGCCATTTCATGGTCGAGGAGGGTATTGTCCTTGGCCACAAGATTTCAAAGAAGGGAATAGAGGTCGACAAAGCGAAAAGAGAGGTAATTTCTAAACTTCCACCTCCAACATTTGTGAAGGGCGTGAGAAGTTTCTTGGGTCATGTGTGGTTCTATAGGCATTTCATAAAGGATTTTTCCAAAGTGGTGAACCCCTTGTGCAAGCTTTTGGAGAAAGATGCTAAATTTCACTTCAATGATTATTGCATGAGAGCGTTTGAATTTCTCAAGTTCAAGTTGATAACTACTCCCATTATCACCGCTCCTAATTGGAGAATTCCTTTTGAGCTCATGTGTGATGCTAGTGATATAATGGTTAGAGCAGGTTTGGGGAAACGTATCAACAAGATCTTTCATCCGGTCTACTATGCTAGTAAGACCATGAATGATGCCCAAGTCAATTACATTGTGACCGAAAAAGAGCTCCTTGCCATAGTGTTTGCTGTTGAGAAATTCCGCCCGTACTTGATTGGTGCAAAAGTGATTGTCCATACGGATCATGCAATACTTCGTTACCTTATGAGCAAGAAATATTACAAAGCCCGGTTAATGAGATGGGTGCTTCTGTTACAAAAGTTTGATATAGACATCCATGACCGAAAAGGAAGTGAAAACCAAGTGGCGGACCACTTGTCTCATTTGGAGGAGGAGGGGAGGCCGCATGATGGCCTTAAAATCAATGACTCCTTCCTCGATGAGAAACTCTTAGCCATTTCAATTAAAGAGGTGCCATGGTTTGCAGATCTAGCAAAGTTTCTTGTAAGTGGTATCACCCCGGATGATTCTCTTCAAACCAAAGGAAGAAGTTCAAACGGGATTGTCAAGACTAATATTGGGATGAACCGTACCTTTTCCGGATTTGTACGGATGGAGTGATTAGAAGATGTGTACCGGAGGAGGAACAAGTTGAAATTCTGGGGCTTGTCATTCTTCGCAGTATGGTGGTCACCGTGGTGGAGCAAGAACAACGGCCAAAGTGCTAAGTTACGGTTTCTATTGGCCCACTATTTACAAGGATGCAAGTGATCTAGTCAAGTGTTGTGATGAATGTCAAAGGGCCAGTGGAATATCAGAGAAAAATGAAATTCCCCTCACCACCATTTTGGAGATTGATATTTTTGATGTGTGGGGTATTGACTTCATGAGATCGTTTGTGAGTTCTTGTGGAAACACCTACATCTTGGTCGCGGTTGATTATGTGTCGAAATGGGTTGAGGCCGTTGCTCTACCCAACAATGAAGCAAGAAGTGTGGTGGCATTTTTGAAGAAGAACATCTTCACAAGATTTGGTACTCCGCGGGCTATCATAAGCGATGGGGGTCGAATTTTTGCAACAAAGCTTTTGACACCTTACTTAGCAAGTATGGTGTCACCCATAAAGTTACAACTCCTTATCACCCTAAAGCAAGCGGTCAAGTGGAAGTCTCCAACGAATTGGTCAAAGAAGCTTGATGATGCACTATGGGCTTATCGGACTGCTTTCAAAACTCCTATAGGGATGTCTACATACCGGTTGGTGTTTGGAAAAGCTTGTCATCTTCTAGTGGAACTCGAGCACAAGGCCATATGGGCTTTAAAGAAGTTAAACCTTGATTGGGATGCAGCTGCTAACTTGCGGGTTGCACATTTGAATGAATTAGATAAATTTTGGTACCATGCATATGCAAGTTCGTCTTTGTACAAAGAAAGAATGAAATACCTTCATGACAAATACATTCAAAACAGGGAGTTCAAGGTGGGCGATCTTGTTTTGTTGTTCAACTCACGATTGAAGATGTTTCCCGGAAAGCTGAAATCCAAATGGAGTGGTCCCTTTAAAATTGTGGGTGTGACACCTTTTGGTGCAATTGACTTAAAGAACAAAAATGATGAGGTATTCCGAGTCAATGGTCACCGGATGAAGCATTATTTGGGACAAGCTGATGATGGCCACGTGGTGGCAGTGATTCATTTGAAGTGATGGTAATCTACGTCGTGCTGCGACGTTAAATTAGGCGCTTCTTGGGAGGCAACCCATGTTTTTTTTTCCTTTTCTTCTTCTTTAGATAGGTCTTATTTTGTGCTAACTGGATTTGAAGTGTGTTGCAGGAAGGTGTGTGCTTTACAGGAATTGTGCTCAGAAAAATTGTCTAAGTATGGAAAAAGTGCGGACCGCACAATTTTGGATGCTACAACAGAAGGAAAATGCGGCCGCACAATTTCTGTGCGGACCGCACAACTTGAGATGGAAAAATGTAAATTCTCTGAATTTTGTATGTTAGAGAAACAGTCAAAGTGCGGCCGCACAGCGAATTCTGCGGTCCGCATCAAAATCTACGCCCGCACAGCTAAATCTGCGGACCGCAGATCATCAAAAGAAAGTGGAACACCAGGTAATAGAGTGCGAACCGCAGAAGATATTGTGTTTTATTGAGGTTGTCGGCTTGCCTAGTATTGAGATATGCTCCATCATGACTATTAGATTTTGGGTCGTGACAGAAGCATTTTGGGGCCTAAGTCATAATGAGGTTGATGTAGGTCTGTCACAAGTAGCGGGTGGTGAAGAGAGGTTAAATGATGAGCCCGCTTCAAATGACAAAGACTTTTTCGAGTTGCTTAGAGAAGGAAGTCAAGAATTGTATGAAGGGTCCAAGTACTCAAAACTAGAATTTGTATTAAAATTTTATCACATAAAGTGTTTGTTTGGGCTAATTGAAAAGGGAATGACCATGATACTAGATTTGTTGAGGGACACATTTAAATTTGCACGGATTCTTGATTCTTTTTATGAGGCCAAGAAAACCATCAGTAAGCTTTGTCTTGACTATATGAAAATAGATGTTTGTCCAAATGATTGTATATTATTTTGGGGGAATGATGCTAATGAGGAAACATGTAAGTAATGTCACACTTCTAGGTGGAAGCCTAACAAGAAGAGAAATGAAGATCTTGTGTCTGCTACAGGTAAGAAGAAAATCAAGAAGCCTGCAAAGATTTTGCGTTACTTTCCATTAAAACCAAGGTTGCAGAGATTGTTCATGTGCTCTAAAATAGCAAAATATATGAGATAGCATGCTGAGGATAGTAACAAATATAAAATCATGAGGCATCCTAGAGATGGTGAGGCGTGACTCATTTTGGTGATCTAAGGATGTGTGGAAGATTTAAAAAAATGAGCACAAACAGAGAATCATGTATCTGATTACCTTACTTTGATGTGTAATAATGTGTATTGTGTTTAGGAAAAACATAAGCCAGCAGTGAGTGAAAGTACAGTGGATGAGTCTGAAATTTCTTCAAATGATGTTGTTGGTAAGGTGCTAGGAAAGAGCATCCTGGAAGGGTAAGATATTTGGGATTAGGAGCTACTCCAAGCAATACTTTCAGACAGATAAATCTTCGTCTTGGTAATATTAGAATTGTGAGTAATAATGTTGGATGTTCTTCTTCTGGATGCCAAGAGAAGTACAATCAATTGTTGAATACTCTCAAAGCATACATGATAATGAAGGAAGGGTCAATACCAGAATAATTTGTTGGGATCTTTGCTTCTCCCCCTACAACGGTAAACTCTAAGTTCTTTTATTTTTGATATATTGTGCAATTTTATTTTTCATTTGTAAAGTGATGAGAGTCACTATGATAACTTGTGCGACTATGGAGTTTTGCGAGTGATATTGATCACTTCAAGTATCTTTGTTTTTGATCTTGGTGAAAGTTTTTATTAAAAAAAAAAATCATGATGATAAGAGACTAGCCAGAGCTTCTGATGAGAAATATGTTAGATGTGGTTATAACACATTAGTGATGATGTTAATGATTCTGAAAGGCCACAATGTAATTAATGTCTTTCTTCATGTGTGCATGTCTAATAAGAACGAATGAGCTGCTCCAGTTAGATTATCCACGTCGATTATGGTTCTTTAAAATTGAGTATCCTGTTTTCTTAGGTTGACAATTCTGGTATTCTATAATATGGAGTTATAAAACTGGTTGCACTGACTACTTGTGCTAATTTTGTCATACATTCTCGACGATAATTATACAATTCATTTTGAATGCTTTAGAAGGTGTGTTGGTTGTTAAGAATGATCAATGTGGAATAGTTTGCTTTTCTGGAGATTTAATTCTTGGATTATGACCTATTGTATTAAACCCAAATTACTTCTCAGGGGTGCTTAGGTTTCTTTTCATTCTGTTGGTGCTGCTATATTAATTTTATGAATCTATTTAAAAACCAAGATGCTTTTAACTTTTTATCTTCATCTTTTTTTTTGGTTTAAGTAGACAACATATATTTCATCTCAATGACTTGTTTCCTAATACTCTTAATAGTTGTATTTGTTTTACTTTTTGCTGCAGTCAAGTGATACAGCTAGTGGACCCGTTTCACCCATGGATGCAAAAAGATCTTCTGACGCTAGTAATCCCAGTGACAACCATTGAGATTCGTTTTAATTGAAGTGGATGTATTAGGACAATGTAATAGCTGACTCATATGGATGATTAACTGTGTTTTAATTTAGCTTGATGACATATGATACTACTCTGTCATAGTATTTTTCATGGTTAATGAAATATTGATGTTTCTTAATTTTAATGTTTTAGTTTAAGCATTAATATTTCAATTTATATTAGGGAAAAAGTATGGCATATTGATGATAAAATATCAATTCTATAATATATTTAAAAATAGATGGGGTTAAAACCCCCAAAAAGAAATAAGAACAAATTTTGATGGTGTACACATAAGAAATTGCGGGGGTTTACAACCCCTAAACTCAAAAAAAATTAAATTTAAAAAATAAAAATCTATTTTCGCGCATGAGATTGCGGGGGTTAAAATTATAATTTGCGGAGGTTAGAAACCTCCGCTATTTGCTGTCATGGCGGTTCGAGAAACCCCCGCATTTATCTGCCGCAAATTAATAGTGGTGATACTTACTACGGGGGTCTGTTCAACCGTCGTGACAGCAAATAGCAGAGGTTTCTAACCTCCCTAAATTACAATTTTAACCTCCGCAAATTACCCATTTATTTGTAGTGAGAAAGGCCCAATGAAAACTGAGAAGAAGAATAAGGAAGAAAAGGCAAGAAGGGAGGAACATGAGGAGAGCAAACATATACATGTGTTACCTTTCCCTCAAAAGCTATATAGAGAAAAGCTGGACAAGTAGTTTGAGAGATTTCTGGATATGCTTAAACAGGTTCATGTAAAATTACCATTCATAGAAGTGCTCTCACAAATGCCTGCTTATGCCAAATGTTTGACGGAGATCCTTAAAAAGAAGTGAAAGATCGAGGAGACCTTAGTGGTGAAGCTCACAGAGCATTGCAACACGATATTGCAAAACAAACTCCCACAAAAGTGTGGAGATCCAGGAAGTTTAACTATACCTTGCTCATTAGGAACTATAAATTTTGATAAATCTTTATGTAATTCTAGTGCCTCAATTAACTTAATGACTCTATCTATTTACAGAAAACTGCAGAAGGAGATTGGAGAGATAAGGTCGGTGCCAATATCTTTGCAGCTGGCAGACCAAATGACTATAACACCTGAGGGGATAGTGGAAGATGTGTTAGTTTCGGTGGATAAGTTTGTATTTCCTATAAACTTTATAGTGGTGAATATGGAGGAGAACAAGGAGGTCCTCCTTATCCTAGGAAGACCATTCTTAGCAACGGGTAGAGCAATATTGGATATACACGAGAGGAAACTCATGCTTAGAGTGGGTGAGGAGACTGTGAGTTTTGAGACGAAATGTAATGACCCGACCATTCATTTGGAGCTCTAGCGTGTCGTTCAGCGGTTTGAGGCATTAAGTAGCTTTACTTCAGGTATTGTGACTTGTACGTGTAGTTAGAATTAAATTTCGGGAAGTTCAGGATTGATTTGGAAAGAAAATTCTAATTTTGGAAGCTTTAAGTTGGAAACATTGACTAAGATTTGGCTTTTGAGTAAACAATCTCGGAATCAAGATTTGAAGGTTCTGATAGGTTCGTATGATGATTTCAGACTTAAACGTATGTTCGGGTTGAGTATTGAATCACCCGGGAGCATTTCAGCGCTTATTATGGAAAGTTGGCATTTTTAGAAGTTTAATAAATTCTTAAGTTTGATTTGAAATAAATTTTTGGTGTTATCGATGTCTGTTCGAAGTTCTGATCCTTGGAATAGGTTCGTATCGTGATTTGTGACTTGCACATAAAGTGTGGCATCATTCCAGAATGTTTTGATATGGTTCGGACGCGTTCGTCGAAGTTTAAAGGTTTGAAAGTTTAAAGAAGGGTTTGATCGTCGATCCGTAGTTTTGATGTTGTTTGGAATGATTTGAGGCTTCGACTAAGTCCGTGTCGTGTTTTAGGATGCGTTGGTATTTTTGGATGGGGTCCCGAGGGGGCTCGGGATTGATTCAGATTGAATCGGAGTGGGAATTTGGCCTTATGCATTTTCTGGTTGTAGCACATCTGGTGTAACCACACCTGCGAGGTTTTGGCCGCATGTGCGGAGCTGCATAAGTGGCCAAGAGGCTCGCAGAAGCGGCTCTGAGCGAGCTGGGTAGTGGCACAGGTGCGAGACCATTTTTGCATCTGCGATGGCATAGATGCGGCGTCATTGAGTGCGGAAACGGAATGACTGGGGAAGGCTGGGACCGCATATGCGGTCGAGTTCCGCAGAAGCGAACCGCTCCTGCTCGTGAGGAGCTGTAGAAGCGAAGGCGCAAAAGCACTGGAGGGGCAGCAGATGCGGAGGTTGAGGGGCATGAAGGGAGACGCAGAAGCGTCTCATGTTCCGCATATGCGAAAATGTCGTTGGGCAGTGAGGTTCTTATAAAAATGAGATTTGGCCCATTTTCTTCCATTTTCACTTAGTTGGGGCGATTTTGGAGAGCTTCAAGGAGAGATTTTCATCAAGCAACACAAGGTAAGTGACTTCCACCTATTACAAGTTAAATACATGGTTTGTATAGGGATTTAAACATGGAAATTTGTAGAAATTTGGGAATTTTGGTAGAAAACCTAGAATTTGGTATTTTTGGATATTGACCACGAAATTGGACATGGAATTGAGAATAAATTATATATTTGAGTTCGTGGTGTTATGGGTAGGGTTTATCTTCAAGAATAATTTCGGAATCCGGGCACGTGGGCCCGAGAGTTGACTTTATCGACTTTTTGAGCGTAGTTGGGAATTATTTAAATTAATTAATTTTGGGTATTAGAATATATTTTGATTAGTTTGCACATTGTTTAAATAGTTTTGGATCGACATGCATGGGTTTGAGCTGTTGAGAGGCCTTGGAGCTGGTTATGGAACTTCGGGGCAAGGTAAGTCTCCTGTCTAACTTTGTGAGGGGAAAACTATCCCTAGGTGATGTGTTTGTTATGTGCTACTTGTTGCGGGGGCTACGTACATACGAGGTGACGAGAATCCTTACGTAGCTAGATTTATGTTATGTTCAGGTAGACTTAGGTTCCCGCCATGCTATAACTGTACTATTTGAGTTCTCTATTGCCTATTAAATTCCTTTATTTTACATTACGACTTGCGACTAGACTTTCGTATAGTGATAGGCTTGCTATTGTAGAGATTTGATGGGCTTCATGATAAGCCGCGAATGAATTGTACTCTCCTTATAAAATTCTCCCTCGTTATGCGTTCTCATCGAAAGGTTCCCTTAAAAATCTATAACTCACAGGACTATTCGTGAGTGGGGTCGAGGACCCATCAAAGCTTCTTATTCTAATGGGATCAGGTCGTTTGCCTTGGCAGGATAGATACATCTATGGTTCGTGTCGTTCGACCCCCGGCAGTGCGCACATTATAATGGATCGGGTCATACGCCTCAGCAGGATTATGTACCACACTTTCATGGGAGCGCACCGTTCGCCTCAGCAATTCAATAGATGTATCTATGGTTTGGAAATATTATGATGGATCGGGCCGTACGCCTCGACATTTCTATAAAATACTCTTATGGAATCGTGCGTAATAATTGATAAGAAGGCAGTATATCTGTGAGTTTTCCTGATTTGAACTGTGGCGACCTATCTGGTGAGGTCCATTATATATACTCTAATTGAGGAGCTAAATACTAGCTGAGAGTTTGAGTTATTGCTGAGAGGAGGATTTTACCACGTATTTATACTTGTTATTTCGTTTATTCCCCTGACTCACATGTGTTTACTTCTACTGTATTTGTCTTATTGGACCACTAGTAAGTGTTGATATCGATCCTTTGTCACTACTTCTCTAGGGTTACTCGGTATGCGTTGATTTACGTACTCATTCTACACTTGCTGCACTTATTGTGCAGGTACATATATGTCTGGTGGTCGTTTAGGCACAGAGGCGCGGCTATTGCAGGAACTTTACCGTGAGCTGCATTTCATGTTACGATCCGCAGCATGTAGAGTCTCCATCAGAGTTATTTATATTTTGCCTGTCTAATTTGTATTACGGACAGATGTTGTATTTTATTATATTTCCTAGTTGATGCTCATGTACTTGTGACACCGGATTTTGGGGATTCCTACAGGTTGTTCATCATTGTATTTCATGTAAATATTATCATTCACTCTGTAAATTCTATTTCATACTATCTAATTAATAAAAAATTATGATTTTAAAGTACTAGAATGAGTAATTAAATTGATCAATCATTGTTGGCTTGCCTGGCTGCGGTGTTAGGTGTCATCACGACCTATAGTAAATTTTGGGTCATGACATGAATGTAGCAAAGGGGGAACAAAAAGAAAAACCAGCTGCAAGTGTTGAGTGGAAAGTGAAGGGCTCGAAAGAGAAGGCTGCACTGAGCGAGAGAGATAAGTGTGGGGTATACCCCAAAAAGGCTTAGAAGAAGTTGTCTGCATAGATGTGCGCATTAGTCTGGGCGTGAGGAATGGAGCCCGACTTCCACTCAGACCCCGACTAGATATTTAGGGAAGTTTCCTTTACCTTATACTTTTTAATTGTGTGTCATGGGGACATGCCACAACTTAAAGTGTGGGGTGGGGGATATTTGTATGTATGTATAGTAGTTTTCTCTTTGTTAATTGTAGTAGTTAGAGATAGAAAATAATTGATAAAAGCATAAAAAATTTAAAATTTTTGATTTTTCCCGACGAGGGATATCATCGACAAGTTTCTTGAGAGATTAAAGTCGAAAGAAAATAAGATAAAAAGATTTTGTTTTGTTAGGTAGTGTATTACTTCCTCCTTAGTTTTTCTTTGTGCCTCAGTTCTTTTCCAAGGGTTTTGTTTGAACCCAGTGTAGTTAGTTTTTATTTTTATTAGGAGTAGAAAATCTTGTGCTGTGATTTGAATTGAAGGAAATATCTCTAAACTTTATTATACCTTGAGAATAATGAGTGCTTTACTTGTGACGCTTAGGCTCATATTTTGATTCTAGTATGAGTACCTTAAACAGTATGATCTTAACTTTGCTTAACTGCTTTGACTAGAGTGTCTTGATAGTCCAATCTTGAGTGAGTTATGTGCCATATATATGTGAGATTTTGTGTTATTCTGTGTATTGCATTTGATGTCTAGAACTTGCCCGTAGTGTACTGCTCAACTAATCGAGCCCATTCAGTCAATGATCAAGTAGGATTTCAATTGGTTGTAATGTAGGCTGCGGGATGGGTAAGATACATTTAGATATAAGAGTGACTATACCTCCCTAAGCACTTTAATATATACATTCCATTATTCAAAACCCCACACTTATGTCAAACCAAAACTCCACCTTCACATCAATATACATTAACTCCCTACTTATTTAAGCATAATTACATCAAGTTACCACTATCAATGAATATCTTTTCTTCACGACAATACAACTACTTTTTTTTTTCTTTTCAATTCAAGTGGCTCTTAGTTTTTTCAATACAATGCACCTTTCTCCTTATTTCATTAGTTCCACTCAAAAGCCAAACCAACTACCCCACACTTCAACTTTTACAAAGTTCATACCAAATTCAAGTGCTCACAAGAGGTACAAGGTTCAAATAGATGGTCAATTCGAACAAATAGGTAAGGTTTGTAATGTGGTTGCCAAAGAAATAAGATTACATGCTCAACAGGGTTAACTAAGATACATAACAATTAGATGGGTAAAAGCGTATAACTGGCTCAACAAAGAAATGCCTATATCACTTCCAAGACTGAATAAAACTACTATTTCTCTTAAAGTTAGTATTTTTAGGCTTGTAACCTTGAGAATTATTCTCATCCCTTTTACGGTTGCTGCTGCTACTTTGTATTAAGTTTGCTTTGAAAGTTGTCATCCTAGCTTTGGCCAATTCTATTATGTTGGAATCTTCAATTAGAATGTGGGTCACAATTTCCTCAATGGTGAAATGTTTCTGTTTGTGGTTTAGGTTGTTCTTGTAGCCACTCCATGAGTCAGGCAGTTTCTCAATTAGCACTCTAGCAACAAACATTTCTGGTAATGACAACCCCTCGGCCTTTAAGTCTTTTAGCAATTTTTGATATCCATTGATTTAAACATTCATCTCTTTATCATCTGTCATCTGCCACAAATAAAATTTTCCTACTACAAATTTTTGTTTTTTAGCATCTTAAGTAGTGAATTTTCTAATTAGGGCTTCCCAAATAGCTTTTGCTTCCTTATAACTGCAATACACATCATATAGTTCATTAGAAATAGTTTGTAATATAGTATAACGATATACCTTGCTGGCGTGTTGCCATTATTCTACTATTTTATTATTAGCGTCTGTACTAGGTTGTGGATGCAGCAGTGCATGTGCAATACCATGGACATCAAGCAGTGAGAAAATACGTTCTTGCCAACGTTTGAAATTTTCATTGGCGAAAATTTCAATATTTGACACATCTGAAAATGGCCTGGCATATGGCAGTGCAACTGGGGCTGGAGCAGCAGATAGCTCCAGACAAGAAGTCTTCACTCTTTCCTCCTTCCAACATTTCCTATGTTTCCACCTTTTTTATATTATCTAGTTATCAATTTTATTCTTTTATTCTTACTAGCTGGGTTTATGTCACGACCCCATTTTCCCCTCCGTAGGATGTTGTGATGGCACCTAGTCTCTAAGACTAGGTAAGCCTAACAATTTTCGAAATCGGTGAATAATAAACTGAAATCCAATCTCAACACATGATATATAAATATAAAACTGCCATTCAATAATTACAACTCCCAAAACCCGATGAAAACAAGTCACAAGCTTCTAAGAGCAAATACTAAGTGTCTTTATACATCAGAGTCTAAAGAGAATAAAGAAAATAACATAATAAGGATAGAAGGAGGACTCCGAGCTCTGCGGATGCTGGCACATATACCTTGAAGTCTCCACGTGCGGTCCAACTCACTGGTATCTGGTCTGGTAGGAAGAACCTGGATCTGCACAAATTGATGTGAAGGAGTGTAGTATGAGTACACCACAACGGTGCCCAATAAGTGCCAAGGCTAACCTCGGTATAGTAGTGAAGAGGTCAGGTTAGGGCCCTACTGGTTTAAAAGAAAAGTAAGGCAGAAGATATAATAATATTTTGAAATGACTGAGAATTAAAACAATAAGATGTTTCAAAAAATAACAACACAATAAATAGAGGTAAACAACAAGGGCACTCCCGAGGTACCGCCTCATAGTCCCAAATGTAAATATGCACGACAGGGGGGATCTCCCGAGGTACCGCCTCGTAGTCCCAAAGTAAATATGCAATACATGGGGATCTCCCGCGTAAACGCCTCATAGTCCGAAAGTAAATATGCAGTACAGGGGGATCTCCCGAGGAACTGCCTCGTAGTCCCAAAGTAAATATGCAGTACAGGGGGATCTGCCGAGGAACCTAAAGTAAATATGCATCAGGTAATCAAAGGAAACACGAATTTACAGTAAGGATCTTACCGTTAAAGGTTTAATTCAAATTAAGGAAAGCATGTAATTCAGCTAAGCATGTTGCACAAATTGCAAGTAAGAGTTAAGGCACGTAGACATGCGATACTAGGCTAAACATGATAACTACATATTCTAAGGCAACTCAGTAAATCAATTTTAAAAGGAGACAACTCAGTTAAGGAATTCAAAAGATGACAAATTAGCAAGAACCAAATTTTCCATAATCAGCCCGTGTACGCACTCGTCACCTAGCGTACACAGCGCTCACATATCACAAATTGTTACAACAGTACCAAATCCTAAGGGGATTTCCCCCACACAAGGTTAGACAAGTCACTTACCTCAAATCTCTCCCAATCAGTCAAGTAGTATGCCTTTCCCTCGACTTTCCAACTCCGATCAGCTCGAATCTAGCAAAAATAGTTTCATACTGTAAATATAACTACAAAAAACTAATTTAAATAATGAAACTACGACTTTAGCAAAAAATCAAAAATTTGGCCCAAAAAATCGATCCGGGCCCATATCTCGAAATCGGGTAAAAGTCATAAAATATGAACACCCATTTGATATCGAGTTCACCCATACCAAAATTACTAAAATCCGACATCTACTCAACCCTCAAATCCTCAAATCAAACTCTCCAAATCCCTAGTCTCAAACTCCCAAATTCCACCTTAAACACACACAATCTAGGTGGGAAAATAAATGGGGAAACAAGGTTGTTGATAACAAATGAGTACAAGAGACTTACCTCAAGAAATCCCTCGAAGATGCTCTCAAAAATCTCCAAACCGGAGCTTAAAATATTTAAAATAAGCAAAAATCGCAAACCCTTGCATTTAATGTTCTGTCCAACATTTTCGCTTCTGCGGACACTTAGCCGCATCTGCGGCATCGCAGAAGCGACGACATACCCGCATCTATGGTTCTCTTGCTCCTGCGGTCGACTCTTCCGCACCTGCGGCACTTCCGCTTCTGCGGTCCAAATCCAGCTTCTGCGGGTGCGCATATGCGCCCATACATCCGCTGCTGCGGACAGGCCTCCCCAAGCACTCATCCGCTTCTGCGATCGCTCTTCCGCAGAAGCGACTCCGCTTCTGCAGCCATCACACCGCACCTGCAACCACTGGCCATTTCCCCTAGCCCTGCACCTGCGTCCCATCGCTTGCTTCTACGGGCTCGCACCTGCGGTCAACCTTGCGCAGGTGTGATTACACCAGAACCAGCCCAGCACCAGAAAAATTTACTAAGTGCAAAATTATTTTGTTAACCATCGGAAACTCAACCGAGGCCCCCGGGATCTCAACCATTTATGACAACCAGCCCTAAAACATCATACGAACTTAGTCGAGCCTTTAAATCAAATCAAACAACGCTAAAAACACAAATCGCGCATCGATTCAAGCTTAATAAACTTTAAAACATCAAACTTCTACATCCGATGCCGAAACCTATCAAATCAAGTCTGATTGACCTCAAGTTTTTTTACACAAGTTATAATTGACATTACGGACCTACTCCAACTTCCAGATTTGGAATCCAACCCCGATATGAAAAAGTCCACTCCCGGTCAAACCTTCCAAAAATTTATCAAATTTTCAAATTTCTCCAATTGGCGCTAAAATGACCTACGAACCTCCAATTCAATATTCGAACATGCTCCTAATACCAAAATCACCCTACAGAGCTATTAAAACCGTCGAAACGCCATTTCGGAGTCGGCTTCATACAGTTCGAACTACGGTCGATTCCTACGACTTAAACTTCTATTTTAAGGACTATGTGTCCCATTTCACTCCGAAATCAAAAACAAATCTTCCCGGCAAGTTACATAACCACTAAATGAAGTAGAGGGAGCAATAAATAGGGGTTCGGGGATAAAACACTCAAAACGATCGGCCGAGTCGTTACACCCCCCCCCCTAAAACATACATTCGTCCTCGAATGAGTATAGAGATATACCTGAAGTGGTGAAAAGATGAGGATAACAGTTGCGCATATCATGCTCGGAAGCAATGTTCTTTGACCTCAACTTTCGAACCTGCCTGTCCAAAATAGCCATTGGCTCCTCAACATAAGATAGGTCCTTTTCCAACTGGACTGAGCTGAAGTCTAACACATGATACGGATCGCCGGTGATACTTCTGGAGCATGGAAACATGGAATACTGGATGAACTGCAGAGAGACTAGGTGGTAGTGAAAGTCTATAAGCCACCTCTCTAACCGTCTCAAGGATCTCAAAAGGTCCGATATATCTAGGGTAAACTTGCCTTTCTTTCCGAACCTCATAACACCCTTCATGGGCGAAACACGGAGCAAGACCCGTTCCCCAACCATGAATGAAACGTCGCAAACCTTTCGATCCGCATAACTCTTTTTCATGGACTGGGCTGTTCGAAGTCGATCCTGAATTAATTTTAACTTTTTCCAAGGCATCCTGAACCAAGTCTGTACCCATTAGCCTAGCCTCGCCCGGCTCAAACCAACCTACTGGAGTCCGGCACCGTCTACCATACAAAGCCTCATACTTCGCCATCTGAATGCTCGACTGATAACTGTTGTTGTAGGCAAAATCCGCAAGTGGCAAGAATTGATCTGAAGCACCCCCAAAATCAATCACATACGCACAAAGCATATCCTCCAATATCTGAATAGTGCACTCAGACTGTCCGTTCGTCTGAGGATGAAATGTTGTACTCAACTCCACCCGAGTACCCAACTCACATTGTACGGCTCTCCAGAACCGCGATGTAAACTGCATACCCCTGTTAGAGATGATGGATACCGGTTCTCCATGAAGCCTGAGAGCCCAACAACAAAATCCATAGTGATCCTCTCCCATTTCCTCTCTGGAATCTCTAACTTCTGAAGCAATCCCCTCGGTCGCTGATGCTCATACTTCACCTGATGACAATTTAGGCAACGAGCTACATATTCCACTATGTCCTTCTTCATCCGCCTCCACCAATAGTGCTGCCTCAAATCCTGATACATCTTCGTGGAACCTGGATGAATGGAGTACTGTGAACTATGAGCCTCCTGAAGAATCAACTCATGTAAACCATCTACATTAGGCACACATAGCCTGCCCTGCATCCGTAATACACCATCGTCTCTAATAGTAACTTCATTGGCATCGCCGTGCTGAACTGTGTCCTTAAGGACAAGTAGAAAGGGGTCATCCTACTGATGCTCTCTAATACGATCATAAAGAGAAGACTGAGAAACCACACAAGCCAAAACTCTGCTCGGCTAAAAAACATCCAATCTGACAAGCTGGTTGGCTAAGGCCCGAACATCCAAGGCTAAAGGCTATAGGATAATTCTTCTCATGCACCTTCAATTGTCTGGACGCGTAGGCAATCACCTTACCGTCTTGCTCACACTTCAAAAATTTTGCATTCAACTTCTTCTCCCTCAAGGTCTGAAGAACAGTCCTCAGGTGTTTCTCATGATCCTCCCGACTCCGGGAGTACACCAGAATATCGTCAATAAACATAATGACGAAAGAGTCAAGATGGGGTTGAAATACGATGTTCATCAAGTGCATGAATGTTGCTGGGGCGTTGGTCAGACCAAAAGACATCACAAGGAACTTGTAATGACCATACCAAGTCCTGAAAGCAGTCTTCAAGATATCTGGCTCGCGAATCTTCAATTGATGATAGCCTGAACGCAAGTCGATCTTAGAGAACACTCTGGCACCCTGAAGCTGATCAAATAGGTCATCAATACGTGGCAATGGATACCTGTTCTTCGCTGTAACCTTGTTCAACTGGCGAAAATCAATACACATTCGCATAAAACCATCCTTCTTTTTCACAAACAAGACAGGAGCACCCTAAGGCGATACACTAGGCCGAATGAAGCCCTTATCGAGCAATTCTTGCAACTGCTCCTTTAATTCTTTCAACTCTGATAGGGCCATCCGATAAGGTGGAATAGAAATGGGCTGAGAGCTCGGTAACAAATCAATGCCAAAGTCAATATCCCTGTCGAACGGCATGCCCGGAAGGTTCGCTGGAAATACGTCTGCAAAATCCCTCACTATCGGACTGACTCGACGGTAGGAGTATCAACACTAACATCTCTCACGTAGGCCAGATACGCATCATACCCCTTCTCAACCATTCGCTTAGCTTTAAGAAATAAAACAACCCTACTAGGAATATGATCCAAGGTACCTCTCCACTCTAGCCGTGGTAGACCTAGCATAGCCAATGTCACCGTCTTGGAATGACAATCAAGGATAGCTTGATAGGGCGACAACCAATCCATGCCCAAAATAACATCGAAATCCACCATACTGAGCAATAATAAATCAGCTCTGGACTAAAAACCACTAAGAACAATCAAACACGATCGATACACATGGTCAACAATAATAAAATCACCCATGGGTGTAGATACATAAACAAGTGAACTCGGAGAATCACGGGACACACCCAAATACGAAGTAAAATAAGATGACACATAGGAATAAGTGGATCTTGGATCAAATAAGACTGATGCATCTCTATAACAGACCGGAATGGTACCTGTGATGAAATTATCAGATTCAACTTCCTCCGTCCTAGCAGGAAGGGCATAATATCTGGCTTGACCTCCCCCTCTAGGGCGACCTCTACCTGTCTGACCTCTACATATAGCTGGATGTGCAGGTGGGGTGGTAGCTGGTGCTACAATCATAGCCTAAGGACCCGGTGGAGCACGTGGTGCCTAAGAAATATGTGGGGGTGCACCTCTCCTGAATCTGGGGCAATCCCTCACCAAATGACGAGTGTCGCCACACTCAAAACAAGCTCTCGGAGGACATGGCTGTTGCGACTGGTTCGGGCCTGATCGACTAGACTGACCATTGGAAGCACTCCGTACAGGAGGCATACTAGACACTGGCGGTGCATAATAAGGATCCTGGGGCCTAGTAGTGGACAGAGCACCGCTGGCGGTTGGAAGTGCTGAATGAACAGGGCGACCCATATAACCCCTGCCATGACGAGCTGCCGTTGGAGCACGAGTACCACTATAAGTGCCAAAATCTCGAGACCTCTTGGCCTCCCTCTCCTTTCTATCCCGAGTTAGCATGCTCTCTAACATCCTAGCAATCCCCACTACCTGCTGATACGCAATAGCCATTTCTAACCCTCGGGCCATGCTCAATATGATGCTGGGGTTGAGCCCCTCAATAAACAGACAAACCTTCTCTCGAACAGTAGCAACCAAGGCTCGTGCATGCCTAGACAAATCACTGAATCAGACCGCATACTCTGACACGGTCATAGAACATTGGCGCAACTGCTCAATCTCTGTGCGTCAAGCATCTTTGAGACTTTGGGGAACATACTCCCTCAAGAAAATATCTGATAAATGAGTCCAAGTGAGTGAGGCTGCCTCAGCCGGACTATCCAACTCGTAAACATGCCACCACGGATAGGCTGCTCCTCTAAGCTGGAACGCAGTGAAAGAAACTCCACTAGTCTCCGCAACACCCATAGTACGGAGGATACGGTGGAACTCCTTAAGAAAACCCTGGGCATCCTCTGACTCCAAGCCACTGAAAGTAGAAGGGTGGTACTTCTTGTACCTCTCGAGCCTAAACTTCTCTGCCTCAGAAGTTGCTGCCCTAACCTTGAGCTGAACTGGAGCTACTGCTGTATCGGTATGATCTCTAGATCCTGATCTACCTGAACCCGCTGCTCTGGTTTACCGGCGACGGGAGTCTGTGCTACTCCCCTGGCCTGAGATGTGGCAAGAGCAAGAGGTATCAATCCTGCCTAAGCCAAGGTGCTGAACATGCTCAGAAACTGGGGTAGAGTCTCCTGGAGGGTTGATATAGTAACAGGCGTCTCAGGTGCCTGTTGTCCAATTGGAGCTACTGGTAGATCCTTTGTAGCAGCTCATGTGGGTGCTCTGTCTACACCACGTGGACGTCCTTGGCCTTTACCCCGGCCCCGGCCCCGGCCTCTCGCGGCTCTAGTAGGGGGCGCGGGTGTCTGGTCATCTGATCCAGCTGTATGATTCCTCACCATCTGTGAGAGAATAGAAAGATAGAATTTTAGAATTCGAAGTCAAAATCTCGCACGATAAGGAATCAAAGAAGCGACGCTTTTCCTAACAGTTCCTTAGCCTCCCGAAGATAAGTACAGACATCTACGTATCGATCTGCGGGAATCTACTAAACCTGCTTGTGACTCATAACATCTATGGACCTAGAGCTCTGATACCAACTCGTCACGACCCCATTTTCCCCTCTGTAGGATGTCCTGATGGCACCTAGTCTCTAAGACTAGGTAAGCCTAACAATTTGCGGAATCGATGAATAATAAACTGAACTCCAATCTCAACACATAATATATAAATATAAAACTGTCATTCAATAATTACAACTCCCAAAATCCGGTGGAAACAAGTCACAAGCTTCTAAGAGCAAATACTAAGTGTCTCTATACATCAGAGTCTAAAGAGAATAAGGAAAACAACATAGTAAGGATAGAGGGGGGACTCCGAGGTCTGTGGACGCTGGCAGATATACTTTGAAGTCTTCACATGCGGTCCGACTCACTGGTATCTGGTCTGATGGGAAGAACCTGGATATGCACAAAAATATATGCAGAAGTGTAGTATGAGTATACCACAATGGTACCTAGTAAGTGCCAAGCCTCACCTCACCTCGCTAGAGTAGTGACGAGGTCAGGTCAGGACCCTACTGGTTTAACAGAAAAGTAAGGTAGAAGATATAATAATATTTTGAAATGAATGAGAATTTAAACAATAAGAAGTTTCAGAAAATATCAGCACAGTAAATAGAGGTAAACAACAGGGGCACTCCCGAGGTTTCGTAGTCCCAAATGTAAATATGCACGATAGGGGGGATCTCTCAGGTACCGCCTCGTAGTCCCAGAGTATATATGCAAGACAAGGGGATCTCCCGAGTAAACGCCTCGTAGTCCCAAAGTAAATATGCAGTACAGTGGGATCTCCTGAGTAAACGCCTCGTAGTCCCAAAGTAATATGCAGTACAGGGGGATCTCCCGAGGAACCGCCTCGTAGTCCCAAAGTAAATATACAATACAGGGGGATCTCCCGAGGAACTGCCTCGTAGTCCCAAAGTAAATATGCAGCATGTAATCGAAGGAAACACAAATTTACAACAAGGATCTCATAGTTAAAGATTTAATTCAAATCAAGGAAAGCAGGTAATTCAGCTAAGCATGTTGCACAAATTGCAAGTAAGAATTAAGATACGTAGACATGCGATACTAGGCTAAACATGATCACTACATATGTTAAGGCAACTCAAAAAATGAATTTTAAAAGGAGATAACTCAGTTAAGGAATTCAAAAGATGACAAATCAGAAAGAACCGAATTTTCCATAATCATCCCGTGTACACACTTGTCATCTCGCGTGCACGGCGCTCACATATCACAAATTATTACAACAGTACCAAATCCTAAGGGTATTTCCCCACATAAGGTTAGACAAGTCACTTACCTCAAATCTCGCCCAATCTATCAAGCAGTATGCCTTTCCCTCGCCTTTCTAACTCCGATCAGCTTGAATCTAGCCAAAATAATTTCATACTATAAATATAACTACAAGAAACTAATTTAAATAATAAAACTATGACTTTAGCAAAGAATCGAAAATTTGGCCCAAAAGGTCGACCCGGGCCCACATCTCGGAATCGGGTAAAATTCATAAAATACGAACACCCATTCGATATCGAGTTCACCCATACCAAAATTACCAAAATCCAACATCAACTCGACCCTCAAATCCTCAACTCAAACTCTCCAAATCCCTAGCCTCAAACTCCCAAATTCCACCTTAAACACAAACAATCTAAGTGGGAAAATCAATGGGGAAATAAGGTTGTTGATAAAACATGAGTACAAGAGACTTACCTCAAGAAATCCCTCGAAAATGCTCTCAAAAATTGCCAAACCCGAGCTCAAACTGTTTAAAATGAGCGAAATTCGCGAACCCTTGTATTTAAGTGTTCTGTCTAGCATTTCCGCTTCTGCGGACAGTTAGCCGCATCTGCGGCGTCGCAGGAGCGACAACATACCCGCATCTGCGGTTCTCTCGCTCTTGCGGTCAAATCTTCCTCACCCGCGGGACTTCCACTTCTGCGGTCCAAATCCCGCTTCTTCGGGTGCACATCTGTGCCCATACGTCTGCTTCTGCGGACATGCCTCCCCAAACACTCGTCTGCTTCTGCGATCGTCCTTCCGCAGAAACGACTCCGCTTCTGCGGACCTCAAAGCATACCTACGACCACTGGAAAATTCCCCCTAGCCCAGCACCTGCGTCCCATCGCTCACTTCTGCGGCTCGCACCTGCGGTCAACCTTGCGCAGGTGCGATTACACCAGAACCAGCCCAGCACCAGAAATTCTTCTAAGTCCAAAATTGATTAGTTAACCATCCGAAATTCACCCGAGGCTCCCGGGACCCCAACCAATTATACCAACTAGTTTTAAAACATCATACAAACTTAGTCGAGCCTTTAAATCACATCAAACAACTCTACAAACACAAATCACGTATCAATTCAAGCCTAATGAACGTTAAAACTTCAAATTACTACATCTGATGCCAAAACCTATCAAATCAAGTTCGATTGACCTCAAAATTTGCACACAAGTCATAATTGACATTATGGACCTATTCCAACTTCCGAATTCAGAATCCGACCCTGATATCAAAACGTCCACTTCTGGTCAAACCTTCCAAAAATTCTTCAAATTTTCAATTTTTGCCAATTTACGTTAAAATGACCTACGGACCTCCAATTCAACATCTGAACATGCTCCTAAGACCAAAATCACCCTACGGAGCTATTAGAATTGTTGAAACTCCATTCTGGAGTCGTCTTCACACAGTTCAAACTACGGTCGATTCCTACGACTTAAACTTCCATTTTAAGGACTATGTGTCTTATTTCACTCCGAAACCAAAAATAAATCGTCCCGGCAAGTTATTATGTGTCCCGATAGTTATTCGATGTTATTATGTGTGATTTGAGGCCTCGAGTAAATTTGTATCATGTATTAGGACATGTTGGTATAATTGGTAGAGGTCCCGGGGGCCTCGGGTGAGTTTCGGATGGTTAAGAGATAAAAAATTTGGACTTAGAGGAAATCTAAGAATTCTACCTTCTGGTGAAATCACACCTGCGGAGATATTCTCGCAAGTGCGAGCTCACAGAAACAAGTTGTCCATCGCAGATGCGGCCAGGCGTGGGCTGGGGCTGTGATCGCAGAAGCGGGCAGGTAGACCATAGAAGGGGGTCGCACCTACGGGAGTTTGATCGCAGAAGCGCAAGGGCGCTTGGTGAGGCAACTTTGCAGAAGCGTGTCTACACAAGCGGACTACATTCCGCAGAAGTGTGGTTAGTTGCATAAGCGGCATCTTTGCCGCAGAAGCGGCTTAGTGAGCCGCAGAAGTGAAAGAACTAGGCAGAGTATAAAACAGAGGGGTTCCGACATTTTTGTCATTTTGGACCTTTCAAGCACGGTTTGGGGCGAATTTTCAGAGGGATTTCGCGGGAAAACTTTAGCTAAGTCAATTGTAATCATTGTTAGTCAATAATATTGAATTATCATCGAGTATTTTGACTAGGTTACGTGTTTTGAGGTGAAATTTGAGGATTTGGGCATAGGGATTTCAAAATAAGAATTTAAGATTTGGAGGTCGAGTTGATGTCAGAATTTAGTAAATTTGGAATGGTTGGACTCGTAATTGAATGGGCGATCGGATTTTGTGAGTTTCATCGGATTTCGAGACATGGGCCCCACTGGCAATTTTTGAGTGTAATTTCGGATTTTGTGGGTTTTTGGAGCATTGTTTACCTTGCTCGATATTGGACTCGGCTTATTCGAGGTAAGTAGCATTTCTAAACTTAGTGCTGAGGGTATGAAACCCCAAGTTTCGTGTAATGTGTTATGTGTTTGTTGTTGAGGTGATGCACATGCTAGGTGACGGGCGTGTGGGCATGCACCGTGTGAATTGTAACTTCGTTATTTCTGTGGTGCTGTGTAGTTACTTGAACTTATTTGTAATCATGAAATCTCTAATTACTAGAGTTATTGAGCTGTGATCCATGTTAGAAATCATGTTTAGGCTACATGTTTATTTTGTTGGGACCCACTGAGGCCATTAGTGTTGTTGAGTTATTTACTTACATTGAAATTTCATACTCAGTCATGTTCATTCATTTCATATCATATCTCAGTCTCTGTTGCTATATATTGACATATCATATCATCATATTTAGGTTAGTTTCACGGCATTGTGGGCCCGAGAGACTAGAGAGATTAATGACTGAGTAAGACCGAGCGCCTGATTGTGAGGTTATTGATACTATAGCACGTGAGTTGTCCGTGTGGATCCAGATATTGAACTATAGCACATGAGTTGTCTGTACAGCACGTGAGTTGTCTGTGCAGCACGTGAGCTGTCTGTGCAGTACGTGAGTTGTCCGTGCGGATCCAGATATTAATACTATAGCACGTGAGTTATCCGTGCAGCATGTGAGTTGTCCGTGCGAATCCAGATATTGATATTATAGCACGTGAGTTGTCCATGCGGATTATAGCACTTGGGCTGAAGGAGCCCCTCCGGAGTCTGTACATACCCCTAGTGAGTGCAGGTACCTATTCAGTGAGAGTGCGTTCCAAGTGATTGGGAGGACTGAGTGGATTGATACTCTGAGAGTATGCATATGGTTGTTCACTATGTTGCACTGCATTGACATAAACACTTGACATACAGTCATAGATATGCATTTTTCCTCATGTTGTACGATATTGTGTCATTGATGACTTCCCAAGCACATTGACATGTAGGAATAGAGATGTACTTTTTCTCCTGCCATTTGACAATGAAACATTTACCTGTTGAATAGTTTTGGAAGAAAAAATCATGATTTTACAAACTTACTCATATTTTGGTGTTTTCGGTAAAAGATTTGGGTTTTCACTTTTATACTTGAAAAACATGTCTATTTTCTGGAACTGTGAACGAGCTGAACATTTTATTTCTGAGTTATTTCCTGTACCACTTTTGTAATATTGTTATGAGTTGTTGTTGGACTTTGACCGTGTTCCACCTCGTCACTACTTTCAACCTAAGGTTAAGTTTGTCACTTATTGAGTACATGGGTCGGTTGTACTCATACTACACTTCTGCACCTTGCGTGCAGATTTTTTACATTGATGTTGCTGCGTAGGACGGGAGCTGGATCTGAAGATGTACCTGTGTTCTAGCCATTGCTGCCTCTTATTCATGGTAGCTTTAGAATTTTTAATTTGTTCATGTATATTTCAGACAGATGACGTATTGTTTTTATTTCACACCAGTTTTGTAAATTCTAATCTTAGAAGCTCATGATTTATACTACCAGTCCTTGGGGAGTGTATTAGAGTTAGTTAAATATTAATTGAATCGGATTGTTGTTATTTAGTTTACCTAGCGGGTGAGGTTAGGTGCCATCACGGCTAGTTAGATTTTGGATCGTGATAAGGTGGTATCAGAGCTCTAGGTTCATAGGTTCTACAAGTCATGAGCAAGTGTCTAGTAGAGTCTTTCGGATCGGTATGATGACGTCCATACTTATGTTTGAGAGGCTATAGGGCATTTAGGATAAACTTCCCATCTTTCTTTCTTTATCATGCAGAATTGATTCAGCTTGAAACATAACTCTTTGAAATCCTTCCACGCATTCGTGAGCGCTCGGTATTAGTTGTGCATCGTCGGCTTGTGATTTCATGAACGATATTCGAAATGTTTATTATGTGTTTTGGTGATGAGCCAGTGTGGAGGGCTTGAGGCCAGGTTTAGACCATAGCTTAGGCTCAGTAGCTTCAGTTGTAACTTGTATATTTGGACTCATATGTCCGGTAGTGTCCCTATGAGTAGAACTTGTGGCTCGATGAGTGATCAAATGGCTATATGATAAGTATGATGTGACTGCGGGATGTGTTAAGATGGTTTGAATGTGACGAGAAGTGTTTTCTTGGAATGTAAAGAGGGCCATTGGGTGCTTGAGTTTTCGTTTTGATGTGACGTACGGTATCGAGTTGTGAGTGTGTAGAAGGATCTGTCATGTGGTTTAATTGTGGATCGAATTAGATTATCATGTTCTGTTGATGAGTTCAAACTCAGAAAGATTAAGTGATTGCATAGTAATTGTGGCTGCGAAAGGGCATAGCAAGATGCCAATTTGAGGCTAAACATGTGGGTTATCTCCTGCGGGGTAATTTATGGATCTGTGATCCTTATAATGTTGAGTGGATAGTTTCTTTTCTACCAGCGGAGTGTATATGTTGAGATTTGAATTTGAATCTGTGTGAAAAGGTTGACTTGACTGTCAAGAGAATAAATATGAGTTTAGCGGATGATTGAGGTATTTTATAGTTGGTGTTGCATGAGCTTGAGAAGAATTTTTATTGAACCGACTACAGTATCATGGCAGTAATACGGTATGAGTATTGTGAGTTATGAGATATTTTATTCTACGGTTTTGAGCTAAGTGGGGGATCCTGCTATTAACGATTTGATTTCATGGTGATGTGTTAAATACTAGTGTTGGGTTTGAGGCATAATTGTGGACCCATTATGACTTGCGGAGGTTGAGATCGAGGATGACACAAGTAAGGAAATTCCTGGATACAGGTTATATTGCACTTTATGAGTATATAAAAATCATGGGATGATCGAGTTGTTATTGTGAAGGATGTAGTATGCACGGAGTATGGATTTGATTGGTGGTGTTAAGGTAGGGTTACCTCTTTGAGTGTTGTTAAGCTAAGGGAGCACGTGTATTTTTGCCTGTTTGGGCGGTGCAATTTATATTTGAGCATAGTGGATTACTCTCTAGAAGGTTCTAATGGGTTCGAGATTTATATATAGCAATCGAGAATTTTTCCGGATTTATGTATGGATAAAATCTGAGATTTACATTTGATAGTGCCGAGACTTGCGGTAATTCTGTATGACTATGGATTCTACATTCCAGTATAAGAAAGGTAAAAGAATAATTTTAAATTCACATAAGGTATTTTCATAGTGGGTGTTTCAGTTGTGGTACTTATGGGGTGCTTAAGAAGAATACAGTGACTTATGGGCCTTAGGGCGAGTGTGGTTTTATGTTAGGATGTCTTGTAGTGAGCTTTGGGTAAGTATCGTAGTGTTCTAACAAAGAGAAGTGTCAACTTGAGGGTAATTTAGAAGAAACTCGGAGAAAATAGGACAATTGGGTAATAGGCTAGACCAATATGGTAATGGTATGCTCGGTTCTTTTGGGTACTTATGATGTGGTGAGGCTTTATGGGTATTTTGTGGAAATACTCTCGGATTTGGCAACCTGTGTGGATTGGTCGAGTTAGAGGAATTCAGTTTTGATAGCTTGGTTATGTGCAAATATGTTTCGAATAGTTCTCGATGGTTTCTATCACGGTTTGAGATGGATATGTCCTACCGGCATGAGGAACATGTTTTGTATTGTGATTTCCTCCGATATGGGAGCGGATGGAAGGTTTCTAAATAACCGAGTATGTATTTTGCTTGTGACTTAGAGTTTTAATGAGGTTCTCATATTTTCATAGGATGGCCTAATAGAGGCGGTGCGTGGAGTGATATTGGGATTTGCATGTGCAAGTATACGATTCAGTTTCAAAAGGAAGGTCATGAGTTTATGGAGCACAGACGATTTCAGATATTGGCACTAGTGGTATTACCTGAGAAGAGTGTACATTCAAAAAGGGCACACTATGTTTTGACGTACGGATGTTTCGTTGGTATTGCGGTATTCGCCTGGTTGATCGACTGCTGATATTCAGATTTTTGCTATGTGGCACGGGAGAATTATAGAAGTTTTCCTCGTGGGATAATCGTTCATGAAAGATGTGTTAGTCATTCGAGTGTTGGAGTTGGAATCAGTTACGGTGATTCATGTGTTCTATGAAATTGAAGTCTGGGAGTTCTCTGAAGCATATTGTTTCAGGGTTGCGGCCTGTTTGAGGTGAGTATTTTATTTAAACTCAGTGGAGACACTAGTTGCGCTAATTATTTGCGATAGCTACGCGCTATGAGTGCGCATATGTATGGGGTTTGAACCCATGTGCGAGCGTCGGGGCAAATGTTAATACTCAAAAGAATGCTTAGGCTATAATATGCCTAGAGTTGACTGTTAAGCATAAAGTTATAACGTTTCTCGCATTCGTACTTTTATGGAGAACTATCTGGGCTATACTTGAGGTTACAAAGAGGCTAATTCCCTGAATAAACTTGGTAATTACTATTTCTGCGTTAACTTGCCGATTTGAATTGTGATAGCACACTTTGCATATGCCTACTCTATGGCGTGTTATTTATACCAGTCCAGGAGCATAAGAGTCTTATTTCAATTATCATATACATGTGTACTTATTTGATTTCTCATGTATGATATGCTTAGACTGGAGGCATATGACCATGTTGTGCGGTTGATGTTAATGTGAGCTCTAGGAGAGTTGGTTACCGTTATTTGATTTGTGTGTCTTGGTTCTACTAAGTAGGATGAGCTCATAGCATTGCAGTTGTGGTGGTCCTTGTTGAACTTGCGAAATGGTTCTCTTCTTTGAGACATTTTCCAATTTTTGGGAACACAGATTGTGCAATTTGTGGCTTGAGTTATATTGGTGTGGCATATCTATGGAATAGTTGTGTTTAATAATATAAGGTCATTGGACCTAGAATGAGTACTATCAGGTTTGATTATGGTATATTTGGGAGGATAATATCGAAAATTCGGCTTAGAAAGTGATTTTGGTTCTGATTGGGGCGAGAGAGCTCCATGACTTGTTGATCTGATAAGGGGTCATGAGTGTTTCTTTCATTATCAGTAGTGTACGAAGGTTTTGGAACAAAGTTTTGTTTGATATGGTGTTTAATGCAAGTACCAGATTGATTTCAAGTAGTTACCAAGATCGGAAATGGTGATGCGAGTATGCGAGTTGTATGATATATCATGTGATTACATCTTGAGTTATAGCTATAGCTTGATACAGTTGTTTAGACTTATACAATGTGTAGGTATGAGATTCGTGTCTTGAAAAGAAATTCTAAATGTTGGAAATTGAATTCCAAGGTTTATGAGCTAAGGTTGAATTAATGACTTATAGTTATGTTGTGTTGTCAGGCCTATACACAATAGGGTGATGTGGGATCACCCCTGGGAATGTGTGTGGTAGGGTGGAACCATGATTTGAAGGCTTAGGAACAACTCTTGGCACATTCGAGGATGAACATATGTTTAAGTGGGGGAGAATGTAACGACTCGGCTGGTCGTTTTGAGTATCACAACCTCGTTTCCCCATTTACTGCTTATCCTGTGTTCAATTATAATTATGCGACTCGTCGGAGAGATTTCAGAATGAATTGGAACACTTCCATATTTAAAGCTTAAGTTGAAATAGTTGACTGAATCTTGACTTATGTGTAAACGACCCCGGAATAGAGTTTTGATGATTCCAATAGCTCTGTATGGTGATTTTGGACTTAGGAGTGTGTCCGGAAAATTGTTTGGACGTCCGTAGTTAAATTAGGTTTGAAATGGCGAAAATATGAAGTTTAAGTTTGGAAGTTTGACCGGGGAGTTGACTTTTTTATATCGGAGTCGGAATCCAGATCTGAAAATTTTCATAGGTTTGTTAGGTCAATTATGAATTGTGTGCAAAATTTAAGGTCAATTGGACTTGATTTGATAGGTTTCGGCATCGAGTGTAGAAGTTGGAATTTCTTAGTTTCATTAAGCTTGTATTGGGGTATGATTTGCATTTTTCGATGTTATTATGTGTGATTTGAGGCTTTGAATAAGTTTTTATCGTGTTTTAGGACGTGTTGGTATAATTGGTAGAGGTTTCGGGGGCCTCGGGTGAGTTTCAGATGGTTAACGGATCAAAAATTTGGACTTAGAGAAAATCTAAGAATTCTGCCTTCTGGTGCAATCACACCTGCGGAGATTTTCTCGCAGGTGCGAGCTCGCAGAAGCTAGTTGTCCACCGCAGATGCGGCCAGGCGTGGGCTGAGGCTTTGATCGCAGAAGTGGGCAGGTGGACCACAGAAGCAGGTCGCACCCGCGGGAGTTTGATCGCAGAAGCGTAAGGCCGCTTGGCGAAGCAGCTTCGCAGAAGCGTTTTCGCACAAGCAGACTGCATTCCGCAGAAGCATGATTAGTCACAGAAGCAGCAGCTTCGCCGCAGAAGCGGCTTCGTGAGCCGCAAAAGCGAAAGAACTGGGCAGAGTACAAAACAGAGGGGTTCCGACAGTTTTTTGTTATTTTGGACATTTCAAGCATGGTTTGGGCGATTTTTCAGAGGGATTTCACGGGAAAACGTGAAGTAAGTCACTTTTGATCATTTTTAGTCAATAATATTGAATTATCATCGAGTATTTTGGCTAGGTTACTTGTTTTGAGGTGAAATTCGAGGATTTGGGCCTAGGGATTTCAAAATAAGAATTTAAGATTTGAAGATCGAGTTTATGCCGGAATTTAGTAAATTTGGTTTGGTTGGACTCGTAATTGAATGTGCTATCGGATTTTGTGAGTTTCGTCAGATTCTGAGACGTGGTCCCCACTGGCAATTTTTGAGTGTAATTTTAAATTTTGTGGGAAAATTAGTATTTTCGTACGGAATTAATTCCTATAATTTGTGTTGATTGAATCGAATTAATTGTGACTAAATTCGAGCCGTTCGGAAGTTAATACGCGCAGAATGGAATTTCTGGTGCATTGTTTAACTTGCTCGATATTGGACTCGGCTTGTTCGAGGTAAGTACCATTTCTAAACTTATTGTTGAGGGTATGAAACCCTGAGTTTCGTGTTATGTGTTTGTTGTTGAGGTGACGTACATGCTAGGGGACGGACGTGTGGGCATGCACCGTGTGAATTGTAACTCCGTTATTTTTGTGGTGCTGTATAGTTACCTAAACTTATTTGTAATCATGGAATCTCTACGTACTAGAGTTATTGAGTTGTGATCCATGTTAGAAACCATGTCTAGGTTACATGCTTATTCTGTTGGGACCTACTGAGGCCATTACTGCTGTTGAGTTATTTGCTTACATTGAAATTTCATACTCAGTCATGTTCATTCATTTCATATCATATCTCAGTCTTTGTTGCTATATATTGACACATCTTATCATCATTTTTGGGATAGTTTCATGGTATTGTGGACCCGAGAAATGGGAAAGATTGATGATTGAGTGAGGTCGAGGGCCTAATTATGAGGTTATTGATACTATAGCACGTGATTTGTCCGTGCGGATCCTGATATTGACACTATAGCATGTGAGTTGTCCGTGCAGATCCAGATATTGATACTATAGCACGTGAGTTGTCCGTGCGGCTCTAGATATTGATACTATAGCACATGAGTTGTCCATGCAGATTATAGCGTTTGGGTTGAAGGAGCCCCTCCGGAGTCTGCACACACCCCCAGTGAGCGTAGATACCTATTGAGTGAGAGTGAGAGTGCCGAGTAATTAAGAGGATTGAGTGGAATGATACTCTGAGAGTATGCATATGGTTGTTCACTATGTTACATTTTATTGACATACACACTTGACATACAGTCATAGAGATGCATTTTTTCTCATGTTGTACGATATTGCGTCATTCATGATTTCACAGGCACATTGACATGTAGGCATAGAGATGTACTTTTCCTCAGGCCATTTGATAATGAAATATTTACCTGTTGAACAGTTTTGGAAGAAAAAATGATGATTTTACAAACTTACTCATATTTTGGTATTTTCGGTAAAAGATTTGGGTTTTCACTTTTATACTTGAAAAGCATGTCTATTTTCTAGAACTGTGAACGAGCTGAACATTTTATTTCTAAGTTATTTCCTATACCACTTTTGTTATATTGTTATGAGCTATTGTTGGACTTTGACCGTGCTCCAACTCGTCACTACTTTCAACCTAAGATTAGGTTTGTTACTTATTGAGTACATGGGGTCGGTTGTACTCATACTACACTTCTACATCTTGCGTGCAGATTATTGACGTTGATGTTGTTGCGTACGACGGGAGCTGGATCTGAAGATGTACCTGCGTTCCAGCCACTGCTGCCTCTTATTCATGGTATCTTTAGAATTTTTAATTTGTTCATGTATATTTGAGACAGATGACGTATTTTTTTATTTCACACCAGTTTTGTAAATTCTAATCTTAGAAGCTCATGATTTGTACTACAAGTCCTTGGAGAGTGTATTAGAGTTAGTTAAATATTAATTGAATCGGATTGTTGTTATTTGGCTTACCTAACAGATGAGGTTAGGTGCCATCATAGCTAATTGAATTTTGGGTCGAGACAGTTATTATTGAAATTTTTTGCTCTTGTTTATTACAATCTAATTTGCCACTTTTTAAAAGTCTTGACACTTATTGTTGAAAGCCTTGCCACTTGTTGAAGGACATGCCACTTGGCCATAAGTTTTCATATACAAGACACCAATTTGTTTGTCTTTTCACTTAAAAATAATCATTTGAAATTTATTACAACAAAAACATCCTAATATACCCATTTTCTCCGGGTTTTGCGCTTTTTACTCCTTTTGTGAGTACGAAAGATGAGGCATGAATTTTTAATTTATATTGATACTTAATAATGTCTCTTAAGCAATTTTGTTGCATGAGCTATCTCGAGACTACTAAAGACAGGAATTAGTAACGGTAAATTCTGTAGCTAAATAATAAAATTCGTCACTAATTTTACTTAGTGACGAATTAGCAATAAATTATCAAAAAATTATATTAGCTACGAGCGATTTAGTGACAGATTAGCGACGAAATTCGTAGCTAATTTCAGTTTTTTTTTATAGATACCATAAGTTTATGGAGTGTGGCTCCCCCCCCCCTCCCCAAGTTCGCTTATTTGATACTCCCTCCATTTCAATTTATGTGAACTTATTTTTTTTTAGCCCGTGCCAAAAATAAATGACCCCCTTTTCTTATTTAGAAATAATTTACCTTTATGCAATGATTTATAGCCACACAAAATATTTATGCCTCATTTTACACTACAAGTTCAAAAGTCTTCTCTCTTTTCTTAAATTTTGTGCTCAGTCAAATAAATTCACATAAATTGAATGGAGAAAGTATTATATTAAGCAAGTTATGTCAAAGATAAAAATTCCTTTCTTCATGTATTAACTTAATTGATAAGTGAAGATTAATCTATTTTTCATAAAAAATACGAACTTAATCTTTGATCATATCTTAATTTTCTCTAATTCACTAGTGTATTGTAAAAGAGAAAATAACAATAATGATCCCTTAAGTTTGGTATTAGGCGAATTGAAACTGTAGTAGAATAATACATAAACATCCCCTCAAATTTAATCTTAGCTAGCAAGTATGCCCTTCAACTTTAGCTATACACATGTGATGACGTAAAATGTCATCTCTAAATTTAATAATTAATTATGTGTTCTAAGACCTAAAAAAGTACCTTACTATTTGTCACGACCCAAATTCACCTGTAGGTCGTGATGGCGCCCAACACTACAGCTAGGCAAGCCAACTAATAAATCAAACGTACATTGATTAAACTGTTATTCCAAGAAAATAATAAAATACCAGCTTCTACCAATGTGTGTGCCAAGACCCGGTGTCACAAGTGAATGAGCATCTAGTAGATTATACAAAACTCCAAATACTGTCTGAAATAAAATAGACAGAATATAAATATCAGAAGAGACACTGGTAGCTGCAGAACGGCATCAGAAAGGCAGCTCACCACTATGCCTCTAGATAACGTGGGTATGTGATGATAGGTCCTCCACTAGTACCTGTCTCAGATCCTGCACGAAAAGTGCAGCAAGTGTAGTATGAGTACGTAAACAACGTGTACCCAGTAAGTATCAAGCCTAATCTCAAAGTGGTAGAGACGAGATGGCCAACTTTGACACTCACTATAGGTCAATAACAATTGAAATAAAACTAGGATACTTAAATCAATGTGAGTTACAGAATTTATTTAATCGGCAGAAATAATCAAATTCCTTCAAATGTATCAATTTTTATTATATTAATTAAATTCCTTTAAGTCAAATAAATTCCAATTTATCAATTAAATCTCATTTACAGGAGTAACAATTAATTCCTTAACAAGCAAGAATAATAATTCATTAAATTTCCAAAGATTTTTCAATTTACTAAGTAGCTTTACAAGCTGAAATAAATTATTAAAGCATCGTGTAATTATTATTATTATTAAGCACGATTTCTGCCGAGGACGTACGGCCCGATCCAGAGTGTCGTGTACACTTTCGAGGGACGTGCGGCGCGATCCATAGATGCATCTATCCTGCCGAGGCGTTCGGCCCGCTCCACAAGAAAGGAGGACATTTTCTTATGTGCCTCCGGAAGGACAGTATATTTGTTATAAGATAAATTTGGGAGGAGAACAATTTCTTTTGACAATTAATTGATTTAAAACAGACAATCAAGCCTGTGAGATTTCCATCCTTTAATATCTTTATCTAACAATTCACAATATATATTCATATAGATATCAATTAATATTAATTAATCAAAGAATACAATTTACACAAGTAATACATGCTTTGAGTCCTAAACTACCCGGACTTTAGCATTAATAGTAGCTACGCACGGACTCTCGTCACCTCGTGCGTACGTAGCTCCCACAATTAGCAACAATTATTTAATCTTAATCACCTATGAGGTAATTTTCCCCTCACAAGATTAGACAAGAGACTTTCCTCGTCTTGCTCCAATTTAATCCTCTATAAGGCCTTTTCCACGATTATTCAACTCCGTCTGGCTCGAATCTAGCCAAAAATAATTCGATACAATCACTAGATATTATAGGAATCAATTCTATAAGAAAATACTACATTTTAAAGAAAAGATCCGAAATTAATTAAAAATTCGTCCGCGGGGCCCACATCTCGGAATCCTGCAAAAGTTATGAAATCCGACAACCCATTCAATTACAAGTCCAACCATACCAGTTTCACTCAAATCCGACTCCGAATCGATACCGAAATCTCAAAATTTCGTTTCTATGAGATTTCTAAATTTTTCCAAATTTAAATCTCAAAACACTAATTAAATTGTGAAAATAATGATATATTTATGCTCATAGGCCAAATCCAAGTTAGAATCACTTACCCCAATATTTTTCCCTTGAAAATCTGCTAAAAGTCGCTTCTGCTCAAGCTCAAGTTTGCCAAAAATGGCAAATGGGACGAATGTCCTCTGTTTTTATAACACTGCCCAGCACTTCGGAACTGGGCGTCGAACAGGGCCTCGATCAGGCCTCGATCATGGCCCTCGATCAGGCCTCGATCGTGGCTTCGATCACAGGATCGAGCCGGGACCTCGGATCATGGCCTCGATCATGGCATCGAGTCCGGTCCTTCGATTATAGCCTTGATCATGGCATCGAGCTTGAGTCTAAGATTGTGACCCTCAATCTTGGGTCTCGATCCTATCCCTCGAGCCTCACCTTCGATCATTCCATCGAGCCTTACCTTCGATAGTGACTTCGATCACAGGCTCGAGCCTGGACCTCGGTCATGGCCTCGATCAGGGTATCGAGGTTGGGCCTTCGATCATGCCCTCGAGCCTTGCCTTCGATCGAGGCTTTGATACTGAGCCTCGTCCCTGGCTTTGACCCAGGCCTCGATCGTGGGCTCGATATCTGGGGCTCGATCACAGCCCAGAAAATGCAGCAGAAGAGAAAATTGCAGCAGCTTTTTAAATCCAACTTTTGATCCGTTAACCATCCGAAACTCACCCGAGGCCCTCGGGACCTCAACCAAATATACCAACAAGTCCTAAAACATCATACGAACTTAGTCGAACCTCTAAATCACATCAAACAACGCTAAAACCATGAATCATACCCCAATTCAAGCTTAATGAAACTAAGAGTTTTCAACTTCTACGTTCAATGTCGGAACCTATCAAATCAATTCCTATTGACCTCAAATTTTACACACAAGTCATAAATTACATAACGGAGCTATGAAAATTTTCGGAATTGGATTCCAACTCCGATATCAAAAAGTCAACTCCCCGGTCAAACTTTCAAACTTTAAATTTCTATTTTAGCCATTTCAAGCCTAATTTCACTACGGACTTCTAAATAAAATTCCGATCACGCTCCTAAGTCCAAAATCACCATACGGAGCTGTTGGGATCATCAAAATTCTATTCCGGGGTCGTTTTCTCAAAATATTGACCGAAGTCAAACTTAGCAATTTAAGGCCAACTTAAGGAACCAAGTGTTCCGGTTTCACCTCAAACACTTCCAAATCCCGAACCAACCATCCCCGCAAGTCATAAATCATTACAAGCACCTACGGAAAGTTTTATTTTAGGGAACGGGGTTCTAAAAGTTAAAATGACCGGTTGGGTCATTACATTCTCCTCGACTTACGTGCGCAGTCCGTAAAATTTTCCGAAAAGTTTTTATGTGAAAAATGGATTAAAATATGAATTAGAGCTTTAAAACTTGACTGAGTTGACTTTGGTCAATATTTTGAGCAAACAGACTCGGATCAGTGCTTTGACAGTTCCGACAGGTCCGTATCCTGATTTGGGACTTGGGCATATGCCCAGAATCAAATTATGAGGTCCCTGGCCCGAGATATATTGAAATATGATAAAAAATTAAAAGTTTAAGTTCAAATACTTATCGGATGTCGAATTATATGCAAACAACCCCGAAATAAAATTTTGATGATTCCAACAGCTCCGTATGGTGATTTTGGACTTAAAAGCGTGATTGGAATTTTTTTTAGAAGTCCGTAGTGAAATTAAGCTTGAAATGGCTAAAATAGGAATTTAAGTTTGGAAGTTTGACCGGGGAGTTGACTTTTGATATCGGGGTCGAAATCCAGTTCTAAAAATTTTCTCAACTCCGTTATGTCAATTATGACTTGTGTGCAAAATTTGAGGTCAATCCAACTTGATTTGATAGGTTTCGACATCGAATTTAGAAGTTGGAAATTCTAAGTTTCATTAAGCTTGAATTGGAGCATGATGCATGATTTTAGCATCATTTTATGTGATTTGAGGTTTCAAATAAGTTCGTATGATGTTTTAGGACTTGTTGGTATATTTTCTTGAGGTCCCGAAGGCCTCGGATGAGTTTTGGATGGTTAACGGATCAAAAGTTGGACTTAAAACAGCTGCTGTAATTTTTCACTTCAGCTGGAAATTCTGGACTGTGATCGAGCCCAAGATCGAGGCAATCCAAGATTGAGGCAGTCCATGATCGAAGCCACGATCGAGCCCCATGATCGAAGCCATGATCGAATCCCCATGATCGAAGCCCCAGGATCGAAGGCCAGGATCGAGGGTCATGATCGAGGGCCATTGTCACGACCCAAAATCCAACTAGTCATGATGACACCTAACACAACCCGCTAGGTAAGCCAACTTTCAATTTCCAATTCCAATAGCAATTATTAGAGCAATTTAACTAAAAAAAGATCTTAATCATATACATTCCAAAAAAACTGGTAGTACAAATAATGAGCTTCTAAGAATAGAGTTTACAAAGTGAAAATGAAATAAATACATAGTTTGTTTGAATAGTATATAAACAGAGCTTTTATAAATCTAAGGCTACCATGAACAAGAGGCAGCTACAACAGGAACGCAAGTACATCTTCAATTCCTGCAACCATCGAGCACAGCAACAACAACAGCCAACATCTGCACGCAATGTGCAGAAGTGTAGTATCAGTACAACCGACTCCATGTACTGAGTAAGTAACAAACCTAGCCTTAGGTTGAAAGTAGTGACGAGCTTCCACCAAGGTCGGGTCCAAAACCAATAGTCCACAACAGTCCATAACAACATAAAGCAGATAATACCAGAAGTAATTCAGAGATAAAAATTCAGCAAAATCATGATTTCAAAAATAATAGTTCTTCCTGTCAAGTACATCAGTGAAAACCCAAATCGTTTACCGAAGTTGCCGAAAATATGAATAAGTTTGAAAAAATTAATTTTTCCAAAAATTCCTTTCAATAATAAATGAGATGTTTCATTTTTCCTTCTAGATAACCCGTGTAAAAACAAATGCATCACTATGCCCATCTGTCAAAAATGTGTGAAAATCATGAATGATGTGATGCAGTACAACATGAGAAAAAATACATCTCTATGCTTGTATGTCATGTGTGCATGCCAATGCGATGCAACTAAATGATAAAATCATAAACAACCCCTCGGGCAGACCTCACAATCACTCGTATACAGCCACTCGGGCATACCTCACAATCACTCGTAAACAACCCCTCGGGCATACCTCACAATAACTCGTAAACAGCCCCTCGGGCATACCTCACCATCTCTCATGCCTCCCAGTCACTCAGCACTCGACACTCGCACTCTGTAGGTACCTGCGCTCACTGGGGGTGTGTACAGACTCCGGAGGGGCTCCTACAGCCCAAGCGCTATAATCTGCACGGACAACTCACGTGCTATAATATCATATCATAATCTGCACGGACAACTCACGTGCCATAATAAGCCAATAAGGCCCGCTGCAAGCGGGACAGCCCCGATCTATATAATAGTAATAATATATATAAAGCCAACATAGCATGCTGCGGCGTACATCCCGATCCCAAAATATCCTCACAATCAGGCCCTCGGCCTCCCTCAGTCATCAATCTCTCCAGTCTCTCTCTCATGGACTCACAATGTCATGAGAATAGCCCAAAAATAATGATATGATATATCAATGAATAACAACAGAGACTGAGATATGATATGTAATGAAATGAATATGACTGAGTATGAATTTTCAATTTAAAATAAATAATTCACAACAATATGACCTCTGTGGGTCCCAAAATACTGGCACATAGCCTCAACATAATTTTTAATATGCTTTACAGCTCAATTTCTTTGACACATAAAATCACATGGAGAATGCCAAGATTATTTAACTACAACATTTTATAGAAATAATTATGTTACAATTTCTATAGTGCACGCCCACACGCCCGTCACCTACCATGTGCGTCACCTCCCAACAATTCACATAATACATATATTTAGGGTTCATACCCTCAGCTCCAAGATTACAAGAGTTACTTACCTCGAACAAGCCAAATCCAATGCCGAGCAAGCTAAAGAATGCTCCAAAAATCCCATTCTGCGCGTATCAACTTCCGAACAGCTCGAATCTAGTCACAATTAATTTGATTCAGTCCATATAATTTATGAGAATAAATTCCATATCAAAATACTAATATTTTCCACAAAAATCCGAAATTATGCCCAAAAATCACCTGTGGGGCCCGAGTCTTGGAATCCAACGAAACTCACAAAATACGACAACCCATCCAATTACAAGTTCAACCATACTAATTTCACTCAATCCCGACTCCGAATCGATATTCAAACTTGAAAAAAATCGTTTTGTGACATTATAGAAATTTTCTTCTATTTCTCTTGAAGATTCAATAATCTTACATCAAAAATGAAGATTAATTCATGAAATATAACTACAAGAAAGTCAAGAACACTTACCCCAAGTTGTGTGAAAAATTTCCTCTCCAGAATCCCCCAAACCAAGCTCCAAAATCGGAAAATGGATAAAAATCACGAAACCCCGAATTTAAGCTTCTGTACCAGCGATTTCCGCATCTGTGGACAAGGGGTCGCACCTGTGACCCTTGCTTCTGTGGACAAAATTGCGTGCCTGCGGAAACAGCCGGCCTTCTCAAATCTCACATATGCAGCGCCTTCTCGCATCTGCAGGCTCGCAGATGCGCATTCCCCTTCGCACCTGCGTTCGCCCCACGCCAGCCCCAGTCCGCATCTGTGCCAACACCTTCGTACCTGCGGCCTCGCAGATGCGGCAAATTCCTCGCACCTGCGAGCACTGCCCAGTTCCACACTTGGCCGCTTCTGCGATTGATTTCGCACACATACAGCTTCGCACCTCGGATCAAAAGTTTCGCAGGTGCGATCACACCAATAGGCAGCAGTTCCAAAAATGTTTCAAGTTAAATTTGATCTGTTAACCATCCAAAACTCACCAGAGCCACTCGAGACCCCGTCCAAATACATCAACAAGTCCTAACACACACCACAGACCTATTCAAGGCCTCAAATCACATCAAACAACCTCAAAAATACGAACTACACACGGATTCAAGCCTAATAAATTTTGAAATTTCCAAATTCTACAAATGACGCCGAAACCTATCAAATCACGTCCGATTGACCTCAAATTTTGAACACAAGTCACATTTGACATTACGGACCTATTCAAATTTCCAAAATCCGATTCCGATGCCGATATCAAAAAGTCAACCCCCCAGTCAAACTTTCCAAAAATTCAACTTTCGGCATTTCAAGCCAAATTACACTACGTACTTTCAAGTAATTTTCCGGACACGCTCCTAAGTCCAAAATCACCATACGGAGCTATTGAAATCATCAAAACTCCATTCCGAGGTCGTTTACACATAAGTCGACATCCGGTCACTATTTTAACTTAACCTTTAAACCTTGGAACTAAGTGTTCCAATTCATTCCAAAACCTCACCGGACCCGAACCATTTACCCCAGCAATTCACACAACAACTGTAAAGTACAATTTGAGCAGTAAAGGGGAAGAGGTGTTGTAATACTCAAAATGACCGGCCGGGTCTTTACATTCTCCCCCACTTAAACATACATTGGTCATCGAACGTGCCAAGAGTTATTTCCAAGCCATCAAATCATTGTTCCATCTTACCACACATATACCCGGGGGTGAACCCACGTCACCCTATTCCATATAAGCTTGACAACACAATACAACTAAAATCATTGATTTAACTTTAGCTCATAAACCTTGGAATTTAATTTCCAACCTTTAGAAATTTCTTTTCAAGACACAAATCTTACATTTACACACTGTATGAGTTTGAATAGCTGTATCAAGTCATAACCATAACCACGGATATAATCAACTAACATATTACACAACTCGCATGCTCGTAGAACCATTCCTGATCATAGTGACTACTCCAAAACCAACCACATACTAGTATTACACCCCTATCGAACCAAACCTCATCCCAAAACCTTCGCACACTGTTGATAATAAAATAAACACGTGAAATTTCATGATCACTTACCAGATCAACAAGTCACAGAGCTCTCTCCCCAACCAGAACCATAATCGCTTTCTGAGATGACTTTCAATATTATACTCCCGAACATACCATAATCAAACCTGATAGTACCCATTCTAGGTCCAATGACCTTATATTACTAAACACAACTATTCCACAGACATGCCGCACCAATATAACTCAGAGCCACAACCCGTGCCATCCGTGCACTAATACGCAACAATTCAAATGTACTCAGTCATGGAAAATGACTCAAATGAGAGAACTGCCCCGCCAGATTAACAAGTACCACCACAACGAAATGCTGAAAATTCATCATACACCGTAGAACCATCACCCGATCCTAACACAAGGTTCATACCTTAACATAACTCCTCCGTTGCAATGCGTGACCCCATCCAAACGTTGGTCCATAATATATACCTTGAGCCATCCCTCTCAAAATCAATAACCACGGAGAGGCAAATGATAAAAATGCCACACAAAACCTGAAAGAACATAACCATTACGCAATCGATCATGCAATACCCAAATACTCATCACGCTCAAATTCCACTATAAGGCTCAAATAGAACCGCACCATCTGTGCACATAACCAATGAATCACAACTCCTCGTAGCATAAAGGAGAAACTCACAGATCATTTCAGAACACGAATAAGTTCAACATCAACCGAATGACACATCCCTCAACAATAGCAGTATGGAGCCAACTATTCCGGCTCGGTGTAGGATACACATCTTAATTGGGCCTACCAATAGACCCTCAAATCAACTCTGGTCACCCACAAATAGACAAATAACCCTCTGAAAGTCCACAACGACCGAATCATAAAACATACTATCATTTGGCTAGCTTTGGCCACGACCTCATAGTCCACCGCCATGAAACAATCTGCTCTTGATAACTCCCCGTCTCCACCGCCCGAATGTCTAACACATTTCTCATACACGATCATCCCACGAGGAATATTTCTCCCATTCTTTCGTTCCACTTAGTAGTGTCTTAAAATCAGCAGTCGATCAACCAGGAAAGTGCCGCAATACCTATAAACTATCCATAATTCAAAACATAGCGTGCCTTCTGAAATGTACACTCTACTCACGCAATACGAAATAGTTATAGCATTCATCTAAATATCGAAAACTGTTCATGCCCTCTAAGAATTTATGACCTCCCTTTCAAAGCTAAACTGTGACCTTGCACACACCAACCTTAATCCCACACAACATACTGCATCAATCATGCCATTATTTGAAAAATACGAGAACCTCATAATCATTTTGAGTCGCATATAAAATACATATCTGATCAGCCAGAAGCCTTCCATTTGTTCCCATCCGGTATAAAATCACAATAATCAACATGCTCCTCAGGCCGGTAAGAAAATACCCATCTCAGATCGTGAAAGGAATCCTCGAGAATGCTTTGGAATCCATTTGCACATAATCAAGCCATCAGAGTTGAATCTCTCTAGCTCAACCAAGCCACGCAGGTCACCAAACCCAAGAATATTGCCACCAAACATCTGTAAAGTCTTACCATGTCGTAATTACCCAAAGGACTGATCCTACCATTACCATACTAGTCCAGTCTACTACCCAGTTATTCTATTTTCTCCCAATCCCTTCCGAATTTGCCTTCAAATTGATACTTCTCCTTGCTAAAACACCACGATCTTTAGCCACAACTTCCCCATGAACCCTAGCATAGAACCACAACTGTAATACTCACTCTGAAAATACCTTATGTGAATTTAAAATTGTTCTTCTTACCTTCCTTATAAAAAAAATATAGAATCCATAGTCATACAGAATGTTTTTCGTAAGTCCAGGCACCATCAAATACAAACCTCAGGTTTTATCCATACGCAAGTCCGGAAACATTCTCAATTGTTATATATAAACCTCGAACCTATTGAAACTTTCCTGAGAGTCACCCATTTTGTTCAAATCCAAATTGCACCGCCCAAATGGGCTAAAAGACACATGTCCCATAGCACAACAACACTCAAAGAAGTAACTCCACTTTAACACAACATATCAAATTCATACTCTGTGCGCACTACATCATTCACCAATAACAACTCACTCATCCCACGATTTTTATATACTCATACGTGCAACATAACCCGTAACTAGGAATTTCCTTATTCGAGTCATCCTCGATCTCAACTTCTGCAAGTCATAACTAACCCAAAACTAAACCTTTACATATAACCATGAAATTGAATTATCAATAGGAGGCTCCCCCACTTGGCTCAAAGCCGTAGATTAAAACACTTCATAACTCACCATACTCTTACTCTATTACTGTCATGATGCCACAGTCAGTTCAACGAAACCTCTTCTCAAACTCATGCAACGCCAACCATATAAATACCCCAAATCATCCGCTAAACTCGCAATCATTCTCTTGGCACTCAAGTCAACTTTCTCAGCCAGATTCAAATTCCAATCCCAACACATACGCCCCGTCGGCAGAAGAGAAACTCTCTACTCACATCATAAGGAATACACCTACGTAGATTACTCCACAGGGGATAACCCCCTGCTTAGCCTCAAACTGGTATCTTGTTATACCCTTTCACAGTCACAATTACTATGTAATCACTTAGTATATCTAAGTCCAAACTCATTAACCAGACATGAGAGTTTAATTATCCCAAAATTTAAACAATGTGAAAGATCCTTCGAAATATTCATACTCGAGATTGTACGCCACATCAAAACAAAAATCAAGCACCCAATGGCCTTCCTTTACACTTCAAGGAAACACTTCTCGTCACCTTCACATTTTCTTAACACATACTGCAGTTACATCATACTCATCACAAAGCCATTTTACCGCTCATCGAGCCACCAATTTCCACTCTTAGGGACATTACCGGACATATGATTCCAAATGTACAAGTTACAACTAAAGCTACCAAGCTTAAGCTGCGGTCTAAACCTGGCCTCAAGTCCTCCAGACTCGCCCATCACCAAAACACATAATACACATCTCGAACCTCGTTCATAGAATCACAAGCCGGCAATGCACAACTGATACTGAGTGATTATGTGCGCATACGAATACGTGGAAGGAATTCAAAGAGTTATGTCTCAAGCTGAATCAATCTCGCATGATAAGGAAAGAAAGATTGGAAGTATATATCATAAATGCCCTGTAGCCTCTCGAAGATAAGTATGGATGTCATCATACCGATCCGCAAGACTCTACTAGGAACTTGGTCATGACTTGTAGAACCTATGAACCTTGGGATCTGATACCACCTTATCATGACCCAAAATCCAACTAAGTCGTGATGGCACCTAACCCAACCCGCTAGGTAAGCCAACTTTCAATTTCCAATTCCAATAGCAATTATTAGAGCAATTTAACTAAATAAAGATCTTAATCAGGTACATTCCTCAAGAACTGGTAGTACAAATCATGAGCTTCTAAGAATAGAGTTTACAAAGCGAAAATGAGATAAATATATAGTCTATTTGAATAGTACATAAACAGAGCTTTTATAAATCTAAGGCTACCATGAACAAAAGGCAGCTACAACAGGAACGCAGGTACATCTTCAATTCCCGCAACCATCGAGCACAGCAACAACAGCAGCCAACATCTACACGCAATATGCAGAAGTGTAGTATCATTCCAACAAACCCCATGTACTGAGTAAGTAACAAACCTAGCCTTAGGTTAAAAGTAGTGACGAGCTTCCACCAAGGTCGGGTCCAAAACCAATAGTCCACAACAGTCCATAACAACATAAAGCAGATAATACCGGAAGTAACTCAAAGATAAAATGCTCAGCAAAATCATGATTTCAAAAATAATAGTTCTTTCTGTCAAGTACATCAGTGAAAACCCAAATCGTTTACCGAAGTTACCGAAAATATGAATAAGTTTGAAAACTATAATTTTTCCCAAAAATCCTTTCAATAATAAATGAGATATTTTATTTTCCCTTCTAGATAACCCGTGTAAAAATAAATGCATCATTATGCCCATCTATCAAAAATGTGTGAAAATCATGAATGATGTGATGTAGTACAGCATGAGGAAAAATACATCTCTATGCTTGTATGTCATGTGTTCATGCCAATGCGATGCAACTCAATGATAAAATTACAAACAGCCCCTCGAGCAGACCTCACAATCACTCGTATACAGCCACTCGGGCATACCTCACAATCACTCGTAAACAACCCCTCGGGTATACCTCACAATCACTCGTAAACAGCCCCTCGGGCATACCTCACCATCTTTCATGCCTCCCAGTCACTCAGCACTCGGCTCTCGGCACTCGCACTCAGTAGGTACCTGCGCTCACTGGGGGTGTGTACAGATTCCGGATAGGCTCCTACAGCCCAAGCGCTCTAATCTGAACGGACAACTCACGTGTTGCACGGACAATTCACATGCTATAATATCATATCAGAATCCGCACGGACAACTCACGTACCATAATAAGCAAATAAGGCATGCTGCAGGCGGGCAGCCCCGATCCATATAATAGTAATAATATATATAAAGCCAACATGGCCTTCTGCGACGTGCAATCCGATCCCAAAATATCCTCACAATCAGGCCCTCGGCCTCCCTCAGTCATCAATCTCTCCAGTCTCTCTCTCATGGGCTCACAATGTCATGAGAATAGCCCAAAAATGATAATATGATGTATCAATGAATAACAACAGAGTCTGGATATGATATGTAATGAAATGAATATGACTGAGTACGAATTTTCAATTTAAAACAAATAATTCACAACAATATGACCTTTGTGGGTCCCAAAATACTGGCACATAGCCTCAGCATAATTTTTAATATGCTTTACAGCTCAATTTCTTTGACACATAAAACCGCATGGAGAATGCCAAGTTTATTTAACTACAAAATTTCACAGAAACAATTATGTCATAATTTCTATAGTGCACGCCCACACGCCTGTCACCTAGCATGTGCGTCACCTCCCAACAATTCACATAATACATATATTCAGGGTTCATACCCTCAGCTCCAAGATTAGAAGAGTTAACTACCTCGAACAAGCCAAATCCAATGCCGAGCAAGCTAAACAATGCTCCAAAAATCCCATTCTGCGCGTATCAACTTCCGAACGGCTCGAATCTAGTCACAATTAATTTGATTCAGTCGATATAATTTATAAGAATTAATTCCATATCAAAATACTAATATTTTCCAAAAAAATCTGAAATTACGCCCCAAAAATTACTTGTGGAGCCCACATCTCGGAATCCGACGAAACTCATAAAATATGATAACCCATCCAATTACAAGCTCAACCATACTAATTTCACTCAATCCCGACTCCGAATCGATATTCAAACTTGAAAAAAATCGTTTTGTGATATTATAGAAATTTCCTTCTATTTCTCTTGAAGATTCAATAATCTTACACCAAAAATGAAGATTAATTCATAAAATATAACCATAAGGGAGTCAAGAACACTTACCTCAGGTTGTGTGGAAAATTTCCTCTCTAGAATCCCCCAAACCGAGCTCCAAAATAGGAAAATGGGTAAAAATCACGAAACCCCGAATTTAAGCTTCTGTCCCAGTGATTTCCGCATCTGCGGACAAGGGGTCGCACCTGCAACCCTCGCTTCTGCAGACAAAATTGTGCGCCTGCAGAAACAGACGGCCTTCTCAAATCTCGCATATGTGGCGTCTTCTCGCATCTACGATCTCGCAGATGCGCATTTCCCTTCGCACCTGCGTTCTCCCTATGCCAGCCCCAGTCCGCATCTGCGCCAACACCTTCGCACATGTGGCCTCGCACGTGCGAGCACTTCCCAGTTCCACACTTGGACGCTTCTGCGACTGATTTCATGTACATGCGGCTTCGCACCTGCGATCAAAATCTTCGCAGGTGCGATCACACCAGTAGGCAGCAGTTCCAGAAATGTTTCAAGTTGAATTTGATCCGTTAACCATCTGAAACTCACCCGAGCCACTCGGGACCCCGTCCAAATACACCAACAAGTCCTAACACACACCACGGACCTACTCAAGGCCTCAAATCACATCAAACAACCTCAAAAATATGAACTACACACGGATTCAAGCCTAATAAATTTTGAAATTTCCAAATTCTACAAACGACGCTGAAACCTATCAAATCACGTCCGATTGACCTCAAATTTTGCACACTAGTCACATTTGACATTACGGACCTATTCAAATTTCCAAAATCAAATTCCGACCCCGATATCAAAAAGTCAACCCCCGATCAAACTTTCCAAAAATTCAACTTTCGGCATTTCAAGCCAAATTCCACTACGTACCTCCAAGTAATTTTCCGGACACGTTCCTAAATCCAAAATTACCATACTGAGCGATTGGAATCATCAAAACTCAATTCAGGGGTTGTTCACACATAAGTCGGAATCCGGTCACTATTTTTACTTAAGCTTTAAATATTGAAACTAAGTATTCCAATTCATTCCAAAACCTCACCGGACCCGAACCATTTACCCCGGCAATTCACACAACAATTGTAAAGTACAATTTGAGCAGTAAAGGGGGAAGCGGGGTTGTAATACTCAAAACAACCGGTCGGGTCGTTACAGCCATGATCGAGGGTCATGATCGAGGTAATGATCGAGGGTCATGATCGAGGGCTGCCTGGGCAGAATTATAAAGGAGGGCATTCGTCCCATTCGACATTTTTAACAAATTGGAGCTTGAGAAGAGGCGATTTTGATAGATTTTCAAGGAAAAGACATTGGGGTAAGTGATTCTAACTTGGATTTATTCAATATACACGAATATATCATTATTTTCACCATTTAATTAGTGTTTTGAGATTGAAAATTGGAAAATTTTAGAAATCTCATAGAAACATATTTTTGAGATTTCGGTGTCGATCCAGAGTCGGATTTGACTGAAACTGGTATGGCTGGACTCGTAATTGAATGGGTTGTTGGATTTTGTGAGTTTTACCAAATTTCGAGGCGTGGGCCCACGGGTAATTTTTGAGTTAATTTCGGATTTTATTGAAAAATATAGTATTTTCTTATGAAATTGATTCGTTTAATTTTTCTTGACTGTATTGAATTAATTATGACTAGATTCGAGTTGATCGGAGTTGGAAAATCGAGGAAAAGGCATACTACTTGATTAAATTGGAGCAAGTCGAGGTAAGTGACTTGTCTAACTTTGTGTGGGGGGGATTTCCCCTAGGATTGATAATTATAATATGTGAAAAATCGTGTACACGAGGTAACGAGTGTGTACACGGGCTAAATGTGAAAGGTTATATTTTTAAATTGTGTAGATCACTATTGCGTATTAATTAAATTATTTTATTTTGTTATATTCTTCATCATTGATTTAATGTTTATATTTTAAGTTATCTTGACCTTTTCCGGCTAATTGTTTTATCTGTTTAGTTGAAACTTGATTTTCTTTTATTTTGTGCATTATTTGAAGGGTGATTTTTCTTAAATTAAATATTATTAATATAAATTATTTGACATTTTAAATTTGTTATTTAAGCAATGTATTAAAATTTTGAAATATTATTTTTTTGAGTTATTTATTCCCGAATATTTTGTAAGATTTTCGTACTCGTTGTGATGGAGCCGTGAGCTCTTTATTATGGAAAAATATTATTAATGATTTATTTTGGCATGAGCCGTGACCTCTTTATTGTGAAAAAATATTATTGTTGAATTATTTTGGCAAATTAAATTATTTGAGCACTTGAGGTGCAAATTGCGATATATTCTGATATTGATACGCATGCAGTGGTATAAGGTCTGTGTATTGAAACGCATGCGGTGAGATAAGGGTGGCTTGATACGCGTGGCTAGTAGGGGGAACTACTAGAAGTCATGCGGTATGATAAGGATGGCTAAAACACGGGATGCTATTTCGGAAAAAATATTTTCTTTAAAATAAATTATGAAGGCTCCCGCGGTGAGATAAGGAAATGAGATATGGTGAATTTATTTATGATTTGGGACTATGAGGCGGTACCTCGTGAGTGCCCTTGTTGATATTGATTTATGGCCACAGTTGCCTTTGATTATTTGTTGTGAATTTCTTAAAGTTGAAAGGGATTTTGTTTTGATTCCACGAGATATTATTTGCTATTATTTTGTGTAATTAAATGGTGACATGCTACTTGATTCATTTCCATTATCATTTTATTTTATTATATTGTTAAACATTTCTGCCTTGTTTCTTATTATTCCAGTAGGGCCCTAACCTGACCTCGTCACTACTCTACCGAGGTTAGGCTTGGCACTTACTGGGTACCGTTGTGGTGTACTCATACTATGCTTATGCACATCTTTTTGTGTAGATCCAGGTACTGCCTACCGGATCAGGTATCAGTGAACTAGTCCGTACGTGGAGACTTTAAGGTAAATCTTCCAGCGTCCGCAGACTCCGCAGTCCCATTCTATCATTATTATGCTGCTTCCTTATTTTTATTTAGACCTTGATATATAGAGACATTGATGATAAATTCTTAGAAGCTTGTGACTTATTTCTACCGGGTTTTGGGAGTTGAAATTGTTTGAATTGTAGTTTATTTATTTCAGATATTTATTATTATTCCGCATTGATAGGCTTACCTAGTCTTAGAGACTAGGTGCCACCACGACATCCTACGGAGGGAATTTGGGGTCGTGACAAGTTGGTATCATACCTCTAGGTTCATAGGTGTCATGAGTCACAAGCAGGTTTAGTAGAGTCCTGTGGATCGGTACGGAGACGTCTATACTTATCTTTGGGAGGCTATGGAACTATTAGGAAAATATTCACTTCTTTGATTCCTTATCATGCGCATTTATTGATTTCAAAGTTCTAAACCATTGTCTTTCAATTCTCTCACAGATGGTGAGGACACACACAACTGGATCCGATGATCAGACACCCGTGCCCCATGTTGGAGCCGCAAGAGGCCGAGGTCGGGGTAGAGGCCGAGGAAGACCACGTGGTGCAGCCAGAGCACCTGCACGAGCTGCTGCACCAGAGCCACCAGTAGCTCCAGTTGGAGAGCAGGCACCTGAGACGCCTGTTACTACTCCTGCACTTCAGGAGACTCTTGCTCAGTTTTTGAGCATGTTTGGCACTCTAGCTCAGGCAGGGTTAATTCCACTTGCTCCTGCCACATCTCAGGCCGGGGGAGGAGCACAGACTCCCGCCGCCTGTACTCCAGAGCCACGGGCCCAAGTTGACCATGCCCTAGAGGTTATACCAGTATAGCCAGTTATCCCAGTTCGGCCTGAGATTAGGACAATAGTTTCAGAGGGGGAGCAGCTCAGGCTCGAAAGGTACAAAAGTTACCACCCTCTCACTTTCAGCGGTTTAGCTTCAGAGGATGCTCAGGGTTTTCTAGAGGAATGTCACTGTATCCTTCATACTATGGGTATTGTGGATTCCAGTGGGGTTTCTTTCACGGCATTCCAGTTTAGAGGAGCAGATTACCAGTGGTGGCGGGCAAATGAGTTGGATAGTCCTAATGAGGCATCTTCACTCACTTGGACTCAATTTTTAGATATGTTCTTAAGGGAGTATTACTTAGAGTCTTAGAGATGTATGGCGCGCAGAGTTTGAGCAGTTGCGCTAGGGTTCTATGACTGTGTCAGAGTATGCGGTCTGATTAACTGATTTGGCGAGATATGCACCAGCCTTAGTTGCTACTGTTCGAGAGCGGGTTCGCAGATTTATTGAGGGTCTCCACCCTAATATCAGATATAGTATGGCCCGAGAGCTAGAGATGGACATCACATACCAACAGGTGGTGTCAATTGCTAAAAGATTGGAAGGTATGTGAGTCAGGAAGAGGGAAGAGAGGAAAGCTAAGAGACCCCGAGATTTTGGCACATATAATAATTCTCGTGCCCCAGTTGCAGCCCGTCATGGTAGAGGTTATGTGAGTCATGCTATTCATTCAGCACTTTCCAGCTTCCAGTGGTATTCCGGCTACTCCCACACCTCAGGTTCCATATTATGCACCGCCAGTGTCTTCTGTACCTCCGGTACGGGGTGCTTTCAGTGGGCAGTCTAGTCGATCAGGCCCGAGCCAGTCCCAGCAGCCACGTCCTCCGAGGGCTTATTTTGAGTGTGGTGACACTCGTCATATCATGAGGGATTGCCCCAGATTTAGGAGGGTTTCACCCCCACAGATTTCTCAGGCCCCACCTATTCCACAGGGCCCTCAGGCTTCTCAAGCCATGATTACTGCACCAGTAGCCACTCCACCTGCACAGCCAGCCAGAGGTGGAGGTCGGACAGGTAGAGGTCACCCTAGAAAGGGAGGTCAGGCCAGATATTATGCCCTTCCTGCTAGGACAAAGTCTTAGAGATGCATGGCGCGTAGAGTTTGAGCAGCTGCACCAGGGTTCTATGACTGTGTCAGAGTATGAGGTCCAATTCAGTGATTTGGCGAGATATGCACCAGCCTTAGTTGCTACTGTTCGAGAGCAAGTTTGCAAATTTATTGAGAGTCTCCACCCTAATATCAGATACAGTATGGCCCGAGAGCTAGAGACAGACATCATATACTAACAGGTGGTGTTAATTGCTAGGAGATTGGAAGGTATGCGGGTCTGGGAGAGGGAAGAGAGGGAAGCTAAGAGACCCCGAGATTTTGGCACATATAATAATTCTCGTGCCCTAGTTGTAGCCCGTCATGGTAGAGGTTATGTGAGTCATCCTATTCATTCAGCACTTCCAGCTTCCAGTGGTAATCCGGCTAGTCCCAGACTTCAGGTTCAATATTATGCACCGCCAGTGTCTACTGTACCTCCTGTACGGGGTGCTTTCAGTGGGCAGTCTAGTCGATTAGGCCTGAGCCAGTCCCAGTAGCCACGTCCTACGAGGGCTTATTTTGAGTGTGGTGACACTCGTCATATCATGAGGGATTACCTCAGATTTAGGAGGGGTGCACCTCCACAGATTTCTCAGGCCCCACATATTCCATATGGCCCTCAGGCTTCTCAGGCCATGATTACTGCACCAGTTGTCACTCCACCTGCACAGCCAGCCAGAGGTAGAGGTCGGACAGGTAGAGGTCGCCCTAGAGGGGGAGGCCAGGCCAGATATTATGCCCTTCCTGCTAGGACAGAGACTGTTGCATCCGATTCTGTTATCACAGGTATTATTCCGGTCTGTCATAGAGATGCATCAGTCTTATTTGATCCAGGCTCCACTTATTCTTATGTGTCATTTTATTTTGCCCTGTACTTGGGCATATCACGTGATTCCTTGAGTTCTTCCATTTATGTATCTACACCTGTGGGTGAATCTATTATTGTGGACCGTGTGTATCGGTCGTGTTTAATTGTTATCAGTGGTTTTGAGACCAGGGCTGATTTATTGTTGCTCAGTATGGTGGATTTCGATATTATTTTGGGCATGGACTGGTTGTCGCCCTATCATGCTATTCTTGATTATTACGCCAAGACGGTGATGTTGGCTATGCCAGGTCTACCGCAGCTAGAGTGGAGAGGTACCTCAGATCATGTTCCTAGCAGGGTTGTTTTATTTCTTAAAGCTCAACGAATGGTTGAGAAGGGGTGTGATGCGTATCTGGCCTATGTGAGAGATGTTAGTATTGATACTCCTACTGTGGAGTCAGTTCTTGTAGTAAGGGATTTTTCTGATGTATTTCCAGCAGATCTTTCGGGTATGCCACCCGACAGGGATATTTACTTTGGCATTGATTTATTACTGGGTACTCAGCCCATTTCTATTCCACCATATCGTATGGCCCTAGCAGAGTTGAAAGAATTAAAAGAATAGTTACAAGAGTTTCTTGATAAGGGTTTCATTTGGCCCAGTGTATCACCTTGGGGTGCTCTCGTCTTATTTGTAAAGAAGAAGGATGGTTCTATGCGGATGTGTATTGATTACCGCCAGCTGAACAAGGCTATAGTGAAGAACATGCATCCATTGCCACGTATTGATGATCTATTTGATCAACTTCAGGGTGCCAGAGTGTTCTCTAAGATCGACTTACGTTCAGGCTATCATCAGTTGAAGATTCGGGAGCCAGATATCCCGAAGACTACTTTCAGGACTCGGTACGGTCATTACGAGTTTCTTGTGATGTCTTTTGGGCTGACCAACGCCCCAGCAGCATTTATGCACTTAATGAATAGTGTATTTCAGACCTATCTTGATTCTTTCGTCATTGCATTTATTGACGACATTCTGGTATTCCCGGAGTCGGGAGGATCATGAACAGCACCTGAGGACTGTGCTTCAGATTTTGAGAGGAAAAAAGTTATATGCAAAATTTTCAAAGTGTGAATTATGGCTTGATTCAGTGGAATTTTTGGGTCATATAGTTTCGTGCGAGGGAATCAAGGTAGATCCAAAGAAGATTGAAGCAGTGCAGAGTTGGTCCAGACCGTCCTCAGCTACGGAAATCTAGGGTTTCCTTGGTTTGGCAAGGTATTATCGTCGTTTTGTAGAGGGTTTCTCTTCTATTGCTGCATTTATGACAAAATTGACCCAAAAAGGTTCTCCGTTCATGTGGACCGAGGAATGTGAGGAGAGCTTCCAAAAGCTCAAGACAGCTTTGACTACAGTCCCAGTATTGGTATTACCTACAGGTTCAGGGTCTTATACTGTGTATTGTGATGCATCGCACATTGGTCTCGGCGCAGTGTTGATGTAAGACGGTAGGGTGATTGCCTACACGTCCAGACAGTTAAAGGTGCATGAGAAGAATTATCCAGTACGCGACCTTGAGTTAGCAGCTATTGTTCATGCCTTGAAGATTTAGCGGCATTATTTGTACGATGTCCATTGTGAGGTATACACTGATCACCGAACTCTACAACATCTATTTAAACAGAAAGATCTTAATTTACGGCAGCGGAGATGGTTGGAGTTTCTTAAGGATAATGATATCACCATTCTCTATCATCCTGGGAAGGCCAATATAATGGCCGATGCCTTGAGTTGTAAGGCAGAAAGTTTGGCCAGCTTAGCATATTTACCGATAGCAGAGAGACCTTTAGCCTTGGATGTTCAGGCCTTGGCCAACCAGTTTGTCGGATTGGATGTTTCTGAGTCGAGTCGAGTTTTGGCTTGTGTGGTTTCTCAATCTTCTCTTTATGACCGTATCAAGGAGTGTCAGTATGATGACCCCCATTTGCTTGTCCTTAAGGATAGAGTTCAGCACGGCGATGCCGAGGAAGTCACTATTGGAGATAACGGTGTATTACGGATGCAGGGCAGGCTATGTGTGCCTAATGTGGACGGCTTGCGTGAGTTGATTCTCCAGGAGGCTCACAGTTCGCGGTACTCCATTCATCCGGGTGCTGCGAAGATATATCAGGATGTGAGACAACACTATTGGTGGAGGCGGATGAAGAAGGACATAGTGGGGTATGTATCTCGGTGTTTAAATTGTCAACAGGTAAAATATGAGCATCAGCGACCGGGTGGATTGCTTCAGAAGTTAGAGATTCCAGAATGGAAATGGGAGCGGATCACTATGGATTTCATTGTTGGGCTCCCACGGACTAAGAGGAAGTTCGATGCAGTTTGGGTGATTGTGGATAGATTGACCAAGTCAGCTCATTTGATACCTGTGATTACTACTTACTCTTTAGAGCAGCTGGCTTAGGTATATATTCGCGAGATAGTCAGATTTCACGGCGTACCGGTATCTATCATCTCTGACCGGGGTACGCAGTTTACATCATGGTTTTGGAGGGTTGTACATCGATAGTTGGGTACTCGTATGGAGTTGAGTATAACATTTCACCCTCAGACGGACGGGCAGTCCGAACGCACTATTCAGATACTAGAGGATATGCTTCGTGCATGTGTGATAGATTTTGGGGGTGCTTGGGATCAGTTCTTACCACTTTAGGAGTTTTCTTACAACAACAGTTACCAGTCAAGCATTCAGATAGCTCCGTATGAGGCCTTGTATGGTAGGCGGTGCCGGTCTCCAGTGGGTTGGTTCGAACCGAGCGAGGCAAGGCTATTAGGTACAGACTTGGTTTAGGATACCTTGGAAAAGGTTAAGTTGATTAAGGATTGACTTCGTATAGCCCAATCTAGACAGAAGAGTTATGCAGATCGGAAGGTTCGTGATATTGCATTCATGGTTGGTGAGCGGGTATTGCTCCGGGTTTCGCCTATGAAGGGTGTGATGAGGTTCGGGAAAAAGGGCAAGTTGAGCCCTAGGTATATTGGGGCTTTTGAGATTCTTGAGAGAGCTGAAGAGGTGGCTTATAGACTTGCACTACCACCTAGTCTCTCTGCAGTTCATCCGGTATTCGATGTTTCTATGCTTCAGAAATATCACGGCGATCCGTTTCATGTGTTAGACTTTAGTTCGATTCAGCTGGACAAGGATCTATCTTATGTTGAGGAACCAATGGCTATTTTAGATAGGCAGGTTCGAAAGATGAGGTCAAAGAACATTGCTTCCGTGAAGGTTCAGTGGAGGGGTCATCCAGTCGAGGAGGCGACTTGGGAGACCGAGTATGATATGTGCAGCTGTTATCCACACTTATTCACTAGCTCAGGTACTTTTTCTAACTCCGTTCGAGGACGAACGTTTGTTTTAGAGGTGGAGAATGTGATGACCCAAAATGTCATATCTAAATTTAATAATTAATTCTGTGTTCTAAGACCTCAAAAAGCACTATTTATCATTCCTCGACTTGCGTGTGTAGTCTGTAAAATTTTTCGAAAAGTTTTTATGTGAAAAATGGATTAAAATGTGAATTAGAACTTTAAAACTCAAATGAGTTGACTTTGGTCAACATTTTGAGCAAACGGACTCGGATCAATGTTTTTACAGTTCCGGCAGGTCCGTATCGTTATCTGGGACTTGAGCGTATGCCCATAATCAAATTCCGAGGTCCCTAGCCCGAGATATGGAATTTTAATAAAAAATTAAAAGTTTAAGTTTAAATAGTTATCGGATGTCGAATTATGTGCAAACGACCCCGGAATAGAATTTTGATGATTCCAATAGCTCCGTATGGTTCTTTTGGACTTAGGAACATGATCGGAATTTTATTTGGAAGTCCGTAGTGAAATTAGTCTTGAAATGGCTAAAATAGAAATTTAAGTTTAGAAATTTGACCGGGGAGTTGACTTTTTGATATCGGGGTCGAAATCCAGTTCTGAAAATTTTCAAAGCTCTGTTATGTCATTTATGACCTATGTGCAAAATTTGAGGTCAATCAGACTTGATTTGATAGGTTTCGACATCGAATTTAGAAGTTGGAAATTCTAAGTTTTAACAAGCTTGAATTGGAACATGATTCGTGATTTTTGCGTCGTTTATGTGATTTGAGGTTTTAAATAAGTTTGTATGATATTTTAGGACTTGTTGGCATATTTACTTGAGGTCCCGAAGGCCTCGGGTGAGTTTCGTATGGTTAACGGATCAAAAGTTGGACTTAAAACAGCTGCTGCAATATTTCTTTTCTGCTGGAAATTCTCGGCTGTGATCGAGCCCAAGATCGAGGCCCAAGATCGAGGTAGCCCATGATCGAAGTCATGATCGTAGCCCCAGGATCGAAGTCCCAGGATCGAAGGCCGGGATCGAGGGTCATGATCGAGGGTCATGATCGAGGTCATGATCGAGGGTCATGATCGAGGGCTGCCTGGGCAGAATTATAAAAGAGGGCATTCGTCTTATTTGCCATTTTTAACAAATTGGAGCTTGGGCAAAGGCGATTTTGATAGATTTTCAAGGAAAGGACATTGGGGTAAGTGATTCTAACTCGGATTTGGTCAATATACACGAATATATCATTGTTTTCACCATTTAATAAGTGTTTTGAGATTGAAATTTGGGAAATTTTAGAAATCTCATATAAACGTATTTTTGAGATTTCGGTGTCGATCCGGAGTTGGATTTGACTGAACCTGGTATGCTTGGACTCGTAATTGAATGGGTTGTCGGATTTTTTGAGTTTTGCCGGATTCCGAGACGTGGGCCCCACGGGCAATTTTTGAGTTAATTTCGGATTTTATTGAAAAATATAGTATTTTCTTATGAAATTGATTCCTTTAATTTTTGTTGACTGTATCGAATTAATTATGACTAGATTCGAGTTGATCGGAGGCGAAAAATCGAGAAAAAGGCATACTACTTGATTAAATTAGAGCAAGTCGAGGTAAGTGACTTGTCTAACTTTGTGTGGGGGAAGTTTCTCCTAGGATTGATAATTATAATATGTGAAAAGTCGTGTACATGAGGTGGCGAGTCTGTACACGGGCTAAATGTGAAAGGTTATATTTTTAAATTGTGTAGATCATTGTTGCGCACTAATTAAATTATTTTATTTTGTTATGTTCTTCATCATTGATTTAATGTTTATATTTTAAATTTGCTTGACATTTTCCTGCTAATTATTTTATTTGTTTAGTTGAAACTTGATTTTCTTTTATTTTGTGCATTATTTGAAGGGTGATTTTTCTTAAATTAAATATTATTAATATAAATTATTTGATATTTTAAATTTGGTATTTAAGCAATGTATTAAAATTTTAAAATATTATTTTGTTGAGTTATTTATTCCCGAATATTTTGTAAGATTTTCGTACTCATTGTGATGGAGCCGTGAGCTCTTTATTGTGAAAAAATATTATTGATGATTTATTTTGGCATGAGCCGTGAGCTCTTTATTGTGAAAAAATATTGTTGTTGAATTATTTTTGACAAGTTAAACCATTTGAGCACTTGAGGTGCAAATTGTGATATATTGTGATATTGATACGCATGCGATTGTATAAGGTCTGGGTATTGAAATGCATGCGGTGAGATAAGGGTGGCTTGATATGCGTGGCTAGTAGGGGTAACTACTAGAAGTCATGCGGTGTGATAAGGATGGCTAAAATGCGGGATGTTATTTTGGGAAAAATATTTTCTTTAAAATAAATTGTGAAGGCTCCCGCGGTGAGATAAGAAAATGAGATATTATGCATTTATTTATGATTTGGGACTACGAGGCGGTACCTCGTGAGTGCCCTTGTTGATATTGATTTATGGCCACAGTTGCCTTTGATTATTTGTTGTGAATTTCTTAAAGTTGAAAGGAATTTTGTTTTGATTCCACAAAATATTATTTGCCATTATTTTGTGTAATTAAATGGTGATATGATACTTGATTCATTTCCATTATCATTTTATTTTATTATATTATTAAATATTTTTCCATGCCATTATTATTTTCTAGTAGGGCCTGACCTGACCTCGTCACTAGTCTACCGAGGTTAGGCTTGGCATTTACTGGGTACCGTTGTGGTGTACTCATACTACGCTTCTGCATATCTTTTTGTGCAAATCCAGGTACTCCTTAACAACCCCGATTTCAGTGAGTTACCTGTGCACGGAGACTTCGAAGTATATCTTCCAGCATCTGCAGACTCCGGAGTCCCCTTTTATCATTATTATGTTGCTTCCTTATTTTTTTTAGACCTTGATATACAGAGACATTGAGGATAAATTCTTAGAAGCTTGTGACTTATTTCTACCGGGTTTTGGGAGTTGAAATTGTTTGAATTGTAGTTTATTTATTTCAGATATTTATTATTATTCTGCATTGATAGGTTTACCTAGTCTTAGAGACTAGGTGCCATCACGACATCCTACGGAGAGAATTTGGGGTCGTGACAACACAAGTAGGCACCTTAACTTGTATAAAGTTGAACACGTAAAGACAAATGTTGACATGGCGCTGATGTGATACATAAGTTTTGGAAGTGTGTAGATGATCATTTTGTTATAAGTTGAACTGTTCAACTAACAAAGTGGAGACAAGTTGAGTTGCTTACTTGTGCACACCCAAAGTTGAATGGCATACTTGCCAATTGAGGTCCAATTTGAGGGTCTATTTATATATTATGCCAGAAACATATGTATTGAAGAAGAGAAAATCCCAAAAACGGTCCCTTAGGTTTGGGATCAAGTTTAAAATAGTCCTTAAATATATTCCTAAGCAGTTTTTGTCTTTTAATTTTGCCCACAAAAAATAAAATATTTTTAGTATACTACAAGAAAATCTATATATATATATATATATATATATATATATATATATATATATATATATATATATATATAAGTGGACGGCGTGATGATGTGGCACCTTTTTTAAGCCAAGAAACACATTTATCGTTTTTATCCATTTTTGGGGTTTTCATCATTTTTTCCATTTATTTTATATTAAAAATTCTATCTTCATAACTCACACCTCTTTATCTTCATAACCTATATTTTTAATAATCTCAATAACTCTCATGCATTTCATAATCATAACCTCTAAATATTTAATGTGTAAGTTTATGACTATTTATTATATGTTACTCCATATGTACCTATATAAGGACTTCTATGTTTTGAACAAATATGATTGATACTAATTTTATATTTTGCTTATAATGGTTTGAGCTATCTCTATGTCAAAGGTTGTAGTGGAAAAGAAAAATTATACTAAGATATGGTATAATTTCTATTCTTTATTTTTTGTTTAAGGTAAATGCACGAAGATATTCCATACATGTGTGAATCTTAAGAAGAATGTTTAAGAGGAAGTTTCAAATAACGAGGTGAAGATCGAAGTAAAGCATATTTCACAATTCTCGTTAATGGTCTTTGATTTTTTCATCTTTAGGTTTATGTTGTATAAGTTGAAGTAGTGATTTTTTTTTCAAATAATACATAGAGATTTTGATATCTGTTTTTTGTCGCATATATTTATACTCTACAATTGCAATAACTTTGAGTCGTGATTTTATCCGATGTCGAAGTGAGATTCTAATGTGTTTTTCTTTTCCTGTTATATATAGATTTATCATTTTTATAAATATATTTTTCTATATGTTCTTAATTTTTTTGCATCTATTTTTTTCTTCAATGAACTTTTTTGAACTAGGCATTAATCTATGACATTGACAATTTGTAGGAGTCCATTACTCAAATGATCACTCAACTATCCCAAATTATCTTTTAAAGTCACTTTTCTTTCTTTTGTAACAACAAAGTCACTTAACTATGTCTATAGCACTCAGAAGGTCACTCAACTAGATTTTCCAAATTTTGAATTGTCAAATACCTATTTTACCCTCTAAATTATAAATATTTATCTTCTTTTTATTTTTTTTAACTTTTTAATATTATGATTTTTTCCTTTTTAATTTATATTATGGACTTACCTATATAATAAATAAATTTTATTTATAAATTAAAAAAATAAAAAGTATTTAAGCATATATAATGCTAGAATAACAAAATAATGAGCATAGTAAAAAAATTAATTAGAATAATTTATTCTTAATAATTTTAGTATTAACAACAAAAATTAAAAAAATTATTTACACAATTGAGAATGAAAGAAAATAAAAGTTGTAAAATATATATTCCATGCACATAATATAAAAATAATTATTTAAATAAAGATATTTTTATAATATACATTATATATGGTTGAAAATTATGCTCAATTATATTATTATTCTGTCATTATATGAGCTGAAAACTAATTTTTATAAATAAAATATATTTTTCTATAGGTAAATCCACAATGTAGATTAAAAAGATAAAAAAAAACTTATAATATTTAAAAAGTTAAAAAAATGATAATTTAGAGGGTAAAATAGGTATTTGACAATCAAAATTTTGGAAAATCTAGTTGAGTGACCTTCTGAGTGTTATATGTATAGTTAAGTGACTTTGTTGTTACAAACGAAAGAAAAATGACTTTAGCAGATAATTTGGGATAGTTGAGTGACCATTTGAGTAATGAACTCCAATTTATAGATAACTTTAAGTTAACATATAATGTAATCTAATTAATTAAGAAATCACATGTAATAATAGGTTATTACTGATCAAAAATTTTAACACTGTGAATGGGGTAGGCTTTCAGTAGTTTAAAAATCACTAGACAACGAGTTATTAACTTTATGAAATAAAGTATTTTTTATTTTCGGGTTATACTATCGATGATTAAAAACTTAGTGAAGTTCATAATCAAATTGCAAACAATACTCATTATTCTAATGTTAGGATTTACACACATATAGATTTATCATTTTTTTAAATATATTTTTCTATATGTTCTTAATTATTTTGCCTATATTTCTTTTCTTCATTGAACGTTTTTGAATTAGGCATTAATCTATGACATTGTCAATTTGTAGATAACTTTAACTTAACATATAATGTAATCTAATTAATTAAGAAATCACATGTAATAATAGGTTATTAATTAAGAAATCACATATAATGTAGATAACTTTAACTTAACATATAATGTAATTTAGTTAATTAAGAAATCACATATAATGTAAACTTAGTGAAATCACATGTCAAAAATTTTAACACTGTGAATGGGGTAGGCTTTTAGTAGTTTAAAAATCACTAGACAACGAGTTATTAACTTTATGAAATAAAGTATTTTTTATTTTCGGGTTATACTATCGATGATTGAAAACTTAGTGAAGTTCATAATCAACTTGCAAACAATACTCATTATTCTAATGTTAGGATTTACACACAATTTTGATTCTTATCTTATTAAGTGTGTTATTGAAAGATTTCTTTATTAAAAAAATTAAATGTTCCTGTGAATGCTTGGTGAATTTTATTCTTTAAAGTGTGACATTATCTTTAATTTAATATTGCAGTTATCCAATTAAATGTATCCCATTTAAGCATGTTTTAACTATCAGAATAATACAATAAATTAACGGAATAAAAGTTTTAACATTTATGTTGCAAAGTAAGAGGAGGAGGTCTTCTGTCACGACCCCAAATTTCCCTCCGTAGGGTGTCGTGATGGCACCTAGTCTCTAAGACTAGGTAAGCCTATCAATGCGGAATAATCATAAATATCTGAAAATAATTAATCTACAGTACAAATGATTACAACTCCCAAAATCCGGTAGAAATAAGTCACAAGCTTCTAAGAATTTATTCTCAATATCTCTATATGTCAAGGTCTAAATAAAATATAAGGAAGCAACATAAAATGATAGAAGGGGACTCCGGAGTCTGCGGATGCTGGCAAATATACCTCGAAATCTCCGTGCGCAGGTAACTCACTGACGTCTAGGCTGGTAAAATGTACTTAGATCTGCACAAAAAGATGTGGAGAAGTGTAGTATGAGTACACCACAGCGATACTGTGATGACCCAAAATGTCATCTTTAAATTTAATAATTAATTATGTGATCTAAGCACTATTTACCATTACTCGACTTGCGTGTGCAGCCCGTATAAATTTTCCGAAAAGTTTTCAGGTGAAGAATGGATTAAAATATGGATTAGATGTTTAAAACACAACTGAGTTGACTTTGGTCAATATTTTGAGCAATCGGACTCGGATAAATATTTTGATAGTTCCGGTAGGTCCGTATCGTAAATTGGGACTTGGGTGTATGCCCGGAATCAAATCACGAGGTCCCTAGCACGAGATATGGAATTTTGATAAAAAATTAAAAGTTTAAGTTCAAATAGTGACCGGATGTCAAATTATGTGCAAACGACTCCGGAATAGAATTTTGATGATTTCAACAGCACCGTATAGTGATTTTGGACTTAGGAGTGTGATCGGAATTTTATTTGGAAGTCCGTAGTAGAATTAGGCTTGAAATGCCAAAAGTTAAATTTTTGGGAAGTTTGACCGGGAGGGTTGACTTTTTGATATCGGGGTCGGAATCCAGTTTTGTAAATTTTCACAGCTCCGTTATGTCATTTATAACTTGGGTGCAAAATTTGAGGTCAATCGGACTTGATTTGATAGGTTCCGGTATTGTTTGTAGAAATTAGAAATTTTAAAGTTCATTAGGCTTGAATTGGGGTGTAATTCATGGTTTTAGCATTGTTTGAGGTGATTTGAGGATTCGACTAAGTTCGTATGATGTTTTAGGACTTGTTGGTATATTTAGTTAAAGTCCCGAGGACCTAGGGTGAGTTTCGGATGGTTAACGGATCAAGAATTGAACTAGAATAGCTGCTGCAATTTCCTTCTGTTGGAAATTTTACTTCTGCCCAGAAATCGAGGCCAGATCGAGCTTAGGGTCGAGGGCCACGATCGAAGCCCAGATCGAGCTCAGGATCGAGGGCCACGATCGAAGCCATGATCGAGCCCAGAGTCGAGGCCACGATCGAAGCCATGATCGAGCCCAGAGTCGAGGGCCACGATCGAAGCCATGATCGAGCCCAAGGTCGAACCCCATGATCGGACTCCCCATGATCGGACTCCCATGATCGAGGTTCAGGATCGAACTCTCATGATCGAGGTCCAGGTTCGGACTCTCATGATCGAGGTCCAGGATCGGACTCCACGATCGAGGTCAGTCTGGACAGATCCGTAAGTTATAAAAACAGGGGGCTTCGTCCCTTTCGCCATTTTTAACAAATTGGAGTTTGAGCAGAGGCGATTTTTGATATATCTTCAAGGAAAAACATTGGGGTAAGTGTTCTTAACTCAATTTTGGTTAGATTACCCGAATCCATCACTGTTTTCAACATTTAATTGGTGATTTAAGTTGGAAAAATTTGAAAACCCTCTTGGATAGATTTGTGGATTTGAGGGTCGAATCGTTATTGGAATTTAGTCATTTTGGTATGGTTAAACTCGTGGTTGAATGGGCGTTCATATTTCGTAACTTTTGCCGGATTTCGAGATGTGGGCCCCATGGGCCATTTTTGAATTAATTTCGGATTTTTATTGAAAAATATAGTATTTTCTTATAGAATTAATTCTATAATTTTTGTTGACTGTATCGAATTAATTATGACTAGATACGAGTCGATCGGAGTCGGAAAATCGAGAAAAAAGCATAATACTTGATTAAATTGGAGCAAGTCGAGGTAAGTGACTTGTCTAACCTTGTGTGGGGGAAATTTTCCCTGGGATTGATATTAATGTGATTTTTAAATTGTATTGAAAGTCGTGTACACGAGGTGACGAGTGTGTACACGGGCTAAATTTGAAGAATTATATTTTTAAATTGTGTAAATCATTGTTGTGCATTTATTAAAATATTCTATGTTGTTATATTCTTCATCATTGATTAAATATTTATATTTTAAATTTGTTTGATCTTCTCCAGCTAATTGTTTTATCTGTTTAGTTGGAACTTGGTTTCTTTTATTCTGTGCATTATTTGAAGGTTGATTTTCTCTAAATTAAACATTATTAATTTGAAGTATTCGGCATTTTAAAACTTGATATGGAAGCAACGTGTTAAAGATTTTAAAATATTATTTTCCTGAATTATTTGCTCCTGAATATTTTTGTAAGATTTTCGTACTGATTGTGATGGAACAATGAGCTCTTTATTGTGGAAAAAATATTGTTGTTGAATTATTTTGGCAAGTTAAATTATTTGAGCACTTGAGGTGCAAATTATGATATATTGTGATATTGATACACATGCGGTGGTATAAGGTCTGGGTGTTAAAACGCATGCGGTGAGATAAGGGTGGCTTAATACGCGTGGCTAGTAAGGGTAACTACTAGAAGTCATGCGCTGTGATAAGGGTGGCTAAAACGCGGGATGCTATTTCGGGAAAAATGTTTTTTTTTTAAATAAATTGTGAAGGCTCCCGCGGTGGTATAAGAAAATGAGATATTGTGAATTTGTTTATGATTTGAAACTACGAGGAGGTACCTCGGGAGTGCCCTTGTTGATATTGATTTATGGCCATAGTTGCTTTCGATTAATTGTTGTGATTTTCCTAAAGTTAAAAAAAATTCTGTTTTGATTCCACGAGATATTATTTGCAATTATTTGGTGTCAATAAATGTGACATACTATTTGATTCACTTCCAATATTATTTTATTTTACTACATTGATAAATATTTTACCATGCCATTATTATATTCCAGTAGGGCCTCACCTGACCTCGTCACTACTCTACCGAGGTTAGGCTTGGCACTTACTAGGTACCGCTGTGGTGTACCCATGCTACGCTTCTGCACATCTTTTTGTGCAGATCCAGGTATATTTTACCAGCCTAGACGTCAGTGAGTTACCTGCGGACGCAGACTTCGAGGTATATCTGCCAGTGTCCGCAGACTCCGGAGTCCCCTTCTATCATTTTATGTTGCTTCCTTATATTTTATTTAAACCTTGACATGTAGAGACATTGAGAATAAATTCTTAGAAGCTTGTGACTTATTTCTACCGGGTTTTGGGAGTTGTAATCATTTGTACTGTAGATTAATTATTTTCAGACATTTATGATTATTCCGCATTGATAGGCTTACCTAGTCTTAGAGACTAGGTGCCATCACGACACCCTACGGAGGGAAATTTGGGGTCGTGACAAGTTGGTATCAGAGCATTAGGTTCATAGGTGTTATGAGTCACAAGCAGGTTTAGTAGAGTCTTGCGGATCGGTACGGAGACGTCTGTACTTATCTTCGAGAGGCTATGGAACTGTTAGGAAATATTCACTTCTTTGATTCCTTATCGTGTGTATTTATTGACTTCAAAATTTTAAACAATTATCTTTCTATTCTCTTCCAGATGGTGAGCACACGCACAATTGGATCTGATGATCAGACACCCGCACCCCCTGTTGGAGCCGCAAGAGGCCGGGGTCGGGGCAGATGCCGAGCCAGAGGCCGAGGAAGACCACGTGGTGCAGCCAGAGCACCTGTACGAACTGCTACACCAGAGCCACCAGTAGCTCCAGTTGGAGAGCAGGCACCTGAGACGCCTGTTACTACTCCTGCACTTCAGGAGACTCTTGCCCAGTTTTTGAGCATGTTTGGCACTTTAGCTCAGGCAGGATTAATTTCACTTGCTCCTGCCACATCTCAGGCTGGGGGAAGAGCGCAGACTTCCGCCGCCCATACTCCAGAGCCACGTGCCCAAGTTGACCATGCCCCAAAGGTTATACCAGTGCATCCAGTTGTCCCAGTTCGGCCTGAGATTAGGACAGCAGTTTCAGAGGGAGAGCAGCTCAGGCTCGAGAGGTATAAGAAGTACCACCCTCCCACTTTCAGCGGTCTAGCTTCAGAGGATGCTCAGGGTTTTCTGGAGGAATCTCACCGTATCCTTCGTACTATGGGTATTGTGGATTCCAGTGGAGTTTCTTTCACAGCATTCCAGTTTAGAGGAGCAGCCTACCAGTGGTGGCGGGCATATGAGTTGGATAGTCCGGCTGAGGCAGCTTCACTTACTTGGACTCGATTTTCAGATATGTTCTTGAGGGAGGATATTCCTCAGAGTCTTCGGGATGCTTGGCGCGCAGAGTTTGAGCAGTTGCGCCAGGATTCTATGACCATGTCAGAATATGTGGTCCGATTTAGTGATTTGGCTAGGCATGCACCGGCCTTAGTTGCTACTGTTCGAGAGCGGGTTCGTAGGTTTATTGAGGGTCTTCACCCTAGTATCAGATACAGTATGGCCCGAGAGCTAGAGATGGACATCACATACCAACAGGTGGTGTCAATTGCTAGAAGATTGGAAGGTATGCGGACTCGGGAGAGGGAAGAGAGGGAAGCTAAGAGACCCCGAGATTCTGGCACATATAATATTTCTCGTGCCCCAGTTGCAGCCCGACATGGTAGAGGTTATGTGAGTCATCCTATTCATTCAGCACTTCCAGCTTCCGGTGGTATTCCGACTACTCCCAGACCTCAGGTTCCATATTATGCACCACCAGTGTCTTCTGTACCTCTTGTACGGGGTGCTTTCAGCGGACAGTCTAGTCGATCAGACCCGAGCCAGTCCCAGCAGCCACGTCCTTCGAGGGCTTGTTTTGAGTGTGGTAACACTCGCCATATTATGAGAGACTGCCCCAGATTTAGGAGGGGTGAACCTCCACAGATTTCTCAGGCCCCACCTATTCCACAGGGTCCTCCGGCTTCTCAGGCCATGATTTCTGCACCAGTTGCCACTCCACCTGCACAGCCAGCTAGAGGTCGCCCTAGAAGGGGAGGCCAGGCCAGATATTATGCCCTTCCTACTAGGACAGATGTTGTTACATCCAATTCTATTATCACACGTATTATTACGGTCTGTCATAGAGATGCGTTAGTCTTATTTGATCCAGGCTCCACTTATTCTTATGTGTCATCTTATTTTGCCCCGTATTTGGGCGTATCACGTGATTCCTTGAGTTCTTCTGTTTATGTATCTACACCCGTGGGTGAATCTATTATTGTGGATCGTGTGTATCGGTCGTGTTTAATTATTATCAGTGGTTTTGAGACCAGAGCTGATTTATTATTGCTCAGTATGGTGGATTTCGATATTATTTTGGGCATGGACTGGTTGTCACCCTATCACGCTATTCTTGATTGTTACGCCAAGAGGGTGACGTTGGCTATGCCAGGTCTACCGCGGCTAGAGTGGAGAGGTACCTCAGATCATGTTCCTAGCAGGGTTGTTTCATTTCTTAAAGCTCAACGAATGGTTGAGAAGGGGTACGATGCGTATCTGGCCTATGTGAGAGATGTTAGTATTGATACTCCTAATGTGGAGTCAGTTTCTGTAGTAATGGATTTTCCTGATGTATTTCCAGCGGATCTTCCGGGTATGCCGCCCGACAGGGATGTTGACTTTGGCATTGATTTGTTACCAGGCACTCAGCCCATTTCTATTCCACCATATCATATGGCCCCAGCAGAGTTGAAAGAATTAAAAGAACAGTTACAGGAGTTGCTTGATAAGGGTTTCATTCGGCCCAGTGTATCGCCTTGGGGTGCTCCTGTCTTATTTGTAAAGAAGAAGGATGGTTTTATGCGGATGTGTATTGATTATCGCCAGTTGAACAAGGTTACAGTGAAGAACAGGTATCCATTGCCACGTATTGATGACTTATTTGATCAGCTTCAAGGTACCAGGGTATTCTCTAAAATTGACTTGCATTCAGGCTATCATCAGTTGAAGATTCAGGAGCCAGATATTCCGAAGACTGCTTTCAGGACTCGGTACGGTCATTACGAGTTCCTTGTGATATATTTTGGGCTGACCAACGCCCCAGCAACATTTATGCACTTAATGAATAGTGTATTTCAGCCCTATCTTGATTCCTTTGTCATTGTGTTTATTGACGACATCCTGGTGTATTCCCGGAGTCAGGAAGATCATGAACAACACCTGAGGACTGTGCTTCAGATTTTGAGAGAAAAGAAGTTATATGCAAAATTTTCAAAGTATGAATTCTGGCTTGATTCAGTGGGATATTTGGGTCATATAGTTTCGTGCGAGGGGATCAAGGTATATCCAAAGAAGATTGAAGCAGTGCAGAGTTGGTCTAGACCGTCCTCAGTTACGAAAATCCGGAATTTCCTTGGTTTGGCCGGGTATTATCGCCGATTTGTAAAGGGTTTCTCTTCTATTGCTGCATATATGACCAAATTGACCCAGAAGGGTGCTCCGTTCAGGTGGACTGAGGAATGTGAGGAAAGCTTCCCAAAGCTCAAGACAGCTTTGACTACAGCCCCGGTATTGGTATTACCTACAGGTACAGGATCTTATACTGTGTATTGTGACGCGTCGCATATTGGTCTCGGCGCAGTGTTGATGCAAGACGGTAGGGTGATTGCTTACGCATCCAGACAGTTAAAGGTGCATGAAAAGAATTATCATGTACATGACCTGGAGTTAGCAGCTATTGTTCATGCCTTAAAAATTTGGCGGCATTATTTGTACGGTGTCCATTGTGAAATCTACACCGATCACTGGAGTCTACAGCATCTGTTTAAATAGAAGGATCTTAATTTGCGGCAGCGAAGATGGTTGGAGTTACTTAGGGATTATGATATCACCATTCTCTATCATCCGGGGAAGGCCAATATGGTGGCCGATGCCTTGAGTCGTAAGGCGGAGAGTTTGGGCAGCTTAGCATATTTACCGGTAGCAGAGAGGCCTTTAGCCATGGATGTTCAGGCCTTGGCCAACCAGTTTTTTAGATTGGATGTTTCCGAGCCGAGTCGGATTTTGGCTTGCGTGGTTTCCAAATCTTCACTTTATGATCGTATCAGGGAACGTCAGTATGATGACTCCCATCTTCTTGTCCTTAAGGATACAGTTCAGCACGGTGATGCCAAGGAAGTCACTATTGGAGAAGACGATATACTACGGATGCAGAGCAGGCTATGTGTGCCTAATGTGGACGGCTTGCGTGAGTTGATTCTCCAGGAGGCTCACAGTTCGCGGTACTCCATTCATCCAGGTGCTGCGAAGATGTATCAGGATGTGAGACAGCACTATTGGTGGAGGCGGATGAAGAAGGACATAGTGGGGTATGTATCTCGGTGTTTAAATTGTCAACAGGTAAAATATGAGCATCAACGACCGGGTGGATTACTTCAGAAGTTAGAGATTCCAGAATGGAAATGGGAGCAGATCACTATGGATTTCGTTGTTGGGCTCCCACGGACTCAGCGGAAGTTGGACGCAGTTTGGGTGATTGTGGATAGGCTGACCAAATCAGCTCATTTCATTCCTGTGATTACTACTTACTCTTCAGAGCAGCTGGCTCAGGTATATATTCGCGAGATTGTCAGACTTCACGCTGTACCAGTATCTATCATCTCTGACCGGGGTACACAGTTTACCTCACGGTTTTGAAGGGCAGTACAACGTGAGTTGAGTACTCGGGTAGAGTTTAGTACAGCATTTCACTCTCAGACGGATGGGCAGTCCTAATGCTCTATTCAGATACTGAAGGATATGCTTCGTACATGTGTGATAGATTTTGGGGGTGCTTGGGATCAGTTCTTACCACTTGTGGAGTTTGCTTACAACAACAGTTACCAGTCAAGCATTCATATGGCTCTGTATGAGGCCTTGTATGGTATGCGGTGCCGGTCTCCAGTGGGTTGGTTCGAACCAGGCGAGGCTAGACTTTTGGGTACAGACTTGGTTCAGGATGCCTTGGAAAAGGTTAAGTTGATTCAGGATCGACTTCATACAGCCCAATCTAGACAGAAGAGTTATACGGATCGGAAGGTTCGTGATGTTGCATTCATGGTTGGTGAGCGGGTATTGCTCCGGGTTTCGCCTATGAAGGGTGTGATGAGGTTCGGGAAGAAGGGCAAGTTGAGCCCTAGGTATATTGGGCCTTTTGAGATTCTTGAGAGAGTTGGAGAGGTGGCTTACAGACTTGCACTACCACCTAGTCTTTCTGCGGTTCATCCGGTATTCCATGTTTCTATGCTTCGGAAATATCACGGCGATCCGTCTCATGTGTTAGACTTCAGTTCGGTTCAGTTGGACAAGGATCTATCTTATGTTGAGGAACCAGTGGCTATTTTAGATAGGCAGGTTCGAAAGCTAAGGTCAAAGGACATTGCTTCCGTAAAGGTTCAGTGGAGGGGTCATCCGGTCGAGGAGGCGACTTGGGAGGTCGAGAATGATTTATGCAGCTGTTATCCACACTTATTCACCAGCTCAGGTACATTTTCTAACTCCATTCGAGGACGAACGTTTGTTTTAGAGGTGGAGAATGTGATGACCCAAAATGTCATCTTTAAATTTAATGATTAATTATGTGATCTAAGCACTATTTACCATTACTTGACTTGCATGTGCAGTCCGTATAAATTTTTCGGAAAGTTTTCAGGTGAAGAATGGATTAAAATATGAATTAGATGTTTAAAACATAACTAAGTTGACTTTGGTCAATATTTTGAGCAAACGGACTCGGATAAATATTTTAACAGTTCCGGTAGGTCCATATCGTGAATTGGGACTTGGGCGTATGCCCGGAATCAAATTACGAGGTCCCTAGCACGAGATATGGAATTTTGATAAAAAATTAAAAGTTTAAGTTCAAATAGTGACCGGATCTCAAATTATGTACAAACGACTCCGGAATAGAATTTTGATAATTCCAACAGCTCTGTATAGTGATTTTGGACTTAGGAGTGTGATCGGAATTTTATTTGGAAATCCGTAGTAGAATTAGGCTTGAAATGCCAAAAGTTGAATTTTTGGGAAGTTTCACCGGGGGGTTGACTTTTTGATATCGGGGTCGGATTCCAGTTTTGAAAATTTTCACAGCTCCGTTATATCATTTATGACTTGGGTGCAAAATTTGAGGTCAATCGGACTTGATTTGATAAGTTCCGGTGTTTTTTGTAGAAATTTGAAATTTCAAAGTTCATTAGGCTTGAATTGGGGTGTAATTCATGGTTTTAGCGTTGTTTGATGTGATTTGAGGATTCGACTAAGTTCGTATGATGTTTTAGGACTTGTTGGTATATTTAGTTGAAGTCCCGAGGGCCTCGGGTGAGTTTCGGATGGTTAACGGATCAAGAATTGAACTAGAACAGCTGCTACAATTTCCTTCTGTTGGAAATTTTGCTTCTGCCCAGAAATCGAGGCCAGATCGAGCTTAGGGTCGAGGGCCACGATCGAAGCCCAGATCGAGCTCAGGATCGAGGGCCACGATCAAACCCATGATCGAGCACAGAGTCGAGGCCACGATCGAAGCCATGATCGAGCCCAGAGTCGAGGGCCACGATCGAAGCCATGATCGAGCCCAGGGTCGAACCCCATGATCGGACTCCCCATGATCGAACTCTCATGATTGAGGTCCAGGATCGGACTCTCATGATCGAGGTCCAGGATCGGACTCCACGATCGAGGTCAGCCTGGACAGATCCGTAAGTTATAAAAACAGGGGGGCTTCGTCTCATTCGCCATTTTTAACAACTTGGAGCTTGAGCAGAGGCGATTTTTGATATATCTTCAAGGAAAAACATTGGGGTAAGTGTTCTTAACTCAATTTTGGTTAGATTACCCGAATCCATCACTGTTTTCAACATTTAATTGGTGATTTAAGTTGGAAAAATTTAAAAACCCTCTTGGATAGATTTGTGGATTTGAGGGTCGAATCATTATTGGAATTTAGTCATTTTGGTATGGTTAGACTCGTGGTTGAATGGGCGTTCATATTTCGTAACTTTCGCCGGGTTCCGAAATGTGGGCCCCATGGGCCATTTTTGAATTAATTTCGGATTTTTATTGAAAACAATGTAATATTTTCTTATGAAATTGATTTCTATAATTTTTGTTGACTGCATCGAATTAATTATGATTAGATACGAGTCGATCAGAGTCGGAAAATCGAGAAAAAAGCATAATACTTGATTAAATTGGAGCAAGTCGAGGTAAGTGACTTGTCTAACCTTGTGTGGGGAAATTTTTCCTAGGATTGATATTAATGTGATTTTTGAATTGTGTTGAAAGTCGTGTACACGAGGTGAAGAGTGTGTACACGGGCTAAATTTGAAGAATTATATTTTTAAATTGTGTAAATCATTGTTGTGCATTTATTAAAATATTCTATGTTGTTATATTCTTCATCATTGATTAAATATTTATATTTTAAATTTGTTTGATCTTCTCCTGCTAATTGTTTTATCTGTTTAGTTGGAACTTGGTTTCTTTTATTCTGTGCATTATTTGAAGGTTGATTTTTTCTAAATTAAACATTATTAATTTGAAGTATTCGGCATTTTAAAACTTGATATTGAAGCAACGTGTTAAAGATTTTAAAATATTATTTTCCTGAATTATTTACTCCTGAATATTTTTGTAAGATTTTCGTACTAATTGTGATGGAGCAGTGAGCTCTTTATTGCGGAAAAAATATTGTTGTTGAATTATTTTGGCAAGTTAAATTATTTGAGCACTTGAGGTGCAAATTGTGATATATTGTGATATTGATACGCATGCGGTGGTATAAGGTCTGGGTGTTAAAACGCATGCGGTGAGATAAGGGTGGCTTGATACGCGTGGCTAGTAGGGGTAACTACTAGAAGTCATGCGGTGTGATAAGGGTGGCTAAAACGCGGGATGCTATTTCGGGAAAAATATTTTCTTTAAATAAATTATGGTATAAGAAAATGAGATATTGTGAATTTGTTTATGATTTGGAACTACGAGGCGGTACCTCGGGAGTGACCTTGATGATATTGATTTATGGCCATAGTTGCTTTCGATTAATTGTTGTGATTTTCCTAAAGTTGAAGAAAATTCTATTTTGATTCCACGAGATATTATTTGTAATTATTTGGTGTCATTAAATGTGACATAGTGTTTGATTCACTTCCAATGTCATTTTATTTTACTACATTGATAAACATTTTACCATGCCATTATTATATTCCAGTAGGGCCTCACCTGACCTCGTCACTACTCTACCGAGGTTAGGCTTAGCACTTACTGGGTACCGCTGTGGTGTACTCATACTATATTTTTGCACATCTTTTTGTGCAGATCCAGGTATATTTTACCAACCTAGACGTCAGTGAGTTACCTGCGCATGGAGACTTCGAGGTATATCTGCAGCGTCCGCAGACTCCGGAGTCCCCTTCTATCATTTTATGTTGCTTCCTTATATTTTATTTAGACCTTGACATATAGAGATATTGAGAATAAATTCTTAGAAGCTTGTGACTTATTTCTACCGAATTTTGGGAGTTGTAATCATTTGTACTGTAGATTAATTATTTTCAGACATTTATGATTATTCCACATTGATAGGCTTACCTAGTCTTAGAGACTAGGTGCCATCACGACACCCTACGGAGGGAAATTTGGGGTCGTGACAGATACCCAGTAAGTGCCAAGCCTAACCTCGGTAGAGTAATGACGAGGTCAGGTCAGGCCCTACTGGAGAATAAATAATGGCATGGTAAAATATTTAAATAATATTATAAGATAAAATGACAATGGAAATAAATCAAGTAGTATGTCACATTTAATTACATCAAATAATGGCAAATAAATACCTCGTGAAAACGAAACAAAATTCTTTTCAACTTGAAGAAAATCACAACAATAATCAAAGGCAACTGCATCCATAAATCAATATCAACAAGGGCACTCTCGAGGTACCGCCTCGTAGTCCCAAATCATAAATAAATTCACAATATCTCATTTTCCTATATCACCACGGGAGGCTTCACAATTTATTTAAAGAAAATATATTTTTTCGAAATAGCATCCCGCCTTTTAACCACCCTTATCACACCGCATGACTTCTAGTAGTCACCCCTACTAGCCACACGTATCAAGCCACCCTTATCTCACCGCATGCGTTTCAACACCCAGACCTTATACCACCACATGCGTATCAATATCACAATATATCACAATTTGCACCTCAAGTGCCTAATATTTCAATTTTTCCATAAAAAAATTAACAACAATATTTTTCAATAATAAAGAGCTCACAGCTCATGCCAGAATAATCCAAAAAAAAATCTTACGAAAATATTCAAGAATAAATAATTCAGGAAAATAATATTTTAAATTTTTAATACGTTGCTTCAATATCAAATTTAAAAATGTCAAATACTTCATATTAATAATATTTAATTTAAAGAAAATCAACCTTCAAATAATGCACAGGATAAAAGAAACCAAGTTTCAATTAAACAAGTAAAACAATTAGCAGAAAAAAGCAAACAAATTTAAAATATATATATCATAGATCAATGATGAAGAATATAACACGATAAAATAACTTAATAAATGCGCAACAATGATCTACACAATTTAAAAATATAATCTTTCATATTTAGCCCGTGTACACACTCGTCACCTCGTGTACATGACTTTCAACACATTTCAATAATCACATTAATATCAATTCTAGGAAAAATTTCCCCCACACAAGGTTAGACAAGTCACTTACCTCGACTTGCTCCAATTTAACCAAGTATTATGCTTTTTCCTTAATTTTCCGACTCCGATCGACTCATATCTAGTCATAATTAATTCGATACATTCAACAAAAATTATAGAAATCAATTTCATAAGAAAATACTACATTTCTCAATAAAATTCGAAATTAACTCAAAATCGCTCGTGGGACCCATGTCTCGAAATTCGGCGAAACTTACAAAATCCGACAACCCATTCAATTACGAGTCCACCCATACCAATTTTACCAAAATCTGATAACAACTCGACCTCCAAATCTTAAATTTTTATTTTTGGAAGATTTTGCAAAAAACTTGATTTTTCTTCCATATATTCACGGATTCATGATGTAAATGAGTATGGAATCATGAAATATAATCAATATAGGATAAGGAACACTTACCCCAATATTTTTCGTGAAAATCGCCCAAAAATCGCCCAAGAACCGTGCTCCAAAAATTCAAAACGAAATGAATGAAATGACCATTTTTGGTCCTTAAGTTTCTGTCAATCCGTCACTATAAGTTCATTTTCCGTCACTAAAAGTCCATTTTTTCGTCACTAAAAGTCCACCAAAAAATGCTCTACCAGCCTTCTTTTAATTGATCATAACTTTATGTACTAATGTCCAAATAATAAATGGTTTAACTTTCTGAAAACTAGAATCAACCGACTACAACTTTTATGTTTTGCAACTTTTCTGATTCCTTATGAATTGCGAGATATAAGCTTCCAAAATCGGCTCCATGCATCAAAATTTCTAGCGAAACTGCTCTACCAGCCTTCATTCAATCCATCATAACTTTCTGTACAAATGTTCAAATAATGAATGTTTTAACTTTTTGGAAACTAGAAACAAACGACTACAACTTTTATGTTTGGATAATTTTTCGATTCCTTATGAATTACGAGATATAAGCTTCTAAAATTGGCTCCACACACCAGAAATTTCTGGCGAAATTTCTGCAAATTTCCAGCAACTTTCTTTGTCCGAAATCCATTCCGTTTACCTTCCGAATTCCACCCGAGACCTTCGGGATCTTAACCAATTATTCCAACATGTCCCAAAATATAATACGAACTTAGTCGAGGCTTCAAACCACATCAAACAATATCAAAACGACTAATCGCACCTCAAATCAAAATCTATGAACTTTGAACTTTTAATTTCTACAAACAACACCGGAACCTATCAAATCCAGTCCAATTGACCTCAAATCTTGCATGCACGTCATAAATGACATAACGGAGCTATAAAAATTTTCAGAATCGGATTTCGACCCGATATCAAAAAGTCAACCCCTCGGTCAAACTTCCCAAAAATTCAGCTTTCGGCGTTTCAAGCCTAATTCCACTACGGACTTCCAAATAAAATTTCGACCACGCTCCTAAATCCAAAATCACCATACGGAGCTGTTGGAATTATCAAAATTTTATTTCGGGGTCATTTGCACATAATTCGACATCCGGTCACTATTTGAACTTAAACTTTAAATTTTTTATCAAAATTTCATATCTCAGGCTAGGGACCTCAGAATTTGATTCCGGACATACGTCCAAGTCCCAATTCACGATACGGACCTATCAAAACTGTCAAAATACTGATCCGAGTTCATTTGCTCAAAATGTTGACCAAAGTCAACTTAGTTGTGTTTTAAACATCTAATTCACATTTTAATCCATTTTTCACCTGAAAACTTTCCGGAAAATTTTTACGGACTGCACACGCAAGTCGAGTAATGGTAAATAGTGCTTAGATCACATAATTAATTTTTTAAATTTAAAGATAATATTTTGGGTCATCACGTCTTCCTAATGATTTTTTGGCAAAAAGTATATATTTTTTTTCATAGAAATTTTTAGCTTCTCAATATACAACTAACAATAATTTATTTTATTTTATTTGTATAATATGTAGTTTTAAGAATCTATGCAACTTTTATTTTAATTTTAGGTTTTATTTTTTTTAGTCTTGGACTTTCTTAATTAGATAAAACTTAAGTAATATTCATTGATAATATACAATTAACTATACATCACATAGATTATTTGCTACAAATAAATTAAATTTATGAATTAAACCAAATATATTTTATTTATCGGCGATTTGCTTTCTCATAAAAAGAGGGATAATATCTACATTTGTTATTAACTCAATAATTTTTTTTTTAATTTTTATTGATGTTTCTTAAACACCGCGCAACGCGCGGGTAAATTTATAATAAAATCTGGTTGTTCGATTTAATGTCACTGTAATAAAACAACGATTTAAAGGGAAGGATGCAATTAGTTTTAGAGTTTATGCTTCTTCATTTTTTTTGTCTATTTTTGTTGTCATGGTAAAGAACAACCATAAAGTCCCTGTTTCAATTTACTTGTCATGTTAGTCTCTATTCACCCTTTAATCATGTTAGTCTTTATTCACCCTTTAATGTTCTCTTTTTTAGTTTAGTCGTCATGTTAATCTTTACATCCTCTTTAAGAAAATATTATTACTAAATAAGTTATTTGTTTAATTAAGTTTGTTCTTTGAACTTTTTCTTTTATTGATTGTTCTCTAATAAATGCTCAAGCAATTAATGATAAGATTAAAATTAAGAAAAAATTCATTAATAATTTTTATTTTTTTAAAATGCCAAATGTTTGAAGAACATGACAAATAAAGTAAATAGGAACCGAGAGAGTTCACCATTGTAACGAAATGCAACACTCTTTAGCACAAAAGAGCTCCTTTCCCCTTAAATATCGGAGACGTTTCAAAGTTGCAATTCAACATTTTTAATTGAAGTACAAGTTCAACATCGATGAAAGTTGTCTGTAGTCTTTCTAGTAGTAAAGTTGAACGAGAGTAATATATATATATATATATATATATATATATATATGTAACGACCCGGCCGGTCGTTTTGAGAGTTAGAGCCCGAACCCCTATTAACTGTTTTTTCCATATCTATTTCTACTATTGTGACTTGCCGGGATGATTGGTTTTGAGTTTCAGAGTGTTTTGGGACACTTAGTCCCTAAATGAGAGTTTAAGTCTTAGAATTTGGACCGTAGTCGGAACTGTGTGAAGACGGTTCCGGAATGGAATTTCGTCAATTTCGTTAGCTCCGTTGGGTGACTTTGGGCTTAGAGGCGTGTCCGGAATGTGTTTAGGGGGGCCGTAGCTCATTTAGGCTTGAAATGGCGAAAGTCGAAATTTTGGAGTTTTGGACCGGTAGTGAAAATTTTGATATCGGGATCGAAATCTGATTTCGGAAGTTGGAGTATGTTCGTAGTGTTGAATATGACTTGTGTGCAAAATTTAGGGTCAATCAGACGTGGTTTGGTCGGTTTCGGCATCGGTTGTAGAATGTTGAAGTTTCAAGTTCTTAAGATTTAAATTGGAGGGTGATTCACGATTTTTAGCGTTGTTTGATGTGATTTGAGGTCTCGACTAAGTTCGTATGGTATTTTAGGATTGGTCGGTATGTTTGGTTGGGGTCCCGAAGGCCTCGGGCATGTTTCGGATGCTCAACGGGCCATTTTTGGACTTAAGGAGTTGACAGTTTTTGCTGGTGTTCTACAGCTGGTTTCCTTCATCGCGATCTCGTGAGAAGGCTCGTGATCGCGTAGAGTAATTAGGAGACCAGCTGGGTTATCTCTTCGCGTTCGCCAAGAATGAGATGCGGTCGCGCAGGTTCGTCAGGTTATGCATCGCGAACGCGTGGGCTAGGCCGCGTTCGCGAAGAAGAAATAAGGCAGCAGTGGAATTGGGTGTTGTTCTTCGCGATCGCGTGAGGTCAGTCGCGATCGCGTAAGTCTGAGGAGCTATTTCATCGCGTTCGCGTGGAGAGTTACGCGATCGCGTAGAATTAATTTCTGGGGCAGCAAAGTTGTTCTTCGTGATCGCGAGGCTATTTCCGCGATCGCGGTTAAGGAATCACTCGGCAGTGTTAAAGTCTCCAAAAATGGGGGTTTTACCATTTTTATCAAAAACTTGAGTTGGGAGCTCGGATTTTAGACGAGGGATTGAGGGATTTTCAGAGATATCGATTGGGTAACGATTCTTAACTCCTTTATGGTTATATTCCACTAATCTATGGTTGATTTCATCATTTAATTTCGGATATTGGGGTTGAAATTGGGAAACATTTGGAAGAACTTCTTCAACAAAGATTTCGAGTTTTGAAATGGGATTTATGGTCGGATTTGAGTAATTTTTATATGGTTAGACTCGTGAGTGAATGGGTATTCGTATTTTATGACTTTTACCCGATTCCGAGACATGGGTCCCACGGGCGATTTTTGAGTTAATTTCGAAATTTTTGTTAAAGTGTTGATTTCATTAATTAGATAAGTCTATTATGGTTGTATTTATGATATGTAATTATTTTTGGCTAGGTTTGGGCCATTCAGAGCCGGATATTCATAGGAAAGGTATTGTGACCGATTGATTGAGCTTGGTTCGAGGTAAGTGGCTTGCCTAACTTTGTGTGGGGGAACTCCCCGTAGGATTTGTATTATTTTTGATATATGAGCACCGTGTACGTGAGGTGACGAGTACGTACACGGGCTAGTTGTGGAAAAACCCGATTTTCTTACTGAGCAGCAACCTGTTTTCCTTTTTATTTTGAGTTATACCATTTTTATGAGTATTAATCTATTTTCATTCTTAATTGAGTTATTCCAATATGTGTAGCTATCATGTTTAGTCTAATACAATATGTCTACGTGTCTTAATTACTTATGTGAACTCTGTTAAGCATGCTTAGTGAATTTCTTGCTTTTTCCTTGACTGGTACTTAGTCTAAATCATAAGATTTCACGATGTAGTTGTATTTCTATTGTTTGCGCTGCATATTTACTTTGGGACTACGGAACGGTATTCCGGGAGATCCCCCTGTACTGCATATTTACTTGACTGGTACTTAGTCTAAATCATAAGATTTCGCGATGTAGTTATATTTTTATTATTTGCGCTGCATATTTACTTTGGGACTACGGAACGGTATTCCGGGAGATCCCTCATTGACTAAATTGAAGCAGAAGGCAATTAAGTTCCAATGGTCAGATGCTTCTGAAAAGAGTTTTCAAGAATTGAAAGCAAGATTGGTTACAATGCCAGTGTTGACTCTACCGGAGGGTATAGATGGATTTATGGTATATTGTGATGTTTCAAGAATCGAGCTTGGGAGTGTATTAATGCAACATGGGAAGGTGATAGCTTATGCTTCTAGGCAACTAAAGAATCATGAAAATAACTATCCAACACATGATTTAGAACTTGCGGCAGTGGTATTTGCATTGAAAATTTGGCGTCATTATTTATATGGGGTCCATGTTGATATATTCACGGACCATAAGAGCCTTCAATATATTTTCAAGCGGAAGGAATTGAATCTGAGGCAGAGAAGATGGCTTGAGTTACTCAAAGACTACGACATTGATATTCTATATCATTCAGGAAAGGCCAATATTGTGGCCGATGCTCGTAGCCGGAAATCTATGGGTAGTTTGGCTCACTTGGAGACATATCAAAGGCCATTAGCCAAGGAGGTTCACCGATTGGCTAGTTTGGGAATTCGTCTTGCGGATTCTAGTGAAGGAGGGGTAATTATGCAAAATAGGGCTGAATCATCGCTTGTTGTGGAAGTCAAAGAGAAGCAATACAATGATCCATTGTTGGTGCAGTTGAAAGAGGGGATTCATAAACATAAGACCATGGCCTTTTCTCTTGGCATGGATGATGGTACACTAAGGTACCAAGGGCGACTCTGTGTTCCAAATGTGGATGGTCTCCGGGAAAGAATTATGACTGAAGCTCACACTTCTAGGTATTCCGTGCACCCAGGTTCTACGAAAATGTATCATGATCTTAAGGAAGTCTATTGGTGGAATGATATGAAGAGGAATGTGGTAGATTTGTGGCAAGATGTCCAAATTGTCAGCAAGTGAAGGCCGAACACCAAAGGCCCAGTGGGTTGGCACAGAACATAGAAATTCCAATGTGGAAGTGGGAAATGATTAATATGGACTTTGTGGTAGGATTACTGCGGACTCCGCGCAAGTTTGACTCAATTTGGGTGATTGTGGATCGACTCACGAAATCAGCACAATTTTTGTCGGTTAAGTCTACTGACACAGCAGAGCAGTATGCTCAGTTGTATATCAAAGAAATAGTCAGGTTGCATGGCACCACAGTTTTTATCATTTCTGATCGGGGAGCACAATTCACTACTAATTTTTGGAAGAAATTTCAGCAAGGTTTGGGTACTCAGGTGAATCTTAGTACAGCCTTTCACCCACAGACTGACGGGCAGGCAGAGCGGACTATTCAAACGCTTGAGGATATGTTACGCGCTTGTGTTCTAGACTTCAAAGGTAGCTAGGATGATCATTTACCACTCATAGAATTGGCATACAACAATAGTTATCATGCTAGCATTCAAATGGCACTGTTCGAGGCTTTATATGGTAGGAGATGTAGATCTCCCATTGGGTGGTTTGAAATTGGGGAAGCAGAGTTGATAGGGCCAGACCTTGTGCATCAGGCTATGGAAAAAGTTAAAATCATAAAAGAGCGGTTGAAGACTACTCAGATTCGTCAGAAATCCTATTCGGATGTTCGTCGTAGGGATTTAGAGTTCAAAGAAGATGATTGGATATTCTTGAAAGTTTCCCCCAAGAAGGGTGTAATGCGATTTGGTAAGAAAGAGAAATTGAGTCCAAGGTATGTCGAGCCATACAAAATCATTCGGAGGATCGGAGAGATGGCATACAAGCTTGAGCTACCACCTGAGATGTCATTAGTACACCCGGTGTTTCATGTGTCTATGTTAAAGAAAGTAGTTGGAGACCCGACAGTCATTGTTCCGGTTGAGACTATTGAGGTTAATGAAGAATTGACTTATGAAGAGATTCCAGTATCTATTATTGATCGGCAAGTCCGAAAATTAAGAAATAAAGAAATTACATCCGTAAAAGTGCTATGGCGAAACCAACAGGTTGAAGAGGCTACTTGGGAGGCCGAGGAAGAAATGAAGAAAACGTATCCTTATTTGTTTGAATATCCATGTATTTATAAAGTTGTGATCTATGAAAAATATTCTAAGAATTGCTTTCTATGAATTTTGTATCATTTGTACAACTCGCGTTAAGGGTGTTCCTTTTTCAGGAAATATATTGCTTGTGAGACCACAGTTGGTGTTATTTTGTATTATGTTACGTCGTTGGATTATGTATATGCTGTTAGGATGTGTTTCTGGGGCCCTCTGTCAGGTGGATAGGCCTAGTTACAAGGGAAACTCTGGCAAAATTTTTGAAAATTTAGGGAGTTAGTCAAATTTGAGGTTGCTGGTATGTAGTATGAAAACTGAGTTTCATAAGATGCTAATAATAGGTTTTGACCCTCATTCGAGAATGAATGATCCTAAGTGGGGAAAAATGTAAGGCCCCGTAGAATTTTTCAAAAGAAAATAATGTTTCGTGGCGCCGAATTGGTTTTACGTGTTCAGGATTACTTTTTGGGTTGAACAATGCACGGGAATAAAAAGGAAAATGTTTGGCAGAAAATTGTAATTTTGCGGTCCATTATGCGACCGCAGAATCGCTCTGCGGGCCGCATAATGGCCGCAGAAGTGAGCAGGAGAAGGGCCAGTCTGGGGGTAATTATGTGGTCGATTGTGTGACTGCATAACTGTTATGCGGTGCATTATGCGATCGCATAACAGTTATGCGGACCGCATAGTGACCGCATACATAGACATATTTTTGATCGTTTTGGTCTGTAATTATGCGACCATTTTGTGGTCCACATATCCGTTATGCGGTCGCATATGCGACCGTAGAACCGTTCCGGAGCTCCATTTCTAGGTTTTTAAAACCCGACCCTATTTCGTTAAATACACTCTTTGGGCTATTTTTGAGCTATAATCTGATATTTTAGAGTGAGAGAGAGTGAGAAGGAGTTCTTCAATAATTGTTCTTCAATTCTTGCTCATGTTTTGGAAGATTAAGAAGGGAAACTCACTAGGTCTTCATCCTAGAGGTAAGATTCTTCACCCCAAACCCTCAATTTCGAATTTTGTGTAGAAATGGATAATTAGCAAGATAATTTCTGGGCAGGAGGGTTGTTTATTTTGCATGCATGTGTTATCGAAGGGTGTAGGAAGATTGTTGAGCTAAAAATGGTAAAGATTGGGTTGTGGGATGATAGAATCCTCCAAAAAAAAAAGGGCCTTGAACCTTAATCCACACTTAGTGTTAGATAAAAAGCTCAAATGAGCTAGAACCATGAGCATCTCCCTAATTTTGGTTCAATTTATTATATTTCTACAATAGATTGAAGTTGCTAAGAATTCCGGAACATTTAGAGTGTAAGGAAGCTCAAGTGAGGTATGTTGGCTAAACTCTTCTTTAAGAATTGGAATTCTCATTATCCTTGTAAGTTCCAAGATGTTGATTACAAACCGACTATTCCGATAAGTTTTATGATAAAGATATATGTTCAATTTGTGTTTCAAATGCTCTTATCATATTGCATTATAAATCGAGGATGTGTTTCAAACTATAGATTGTGTATCCACATGTTAAAATTTTAAGTCGTGATTTATGTGAAAGTCATTATGCCAAGTTGTGTAGAGATTGGGATTTTGATACACCTCCACCCGCATATATTGGGGTAAGGCGGTAGGGCCGTTTTGTGTTGGGATTGTGGTATTGTGATACACCTCCACCCGCATATATTGGAGTGAGGCGGTAGGGCCGCTTTGTGTTGGGATTGTGTATTGTGATACAATTCCACCCGCATATATTGGGGTGAGGCGGTAGGGACGCTTTGTGTTGGGATTGTGGTATTGTGATACACCTCCACCCGTATATATTGGGGTGAGGCGGTATGGCCGCTTTGTGTAGAGATTGTAGTATCGTGATACACCTCCACCCGCATTCGTTAGGGTGAGGCGGTACGACCGCTTTGTGTATAGTTTGGTATTGTTGTGGCACCACCACCCACATATATATTGGGGTGAGGCGGCATAGCCGCTTTGTATTGGTATTGGTATCGTTGATGCATTTCCACCCGCAAACATTGGGGTGAGGCGGCATAGCCGCTTGTGTAGATTCTTGGTACTGTGGTTATACATCCACCAGCATACATTGGGGGTGAGGCGACAGAGCCGCTTGAGTAGAGTTGTGGTATTGTACTTATACTTCCACTTGCATACATCGGGTGAGGCGTCTGGGTCGCTTTGTGTGAAGATGGTTACAAAGGATCTCATCTTAAATCCAATAAATATTATTGATAGCTCTTAATAAGCTTGCTCTGGTTTAAACGGTTATCTATATTATTCTATTGCCGCACTGGTTCATCATATTCATCTTGTATTTATGAATTCTTAAATTGGTGTTTAGTTTTCATACTAGTACTATTTGACGGTACTAACGTCCCTTTTGTCGGGGGTGCTGCATATTTAAATAGATGCAGGTGGTTCCACAGCAAGAGATATTGATCAGTGATAGCAGTGCACCTTCTTCTCAGCTAACTTGGTGAGCCCCACTTTATCCCGAGGTCATGAATCTTTTGTACTTTGTGTATTCTGTTTGAGGTATAGTCGGGGCCTTGTTGCCGGCATTATCATTGTACTCTTTTTTTTATCTATAGAGGCTCCATAGACATAGTGTGGGTTGTGTATTGGTGTTGGGGAAGACAAAATATGTTGTGTTGTGGTTGTATTACTTGTCCATTGAGACTTTAAAAATGATGAAGCTATTGGAAATGAATTGGCATTGTAGACGTGAACACCATTTTGTCTAATTAATGAAAATATGTATTATCTCCATTTGTGGATGAGTTTGGGTAGAATGAAATCTAACAGGCTTGCTCAGTCGGGTTCACCCGGTTGAGCGCCGGTCGCGCTCCTCGGTTTTAGGGCATGACAGAGACGGTATCTCGGGAGATCCGCTGTTGTTATCTCTATGTACTGAGCTGTTATCTTCTATGATTTCATTCTTGTTAAATTTCAGTCTTTATTTTACTGTGGTATTTCATTCTATCTTGTTTTATTATATATATATATATACCAGTAGGGCCCTGACCTAGCCTCATCACTACTCGACCGAGGTTAGGCTTGGCACTTACTGGGTACCGATTGTGGTATACTCATGCTACTCTCTGCACATATTTTTCGTGTGCAGATCTAGGTGCTCCTTATCAGCCGCACTGTCAGTGAGCCGGGACAGCTTTGGAGACTTCAAGGTATATCTGTCGCATCCGCAGACCTCGGAGTCCCCTTCTACTCTTCCCAATATCCAATATTTTCTGTATTTTTCTTTTGATAGACTCTGATGTATAGAGACACTAGATTTTTCCTTCTATAGTTTGTAATTCACGATGTTACAGGTATTGGGATTTACTGTGTATTTTTGAATGGTTAGTTGTTAAAATTATGTTTTCATTTCATTATTCCGCAAATGTTAGGCTTACCTAGTCGTAGAGACTAGGTGCTGTCACGACGTCATACGGAGGGAAAATTTAGGTCGTGACAAGTTGGTATCAGAGCTCTAGGTTCATAGATATCATGAGTCAAAAGCCGGTTTATTAGAGTCTCGCGGATCGGAATGGAGACGTATGTACTTGTCTGCGGGAGGCTATGGAACTATTAGGAAAATTTCACTACTTTGAGTCCTTGTCGTGCGAAAATTGTTGACTTCAAAAATTTTAAACTTCTGTATTCTATTCTCTCACATATGGTGAGTACACGTACAAGAGGATTTGATGACCAGGCACCCGCGCCCCCTGCTAGAGCCGCGAGAGGCCAGGGCCGGGGTAGAGGCCGAGGACATCCACGTGGTGCAGCCAGAGCACTCGCACAAGCTGCTACATAGGAGCCCCCAGTAGCTTCAGCTGGAGGGCAGACACCTGAGGCACATGTTCCTGCACCAGCCCTCCAGGAGACTTTAGCACAGTTTCTGAGCATGTTCAGTACCTTAGCTCATGCTGGATTGATTCCACTTGCTCCTGCCATATCTCAGGTCGGGGGGGGAGCACAGACTCCCGTCGCCGATACTCCAGAGCAGCAGGTTCAGGTCGACCAGGTTCCAGAGATTGTACCAATACAGCTGGTAGCTCCAGCTCAGCCCGAGGTTAGGGCAGCAGCTTCTGAGGTGGAGCAGCTCAGACTTGAAAGGTACAAGAAGTACCACCCACCTACCTTCAGCGGATTGGCTACAGATGATGCTCGGGGTTTTCTAAAGAAGTGTCATCGTATTCTCCATATTATGGGCGTAGCGGAGACGACTGGGGTTTCTTTTACTACATTCCAGCTTAGAGCAGCAGCCTATCAGTGGTGGTATGCTTATGAGATGAGTAGTCCGGTTGACGCAGCTTCACTTACATGGATTCAGCTCTCGGACATATTTTTGAGAGATTATGTCCCTCAGAGCCTCAGGGACTTATGGCGCGCGGAGTTTGAGCAGCTGCGCCAGGGGTCTATGACTGTGTCAGAGTATGCAATTCGCTTCAATGATTTGGACCGACATGCACCGACCTTGGTTGCCACAATTCGAGAGAGGGTTCGACGGTTTATTGAGGGACTCCACTCCAGCATACGGATTAGTATGGCCAGGGAGTTGGAGATGGATATTTCTTATCAGCAGGTTGTGAGTATCGCCAGGAGATTGGAGGGCATGCTTACCTGGGATAGAGAGGAGAGGGAGGCCAAGAGGTCTCGAGAGACTGGTTCTTATTCTGGTGCTCTTTCCCTAGCAGCTCGCCATGGTAGGGTTTATGTAAGTCGCCCTGTCCATTCAGCTCTTCTAGCCGCCAGTGGTATTCCGGTCCCTTCTAGGCCCCAGGAGCCTTATTATGCACCGCCAGTATCTAGTGTGCCTCCTGCTTGGGGTGTTCCTAGTGGCCAGTCCAGTAGACCTGGCCCGAGCCAACCACAGCAGCCACGCCCTCCCAGAGCTTGTTTTGAGCACCTTCAGCTGTCTGGACGCATAGGCAATCACCTTATGGTCCTGCATCAACACCGCGCCGAGACCAATCCGCGATACATCACAATATATAGTATAAGACCCCGAACCTGTAGGCAATACCAATATTGGGGCTGTAGTCAAAACTGTCTTGAGATTCTGAAAGCTCTCCTCACATTCCTCTGTCCACCTGAACGGAGCACCCTTCTGGGTCAGCCTGGTCATAGGTGTTGCAATAGATGAGAATCCCTCTACAAAACGACAGTAATACCCCGCCAAACCAAGAAAACTCCAGATCTTTGTAGTTGAGGATGGTCTGGGCCAACTCTGCACTGCTTCAATCTTCTTCGAATCCACCTGGATCCCCCCACTCGACACTATATGACCCAAGAATGCCACTGAGTCTAGCCAAAACTCACACTTTGAAAAATTTGCATATAACTTCTTTTCTCTCAAGGTCTGAAGTGCAGTCCTCAGGTGATGCTCATGATCTTTTCGAATCCGGGAGTACACCAGAATGTCGTCAATAAACACAATGATGAATGAATCAAGATAAGGCCGGAACACACTGTGCATCAAGTGCATAAAAGCTGCTGGGGTATTGGTCAGCCCAAAAGACATCACAAGGAACTCGTAGTGACCATACCGAGTCCGGAAGGCAGTTTTCGGGATATCTGACTCCCGAATCTTCAACTGATGATAGCCGGAACGTAAATCAGTCTTGGAAAATACTCTGGAACCCTGTAACTGATCAAATAAGCCATCAATACGAGGCAATGGATACCTGTTCTTCACTGTGACTTTGTTTAACTGGCGGTAATCAATACACATCCGCATAGAACCATCCTTCTTCTTCACAAATAAGACAGGAGCACCCCAATGTGACACACTGGGTCGAATGAAGCCCTTATCAAGCAATTCCTGTAACTTCTCATTCAACTCCTTCAATTCAAGAGTAGCCATACGATATGGAGGAATAGAGATGGGTTGAGTGCCCGATAACAAATCAATGCCAATATCAATATCTCTGTCGGGCAGTATACCCGGAAGATCAGCTGGGAACACATCTGAAAAGTCCCTCACTACTGGAACTGACTCAACTGTAGGGGTATCAATACTGACATCTCTCACATAAGCTAGATGCACGCCACACCCCTTCTCAACCATTCGTTGAGCTTTAAGAAATGAAATAACTCTGCTGGAGTATACTCTAAGGTACCTCTCCACTCTAACCGCGATAAACCTGGCATAGCCATCGTCATGGTTTTAGCGTGACAATCAAGAATAGCATAATGGGGCGACAACCAGTCCATGCCCAAAATAATATCAAAGTCCACCATGCTGAGCAGTAATAAATTGGCTCAGGTCTCAAAACCACTAAGAGAAATCAAACACGACCGATGCACGCGGTCCACAACAAGAGAATCTCCCATAGGAGTAGACATATAAACATGGGAACTCAAAGAATCTTGCGATACGCCCAAATATGGTGTAAAATAAGAGGACACATAGGAATATGTAGAGCCTGGGTCAAATAATACTGACGCACTCTATGACAGACTGGAACAATACCTGTAATGACAGAATCAGAAGCGACTATCTCTGTACGAGCAGGAAGGGCATAATATCTGGCCCGGCCTCCCCCTCTAGGGCGACCTCTACCTCCCCGACCTTCACCTTGGGATGGCTGAGCAGGTGGGGTGGCAGCTGGTGCTGTAATCATAGCTTGAGGACCTGGTGGAGCACGCTGTGGCTGAGAGGTATGTGGAGGTGCACCCCCTAAATCTGGGGCAATCCCTCACCATATGGCAAGAAAGAACTATCCTGTCCACGACCTTGAGTTAGCAGCTGTTGTATATGCCCTAAAGATTTGGCGCCATTATTTGTACGGTGTTCCTTGTGAGATTTACACCGATCACCGGAGTCTGTACAAGTAGAAGGATCTTAATTTGCATCAGAGGAGGTGGTTGGAGCTGCTTAAGGATTATGATATCACCATTTTATACCACCCTGGGAAGGCCAATGTGGTGGCCGATACTTTGAGTCGCCGGGTAGAGAGTTTGGGGAGCTTAGAATATCTACCAGCAGCAGAGAGGCACGTGGCGTTGGATGTTCAGGCCTTAGCCAGCCAGTTTGTGAGATTGGATATTTCCGAGCCGAGTCGAGTATTGGCTTGTGTGGTCTCTCGGTCCTCCCTTTATGATCGTATCAGGGAACGTCAGTATGATGACCCCCATCTGCTTGTCCTTAAGGATACGGTCTAGCACGGTGATGCTAAGGAGGTCACTATTGGAGATGATGGTGCATTGAGGATGCAGGGCAGGCTAAGTGTGCCCAATGTAGATGGTTTACGTGAGTTGATTCTTCAGGAGGCTCACAGCTCGCGGTACTCTATTCATCCGAGTGCCGCGAAGATGTATCAGGACCTGAGGCAGCATTATTGGTGGAGGAGGATGAAGAAAGACATAGTAGAGTATGTGGCTAGATGTCTAAATTGCCAGCAGGTAAAGTATGAGCATCAACGACCAGGTGGGTTGCTGTAGAAGATAGATATTCCAAAGTGGAAATGGGAGCGGATCATTATGGACTTTATTATTGGTCTCCCACGGACTCAGCGAAAGTTTGATGCAGTTTGGGTGATTGTGGACAGGCTGACCAAGTCAGCTCATTTCATTCCTGTGATGACTACCTATTCTTCCGAGCAACTAGCTTAAATCTACATCTGTGAGATCGTCAGGCTTCATGGCGGACCAATATCAATTATCTCTGACCGGGGTACGCAGTTTATATCATGGTTCTGGAGAGCTGTACAACATAAGTTGGGTACTTGGATTGAGTTAAGCACAGCATTTCACCCTCAAACGGACGGGCAGTCCGATCGCACTATTCAGATATTAGAGGATATGCTTTGTGCGTGTGTGATAGATTTTGGGGGTGCTTGGGACCAGTTCTTTCCACTTGCGGAGTTTGCTTACAACAACAGTTATCAGTCTAGCATTCATATGGCACCATATGAGGCTCTGTATGGTAGGCAGTGTCGGTCCCCAGTGGGTTGGTTCGAGCCGGGCGAGGCCAGATTATTGGGTACGGACTTAGTTCAGGATGCCTTGAAAAAGGTTAAGGTGATTCAGGATAGACTTCATATAGCCCAGTCCAGACAGAAGAGCTACGCGGACCGAAAGGTTCGTAATGTTACATTCATGGTTGGAGAGCGGGTGTTGCTCCGGATTTCTCCTATGAATGGCGTTATGAGATTTAGAAAGAAGGGCAAGCTGAGCCCAAGGTTTATTAGTCCTTTTGAGGTGTTGCGGCATGTTGGGGAGGTTGATTATGAGCTTGCCTTACCTCCCATCCTAGCAGGAGTCCATCCGGTATTTCATGTTTCGATGCTCCAGAAGTATCGCGGTGATTCGACTCACGTATTGGATTTCAGCTCAGTCCAATTGGACAAGGATCTATCTTATGTTGAAGAATTTTAGACAGGCAGGTCAGAAAGCTAAGGTCAAAGAACATTGCTTCCATGAAGTTTCAGTGGAGGGGACATCCGATCGAGGAGGCGACTTGGGAGACCGAGCAGGATATGTGCAGCCGTTATCCTCATCTTTTCACCACTTCATGTATGTCTCTATTCTCGTTCGAGGATGAACGATTGTTTTAAGAGGGGGAGGATGTAACGACTCGGCCGGTCATTTTGAGAGTTAGAGCCCGAACCCTTATTAACTGATTTCTCCATATTTATTTCTGCTATTGTGACTTACCGGGATGATTGGTTTTGAGTTTCGGGGTATTTTGGGACACTTAGTCCCTAAATGAGAGCTTAAGTCTTAGAATTTGGATCGTAGTCGGAACTATATGAAGACGGTTTCAAAATGGAATTCCGTCGATTCCGTTAGCTCCGTTGGGTGATTTTGGGCTTAGGGGCGTGTCTGGAATGTGTTTTGGGGGCCCGTAGCTCATTTAGATTTGAAATGGCGAAAGTCGAAATTTTGGAGTTTTGGACCGGTAGTGGAAATTTTGATATCGGGGTCGGAATCCGATTTCAGAAGTTGGAGTAGGTCCGTAGTATTGAATATAACTTTTGTGCAAAATTTGGGGTCAATCGGACGTTGTTTGGTCGGTTTCGGCATCAATTGTAGAATGTTCAACTTTTAAGTTCTTAAGATTTGAATTGGAGGATGATTCACGATTTTTAGCGTTGTTTGATGTGATTTGAGGGCTCAACTAAGCTTGTATGGCACTTTAGGATTGGTTGGTATGTTTGGTTGGGGTCCCGAAGGCCTCGGGCTTGTTTCGGATGCTCAACGGGTCATTTTTGGACTTAAGGAGTTGGCAGTTTTTACTGGTGTTCTGTAGCTGGTTTCCTTCATCGCGATCGCATGAGAAGGCTCGCGATCGCATAAAGTAACTGGGAGACCAGCTGGGTTATCTCTTCGCGTTCGCCAAGAATGGGACGTGATCGCGTAGGTTCGTCAGGTTATGCATCGCGAACGCGTAGGCTAGGCCGCATTCGCGAAAAAGAAATAAGGCAGCAATGGAATTGGATGTTGTTCTTCGCGATCGCGTGAGGTCAGTCGCGATCGCGTAAGTCTGAGAAGCTATTTCATCGCGTTCGAGTGGAGAGTTACGCGATCGCGTAGAGTTAATTTCTGTAGCAGCAAAGTTGTTCTTCGCGATCATGAGGCTATTTCCGCGATCGCGATTAAGGAATCACTGGGTAGTGTTAAAGTCTCCAAAAACGGGGGTTCTGCCATTTTTATCAAAAAATTGAGTTGGAAGCTCGGATTTGGACGAGGTATTGAGGGATTTTCAGAGATATCGATTGGGTAACGATTTTTAACTCCTTTATGGTTATATTCCACTAATCTATGGTTGATTTCATCATTTAATTTCGAATTTTGGAGTTGAAATTGGGAAAATTTTGGAAAAACTTATTCAACAAAGATTTCGAGTTTTGAAAGGGTATTTGTGGTCGGATTTGAGTAATTTTTATATGGTTAGACTAGTGAGTGAATGGGTGTTCGTATTTTGTGACTTTTACCAGATTTCGAGATGTGGGCCCCACGGGCGATTTTTGAGTTAATTTCGTAATTTTTGTTAAAGTATTGATTTCATTAATTAGATGAGTCTATTATGGTTGTATTTATGATATGTAATTGCTTTTGTCTAGATTTGGGCCATTCAGAGTCAGATATTCATCGGAAAGGCATTGTAACCAATAAATTGAGCTTGGTTCGAGGTAAGTGGCTTGCCTAACTTTGTGTGGGGGAAATCCCCGTAGGATTTGTACTGTTTTTGATATATGAGCGACGTGTACGTGAGGTGACGAGTGCGTACACGAGCTAGTTGTGGAAAAACCCGATTTTCTTACTGAGCAGCAACCTGTTTTCCTTTTTATTTTGAGTTATACCATTTTTATGAGTACTAATCTATATTCATTCTTAATTGAGTTATTCCAATATGTGTAGCTATGCTGTTTAGTCTAATACAACATGTCTACGTGTCTTAATTGATTATGTCAACTCTGTGCAGCATGCTTAGTGAATTTCCTGCTTTTTCCTTGACTGGTACTTAGTCTAAATCATAAGATTTCACGATGTAGTTATATTTCTATTGTTTGCGCTGCATATTTACTTTGGGACTACGGAACGGTATTTCGGGAGATCCCCTTGTACTGCATATTTACTTTGGGACTACGGAACGGTATTCCAGGAGATTCCTTGTACTGCACATTTACTTTTTGGACTACAAGACAGTATCTCGGGAGATCCCCTGTTGTTATCTCTGTGTATTGAGCTATTGTCTTCTACGATTTCATTCTTGTTAAATTTCAGTCTTTATTTTACTGCGGTATTTCATTCTATCTTGTTTTATTATATATATACTAGTAGGGCCCTGATCTAGCCTCGTCATTACTCGACCGAGGTTAGGCTTGGCACTTATTGGGTATCGATTGTGGTGTACTTATGCTACTCTCTGCATATGTTTTTCTTGTGCAGATCCACGTGCTCCTTATCAGTCACATTGTCAGTGAGCCGAGACAGCTTTGGAGATTTCAAGGTATATTTGTCGCGTCCGCAGACCTCAGAATCCCCTTCTACTCTTCCCAATGTCCATTATCTTTTGTATTTTTCTTTTGATAGACTCTGATGTATAGAGACTAAATTTTTCCTTCTCTAGTTTGTGATTCACGATGTTCCTGGTTTTGGGATTTGTTGTGTACTTTTAAACGATTAATTGTTAAAATTATGTTTTCATTTCATCATACGGAAATGTTAGTTTACCTAGTCGTAGAGGCTAGGTGTGACAGTTAGCTTACCTAGTCGTAGAGGCCTAGTCGTAGAGGCTAGGTGTGACAGTTAGCTTACCTAATCGTAGAGGCTAGGTGCCGTCACGACGTCATACGAAAATGTTAGCTTACCTAGTCGTAGAGGCTAGATGCCGTCGTGAAATTTAGGTCGTGACAAAATATATATATACATGACCGTTACAGAGCTGCACCAACTTGCATTAAGAATCGGCCATTTTATTGAAAATTACGAGGAGAATTTACGAAGGTTACTTGCATTAAGAATCGGCCATTTTATTGAAATTACAAGAAGGATAGTTAAGAAGTTTTTTTACTGGCTGAGGTAAGGCAGCAATAAGTATTCTTCTACTAATAAAAAAGAAAATGTGATAAAATACCGGTTGGAACAAAAATATTATTTTTCCCGTCCTAATTTACGTGATACCACTCAGATTATAATTCTAATTTATGCTGGTACCATTCAAATTTCAAACAAACGTGACAAATACCCGATAAAACACAATTATTATTTCCTCCATCCCAATTTGTATGTGGTATGTTGGAATTCCAATACTGCTGGAGTCTTGGATTCGGATTCATTTTTGAACATGAAAATAGAGAAAATTCTGATTAAAAAGTGATCATTTTTCCTCTAATGAGTGGATTAGTGGAACCGCAGAATTCAAAATAACCTATGGTTATAAAGCCCGAAAAAACAATTAAGCTGCTGAAAAGAAAGCACCTCGCCTTTTATTACACAGAAAAACTAAATGCTGCAAACACTTGAAAGAAGCATTAAACACTACACAAAGTATAGAATACATGGACATATTAATCGAAAAAACACGGAAATTAAACACTCCAGATTTTATCTCATTTTGACTACAGCACCATTAGAATTCAGATCATAAGAGTAGTTGCATGCATATGTGAGCCGATCAAGTTCTAGCAGTTTCTTGAATCTTCTGTCCACCTCTCTGTCCCATATGACCAGCAGTGTCCTGCACCCTCCGCTTTGCATGCTCCATCTGCTCTGCTGCTGGACCTGTGATTCTCCTCATATAGTTAATGATCCACGAGAGCGACGACAGCGCCGTTATTCCAAAGGCGCCGGAAGTCAAGAATCCAGTGACGGCCAACGCGATTGTCAGGGCAGCGGGGACCAAAACCGGGCTGAACAGTAAGAAAACCGGCGTAGCGACTGCAAGCCCGATCAGAGTTCCGGCGAGCGTCAGTCCAGCAAGGCAGAGGAGGGCCCCACCAACAGGGAAGAGAGTGACGACAGCAAGGACTTGGGATTTAGAGGGACCCCTTTGAGGAAGAAGGCTCTTGATTGCCTCCGTCGGGTGGCCCACTTGCATCTGCTGCTGCTGCTGCTGTTGCTGGTGGCGCTGGTGTTGCTCAGCCATGGACGGCGGTGAAGGGCGGATTCTTTAATTAATAAAGATTGAGATAAATGATAGTAAATGAGAAGGTGAAATAAGATATGAGAGGGAGGGAAGAAGGTGGGGAATGAATATAAAGAGAGAGGAAAATGGACGCGTGGGAGAAGGAGTGACACATGTTGGTGAGAAGGAGTGTAGCTTCTGCATGAGGAAATGGTTTTAGCAGAGAGATGGCTTCGGAAGTCTCAAGTCTTGGCATTTCCCTCTTTTGTTATTTTCTTGAGGGTTGGCACTTGGCAGTTGCTACTCTCTTTTTTATTTTGCTCTCTTTCAAATCTCTTCGGCGCTATACTTTTCCTTTTCTACGTGGTGGTTTTCTAACCTTCTCTACTTATTTAGTAGAGCCTTGACCTGTGAAATCAGTTCAACGTAGCCCGCTATTTGGATAAGATTGGTTTGGGCCGGGATTGTTTTCTCTCACTTAAAATTAAGGCTTATAAATCAGGTTCAATTTAGCCCGTTGGCCCTCGAGGTTTGATCGAGGCTAGGCCTAAATCGCCCGTAGGCCTAAAATTAATTACATTCAAATTTAAATATTTAATATTTTAAAAAAGTAAAAATAAAAAAAAATATTAACTATATAATCCTCATTCTCCAACCTTAGATTGCTCATTTACCCTTACACATCAACTAGAATTTAAATTTTTGATATGTATGTAATATGACAAGATTAGTTTTTCTTTTGTTTAATTAACAACGAACTAGGAAAGTTTTAAATAATAATTTTTTTCAAAAGAAAATATTATTTTAAGTGGCAAATGATTAGTTTGGTTACTTTAATATATTATTAATAATTAAACTGCTCTTCGATATAGAAAAAGGTCAAGTTTTACTACCAATCTCCTGTTCTTCGATGAAGGGTCTTTTCCCTTCTCACTGAATATGAGTCGCCGACTCATTCTTCAATATTTTTTTGGTGTTCTTGGCTCCTTCACTATCCCCAAAAAAATTGACAACACTAGCAAATTTCATGAATTTTAAAAGTTTTATGGACTATAATGATGAAATCAGCAAATGATGTTAAACCTAAATTAAAAAATCTCAACATAAACTTATTGAAGCAATCCCTGAACTTGAGGAAAGTGAAAGAAAAGTATTAAAAATATATTCATGTAACGTTAAAAAAGAAGAGCTAGAGATATAGAGAATTAAGAAAAAAAATTCTAAAAACATTGAATGGCTGGCTTACTCTAGCCCGCGGCCTTTTTAGGGTTGGGTTGGCCTTTTTAAGACCCATTTAGATGGAGGGCCGGCTCATCCTAGTCCACCAAATTTAAAAGCCCGTGAGGCTTGGTTTGGACTGGACTGGCTCGTTTTGACAACTCTATTATTTAGTATATTTTCAATTTTAAATAGACGACTGGATTCAATATTTATTTTTTTATCTTGTATAAATAAATTATATCTTATTATATATGTCTACATATGATTTATGTACATATTATATATTTACCTATTATTAGTTTAAGCGGTGGATGAACCATTATCTTGGATCAATTCCGTATCAGAAGGCAGGAATAGAAGGGCCTTTCTGCTGTGGCCCAAGAAACTACTGCATTGTCTATACTTGCGCGCTAGTTTGGGCCTTCTTAGATATGGTGCTGGGTTCGACTATTTGGACAATGTTATATTTGATTCTAACTGGACTTGAACTCTTAATTTAGTCTCCATGCGAGGTGTGTCCTAATAGAAATTCAAAATGATTTGTTCGGTAACTGGGTTTCCTGCATCGTACGACACTTATGCTTATAGACGTTTGAATAATTGCACGATCCAAATATGCTTAACATTCTGTATTAGATAAATAGCCAACATTATACTGAATTCAAGTTTTATCAACCGAAAATATTAAAAAAAACAAATAAAAATTACACGCTCTGTGTAATTTGACTACTACCAACAAGTTGCTGGCCATTTATTCCTAAAACCATGTTCAGTGCAAAAATTTACTCGCCGTTGGTTTTAAATGATATAATTGTATGCATATTTTCAAACAGTCAGTATATAATATGTACACCTTTTATATACGCTCTTACTCAGCTGAAATCCAGAGGCACGTATATAACTGGATGGAGTTTGTAATAATTTCAGAACAGATTATGCTTGGGGGTTCTATCGCAAAATCATTTGATAAGACAATGGATTAGGTCCTTTTAGTAGAAGACCAGGGGAGGAGAATGTATAATCAACCTTCATAGACAAAATGATTAGTTCTTCAAAAATTATAATCAGCAGCAATTAAGATTTAGGAATGTCAAGATGCACGGTTGGACTGATTTAGATGGGTTTAAATGGACATAATTAATTAAATGGGTAGTTACTTGAGCTGAAATAAACTGGATCAAAATGGGCTTAATAATGGATCGTGCCCAATTATCCAAACACTAAATAAGTTTCAATTATTTTTTTTACTTTATTATAATTTGTATTATTTCCAAACAAAACTAAATAAGTATTTGACAAGTTTTATTGTGAATCAATCTGGATTAACTTGAGTTGAACCCGAATAGACCCACCATAAAACAGCTGCAAAACGTCCAAACTTGGACGAGGCATATTTTCATGGGCTAATTTCCTCACCCCAAAAGCAGCAACTCCTAACTAAACCGATCATCAACAATGACTTCGAGGGACAAGGTCCTACCTTCGGTCTTAAAATCTTTTGACTTTTGATACCAAAATTTAACTTTTAAGTGGACTAACTCACCACTGAACCAGTGATGTAAAATCCATCACTAAAATTCACGCCTCCTTCTGACAATAAAAGGAAATTTGCATGAACATAAGTGAAACACTCATTGTACTCCGCTATCAAGTTATCCATCAATCTTTATAGAAGTAGCGTCCCATTTCATTCGGGGTAAGAATTTGTTTCCATTAATGTTTATTCAATCATGTCCCTCTACTTACTCGGTGCAATCCTTCTCAGACGTGAGTCATATGTGTTGGGATTTACATTTATGTCAATTGGTTATAGCTTGAAAGTATGGTGATCACTCCAGTAGTGAATAAATAAAAGGTCTGATATTATATTATTTTGTGTATGAATAAGCAATGTCTAATAAATATTGATATTTGACTCTTTATAAATAGAGGTCAAACCCACTTTTCCTAGCTATTTGAACCCTAGCGTCTTCTGTCTCTTGAATATGTGGTAACGATTGACGTCTCATCAGTCAAGTTCTTCGTCCTGTAAGAGCAAGTAGCTAGTGGATTTTTTGGAAGTTAATTTCAGGCTTAATCGTTGTTTGCTACCGCTAGGGGTGTTTATAAAAACCCGAAAAATCGAACCAAACAGAAAACCGAACCAAACCGACCAAAAAAACCGATACCTTTTAGGTTTAGTTTGGTTTTGCTTTTAAATTTTAAAAATCGATCAAATTTGGTTTGATTTTGGTTTTTATCAAAAAATAACCGAAAAACCCCGAACCAAACCGACTGTAAAAGTAGCTATTTAAATTTATTAAACACCTATATATATGTATATTTTTATATAAAGTTTCTAAAATTGTATGGTACATATTAGTCATTTGTATTTTTAGTCTAGTTCTTTGCTATTATAATAATCTAATTCTTTGCCTTCTAGTTTGATTGGTAGTTTTCTTTTGCTAAGTACAAGAATTTATTTCATGTTAAAATAATCGATTTTTAATTGAGTACCTAAATTATTCATCACTATTTGAGCCAATTATCATCAATATATCTTGGTAAATGATAGATTTCTCAAAGAGCAATTGGTTTGATAGCGTTACGTTGAAAATGTAGTCACCGGAATATGCGTTTGGTAGTGTATGTCTCATATTTAAGAAATAAATAACTGAAAAAATCGAAAAATCAAATCGATAAAAAATCGACTTAATTGGTTTGGTTTGGTTCTAATATTTGAAAAACCGACTTACTTGGTTTGGTTTCTTTTTAGGAAAAAACCGATTCAAACCAAACCATGAACACCCCTAGCTACCGCTGCTGAATCGATATATTTAAACGATATGCGTATCTGAACCTAACTCAAGATTATGTCTTTGTACTGGCATGGTAACGGAAAAACTAATCTTACAATATGTTCGAGTCAGTTCAACCATTAAAAACCGAAATTTATATTTCAGTTTCTCTCTTTCTTTTTTTTCAAAAAAAGGACAAATAAATAAACTAATGTGTAGTTTGGCCCACAATGATTGGTAGAGATATGTAGGAGAAGGCGTGCAATAGGTGCAGTCTCCCTACTAACCAGGTATAAATTTTCTATTTAAGCAGAAAAAAATTCTCATTCGTTATGCTTATGAAAAAGAATATTTTAGGAATAAAAAAAGGCCCATCAAAGAATGTTTTGACCATGAGCTATTGATTGAGACCTACTTCTAGATGTGGTAGGGCATCTTAATTTTCTAGACCTTAACCTAAAAGGGAATATACAACACCTTTACTAAGTTCTTTTTGAGTGTAAATTAAGAATGATAATATTATAATTGTACAATAAAACTATAGTTGCTTTTAGCTAGATTCATGGCATAATTGATAGCGTCCTCTAGTCACAAAAACATTATGAGTAAAAGTAACTATTTTACCTATTCGTTCCCAAAGTATCGTTGCAAATGTAGCCACAGTAAAATGGGCCCATGGTGGTTGCATGTTTTTGGCTGCCAAAAAGGAGAGGAACAATTGAACAAGGAACATATAAACAAGTAAACAACCTTAATTATTTCTTTTAGCATATCAGAAGTTCTCACGATTAGTTAGTTTAATTTCCAGAAACTTATTGGGAGAAATTAGAATAAAATACAAAAAATAAGCAGACAAAAAATAGATTTTAGCCTAACTCAACTGTAAAGGTTAGTTTTTCCCAAAACTATATAAAGGGACCATCCCATTTCCCATCTCGGGAGGAAATCTTAAGCGTAGTGAGTATAACATGAGGGCACTATATTGGATAAACAATGAATTAGAATGGGTCTAACTCTGAGGGTGAAGCTACCTAATAGATCACCCTTCGTCAAAAAATTACACTGTGTATATAAATAAAAATATTAGATTTTAGATGTATATAATATATATTGAACACCCTCTGTCGAATTTCTTTTTACTTCTTTCAAGTCTGAACACCCTTGAAGAAATTTTTGGCTCCGCCCCTATGTGATACCATGATAAGAAAATAAATTTTAAGCCTAATTCAACCAAAAAAAAAACATATGAGGTGAGTATTGTCCAAGATCATATAAAGAAATCATCTCATTCTTAAAGAACCAATGTGGGATTAAATTAAAAATATTTAACAATTTGACGCTCGTTTTTTATTTTCATTCTTTCTTTGTGCATGGAAAAACGCATTTATCAAGGAGTTTGAGAATGAGCATCGAGTAAAATTATTGACCGCTTTGCTCTCATTGAATAAAATCATTGACTGCTTTCCTCAGCTGATTTTCGCTCTAGTGGATATATTGACGCGCTTTTATCAGTTTTGAACTCAATTTAAGTTTAAAAGAACAAAAAAGAAACTGGAGGTGATTGAATCAATAACGCATCCTTGTTTGAATTAGTAACTATTTTTGGCGATCAATTCATTCAATTTAGTTGTTAGTTAAGTCGAGTCAAACTGTCATGATTCTTCAGATCTTAAGGTTTATTATCTTCGAGGTGAGGTAATGATATTTGAAAAGACTCTCCTAATTATTGTTTATTCTTTCCTAAAACAAAAAAGTTATGTAATTTTCCCCTTTTGTTTTACTTACTCTTTATTTTGTGTATTCAATTTTCCTCAATTTCCCCCTTTTGACTCTCCTAATTATTGTCTAGTTGCTTCCTAAAAGTTGTGCACATTATGTTATATTTCTATATCAATTAATTGATGTCCAGGATTAATAAGTAGCAGAAGAAGTGCGAAATTGTAATAGCAAAAATTAATTTTTCCAATTTAAGACTTGCAGATCCAGTACTGAGTAGATGCTCATTTTGGTTTTTTGTGACAGCCATTTCTTCAAAGTCGTAAAGGTTTTAAGGATTTATATTCGCATATTAGGATAACAACCTTGATCGGCCACTGGAATTGAAATAATTTTACTGGATTTGATTCCCATTAAATAAATGAAGAAGATAAAATCATATTCTTTCCAAATGTGAAACTTTACCTTGGGCACAATTGGTTAGAAATTTGGTGAGGTAATTAGGAGCCGTTTGTCCATAAATATTTTTTCTTCCGGAAACTCACCTTCAAAATATTGTTTGCTTATACATTTCTCTGAAAATTTTAAGATGAGTTTCAAAAATTTTTGAAGATGAGTTTTGAATTTGAAAAAGTAATTTTTACCTCTTTTTCAAGTAAATATTATTTTTCTCTCATAAAACTGCTATAGTAACATTTTTCAAGTGAAATGCATGTCCAAACATAATTTCAATTTTCAACTACTTTTTTCAGCTTAACTACAAAAACTAATTTCTTTTCCAAATTTCACATTGTTTATGTCCAAACGCCTACTTAGTCATTTAATTACACGAGAATCTTTCTAGAAATCACTTTCTTGAGTGAGGCAGTTATTTTATTTTTTTAGTCCCACTTTGTTTTAAGTACTATATCCAGAAATAGTCAAAGTCAAACTGTATAGAATAGATGTTACAACCTTCGGATCTCCAAAGAATTTAAATCAGATTAAAAGATTTGCTCCCATAAGGAAATTCTTTTCCAAACGAACCCCCTTTAGTGGGTCATGCAGTAGAACACCTTAAAGCAGGTATCTGAGAAGTCCTTATTTTTTGATTTTTTTTCTTTGGCTTATGTCTTTTTAAATTGTTTCCTTTTTGTAAAATTACACCGAATTGAACCATTTAAATTGGTTGTTGTGCTATATATTAGCGCATTCTAGGTATGAGTCAGTCAAGAGGTAACAATTTACTCCACAGATTCTACTAGTAATTTGACAGGAAAAGATAGCAATCACCAACAACTGCAAGGTAATCAAATATGAGATCTTATAAAATGCGAAATTTTTTCGAAGTATATATCCAAAATCCTTAGGTCGCCAGGCTTAAGGACGAACTATTATAATGTGATTCCACAGAAAACAAATATGCTTATGACCATGGGCGGAGCTAGGGTAGAATTCGAACCCTGTTCATCAAATAATTATACTATGTATATAAGATTAGATTTTATTTCTATGTACATATATATTAAATGATGAACCCCTTGGCTTTTTTACATATTTTCCTTTTTGTTTTTTAAATCCTCTTATTGGAAATTCTGCTTCTACCCACTGCTTATGGCCTTGAGCTCATCCCAAGAATAATGTCTAAAGAAAAATCGGTGCATTATATTACATCGTCATCCTGTGTTGGTCATTTTCAATCCATCTTATTCTTTTTGTGTAAACTTCAAATTCGTCTGACCATCAATTCTGCTTTGTTTCTAGCAAATTGAAAACAAAAAATTCTTCATCGGTTACGATTGAATTATCTGCTTAAGCTCCGCTGCTGATGATATTTTACAAAATGGAGATTTTCTTTTGATTCTTCAATAAAAACGTTAGAATAAAGAATATTAAGCAGATAAAAAAGGGAATTATATTAAGCAAAGGGGTTAAACCTAGCTAATTTATCTGATTGTGTCATCCTGCGATACTAATATATTTGCCAAGAAAAGTAATATACAAGTAGCATGTCAATTCCATAAAAAGAGTTATTAGTAATTGACAAGAAGTTGAGACAAATGAATGAAATTTTTTTCTTCAAAATAAGAAAACAAGAATTTCAAATAAACTTCACAGAAATTAATGCCTATTTGAATGGATTTTACGGAGAATAAACAATCTTCTTTTTTCCAAAATCTGAAATTCAGATTCTGTCTCAATTCAACTATACAAATATATGAATCTTCAATCTGTATTACAAATACATTTTCTTTTTACTGCCTTTATTTTTTCTCTTTTGTTCTTTCATTCTTCTCTTCAATTGCTAAAATAACATGGAACAAATAGGAGGAAAATGTCGGGTTTATATGACTAAAAAAAGAAAGAGAAATTAAAACGTATTTAGAATTTTGTGGTTGTCTGTGAGTGCATGAGAAATAGGGTAGAATAAGGGGGGAAATGGATACATACATCCCCACAAGTATGAAATTATTATTAGATGCAGTGTCATAGTCATCTTTTTCCTAGTGTACCTTCCATTTATTACCCTTTGTCTTTTGCCTTCATTCCTTCTCCATCACTAAAATGTCCCTTTGCTTCTCTTTTCTTTATTTATAACTTTTGCTACTAGATTTGCAGGGGACAACCTAAAGTTCTCTCTTCTCCAATTAGGGTTTTTCCCCTTAGAGGGCTTCACCAGTAAGTAGTATATTGAACCTGTGAAGCTCACTTTTTTCCCCTTTCAATCTGCTCTACTGTTTTTGTACTTTCTTATTGTAACTTTGAAGAAACACAGCCAAGTTTTCTGATCAAGGAGCTCCCTGAAAGAGAAAAAAAGGTAATTCCCTTTTCACAATCATCTCATCAAAGAAACCTAGCTAGATCAGAAATAGGTAAACTCATAAAGGTTTTCTTGTGACTTATCATTTTTCTTCCTAAATGATCCTAAAATAAGTTCCAGAAACATACTTGCTCTATTATGTTACTCCGTGTAACAATTCTTGATTTAGGGTTTTCCTTTTACTTATTTTTAAGAAATTTGATTTCAAGTGCATTTTTCAGATCTCATGTTTAACAAATTTCAGAAAGGATATACTCCATCACTACTTCCACTTGAACCTCCAAATTCAAGATCGTGAAAATTCTACCGTCTCTATGTAGCTGGATAACAAAAATGAGGCAAATTCTTCATCAAACTAAATACTCCCACTATAGAAGATCAAAGCATGCAGTGTACTTCTGAGCCATGAACCAAAATCAAGATATTATTTGGGAGAAAACATAACAGAAAACCATTAGCTAACTTTCCATGTAGGACATAGTAGGTATTTAATACCGAGATCGATTTCACAAGTTAAAAATACACCCAATTGAGCATGTCTAGTGTATTTTTTTACAGTAGCAGGATCAGATCCTATAGCAAAAGAATCCCGAATTGGAAGCAAAGAGAAATTTAAGATTCTAGTAACAATTAAGGTAAATTTTCATTACAATTCACAATTAGCAGAAAATTGTTTCAAAGAAAGAAAAAAAAGAAGATCAGCTTACTTGATGTTTTCTCTTTGCAGCTACTTAGAGATTAAGAATGGCTTCATCCAGCAGCTCATACAACTCTCCTTGTGCAGCCTGCAAATTCCTAAGGAGAAAATGTCTACCTGGCTGTATTTTTGCACCTTACTTCCCACCCGAGGAGCCACAAAAATTCATTAACGTCCACAAAATCTTCGGCGCAAGCAATGTCACTAAGCTTCTTAATGAGCTCTTGCCTCACCAAAGAGAGGACGCCGTCAACTCTTTAGCCTACGAAGCCGAGGCAAGAGTAAGGGATCCCGTTTATGGCTGCGTTGGCGCTATCTCTTTCCTTCAACGCCAAGTTGAGCGCCTCCAAAAGGAGCTCGACGCCGCTAACGCCGATTTGATTCGCTATGCTTGCAATGACTACACACCCCCGCCGCCTTTACCTGGAACACAAGGAATTAACATGGCTGCTTTTCGCCAAAGGCCAGTTGAGTTTAGTAGAGGTTTTCATCAAACACCTAGTTTTCCTATCCCATATTCTATCCCTAATAATTGGAATGATCAAAACTCTTCTGGAAATATCCAAGGAGGAGGAGGAGGAGGAGGAGGAGGAGCAAGTATTTGATCGGTCAAGCAAAATTTATAGAGGGTTTTCTTCCTAGGGTTTGTGACCCTCTTAAGAGAATGGTGTGCTACTTAAGTTTTAACTACTTTCGCTATGGTTTCCCTATAGCTACTAGCCCTTTTTCACATTCACCGTCCTAGCTAGAGCATTGAGTCCTATTTTCTCTTGAAACTATAGTATTATTCTACTCTTACTACTGAACTTGAAAACATTTCCAAGCATTTTATATTGTGGCTAGATGTTCTGTCATATTTAGAGACCATCCAATAAGATGTGGCATGGAAAGTCTATGGCTGCTACATTTTCGGTTTATGTTAGTATTATTGAGAGTCTAGAAAAAAAGGTCATGTCTGTATAAGGTGTAGTAATTTATGGAATTTGTTTATGGTCAATAACAATAAATAAACTGTTTTCATGTTATTGAAAAGCAGATTCTCTCTAGTTAGAATCTGTAGCTATGTCGACCTTCGTTAATTAATTATATATGCATTTCTCATTATTTACATTTGGTTTCTGCTTTTATTGATATGGACCACGTACTTTTCTTTACCTAATATGCTGCAAAGCTGCCATGTTTCATTTTCTGAATTTATAGCCGAAAGAAAGCCATATCAAAAGGCCACTATAACAAGCAAAATCTGAGTGACGATTTCACATCAAACATTATAATTTCTTTGTATGGCAACTTGATGAGCAAGGGACGCAGTAAAGAAAAACACTTTTGTTTTTCAAAAAGTCTTGTGACCAAATAGTCTTAGTGAACCAACAGGAAAAAGAACGATCTGTAGTGTGACTGCAAAGTCAATTTTGGTTCTTATATTGTCGATATAATTATTTTTTTCCCAAAATCTTCTGTGTACTAAAATGAAAATCCGAAATGTGCGTATTTCCTATAGAACCTCATCTTTGTCTACCATATACAGTATATTATTTCTTGCACATTGTGTAGAACAGTGGGTAATGTATAGGGTTTTCAGCCTTTAACATTTCGTCCCCAGCAATTCCTATACAACACTGTTTTCAACATAGCATCGCTCACCCATCAATCCATCACAAAGCCCCTCCAAAAAAGGAATATAAAGAAGAAGAAAAAGAATGCCTGCAGTCCAAGATTACCGAATTTATGTTTTTTACTTCAGAGAACGCTTTGCCTTCTTAATTAGTTTTATTGTATGTCACACTTTCCTTTTTAGTCTATTTATGTTTGGATATAATTAAACTTTGAAATTCTAATTTTGCACTTAATAATATAATTTTATAACTATACAAGTGTCTATGACCTATTTAGACCATACGACCTTTAATATTTCTTTTTGCAACTACAGGCCTTTCTCAAACACCAGTTACATAAAACGGGATGAAAGAAGTACCTCCATTGATTACATATTAGGGATTGAAGACGTTTGGACGAGTATTAAAAATAGGGGAAAAAACATAACTAGGCAATATTTAAAGAAAATTTGCAAAACGATAGCAACATTAGTTAATTACATTTACGGCACCTAAATATTAACATATCATAATATCTTTCAAATAAATGTTCCTAAAATTCAGCCGGACAAGAATCAACCCCATTGCAAAACTATAGCACTTGTTCCTATTTTTTCGCTCAGATTTTTTATTTTCTATAACTGATGCAATCCTTCCATTCTTTTTTGTCTTCCCTTTTCTAATGCCTTTCTTCTTATTTTCTTTTTGTATATGCAAAATTCTTCTTTTCGTTTCCTTCTTTGGAGTTTAAATTTGGATAATAACATATTATTTTAACATGTTATAACTTCGACAGGTGGTTCTTATATATTTTCTATTACAATGATATATGTGATAAATTATATAATAGTGGTATATATAAAGTATAAAATACATAACTTTAAAAATTATGTATGGTATATTTTGTTTGCTTACATGTATTATGATGTATATATATAATTTATATATGTGGTATAAAATACATATAAAAAATATATATGGCATATTGATGGAGTATTTACATTATAAATTATCACACATATAGTATACTTGAAATTTATTAAAATATATTAAAGATATATTTTGAGTAAAAATAAAATTATACAATAAAAAAGTTTAAAACTTAAAGAAAATAAAATACTAAAATTCCCATTGTGCAACCTCATTAAAGAGTGACTTATTTTTGAGATATATTCTTCTTTCAGATTCTTTGATATATTTGGGTAAGTATTATTTATGGAACAGAAAAAATATATATGGCATATTGATGGAATATTTACATTATAAGTTATTACACATATAGCATACTTGAAATATATTAAAGGTATATTTTGAGTAAAAATAAAATTATACAACAAAAAAGTTTAAAACTTAAAGAAAATAAAATACTAAAATTCCCATTGTGCAACCTCATTAAAAGGGACCTATTTCTGAGATATTCTTCTTTCAGAATCTTTAATATATTTGGGTAAGTATTATTTATGGAACAGAAAAAAAAATATGAAAGAGAGAGGGAAAAGAAAATGTAGTAGAAGTATATTGATGTAGGAGAGAATCCCTTAGTTAATGTACTTACCAAAGCGAGAGTGCTAAAAAGGTAAAAACAATGTATCATTTTTGGAATAAACAAAGATTGTTATCATTTATGAGAATAATGTTTAAAAAGAGAGCAACCATGTAAAAATCTCTTAAAAATACCCTTCTCTTAGCTCGGAAAACTCCTTACATCTCATGGGCGAGATAACCGACCCGATCTTGAGCTAGGATAGGCTGCATTTAATGGGCGGAGTTGATAGAAATCGAACATTTCGGTGCTACTCTTGATTTTTGGACTTCGCTTGTCTGAGGACAACACTTCAAGTTTAACAAGTGTGGTCTTTCACTTGCCGCAATATTTTTAACTTTTGATCCTAATGAGCCCATGGGACAATCGAGCATCAAAAAATCAAGTGTGGCCATTTTCAAGGTCATTTAATGTAATTTCTTGGTCAATAAATATTTAATTTTGAATCCAACTATTATAATATATTAATTTAAGGTTCCTCTGTGAACCTATAAACTTTAAATGCTTTGGAAAGAAAGAAACGGTAGGATTCACACGAGTGCAAATAATGTAAATGTACAGTGGCAGAAGATAGGGAGCACTGCACAGTCTGCACTAATTGGATTTCATTCGATAGAAAAATAATCCGACAAGGTGTAGAGGCAGAGTTGTACGCCCAAAAGGCGATTCTTTGATGATCTCGAGATGACCATGAATTTAGAGGATATGATGGAAATATTGATGGAACTCGACTTCTCTTTCTCAAACATAGCTTCTGACAACTACTGGGGAGTAGAGGAAAAACATGAGTAATAGTACTACTGGTGATTTTGCTGCAATATGATAATCTGTGGAGGTAAATTAATATGTCATTGTTATTTTTGCGTATTTATCAGATAACTATAGTTAATTAATATTTCTTTCGTGCCAATTTAAGTGAATGCGTTTGAATGAGTACAAAGTTAAGAAGCAAATTAACATTTTTATAACTTGTTGTAACAGTCCTACATAAATTGAGATGGAGAGAGAAGAACATGTTTTTACTTTAATTTGTGATTCTTAAAGTTAAATTATATGATTTGGCACAATTTTAAGTCTAACTAACTGAGTAATATACTGCTTACCGTCTCTTCTACGTCAGCAACAACCTTAGAGTTTAAGTTATATATATTGTTCACTTTAAAAAAAAATTACATTCTTAATCACCTAATTGATATCCATAGAAAACGTATGACTGTTGCAATAGTTTTTATTTTTAGTAAATAAATTTTTTTTATTACCAAAACTGAGAATACTTACTTACGGCTGAAAGAGAACAAAATTGGCTAGACAACCCCAACATCCTCACTTTTCTCTACGCAGTGGAATGTTGAATAGTTTAAGGTTTTCAATTCAAACTCACTCACTTGATCTTTTGATAACTCTGGACATATTGAACGTCTGTGTGAAAAGAAAGAAAGAAAGAAAGAAAGAAAGAAAGAAAGAAAGGGGGATTCAATTAGGGAACATCAAAAACATCCAACCTAAAACAAACAAAGATTTGAGTCACTTCCCCCTGATATATGCAGAAAGAGACAAACATCAGAATTTGGGTGGTGGGGGCTCTCAAACAGTCACCCCCCATTTAATCGTCTCTGCCTATACAATCCCCTCTCTGCCATTTTTACCTGCTCTTTTTGCTTCTTTTACGCGTCTAACTTTAAGAAACAGAAGGCCTCAACAGAAACTAAGATTTATCTGCTTTAAAATAAACACGTACTATGCATACTATACATTCGATTTTGTTTTTCAAAATACTGCATCTTTTCCTTCGTTAAACCAAGAAAGATGTTTCAAAATTCTAACCAAAAAGAAAAGTTCTGTTCATTCCCAACTTTTGAGGAATGAGGAGAACCATACTGATTCACCAAACAGTACAAACATCAATCTGTTCAGACATCAAAGCGACCTGCACAAGGGAAACTTCTTAATTTGCTGAATAAACTAACCTACCTATTATTTTTTTATTAAATTCTTTTCATGTGATTGACGTCAAGTCCTCAAATCATTTAGTACTCCTTTTGTTCTGTCCTCTCCAATTTTCTTAGTCCATATAATTTTTACCACTACAACTTACCTTACAAATAGTGGCTGCATCACAATTTTTACAAAAAAAAAAAGTTAAATTATAAAGAAGTTAAACATAGAAATAGCTAAGAAAATTCAACATATAAGTATATTTCTAACGGCGAAGGGCTACATTAATATCTTTTTAAAAAATATATGTACTTTATTGGATGTGCTTTTGTAATAATTCATAACTTACTCTTTCGTGAATGGAAAATATTAAATCTTTGGCTGAATTAAATAAATTCATATGTTCGGCTGAATTAAATAAAGCCAGAACTTCTTTAGATCGTAATATTCTTTCTAAAGATCACCTAGTGGCTGCTATCATTACCATAATCATTGGTTATTATTATCCAAAAAGAGACTCCATAGGTATAAAGAGTTCATTAACGTATGGGGGTCGTCGCAGATCTATCTTATATTTTCTAATTAATCTGAGTCATTGGTTGTTAGCCGTATAATACTTTGTTTAGCATCTCATGCATGTGACATGTTCAAAATAATTGTTCTTGTTAAACTTTAGTGGCCAACTAAAAAAAAGAAGTCAACATTGACCACTTAAAACTTTCTAAATTCGAATAAATTCGATGATTGTGAAGCGTTAATTAATTTTGAGCCTTCTTGATAGAGATTTCGTACATAAGGGTAGAGAAGTGAGTATTCAGAACAAAATTTAAAATCTCTTAATTTAGAATGAGGGGTTTCAGACTTTTCTCTATTTGTGATGACTCGAGAGGTCATCTTTAAATTTAATATTCATTTCTGTGTTCTGAGACTTCAAATAACGCCATTCAGCATTCCTCGACTTGCGTGTGTAGTCCGTAATTTTTTTCGGGAAGATTTTATGTGAAAATTTGATAAAAATATAAATTTGTGCTTTAAAACTCACTTAAGAATTGGAATATTTTAACATTTAAGAATTATTAAATTATATTGTAGGAGCGGGTTGCACGCCGCAACAGATTTATATTTAAAGTTTATATTGTTGGAGCGGGTTGCACGCCGCAACGGAATTGAATTGAAAGATTATATTGTTGGAACGGGTTGCACGCATCAACGGATTTTATTCTAAGTTTATATTGTTGGAGTGAGTTGCACGCCGCAACGGAAATTAATTGAAGGTTTATGACTGCTGAATTGACCTCAATTATTGATATGATTTACCGGTCTTACTTCTTTTTCTGCTATTATTATTATTATTATTATTATTATTATTATTATTATTATTATTATTATTATTATTATTATTATTATTATTATTATTATTATTATTATTATTATTATTATTATTATTACTATTATTATTATTATTATTATTATTATTATTATTATTATTATTATTATTATTATTATTATTATTATTTACATAGTACATGGGGTCGTACTCATACTACACTCTACACTTCTTGTGCATATACAGGAGTTGGTCCCAGCGGCGTACTGTAGAATTGCTCGGATTTAGCTATCAGAGGAGACTTGAGGTATAGTTGCACATCGTTCGCAGCTCTGAATCCCCTTCTACTTTATCTTAGCTGCATGCTTTCTTTCAGACAACTTTATTTTTATTCAGACCCTTGTTTGTATTATTCTAGAAGCTCGTGCACTTGTGACTCCAGTTTTGGAATGATATTTATACATCGTATTTATTTTGGTTTGTTCACTTAAATTCAAATATTATTCTAGTTGTTGGTATACGTTACTATTTAATTAAGGTAAATTTTAAAAATGGTTTAAATTTTTCTAACGTTGGCTTGCCTAGCAAGTAAAATGTTAGGTGTCATCACGGTCCCGAAGGTAGGAATTTCGGGTCGTGACAAGTTGGTATCAGAGTACTAGGTTACGTAGGTCTCACGAGTCACAAGCAAGCTTAGTAGAGTCTGAAAGATCAGTACAGAGACGTCTGTACTTATCTTCTAGAGGCTATGAAATTTAGGAACAATATTACTTCTTTCTTATTCTGTCGTACGATTTTATTCTATCATCGATGATTGAACCATTCTATTCTTATTTTCTCGCAGATGGTGAGAACACATAATACATCTACTGACGGACATGGACTAGAGCCCCCGATAGCAACTATGACTATGGGTAGTGCCAGAGGCCGAGGTAGAGGCAGAGCCCAGCCTCGAGGGCGAGCAACAGCACCTGTTGTGGAGCCTCAGGTGGATTTCGAAGCGGAGGTTCCAGCTCAGACTGTACCTGTTGGACCACTCCAGGTTCTAGAAGGATTCATAGCTACTCCAGTACTTCAGAATGCTCTAGTCCGTTTGGTGAGCCTAATGGAGGGTGTGGCCCAGAATGGTACATTTCCAGTGGCACCAGCTGTCTCACAGGCTGGGGGAGGAGCACAAACTCCAACTACTCCCGCTCCGGAACATATGGCTCCCCAGTATCAGGCTCCAGCAGTCCTGCCAGTTAGGATAGTTCTGCCAGTTGTTACGCACAGGCCAGTGATAGGCCCGCCATGTCTTCTGAGACCTTATTGAGATTGGACAAGTTTACTAAGTTCTTTCCAGTTCACTTCAGTGGTACACCTACTGAGGACCCACAGGATTATCTTGACCGCTGCTATGAGGTGCTGCAGAACATGGGAATAGTTGAAAGCAGCGGGGTCAATTTTATTGTGTTTCAGATGACTGGTTCCGCTAAGAGGTGGTGGAGAGATTATATATTTACTAGACCAGCAGATTCGCCTGCATTTCCTGCGAGCAGTTCTCACAGGTATTTCTGGAGAAGTTTGTTCCTATTACACTAAGAGAGGAATAACGCAGGCAGTTTGAGCATCTCCAGCAGGTTAGTATGACTGTTACCCAGTATGAGACCAGATTTGTGGACTTAGCATGTCATGTCATCGTCTTGCTTCCTACTGAAAAGGAGAGAGTGGGGAGATTCATTGATGGACTCACTTATACTATCAGACTTCAGATGGCCAAGGAGATAGGGAGTGATATTTCCTTCCAGACACCTGTGAATATTGCTAGGCAAATCAAGTTAGTTCATGCTCAGGAGAGAGGGCTAGTGTCAGATAAGAGGCCCCGTCATTACGGGAATTTCAGAGGCGTCTCACCTGGAGGCAGGAGTACTTATGGTAGGGATCATCCTCCCAGGCCATTTTATTTAGCACTTCAGGCTTCTCACGGTGCTTCAGGGAGTCACAGTCCTATTGTGCCTTACTCTTGGCAGCCAGCATTTAGTACACATTCAGCTCTTATCAGTGCACTACCACTCCAGATTCATTATAGCGGTTATCCGGCCCGTTCGGATCAGCTTCAGCTTCAGCAACCACAACAACAGGATGGGTGTTATGAGTATGGGAATATTGGTCACATCAGGAGGTGTTGCCCTAGGTTGTCGAGCAACAGATCTCACCATGATTCTCGTGCCATCATACCGGCACCGGTTGCTCCATCACCCGCCCGGCCAGCTAGGTGCAGGGGTCAGACAACTAGAGGTGAAGGTCGAGTTGTTAGAGGTGGAGGCTAGCCAGTTAGGGGCCGTCCTAGAGATACAGCTCCGAGTGGCAGGGCCCATCCCCGATTTTATGCTTTTCCAGCTAGGCCTGAGGCCGAGTTATCCGATGCCGTGATCACAGGTATTGTTCCAGTTTGCCATAGAGATGCCTCACTTCTATTTGATCCAGGATCTACTTATTCCTATGTGTCCTCATACTTTAATTCATATTTGGTTGTGCCTCGTGATTCTCTGAGTGCTTCTGAGTGTGTGTCCACACCGATAGGAGATTCTATTAGTGTAGATCATGCATATCGTTCATGTGTGGTTACTATTGGGAGTCTTGAGACTAGCATAGATCTTCTACTTCTTGATATGGTAGATTTTGATATCATCTTGGGTATGGATTGGCTGTCACCTTATCATGCTATATTGGATTGTCACGCTAAAACTGTGACTTTATCCATGCCGGTGTTACCTAGAATAGAGTGGAAAGGGACTCTTGGCCATTCCACCAATAAGGTTATCTCTTACGTGAAAGATCGGCGTATGGTCGAGAAGAGGTGTCTAGCTTATTTGGCTTATATTCGTGATCCCAGTGTGGATGTTCCTTCTGTTGATTCAGTCCCAGTTGTCCGTAAGTTTCCAAATATATTTCCTGTAGATTTTTTGGGGATGCCACCGGATAGAGATATTGACTTCTGTATTGATTTGTCTCCAGGCACACAACCCATTTCTATTCTATCATACCGTATGGACTCGCCGGTACTGGAAGAATTGAAGGAGTAATTACAAGACTTGCTTGACCAGAGATTCATTTGACCTAGCGTCTCGCCCTGGGGTGCACCAGTGTTATTTTTAAAGAAGAAAGATGGTTCAATGCAGATGTGTATAGATTATTCGCAGTTGAACAAGGCTACTATCAAGAACAAGCATCACTTGCCAAGAATTGATGGCTTATTCGATCAGCTTCAGGGTGCCAAGGCGTTTTCAAAGATCGATTTAAGGTCTGGTTACCATCAATTTAAGATTAGAGCATCCGATGTCCCTAAGACAACTTTTCGGATTCGGTATGGGCATTACGAATTCCTAGTGATGTCATATGGGCTGACAAATGCCCCAACAATATTTATGGATTTGATGAATCGGGTGTTCAAACCCTATTTGGATTCTTTTATGGTCATATTCATTAATGATAATCTTGATTTACTCCAGCAGTCGAGAGGAGCATGAGCAGCATCTTCGGATTGCACTTCAGACTTTGAAGAATAATCAGTTATATGCCAAATTTTTGAAATGTGAATTATGGTTAGACTCAGTTGCCTTTTTAGGGCATGTTGTATCGGCAGAAGGCATAAAAGTGGATCCTAAGAAGATTGAGGCAGTTCAGAATTGGCCTAGACCTACTTTAACTACAGAGATCAGGAGTTTTCTGGGTTTGGCAGGTTATTATCGTCGGTTTGTGGAGGAGTTTTCATCCATAGCATCCCCACTAACCAAATTGACCCAGAAGGGTGCCCCATTCAGATGGTCAAACGAGTGTGAGTTGAGATTTAAGAAGCTCAAGACCGCTTTGACTACGATGCCAGTATTGGTATTGCCCACAGGTTCAGGATCTTATACGGTATATTGTTATGCATCTCGCATTGGGCTTGGTGCAATATTAATGCAAGATGGCAAAGTGATTGCATATGCGTCACGGTAGTTGAAAGTTCATGAGAAGAATTACCTTTTTCATGACTTATAATTGGCAGCCATTGTTTATACGTTGAAGATTTAGAGGCACTACCTTTATGGTGTCTTGTGTGAGGTATTCACTGATCATCGTAGTCTATAGTATCTGTTCAAATAAAAAAACCTCAATTTGAGGCAGAGAAGATGGTTGGAGTTGTTGAAAGACTATGATATTACCATTTTGTACCATCCCAGAAAGGCCAATGTGGTGGTCGATGCTTTGAGTAGAAAGACTGTGAGTATGGGCAGCCTTGTGTATATTCAGGTTGGTGAGAAACCTTAGCTGCAGATGTTCACAGTTTGGCCAATCAGTTCATGAGGTTAGATGTTATAGAGTCTAGTCCGATTCTAGCTTGCACAATCGCTCGGTCTTCCTTGTATGGGTGTATCAGAGAGCGGCAGCATGATAATCCTCATTTGCTTGTGCTTAAAGACACGGTGCGGCACGGTGGTGCCAAACAGGTTGCTGTAAGGGAAGATGGAGTTCTACGAATGCAGGATCGTATTTGTGTGCCTAATATGGATGGGCTTTGTGAATTAATTCTTGAAGAGGCCCATAGTTCCCGGTATTCTATTCATCATGTATCAAGATTTTTGGCAACATTATTGGTGGAGAAGAATAAAGAAGGATATAGTTGCATATGTAGCTCGATGTTTAAATTGTCAACAAGTCAAGTACAAGCATCAGATACCTCATGGTTTGCTTCAGAAATTAGAAATTCCTGAGTAGAAGTGAGAGCATATCACTATGGATTTTGTTGTTGGTCTCCCACGGACTCAGAGGAAGTTCGATGCAGCATGGGTCATTTGTGGACAGGTTGACCAAATCAGCACATTTCATTCCAGTGGCAGTTACCTATTCTTCATAGTGGTTAGCTAAGATTTACATCCGCGAGATTATCCGCCTTCACGGTGTACCCGTGTCTATCATTTCTAATCGAGGTACACAATTCACCTCACACTTTTGGAGGGTTGTACAGCGTGAGGTAGGCACGAGGGTTGAGTTGAGTACAACATTTCATCCACAGACAGACAGACAATCAGAGCGCACTATTCAGATAATGGAAGATATGTTTCGTGCTTGTGTTATAGACTTTGGAGGATCTTGGGATTAGTTCTTGCCACTTGCGGAGTTTGCCTATAATAACTGCTACCAGTCGAGCATTTAGATGGATCCGTATGAATCATTATACGGGAGGCGATGTCGTTTGTCAGTTGGCTGGTTTGAACCGGGAGAGGCTCGATTGTTGGGTATTGATTTGGTACAGGATGCCTTGGATAAGGTCAAGATTATCTAGGATCGACTTCGCACAGCTCAGTCTAGGCAAAAGAGTTATGCCGATCATAAAGTTCATGATGTTGCATTCATGGAAGGAGAACGAGTATTGCTCCGGGTGTCATCTATGAAAGGTTTAATGAGATTCGAAAATAAGGGCAAGTTGAGCCTTAGGTATATCGGACCCTTTGAAATTCTTGAAAAGGTGGGTGAAGTAGCCTACAGGCTTGCACTACCACCTAGTTTATCAGCAGTTCATCCGGTGTTCTACGTGTCTATGCTCCGAAAATATCATGTGGTCCGTCCCATATATTAGATTTCAGCTAAGTCCAATTGGACAAATATTTGACTTATGAGGAGGAGCCGTTAGCTATTCTAGCCTGGCAGGTCCGACAGTTGAAGTCTAAGAGTTATCCTTCAGTTCGGGTGCAATGGAGAGGTCAGTCGATTGAGGCAGCTACCTGGGAGTTTGAGTTGGACATGCGGAGTAGATATCCATACCTTTTTACCAAATCGGGTAATTTTCTAATTTCGTTCAAGGACGAATACTTATTTTAGAGGTGGAGAATGTGATGAACCGAAAGGTCATCTTTAAATTTAATATTTATTTCTGTATTTTGAGACCTCAAATAGAGCCATTCAGCATTTCTCGACTTGCATGCGCAGTCAGTAAATTTTTCCGGAAAGCTTTTATGTGAAAAATTGATAAAAATATAAATTTGTGCTTTAAAACTCACTTAAGTTGACTTCGGTAAATATTTTAGGTAAATGGACTCGAATCAATATTTTGACGGTTCTTGTAGGTCCGTATCGTGAATTGGGACTTGGGCGTATGCCCGAAATCGAATTCGGAGGTCCCTAACTTGAGTTATCGCCATTTATCGAAAAATGAAAGTTTGAAAGCTTAAAGATTTCAAAGTTTGACCACAAATTGACTTTTATTGATATCGGGCTTAGATTTCGATTCCGAAAGGTAGAATAGCTTCGTTATGTTATTTGGGACTACATGCAAAATTTGAGGTAATTTTGAATTTATTTAATACGTTTCGGCACACGTTTTGTAAAGTGAAAAGTTTGAAACTCATAAGTCCGAATCGAGGTGTGAATTATAATTTCGACGTTATTTAACATGATTTGAGACCTCGAGTAAGTCCGTATTATGTCACAGGATTTGTTTGAATATTAGGTCGAGGTCCCGAGTGGCTCGTGTGCGTTTCGGACGAAATTCGTATCGTTTAGAGCATGTTGAAAGCAGCTGGTTCTTGGCAGAACCTGGTGTAATCGCATCTGCGAAATGGTGACCGCAGGTGCGCAGCCACTTCTGCAAAAAGCTGGTCGCTTCTGCGACCTGGGAACTGGCCAGTTGCGTCACTTTTGCGGAGAACTGAGGCACAAATGCGTGACCGCTTTTACGAAGGCTGAAGCGCTTCTGCGTAAGAGACCGCTTCTGCGTAAGAGACCGCTTCTGCGGTCTTTTGGTCGCTTCTGCGATGTCACAGGTGCGATAATGATATCCGCAGATGCGGAATTTCGCCTGACAGCCTCACTTCACAAATGCGAGATTTTTCTCGCAAATGCGAGTTTGCAGATGCAAAAATATGTCCACAGATGCGAAAATGTTGGACAAGATGCTTAAAAATCGGGAGTTTGCCATTTTTACTCATTTTTGAGTTTTTGAGTCTCGGATTTGGGCAATTCCAAAGGGTTTTTTTCACGACTTCAACTTGGGTAAGTGTTCTATATCTGAAAGTAATTATATTTTGTAAATCCATGTTTATATTCATCGTTTATTTTGGATTTAGATGGAAGAAATTGGAGTTTTTTTTAAAACTTTCCAAAAACGAAAATTTATGATTTGAAAGACAACCCTATATCGGAATTCGATAATTTTAGTATGGGTGAACTCGTATCGGAACGGGTGTTCAGATTCTGTGAATATTTTATCGGGTTCCGAAAAGTGGGCCCCACGTTACTTTTGGTTGACTTTTCTGAAAATGACTTAAATTAAGTCACTTTTGAAATGTGAATAATTTCTAAAGCTCCAATTGAATTATTGGTAAATAATTTGATAGGTTTGATTGGTTTGGAGAATAATTCGAAAGGAAAAGCCGTGGTCGAGTGATCACTTGGTATTTTCAAAACAAGGTAAGTATCGTGGTTAACCTTGATTTGAGGGAATAGGACCCTCGAATTATTTGTTACGTTAATTTAATGTGCAACGACGTATAGGCGAGGTGACGAGTGCCTATACATCGTCAAATTTATTGTTTGCATATTTATCTGAAAATCATAAATCATTTTAAATTATGAATTAATTAGTATATTAATTATTTCTCTCATATTCCTTGTCCAATATTATATCTTGAATTCATGTTATAATTGCTACATGCTTATTTGAATTATGTGTCTTAATTGCTACTTGATATTTAGCATAATAAATATTAAATTACCTATTTTCTCCCTGATTTTCATAATTAATTGCTACTTGTCATTACTTGTTTCCTAAATAAATCATAATCATTGTATGCCTTGTTGCCTAATAAATTCTTATTTAATGTGATATTTATTGGAATAATTTTACATTTAAGAATTGTTAGATTATATTATTGAAGCGGGTTGCACGCCGCAACAGATTTATTTTAAAGTTTATATTATTGGAGCGGGTTGCACGCCGTAACAGAATTATTAAAAGTTTATATTGTTAAAGTGGGTTGTACGCCGCAACGGAATTAAATTGAAAAACTATATTGTTGGATCGGATTGCACGGCGCAACAGATTTTATTCTAAGTTTATATTATTGGAGCGGGTTGCACGCCGCAACGGAAATTAATTGAAGGTTTATGACTGCTGAATTGACTTCAATTAAAATTGATATGATTTACTGGTCTTATTTCTTTTCATGCTATTATTGCGTACAAGTTAATGTAAGTGACTTGCCTTAGCCTCGTCACTACTTCGTCGAGGTTAGGCTCAGTACTTACAGAGTACATGTGGTCGGTTGTATTCATACTACACTCTGCACTTCTTGTGCAGATACCAGAGTTGGTCCCAATGGCGAACTGTAGAATTGCTCGGATTCAGCTATCAGATGAGACTTGAGGTATAGTTGCACAACGTTCGCAGCTCTAAATCCCCTTCTACTTTATCTTAGCTGTGTGCTTTCTTTCAGACAACTTTATTTTATTCAGACCCTTATTTGTATTATTCTAGAAGCTAGTGCACTTGTGACTCCAGTTCTAGGATGGTATTTAGACATCGTATTTATTTTGGTTTGTTCACTTAAATTCAGATATTACTCTAGTTGTTGGTATACTTTACTATTTAATTAAGGCGAATTATTAAAAATGGTTTAAATTTTTCTAACGTTGGCTTGCCTAGCAAGTAAAATGTTAGGCGTCATCACGCTCCCGAAGATGAGAATTTCGGATCGTGACACTATTCATGAATTATAGCGCTCTTTTTTTTTTTTCCGATTATGTGTTAACCTCGAAAGTCTGGTATTGCTTCCAAAAGCCGATTTATTGATACCTAAGATTATCATAATCATGTGTAGCCGTGAATTATATCTAACTCCGGAATGGTTAATCTGTGTTAATAGGGGGGAGCTAGAAGGGTTTGGCCGAACCTAGTATAGATTTATTAATCAAAAACTCTGTATTTGCACAAAAATAATTAATTAAATACGCAAAATTCTAATTTAAAACCTAATAACTAACACGCTAGATATCACTATACTAGAATGCCATAAATCCAAATCTTGGCTCCACATATATATGATATTGATGAGCAGCCATTAACATAGAGTTCCATGGATCTAGACATGAGTTGAAACATGCTTTACTAGTGGATTAAGATTTGCTTTTGGCAATTTTCTTTCTCCAGATCTTCGTTGGATAGCTCCACAAGCCGAACCCTTGTCCATTGTTTTATTCAGCATACCAAGGGATTGATGAACAAATAATCATTATGAGAATGATTAGAGTTATTGTGATTGAATAGGGCCACAAATTAAGGTTTTAAGCATTTTAGAAGAAAATGTTTCATTCAAGAAATGACACTTTCAGATTTGAGAGATTGCACAATCTTTTATTTCCACAAAATAAAAAACAGCAGTTTGGTGGGTTGTTTTTGCCCCACTGATTCACAAATATAAGCACTTTATTTTATATGTGAGTTTTATATTCAAAGACGTACTAGTTCCATGTATTGCTAATTTTCATGCTCACTTTTCATGCTTTTGCTAATATTCTTTAGATGTATGGACCACGAGGGGTGGTCATTAAACTTTGTGTTCATTACGTAAAAGTTTTTTTTTTTTTTGGTTACGTAAAAATTATTCAACTTTGTGTTCATTACTCAAAAGTCACTTTTCTTTCTTTTGTTACACAAAAATTATTTTACTTTACTCTATTTATCAAAAAAGTCACATTGACCAGATTTTATAATGCTTCTACTCGAAAAATATATTATGCCATTGACATTATAAATCTTCTCATTTGTATAATACCTTCTATATTATATACTATATAATATATTTTACCTAGGTATTTTACTTATAATTAAAATAACTTTATATTATTTTATTTATTATTTTTATAATATATTCATACATTTAATTTTTTCATGGCATTCAATTTTTTAATCATATTCAAACATGAACATATTTTAAATATAAAAATGATAAAAAAATATTTATTTTTTAATATTTATTTGAAATAATAAAAATAGATTTGTTTTAACAAATGATTGGTTTTATAGTTAATAAAAATGTTAGAAAAAATTTCAAAGATATTTGTGTTTAATATTCAGTTTTTTAAAGCTTTATTTGTTAATATTATTTATTTAAAAGTATTAATCCGATGTGTCAGTATGCTAAATGTTGCTATTTTATTTATTGGATTAATAGGTATGGCTTAGCTGATAAATCATTAAGCTTTGATTTTATAATTTTCATTAAAAATATTTTATTAAGCATGGTTAAGAATGTGGACTTGAGATTTATTCACGGTGATGTTACCGTCAAATTTAATATTGCTACTTATATATATCTTGAAAATTAATGTTAAGAAAAAATTTAACGTACAGATATATTATAAAAATAATAAATAAAATAATATTAAGTTATTTTAATTATGAATAAAATACCTGGGTAAAATATATAATATAGCATATAATATAAAAGGTATTGCATAAATGAGAGGATTTATAATGTCAAAGGCATAATAGACTTTTTATGTGAAATATTTGTAAAATCTGATTAAATTGACTATTGTGATAACTAGAGCATAGTAAAATAAAATTTGTGTAACAAAAGAATGAAAAGTGACTGTTGGGTAATGAACACAAAATTGAATGACTTTTACGTAACAGAAGATAGAAAAGTGACTTGTAGGTAATGAACACAAATTTGAATGACCATCCATGAAATTTCCTCAATGGACCACATAGGACCACATAGAACCTAAGCAAAACAAACAAAAAAAAAAAAGATAGAAGAAGGAAAAGACAACATAGGCTTAATTTTTACTAACTAGTAACTAAAATCATATCTAGTCGTAAAAATTACAAATTGTCTTACCAAGTGACGAATTTTTTCTCTCTTTTTTTTTTGGTAAAAAATAGTCTAATTTATCTTTGTTTATATCACATAAACTACGAAATTTGACAAACTTTTAAGGGAACTACCAGCTATGTTCATTTATAAGTATCTTATTAAAAAAATTGGTCAATTCATAAAATATTACTAATATTAGCTAAATATTATTAATATTAGCCAATTAATTATTTATAGTAAAAAAGGTGATAATTTTACTTTCTTTTGAGTGGATGTTATTAGAATAGATTGAGTACATCTTAAGGAGCTTGAATCTCAATTTTGGGATGATTTGGTGAAGTTTTGATGTTGTTTGAATTGAAAATTCGAAATAAAAGATGAACATGAAAAAAAATGATGTGTATTACAATGTGTATTATATTTGTATCAAATGTGTATCACTTGTATATTTATGTGTACCTGTGTGTGAGATGCATGCGTGATACATGTTTTATACATGTGTCGCAGAAGAATTTTTTGAACTCGATTTTAACTACGAATATTGATTTCAAATAAGTCCAAATCACCTCCAATCTTTCTCAAATTTTGTATATTGACTCATCTATGTGTTTTCAATAAATTTTAACCATACCCATTGAAAAAGGTCATTTTTTGCTTAGATTTTTGGAATTATATATATATATATATATATATATATATATATATATATATTTGTATTTTATCACCTTATTTACTATCTCATCCATAAAATTTTCTTTCCCTCTTGCATCTAATGTTGGAGAGAAAGAACCTTATTTATTTGGATTTTTTAATTTTTATATGTGATTGTCTAGTTTTGATAAGTTTATGATTAATGGCTAGAGGTCACTAAGTCGGGACTTATTTGAGACATTTATGTTAGATTCCCAACTTTTAACTCTGCGAGTATTCTTGGAAACTTCTTGACAAACTTTTGATCCTGTATTTCAAAGGAGTGGTAACCGGAAAATAATATGTAGAACACAAGATTCTTACTAGGGGTGTCAATGTCAAAGCCTAGAATATTCATCGAAGAAAAAAATGTTACTCTCGCACATTCCCTTGTAGGAATCCTGAAGATATAGGCTTGACAAAGAGTGAAAGTAACTGTTAGGCCAGCCTAATAATTCACTAGTTTTTTGGTCATGGAACATAGCTAGTTAACTACGAGTACTTGGGAGATGTGACTTCCAAAAGAATAAAGTAAGACCGAAAACAAATACACATCATATGCTAATCCACACTCATTTCAAGCCACAACACTTGTCTGATCCCGTGATAAATATGTAGGAGTAGGGGCTTCAGCTATATTACTTGCTTTTAGGTCTACTGCTTAAAACAAAATAAAGAGAACCACAACTAGAGATGGATTTTTCCTGTCTATCTAGTAATTTATTTTGTAGAAACAATGGCTTGCTCGGAGACAGACCGATCCCACTTCCTATTGACAGCTGACCGTGCAACTTGCTACTTTTTCTTTCGATAACGATGTTGTCCAAGCCAGTTTGTGTATACCTCGAATAAATCTACCGAGTACTTATCACTCCATCAGCACATGTATCACGTTATTTTGTCCATCAAAACTTAGATAGATGAGAAGAAATAACCTAATATTTTTTTGTCAATACTAAAATTTGAACCCCAGACTTCCTCCACCTATTTTATTGACGATGCAAACAAATTGCTACTCGTAACATCCCCCCAAATGTTTTTACAGCTCAAAGGACACCAAGAGATCTACATCCTCAATTTTGGAACATTTCCTTTTGACAAACTCCTCATTAGCCTAAACTATATACTAGAGTATGATTTTGCCTAACTTGTAGTAAGTCTGGTGTTACACAGTGAATTCAATAGATGAGTCCAGAACCCATTTGTTGTTCTTTTGGACAAGTGTGATGGAAATGTATATTTAAAAAAAAGAGTGACCTTTCTATATATAGCGCTCTTTTAAAGAGCACTATACTTTAATGGAGTTTTGACCGTTAACGTATAGCGCTCTTTAAAAGAGCGCTATATATATATAACGCCACTATAAACTGCACTATACAGGTGCATAGCGCGGTATATAACCACGCTATATCCGTTTTGTGGGCCCACAAATAAGTCTCATGCATTTAACTGACATAACAATAATTCAAATGGGTATAAAGCTCTTTAAAGGAGCGCTATACCTAAAAAAAATTCAGCCCCCGAGCTAGGCATTGCCTTATTTAAAGGTGTTAGGATTTTACAAAAATCCATTCAAAAATATTCCTAACTCTCGTTCAAATTTTTCTTCTTGTTAAATTCTCAAGCATTTTTTCATAATGTTTGAAGAGCGAAAAGTAAGTGTGTGTGGGGGTGGGGTGGGGGTGAGGGGGTGAGATTGTGGTGGCGAATAACTCTGTGAGCTATAGTTTATCTCCACAGTGTCATGTTAAGTTGCCACTTACAATGGAGTACGATAGATTGGTATCGTTATTATGTAATAAAATGAGTGTGAGGAAACGTTCGGTGAACCTTAAAGTAACCAGAAGATATCTGTATTCCGTCACTCCGCAAGGGGTTGCTTGTTACGCTAAGTTTAACATCGACGATGATGAAACTTTGAGGGATTTTTTGAGGACTCCGGATGAATACCAGGAATTTCTTGTGATAAAAATGTTGGAAATGTACGTCAAGGTCGAAGACGTTCGCAATAATGAGGTTGCGCATAGTAGGGATAACCCTCAGTCATCGGGTGATTATTCTGGAGCAGTTTTTGCCGGACAGGTTCCGGATGAAAGAGTATGCCTTGATTTATACTTATCACCACGGGAGAATGATGAGCGAGGAAATAATTTCTCTCATGCTTTACATAATCCACAAGACGAGTGGTAAACTTTAATTTTCTTTAGTGTTACGATGTATATTTTTGTTGTATTGAATTTGTATTAACACTCATATTTTCCACAGGGGGTACCGGCCAGATATGACTTTTATAAGTTATGAACCCACGCCCAGTTGGAATATGCGTAGTTCTGGTGTGTTGGATCATGGTGGTCTATCCGGGAGTCATCATCAACAGGATAATGTCCATCAAGGAATGTCAACACGTTACGACTTGTAAGTGAAATGATACAGCTATATGGAAAGTATTTATTAATTTCAGTAGCTTATTATTTTGTTGTTTGGGCAGTGAAAATGAGCAAGTTGAACCACCTGTCCTCACTCAATTGCCCGAAGACGACATATTAAATCGGGATCTGGCAGATGCACAAAGTGAGGAAGAGAACAGTGATTATGACAACAATGCCGATGATTCCGGAGATGACACACTCTTCCCTCATGAGGATGGTGATGAGGAGGAAGAGAATAAAGGACCTGATTTGACGAGGGAGTATGCTCCACCCCTCGTTAGACCAAAAGTGTACGAGTCCCAAGTGCCGTTTCATTTAAGGAAGATTCCCTACCTTGATAACTTGCCAAGTATGCCGGATGTGGATGCTCTCACAAGGGATTTTGATAAAATTCGGACAACAATATGGGATGATTCTAGACCAACGGTGCTGGCAAAGGGCATGCTTTTTCCTGATAAAGCGCGCCTAAGCAGGGTGGTGAAAATACACAACGTAAAAGAGTGTCGTGAGATGACGGTATGAGAGTCAACTCCGGAGGTATACAAGGTTGTTTGCCGCAGATGATTTACGGGTTGTCATTGGATGCTGCATGCGAGCAAGAAGAAAACAGGTTTGTGACAAGTGGGTAAATACATTCCCACCCATAGATGTGAAATTGACACATTCAATGGGAATCACTATAACTTGGATATTGACTTGATTTCTCTTGTCCTTATTCCACACCTTGAAGCGTCCATAAAGTATAAAATCAAAGAGTGCATTACATCAGTCCACCAGGAATATGGCCATACCATTACCAAAAGAAAGGCATTTCTCAGGCGAGCGTTTGAAATTGTTTATGGTAATTGGGATAAGTCATTTGCAACTCTACCCAAGTACATGGCCGCACTACAACACTTTAACCCTGGACGGTTGTTGAATGGAAGCTTGAGCGGAGTCCGGGAAAACCAGAATATATATTCAATTACGTGTTCTGGGCATTTAAACCAGCAATTGATGGTTTTCCGCATTGTCGGCCGGTAATATCAATATACGACATTCATGTCTATGGAAAGTATGATATCAAGCTGTTGATAGCCGTTGCAGTAGATGCTAATGGACAAATATTTCCTCTAGCTTTTGCTATTTGTGCCAATAAAAGCCAAGAGACGTGGACGTTGTTTTTGAACCATTTAAAAGAGCACATTGTCAAATAGCATTCGGACATTTGTCTAATATCTGATCGGCATGGTGGTATCTTAAGTTCTGTATAGAACTTGCCTGCATGGCAAGAACCTTATGCCTACCACCGTTACTATGTGAGGCACTTTAAGGCCAATTTCCAGAAGACACATCCCAACAAGGATCTGCATGATTTGATGTGGATGACAGCTATAGACCACCAAGAGCATAAATTCCGGAGGCACATGGAATCTATCAGGCAGGAAAACGAGAGAGCGTATCATTGGTTGATGCGACATGAGCTTCACAAGTGGACTTTGCATGCGGATGGTGGAAGAAGATGGGGAATTCTAACTACAAACGTGTCAGAGTCTTTCAACGGGTTATTGAAGTCGGCAAGAGGATTGCCTGTCACTGCCATGGTGCGGATGTCATTTAAGCAGATGGCGGAGAGGTTTGTTGAAAGGGCTGCAGCTGAAACGTCATTGATGGAAAGGGGTGTTGAATTTATGCCACTGTCGATAAAGAAATTTGAGAAATGCAGGCGTCGAGCACATTGGCATTCATTTTTGCAGTATGATCATAATAGAAATATTTTTGAAATTCGCACCGCTATCCATCAAAATCGGGGGAATAATGTACATACCATAAATGAATCTAGAAGGTTAGGCTCTTGTGGGAAATGGTCCATCTACCACATGTCGTGCTCATATGCCATCAGGTGCTTTCAACATACAGGTTTAGGGCCAACCACCTACGTTGATAAACAATATAGTGTTGCTGCTTACTTAAACACCTATAGTGAGCAGTTGCAGCCAATGGGTGCTGAGCATTATTGGCTGCCGGAACCATTTAAAATGGTGTGAAACAAGGACTATTTGCGTCGAATACAGGTGCAGAAGAGAACGCATATACGGAACCAAATAGATGTTAGCGATACCGTTTATGTGCGCAAATGTGGTATATGATCGCAAACAGGACACAACTGTCGAAAATGTCCTTCGGCTGGTTTGGGTGGCGGTGGTAATCAAGCTCGTGGTGGGTGTTCTTCTAATGTGCCAAACTATCAATGAGTTTATGTTGTAATAAGTAGCTGTTTTGTTTATGTTGCAAGATGTATCAAATAAAATTATGTTTCCATTGTTGTTAAATCTTATTGATATTTAACATTTTCCAGTTGAGTAAATTAATGCATTTCTCCCTCCCGTTCATGTAATCAAAAATAGTATTGGATTAAAAAACGGAAAAATATGTGAATATATTTGATAAATATAGTCGATAAATATAGTTCAAAAATAGTTGAGTTAAAGGTAGATTTTTGATAAATATGTGAATACATATAACGCGGTTAAATACTACGTTATGTGAATATATATAGCGCGGTTAAATACTACGTTATGTGAATATATATAGCGCGGTTAAATACTACGTTATGTGTATTGTCTTGTCGAACTGATAAGCTGCCCATCTAAGAAAAAGCTATTTTATATCCGAAAGAATCTTTAACACGCAAAGCATAGTGCGGTTAAATACTATGTTATGTGAATATATATAGCGCGGTTAAATACTATGTTATGTGTGTTGCCTTACCTATAAATAACGGGCGCATTCTAGTTATTTTCTGTGCTTAACAATAACCAATAGCAAAACTTTCCATAAAAGCAAGTTTTTTTTACGCTTTAACAAATGTCTGAACGCCTTTATGTACCAAAGTACCAGTGCGGCAAAAAATGTATGATGAATGACTGTTGGGATGGTGGTGAAGTTGGACGCCGCTACTGGATGTGTGTGAATAAGTTTTATAGGGTTCCCGACAAACCTTTTTGCAATTTTGAGGTATGGATTGATGAACCCTGTAAGCAAGAATGCTACAAACGATCTTTGCAGTATCTTCATGATTTGACCTTAAAACAGTGTGAATATGAAAAAGAATATAAACGAGAAATTGTGGAGTTGAAGGAGAAACTGAAAGAGGCAGAATTAGAAAAAAATAAGATGGAAGAGAAATTTAAGTGGTTGGAGCAGAGAATAATGGGCGGCAGTGACTAAACAATGACATGTATGTGTTGAGTGTACTACTTTATCTTTATGTTTCCCGTGTCATGTATTTTTATTAGTTGTACTGAATTTAAATTATGTTAAGTTGCTATGTTTGTGTTTGTGTTGTAGTATTTAATATAAAGAAGGAACGGAGAAATAAAAACATAATGCGCATATTATGTAAACATAAAAAAATGTTGTTATTATTTACATAAAATACAAAAAAAAATCAATGTATCCCACAGCCTGTACGCTTCAATGCAGCCGCTGGCCTGAGGTGCATCCCATCCCGCCCGGCTACGCTATCAGGATCATCCTCATCCCAGTGCCTCTTTATAGCAGGATGCACTGCAGCATGATCATCAGTGGTGCTGGCAGGATTGGTAGAAGGGGTCGTCGGTCCAGTAGAAACCTACAGAAGAATAAGTCAGCTCAGTATAGGAAAGTATATATTAAGTCACAATAATTTAAATTGACTTATCGTCGGGCTCCTGAATATAATCATCCGTTGCAGCCATGTCAGCATCGCACAAATAGGCCTCCCTGACGGGCGGGAATGAAACTTTAATAAGAAAATTAATAAAGTTATGGAAAATAAATGAGAAATGAAAAAATAAATTTAAATTTAATACTAATACAAACATACCTGCGCCTGTGATAATGAGCCATAACTCAGCCGGCGCCTACTATCCAAATCTCGGGTCGGTCGATCCTCAGCAGCGGTCGATGAGCCTGGGAAGTATGCTTCCCAATCCTCTCCGGTAAGGATGTATGACGGCATGCTGCTGGGATACTCGTCCGGCTCATGTAGGTCACCCAGCAGATCGGCATCAACATCATCAACAGGAGACAATATGCCCCCTTGCTGGGGAGCATCTCCTCGCCGGCCACCACGAGCCACAACCCCGTGCGGCAGCCCTGCCTCGTGGGGCACCCCCACCTCGAGGGGCAGCCCTGCCTCGTGGGGAACCCCCACCTCGAGGGGCACCCCTACCTCGTGGGGCACCCCTACCTCGTGCGACACCCCTACCTCGCTGGTACTGCTCTGGCGCCACATAAGCAGGGCCATGTCCCAAGCGCTTATCCTCTCTAGCTCGCTGCAGTGTCCGGGTAGCTACCTCTGCAACCTGCCAGCCGTAATCGTGCAAAGCGGCCGCTCCCTCGTTGACATGCTGCTGCATCAGCAGTCCCATCTGGTTGACTATATGTAGGCCAATAGCCTGCACAACATATAAAATATAAACTACAGAATACTAAGTTACAGTTATATAATTAATAATAACAGAAAACATACCAAGGCCTTGTGCCGCCCGACGTATGGAACGTACCGACCGCCAGCTTGATGAATGGGATTCCCGACAAAAAGTCGGGTAACGCGGCGGTACCAGGGCATATAGAGCTGAATAGTCTCCATGTGGATCTGTGAAGGTGGTGGTTGGGGGGGGGGGAGGGAATCAGGTCAGCTCGCTGGTCCCAAGTTCGTCCGCCCTGGAACGATCATCCCGCTGATAATGTGTGGCCTCCCATGTAGGCCCCCTCGGTATATACTGCGGATGGCCAAACTGGCGAAGTACCTGCTCCGTGGCATGATACTCCACAATATCGAGGCACATCAGCGGAACGAAAGTGCTCCAAATCAGTCAGTCGACCGAGCAATAATCGGGCAGGCCACCTATCAAGTCGTCGCTGTATGGCATCCAGATGAACTATCAAATAACAACAGAAAACGTGAGTATGCGCAACACATGTGAAGCTATACCAAGTAAGTTTACGTACACATTTACCTGTGCGCCCTCCAACATATCTTACACATCCCTGCAAAGGGGGAGATTATGCTGAGCCTCATAATCTCGTACATATCCATACCGGAGAACCCACCTCCTAGCTAGAGGGAGAAATGAAGGTGGTACATCCGGAGGTAATGGTGGTAGAGGTGGCTGCAACTGCAGAAACCGCTTCCAGGCCCAAACCTAACATACAAAGTTGACGTAAAGTTTAAGATAATTTTTGACTATATAGAATTGGAAGGAATGAACAGAGTATTCGAATATGTTGTCACCTGTAGAAGCGGCAAAAATCCACATACGTCATGCTGGGTGCCCATGCTCGTCCAACATCGATGCCTGTACAAGTAGGCGAGAACAGCAGCCCCCCAGTTGTACTGGGGTAAATCATCTAGCAGTTGAAGATGATGAAGAAATCGCAAGCTGACTAGGTTCCCCGAAGTGTTCGGGAACAAGAACCCCCCAAACAGAAGGAGCAGCAACCTCGTATACAGGTAAATATGCAGATCATCTTTCTCGCCGGTGATGTCGGGGTGCAATATCTCCAAATGCTGTCGAATAGCTGTCAAACTCATGCGACTGGACCCTGAGTGTGCAGTCTCATCCTGTGACCTAAAACCAGTGAGCTGCTGCAGCATGTCCAAATACTGCCCACGCGTCATCTCTCTCATGGCCTAAGGCAGTGCAACGGGCAGTCCATTAACATACATCCCATATAAAACCTCCACGTCCTGCAGCGTAATGGTGGCATCGCCCATAGGTAGGTGGAAAATGTGCATCTCCGGTCGCCACCGCTCTATCAGGGCCGTGATCAAAGACCAGTCGAGCTACAGCCGCCCGATCTCCAAAATCCTGTAGAAGCCCGTATCCTACAGGCGTTGGACTACACGGGGATGGAGATCTCTGTCCTTCATAAAATCCCACGTGTCGTCCACTCTCTTAGCGTGGAGAGTCTGGGCCAGTAACTCTCCCTCCCATACGTAGGCGGACCTATGATCGCCCTATAACACTAATAGCTCATCGGAGACAGGTCCGGGATGCATAGGCGGCACTTCCATGTCGTTTACTGTAAATTAAATAACATTAATTGTATGTTTGATCTGTATATTAAATAATTATACACTATTTAATTGGACAGAGTATATACCTATGGGTTCCATGCTCGATATTTGAGGCCCAGTATTACCAAGCTATCCTGAATTCATATGTGTGTCAATTTTAATATTTTCATAATTTTGTATGTTTGTTTTGTAAATTAAATAATTAATTTTTATCATATTTAATTGGACAGAGTATATACATATGGGTTCCAGGCTCGATATTTGAGACCCAGTAATACTTATGATTTCTCAAATTTTACATATTGTTTTAGAACACTAATATCTTAGTTCGAATAAAAATAACATACTAGTTTAATCGCAAAAAAAAATACAAAACAACATGGAAACACATTGAAAACAACTAATATGCATTATTATACAAGTTTCGACATAAACTAAATCGGAATACCTTGATTTATGTTTTTCGGAAAGTCGATGAATTGAAAATTTGAGCCCGAAACGAGGAAACCACAACAATAGAAGACTTTGCTAGGATGTGGGACCCATAATCTTATCTTTTTGTGTGCCGGGTGGGGTCCACTGCAATCTTTTTAGAAGGAAATTTTGTGGGGGGGGGGGGGTTGGTGGTGGTGGTGTGGTTCGAATATGGGGAAGAAGGAGGGGGACCATTTATTTATCTATGTATAGCGCGGTATATAACTGCGCTATACATATATAGCGCGGTTATATACCGCGCTATGCATAGCTGTCTTATCAGCCCTGTATAGCGCGGTTTATAGCGCGATTTAAAAGAGCGTTATATATATATAGCGCTCTTTTAAAGAGCGCTATACTTTAACGGCCAAAACTCCATTAAAGTATAGCGCTCTTTAAAAGAGCGCTATATATAAAAATGTCACTCTTTTTTTAAACACACATTTCTGTCACACTTGTCCAAAAGAACCACAAATGAGTTTTGGACTCTTCAATAGATACATGGTCTATGAACTAGGCTCTCCAGCTGATCATTTCCTTTTTCATGGACTTTCACAAAGCCTCCTAGGTTACCACTTACCAACTCCTAAACTGAGTTATAAAAACACACCTGCATAGTCTCTCTAGCCTAAGAGCCTCAAGCTTACTTTCAAGGATATAGGATGTCAAGACTCTAGCACCGAGAGTTCTCAACTCTAGAGAAAAAAGAATATTACTGTTCTCAACAATCATGCAAACCTTTCCAGACTATTTTGGTTCATCATTCAATTTCATAATGAACAAATTAGAAATTAATGACATTAAACATTAACTTTCAGAAAATGGAAATAAAAACGAATATGACATTGAGGAAAATCCACAAATGTCCCTAGTGATAGTTAAACTAGTGACCTGATTTCAGCCTAACCATTTAATTTGAGACACACTGTTCCTATTGCCTTAGAAACTAAACATGAAGAACAACTATATCAACAAGCTCGATAGTAAATGTGAGAAAGCTTTGGTTTTATGATATCAATGTATCACAAGCATATTGACAAATTAATGCATCTATATGGAGCTACATCAGAGGAGTGACAAATATTCCACAATCGAAATCAGATTCTTGCATACATACGTTTTATGCAATGCCAAGTTTCCTCCCACATCAGCAAACTCTTTCCAACAGCAAGAGAACGTTTAGGTTATGGCACAACAGAAGAATCTATCCTTGGTAGATTTAGTTAAGACGGCACTTAACGAAAGAATTAATTCTCCCAATAGAGGATCATTTCAAAGAAATGTCATTTACAGTGATTGAAGTATAAGATAATCATCTCACCCTTAAAAGAAGAACTACTTGTGTACTTCAGAAGTTGACACGAAAACAAAGCAGTTAAAAGGGTAACTTAGCAACTATAACCATTTAGCTAAGTAGTTACAGAAGTAATAAGAGCAGACTGAGTGACAGAAATAAATTTTCAACTTTACACAATTTGTTGAAATAGGCCATTTTCCTTGGGCCATCCCATACTTCTGTAGCATTAACACTTCTAATCTGACCTCAAAGATCTATAATTAAATACTAAATGTATGCATCTTGATAATTCTTATTCACTCGTTCTTGCTGACGATGGTCATCAGAGGTCCTTCCACAGTACAATGCATGAGTAGTGCCTTCCAGGGTTCAAGGAAGTGACTATTACAACTTAAAGAGGATCTCACTGTAAATCTCATAACACACAACATAGGTACCAGCTCTGCAGCAGAATAATTACAATATCAAGTATTAGCTTTTGCTTTGATGCTTTGAGTTGCCATAATCTCATATAGATAATTTTGGGTCCTTGAAAAGCAACAACTTTGATACACACAAATAACAACTGAACAAATAGAAGCCACCAAATATCCTGTTTTATGGAAGAGAGCTGTTTCCAACCTGTGATGCCTTTTCACTTGAAGTAGCAAATTTTTCAGGTACCTGAATTTGTGATCCAGGATTGCTTAAATTATCAAGGCTCTCCCATAAAACAGACGAAAAGCATCTTAATGTTGCAACTAAAAAAGTTGATCAGTAAGTGTCAGTGGCACTGGGAGAATAGAATCTGAGAGACCTGCTTTGTATCAGTTTTTAACACATTCACAAGTGTTTTCATTTTAGTAGAGTCCAGAAACCTCATATGAATTTTTGTTTCTGCAATATTCTAATACCAATCAGTAAGAAACCTAAAATGACATCTAAGGTAGTACGGACTGAGCAGCTGGTCATAATAAAATGACAGCCTACCGAACTATATCAGAAGTTTGCGCCCATATAGTATACTAACATACTTGGACTCCTTTAGTAAGTATACCACATTGAAGGAAAATGCATGTTTAGTACTTCCGTCTTAAGAATTTTCCAAAAACGTTCAACTATTATAAATAAAGTTTAGCAAGATTTAACTCACAGCCAGAGGAAAGACAAGAAATTGTGCAACAAAAGATATGAATGATTGCATTTGAGAATGGAATGGCATTAAACTCACACCAAAAGACTCGTCGAAACTATTTATGCATGCATATATTGTTCAACTTTTATAGCAATAGAATCTAGTGGGAGCAGCTAGTTTCAGATTGAGGTAAGTTGATGATATAATTGATAGAATCTAATAGGAAGAAGAGTGATGAGAAACTAATCCTGAATACGATCCCTGACATTTCTATTCCTAGCTATTCCACGTCATGTTCTTAACTTAAATGTCACTCCTTAACATGCCCTTTGTCCTCTAGAAAATTCAGAAGCTGCCACAATTTATCATATCACATTTACAAATAACACCCTGCCCATCATTCGGAGTCTTTGAAGCTTGCAAACACAACTTTGCTACCTTTGATAGGGGACTGTAAAACACATGATACCTGAGGCCAGGAGAACGACAGCCTGCAGGCAATGTACTTCCTGCACCATGTAAGAGACATTTTTGGATGACTTGCATTAATGATCTAAAAGATGTCAATATCAACAGATACGCGCATACTTCTTTAAAATTTGATTATCTACAGCAATATAAAACGTGCTCAATAGAGTCATCTTCATGGTGCATTACACTTGTCGGGCTATTAGCAAGATGATTATTCTCTTAAACGCATACTAAGATGGAAAACTTCCTTCAGATTACAGAAGCTAAAATTTAATCTACACTCCAAATGATCATGATTTAGTGAGACATTATCGACAGCCTGTACGAGTTACCCATGGAAATGCCATATTATGGAGAGAGGTTACCAGGCTCCCAAAAGAAAACAAAGAACGAAAGAAAAGAGTTCTGGTTCCCTCTATTTTACCTAAACATTCCAGTTCTGCATTCTACCCATTAGACTTTCTGTGTCCCTGACGAGAATTTCACAGATTAGTTTGTGTAAATTTTACATGATGAAATGAATACCATTTCTAACCATACATAAGCTAATCAAAGTGGCCACCAGTTTGACGATCATAGAACAGAACCAAAAGAAGAAAAGCTCTTTGTCATCCATTCACCAAGGAGCAATACGTACCTGATCAATATAGTACAGGGCAACAAAGATTGTTAGCAGCTCCTTGTGTGTTTTAGCTGTATATACGTTTCATTTATCATGTCTTAACCATCTGTTTGAAACATGTGTTTAACATGATCACAACTGTTTGTAGCCAAAGATAATTCATGGTAAAACTTGGAAGTAACAGAAGTGAGGAGATGAACCTTCCATAACTTGTTAAAATCATTTAAGTAATGGGTCAAACTCATCTTCTTTTGACATTTGTTTTGGAATTACACGATAGAATTTCCTTTCGTGATGAGAAAGTTAGATTGATCCTACCTTCGTCATAGCTTCTGATCCTAAATTCAACAAAGTGAACTCATGAAATATGTAGCAAAGACACCTCAAGAATTCCTTTCACGGAAATGGTTTTGTGCTAGTAATCCAGCTTTTTCCCGGATGTTTCAACTCTTTCGATTCTAGATCAACTCTCAACTTATTTACCAAATCCCACCTCCCATCACTGGCATACATATTTGCAAGCATAATTTTGTAACGACTATTTTCTAGCTTATTACCAAAAAGATGAGAAGCTACAATATCTGCCAACTCATAATTTCTATGAGCATCACAGCATGACAATAGTGCCCCCCAAATGCCAGAGTCAACTGGTTCTTGCAGAGACTGGACAATTAGTTCATAAGCTTCTCTCAATTGTCCTTCCATTCCAAGAAGCTTTACCATGTAAATATAATGTTCGGTGTTAGCTGGGATGCCAAATTGATCTTTCATTCTTCTGAAATATTTTCGACCATCATTGACAAGACCAGCATGGCAACATGCACATAATAGTGCGGAAAAAGTAGCTTCATCTGGTTTGTGCCCTTCCACCAGTGCCTTCTCAAATATCTGAAAGGCCTGAGATGCAAGTCCATATAAACCAAGACTTGAAATAATTGAATTGATTGAAACAATATTCTTGAAAGTCATAGTCTTATAAACTTGATATCCCAATTCCAAGAATCCACATTTTGAGTACATGTCAACTAGTGCAGAGGAGACCATAACCTCCATGTGATATCCATGTCGAAAAGCATATCCATGTATCTCACTGCCTGGCTGCACAGTTGCCAATTGAGAACAAGCAGTCAGTACAGTGGCTATCAGCGGTGGATCAGCCTTCCTACCTTTCATATTCATTTCTCTGAAGAAATCCAAGGCCTTGACACTATTCCCACACAGCGAAGTACCGCTTATTATCGCAGACCATGTAACTAAATCAGGTTCTACACGACACTCAAAAACTCTAAAAGCTAAACCCATACATTTACATCTAGAATACATACTAACAAGGAGACTGGTTATATGAGAATTTGACTCTACACCAAGTTTTAGACAAAATGCATGGATTGATTCACCTATTTCCAGCACACTAGGATCATATATAGCCTTAATCAAGCCAACCATTGTGTACTCATCAGGCCTCAACCCCATTTTCTGCATTCTACTAAACAATTCTAGCCCCTTCTCCAACTCTCCAAGACACCCATAACCTGATATCATCGAATTCCATAAGACCAAATCAGGATCAGTTATTCCAGAAAACACCTTGCTTGCATCAGCTATACAGCCTAATCTTGAATAAGCACTTACCAGTTGGCTACTACATATGAAGTCCCAGTGCAACCCAGAGAGAAAAATCGCTCCATGTAAAACTCTCAAGCTGTGCACATCAAAATTTTCAGAGCTGGCTCGAACAACGCATGCAAAAGTGAAGTTATCAGGCTTTATTTCGGAATAAAGCATGTCCTTAAACAAAAAAAATGCATCTGTAAACTTGTGGGCGCTAGCATAAGCTCGAATTAAGGAATTCCAGAGGTAAATACTTCGTTGGGGAGTTTTATCAAACAGGTTGCGAGCTGAGATGATGTCGTCGTTTATAGCATAGAACCTAAGAACTCTTGTAGCGTAAAATGGGTCGCGTGAGAGATGAGTCCTGATTACGAAAGCGTGAAGCTCTTTGGTTCTTGAGATGGTAAGCTTCAGCTTTGAGAGTTGAGAAAGAAGGGAATGGAAAGGGATGAACATCAGCTGATTACGAACAACAGAGAGGCCGATAATTTTTCGTTTCTATTTTCTTCAACGATATTTTAAATCATGTAAATAAAACGGTTGCTCTATTAAAAAAGTAGCTCCGAAAACAAGTAGCAGAAGGAGACTCCAAAATGAAAAAAGATTTATAACTTTGATCCTTCAAATATAACTAAAAAATAAACCCCGTGTTTGCGGAAGTTTTCTTCAAATCTTGTAAAAAGAATTTCAAATCTTTCACTTACGTCAAGAGAAATAGGGAATATTAAATTAACATTCAGTAGTAAATTTTAAAACGAGATACATGCATATACTAACTTCTTTGGGTTGACTAATGGGTATTAGCTTTAGAACTAGGAGAATTGGTAGAATATCCATATATTTCAAATACTATATGGTTAAAAGGTCATTTGGTAAGATGTATTAGTATAAAATAATATATGTATTAGCTTTTGTATTATTAATCACTTGTTTTGTAGTGTTTTTCAGCTTATGTATAAGTTATACACCCTATTTGATATTATCACATGTATAACTAATACATAGTAAACCATGATGTCAGTAATACAATAGTTTTTAATACATAGATAATCATGTATACGCCCATATGCAATGCATGTTATTTAATACACAAAATAAATAGTGGATAAGAAATAATCACAATATAAATAATCTCAACATTATTAATACACCATATTCAGTACTATTCTTATACACCCTACCAAACGACCCCTTATATAATTGTTAGTACGTTGTAGCATGTACAGGGAGAGTAGGGACTATTTTGAACGAATCACCAAATTTAAGTACAATTTTGGAGTTCTCATTGATTTTTTCCTTTAAATATAAACGGATTTCACTATGTTATAATGAATGTGTACCATTTTTCAGAAAAAATGATGAATTAATAGTGTTTCACTATATCAAGTCAAGAACCTTAAATAAGACCCTCAAATTCAGAACACGATTTTGGATATTTTCTCCGAGGGAGACTCAGGAGTGTTCGTCGGTCGGTACGGTACAGTATTTAGATATTTCGGTTCGGTATTTTCGGTATTCAATTTCTTAAAATACAATACCAATACCGTACCTAATTAAATTCGGTATGATTCGGTTTTTCTCATTTCGGTTTCGGTTTAGTAACTTCAGTTTATTCGGTTTGAATACTAATTAGTGCATATAGTCATAGACTGTAATATTCTAAATTAAAGTACTCAAAAGTACAAAACTAAAAATATTTGTTGACAAAATTTTTGTCCAAAACTAGGAAATATCAACCCAGAGAGAGAAAACTGTACATAAAAGAATAAATTTGATTATTAGAAATGTCTTGTTACTTGATTAGAGTTAATTGATGAACTTAGAGAATAAAGGAAAGTAAAATTTTAGATTTTTATATTTATGTTATAATTAATAATATGTGTATTGTGTAATATAATATATATTTCGGTACGGTATCGATATTTTATTTTAAAATACCAAATCCCATATCTAATACCAATATTTTTTAAAACTTAAACCAAATACCATATCGAATACCAAAATATCGAATACCAAATACCAAAATTTTCGATTTCGGTACGGTAATTCGGTATTTACCAAATTATGTTAGACTCTCCTAATTTTCACTTGTCACTTACTGTATTACTTTGCCCCTCTGACTTTCTCAAACACAATCCAGCATCATAATTTTCGAATTGTCACATTGACCCATCATTGTACTGTTAACGATTTGTTTTATAATAAGTAAATTATCAGAAATAGAATTAGTTACACACATTTTTCCCAGAAAAAATATTGACCATGCTCTGATTAAAATAGGAAAACCACTAAACTTAGCAGAGAAATTTTGTGCAGGAAGCTCCATTCACATGACTTACAACAATATGATGCACGAATCTATTGAACATCAAAGGTAATTTTTCCAAGTGAAACTGAAGACATGCTTCAAAAATACAACTCATACACATATGCTTAAATCTAAAAGCAAAGTTATTTTTGGACATCGTTTTCAAAAAAAGAATTCAATCACACTATTTCCATAAACTAGATTTTCCAAAAATCTAAAACTTGCTTTTTTCAAACAAAACATCACTAAAGAAACTCCCCCGCATGTATTTCAGGCTTCACCCAGTCTATAAGATGAGGGAAAAGGTATATATTTGGTGTAACTTGTAGCATGCTCAGATGCTATGCGCAAATCTCTATTCACAAAATACGCAAAGTTCTATTAGTATATTCAAGCCTCCCCTAATACAATTTCTTTAGTAAGAGCAGATGAGTCAATTGTACAATGCTAACTAAACTGAGTAACCCGAATGGAGCAAGACCAGGATATAGTTGTGCATGTATGTACTTGTTAATAAAAGTGCGAGGAAAGTTTAACATTTCAGTATCTGCTGATAGGCAACATGTTGAAGAGAGCTTTGGACTAAGGCGTGCATCAACCATGTTCAACTTTGACTTAATGATTGACGCAACTTTAACCGCATCACAAGCCACAGCAATTCAGTTCAGTCAAAGAGAATTTAGTAATTTGCCAAAACATAAAACTAAAAAAAACAGAACAGTATCGGAATATTATTGGGGTTGGGAAAACGTTTTTAGCTCTGAGAAGGGAAACAAAGAAACATAAAGAAAAATAGGAATGAAAATGAAGAGAAAAAAAAAGGGAAAAGGATGGACGCGTCACGCGTGTCATCATTCTAATAAGGCTTCAAATATAAGTTTTTTTTAAAAAATGTTTACTGTTCAAGCACTTAGTTTTATTCCCTCAAGCGCATGTCATGTGTCATTTTAGGGGGATAACTATTCCACTATTTTGTAATTTGGGTGTAAAAGGATGCACACAAATAAAAAGCGTAAAAGAAATTTTCATACAAGTTGGAGAGCATAGAAATTCTCATCTTCATCAGTATCAGATTCAAAGTCGTCTCTTCCATATATATCTGTGGTTTTGGCCTTTGATCCAAATCTTCCTCTCTCTGCATACACAAGTAGTTAAACGGGGATCAGGTCTGGTAACATATATAGAAAATCAAATGATGTTAAAGATGAACTAGAGCTGACCTCTTCTGGAACTTCTGTTGTGAAAGGTGTCATTTGAAATGGAACACTAGGCACATAGGTAATTGTGAGAGTTGCTCCAGCAACATATTACCAACGATTCATGTCAAATGTAACATGTTAATATCTAGCCAAGGAAAAAGATATAAACAAGAAAATTGACATGAAGAAGAAACGAGGAAATTTAATATTGATAAATGTAATATGGCCATTAATTTGGCTTCTTCTTAAGTGGGGGTCAAATTTTCATGACATTTGCCATGACATAATATCCACTATCACTACTAAAAAATAGTGTAATTCCGTCCGCTATTTCCGACCGAAATCGGTCGAAAATTGACAATTTCCGACCGAATTCCGACCGATTTTAATTGGTCGGGAAAACGATGGTCGCAAACGTGTACCGACCAAAATCGGTCGGAAATTTCCGACCGAATTCGGTCAAAAATTTCAAAGCGTCGACTGACTATCAAATTTTAATTTCTGACCGAAATCGGTCAGAAACAATTAAATATATTTTTTTTAATTTTTAAATTTCCAACCGAAATCGGTCGGAAACTATTAATTTATTTTTTTAATTTTCAAATTTTCGACCGAAATCAGTCGGAAACTATTAATATTTTTTTTAAATTTTTTTTATTTTCCGACTGAATTCGGTGGAAAATTTTAAAAAATAATAATTTTATTTAATTAAATAATTAGTTGTAAATTGTAATAAATTATTAATTTATTTTAAAAATAAATATAAATTCATAATTTCCGACCGAATTCGGTCGGAAATTTCCATAAACTGGAGAATTTATTTGAAATTTTTGACCGAATTCGGTCGGAAATTATGAATTTCTGTGTAAAAAAAATTAATTTCCGACCGAATTCGGTCGGAAATCTGGGTAAAAGCTGGGCAGAAAATGCCTATTTTTGAGCTACACCACCTGCCAATTACAACTAATATCCATCCTATAATGGCAGCATTACATTGCTGCCATTTAACCATAATTAATCAACAACAATGAATATATTAACAACAACAACAATAACAATAATTAACTAACAAAAACTATTAACTAACACTAACAACCATTATCTAACAACAACTAATAACAACCACAACAAGTAATAACAACCATAACAACAACTACTAAAATGTTCAATAACAAAATAACAATATAATCATCATTCAAAATTAGTCTCAACTAAATATTGATAAGTTCAATACTTTGTTTAGCAATACACACCATTCAATGAGTTTTTTTTATCTAGCATCATCTTTATCTTCACTCCTAGAACCTTCATCGTCGGCACATGGGGAAGGATCACGAGACCGGGGAATGGGGAAAGCACCACTAGCAAGAAGATTGGCCAGCTGACCTTGAAGGAGATTAAATTGTTCGTCCCTCCTTTCTAGATGAACTTTAAGGTACCAAATTGTTCATCTCTCTTTTTTTTCTCTGGCCTTTGTCTCTACAAGCTCTGCTGTCAGCTTTGCGATATTCTGTTCCATAGATGATATAGTCAACCTATCAATTGCCTCGCCTTGGGCGGAAGTCCCTATACCTTGCAATCTAGCCCTGTAGCGCGGAAATGATTTATCTGGAAGGCCGTATGCTATCCCCTTTTTAGGACCATAGACAACATCCAACCATATCCTCTGCGCTTCTTCGTCTAAAATGGGCGGTCGCTCGCCTTGCTCATTCGGTAGCAAGCTCTGAGTGTACTCCTCCAAATTAATCTTGTAGCGACCCTTTATTTAGAAGATAGAAAATTACTAACTATATAATATTATAAACATTTATAGTAGTTATGAAACTTACATGTGTAGTCTCCGCTCGGTCCTCGACCCATCTAGTTGGATCTGTCGATGCCTTCTTCTTCCGGATGTGAGTCTCCATGAAGAACTCATCATGACTCATCTTCCTCCCATATTTTTTTTCCTACAAATATAATAAAACGTGTTAACGAAATTAACATATATAAATATAGTTCGATAAAAATAGACCGAAATATTTTAAGGAATTACCAGTTGTCTCCTCGTATCCCCCATGCTCCTTGAACCCAGACAGTGCAAGGAGCCACCCTTCTCAGATGCTCGGGCCTTCTTTCCCAGTTCACTTTGCTTCTCGAATTTCTCGGTGGCCCAATACCTTTGCAGATCCACCCATACATCCGGTAGAACCCATGAAGGCTTCTTTTTAACCTTTCGAGCGGAGTTGAAGGAATCAGAGAGTCTCTTATGGCATTTGTACTCCCAATTTTTACAAATTTCACGGTTATACCGGTCCTCCCAGGCACACTTAGTCTGCAAATAAAGTATGTAACGTTAGATGAAAATATTATTAATATAATGCTTAAATAGATAAGAATTGTATTAAAACCTTAAATTGGTTGAACATCTGCTGCACAAGATCCTCTGGAAAGTCACTCCAAGTCGGATAGGGTGCATTATACAACCCGCCAAGAATATCAGTGATTATCTTTGTAACCTGATGATTAGGAATGAACCTGCAACATAGAAATTACATTAAATAAACAAGAGTAGCTATTATAATTCAGCAAAAATAAAGAAGTAATAAATAAATCTTACCCATTGCCCTCAGGCCTGATGATCATCCTATGATAACGATCATACCGCACTTCATCTGGATCATCATCCTCCGATGAATCTGAAGTGTGCGCAGAAGGGGGGGGCATCTGGCTCAGTGCTACTATCCCGAAGACGAAGTCTAGAAATGCTAGGAGACGAACTCCGTGGAGAGGGAGACGGGGTCCCTGATGAAGATGGCTGCGATCCACACCCCTGCATCGATCTAGACCCCTACTGCGATCTAGACCACTGTTGTGATCCGGCCCGCTAAAATCTAGATGGATGCAATCCAGCTGGAGATGAAGCAAACAGAGCAGATGGCGGGCGTACCATATGGCTCTGTGACTGGTGACTCGATGCACCCATGTTAGTACTGGTAGGATCATGAGGAGGAAGCGGGGTATAGCCATGTGGCGAAGAATGGTGATAATATTGTTGGGCGGGCGAATGGTGGGTAGTATGATGAGTAGATGGATGTGGTGGAATAGATCTGCGCCTAGAAGATTGCTTCCGGCCATCAGCAGCAGAGGGATGTAAGTGTGGAGTGGATGGAAGCGTGGGTGTAGCACTATCATCATGATCAATAGGCCTTTTATCCTTCCTAGACCTACCTCGACCCCTATCGGCCATTTGCATAAATTAAAGAAAATGTTAGAATTGAGAATATAAATCTATATAAGTTGAGAGCGCTTGAAAACACTAACATGCTGGTCGTCTTCGTCGACGTATCCTTCCTCGTCTGAAAATCCTTCCTCTTCACTTTATTTCATTTTCATTAGGTGATTCTTTATCCTCATTTTCTATGATTGTTATTTCCTCCATATCAACTTCTTCTAATATGCGTTGAAGGTGCTCCAAGTAATTTTCTAACTAATCATCCACCATTTGGTTAACACTTGAGGTATTGTTTTGGTAAGCAACATCTAGCACATTCTCAACTTCCACCCTACCAACAGGCTTTGTTTTAATTACAACCAACCAATCAGCCTTATCCCTCCGCAATGGATATGGAGCATAGTACACTTGCCTAACTCTTTTTGCAATTATAAAAGGATCATAGTGATCATACTCCCTCTTTTTATTAACCTCAATTATGTTGTACTGCGAGTGTACATTTGTACCTCTTCTAGGTGTTGGGTCAAACCACTTGCATCGAAAAAGTATGATCTTCTTATTTGGCCAACCTGAATATGACAATTCTAGAATCTCTTTGATCACATCATAATAATCATTTTCCCTATCCTGGTTGCCTTCACCACCTTTGACACACACCCCACTGTTATTGCTTTTTTAATACTTGGAGCATTCCTCAGTGTGAAATTTGTAACCATTCACATAATACTTAGACATAGTCGTAATCGTAGGTGCAGGTCCCCAAGATATATCTTTCAAAAATTGATTAACACCATTGTTTGAATTATTGACCTACATGTAGGGGTAAATAAATCACAAGTGAGTAAGTATATTTACAAGTATGAATATTCACATGTGAGAAAGTATGTAAGATGCAATTACACACTCTTTAAACCATGCCTCAAATGTAGAATATACAGCACCATGACCAAATTGACTCACGAAGTCACTGAGCGACGCACTGAAAATTATTTGTTAGTTGTATCAACCAAATTAAATAGTAGCCTATGTAAATTAATCTTACGTCAACACTTACTTAAGAAAGGGTTGAACTTCCGGACAATTTAGCAACACATGATTTGAAGCTGATTTGTACTCCATACTACTTAGGCCCCTTTTTGTTCGATCTTTAGAACCTCGGCCTGGTTGATTGAATACAGACATTGGTGGATATAATGGATCAATCTCAATCACCACATTGTGCTGATTGGGCCTATTTCTAGCACATGGCACATGACTGTCAAAGTAGTAAGAACAAAAATGGGCAGTTTCCTTTGCAAGATAGGCTGGATCCTTCAATCCTATTCCTCTGTTTAACAAATCATTTACAGTTGCCGATTGTCACGACCCAAAAATCCTAACCTATCGTGATGGCACCTATCTCAGTACTAGGAAAGCCGATAATATCAATAACCTACAATTTCCTTTAAATTTAAAAACATACGTTTAATACAATACCAAAAATAAATCTAGCAGTTTCCGATACAACACTCCCAAAACCTGGTGTCACTGAGTGCATGAGCATCTAATATGAGTACAAGTCTGGAAAAATACAGTCTATAATAGTCCGAGACCAAATACAGTAAACAAGGAGATATAGAAGGAGAGACAAGGTCTGCGGAACATGACAGCTACCTCAAAATATCCTGAAAATCAACTGCGCGAAATGATCAACACCCGTTATATTCAGGAACACTTGGATATGCACACGAAGTGTAGGGTGTAGTATGAGTACAACTAACTCAGCAAGTAACAATAATAACTAAGGAACTGAGGATAATGACGAGCTACACAGTCATAGTTCACTTTCAGTAGTTCCAGCAGAGAATAGACAGCTTTCAAATCCAGCAGTTTAAGTCAAATCAATTTATACAGTTCAATTTCAAGTAATCCGGATATAAATTCTTTCAGAGATTTCACAATAATGAAAGATGGAAACCAAGTGCAACAACAAATGCAAAGCAAGTACAGCCTCTAAGGCAACAGTCACTCAGCTCATCACAACAGCTTAATCACTCGGCTCTCAGCCCTCAACACTCACACTCAATGGGTACCCGCGCTCACTGGGGGTGTGTACAGACTCCGGAGGGGCTCCTACAGCCCAAGCGCCATAATCTGCACGGACAACTCACGTGTTGCACGGACAACTCACGTGCTATAATATCCTGCACGGACAACTCATGTGCCATAATATCCTTACCTCACCGACAGGCCCTCGGCCTTACTCAGTCCTCAACCTCTCAAGTCTCTCGGGCTCTCAGGAATCACAAGGATCAGCCCAAACAAAGATAACATAGTATATCAACAAATATCCAGAAAGACTGAGGTATAATACGCAAAAAAAATCATGACGGAGTACAAGACAAAAATTAGCAAATAATTCAACAAGTACGCGACCTCTACGGGTCTCAACAGTACTATAACATAGCCTAAGCATGATTTCTAACATGATTTATAGTCAAATTTCTTCAACACATAGAGATCCTATAGCTAACAATAAATTATTCAATTTTATAGTTTTTCGGGATGGACCAAGTCACAATCCCCTCGGTACATGCCCACACGCCCGTCACCTAGCATGTGCGCCACCTCCAAAATAATCACATGATACCAAAATTCGGGGTTTCATACCCTTAGGACCAGATTTATTATTGTTACTTACCTCAACCCGTGTACTTATTTATTCCGCTATGCCCTTGCCACAAGAATTGGCCTCCGAAAGCCTCGTATCTAGCCATAATTAATTCGAATCAGTCAATACAAATTATTGTAATTAATTCCATAAGGAAATACTAATTTTTCCAATAAAATCCGAAATTAACTCAAAAATCGCCCGTAGGGCCCACATCTTGGAACCTGACAAAAGTTACAGAATATGAATGCCCATCCAACCACGAGTCCAACCATATAAATTTCACCAAAATCCGACACCAACTCGACCCTCAAATCTTCATACAATTAAAGTCTATGAAGATTTCTACCATTTTCAACTCAATCCTTATCCATTTGAACTTAACAATCTTTCCACAACCTTATTGGTATGTATATATGATACTCTATACCCAAGAATCATACTATTAATCACCCATCTTTACTCCAAATTCGAAATTGAAGAATTAGGGAAAGAAATTCTTACCTCTTTGAAGCCCTAGCAAGATCCTTGTGAAATCTTCAAACCTTGAACAAGAATTGATGGATAAATCACTAAGTCTTCACTTTCTCTCTCCAAAATGCTCTCACCTCTCTCTAAAATACCAGATTTTTGGCTAAAAAATGAGCTTCAAGGGCTATAAATCGAAGTTGGGTCGGGTCAAAAATTAGAAAGAATGGGAGCTCCGACGCAGTTATGCCATCGCATAACAGGTATGCGGTCCGCATACCGGCCGCATAATTTGGCCTCCAAAGTTGGGCGTTACTGACCCGGTCTGCGGTCATTATGCGGTCCGCATACTTGTTCTGTGGTGTTATAATGCACCGCAAAACAGGTCTGCAGTCGCATAGTGCACCGCAGATTTTCCTCAAATCTTGCCCCTCTCCTGATCCACTTTGCGACCATTATGCGGTCCGCAGAGTGATTCTGCGACTGCATAGTGGTTGCAGAAATGACCATTTTCCGACAAAATTTTCCTTTACACATCGGTGCATTGTTCAACCCAAAAATTTTCTTTGTACTAATTGATCTACCTCGGTACCACCAAACCTTAATTTCCTTAGCAAAATTTTCTCCGAGGTCGTTACACATAAGTTAACATACGGTCAACCTTTTCAACTTAAATTCTAAACCTTGGAACTAAGCGCTCCAAATTATTTCAAAACCTCACCGAACCCAAACCAATTACCCCGGCAAGCCAAATAACAACTGTAATTCACAATTTGAGTAGTGAATGGGGGAACGGGATTGCAATAGTCAAAACGACCGGCCGGGTTGTTACACCGATAGTCCTGCACATTGTCATATTAGACGATAACGTTAAAGAAAATTACAAGAATAAATCAAGATTTGATCATTACCTCTCGAATGGATACATCCACCTGCATTGAACCGGGCCTCCAAGTCGCGCCTCGTGTACAAGGTGAATTGGAAGGTGTTCCATCACATCAAAGAAACCACATGGAAAAATCCTTTCCAACTTATTACTGATTATAAGAATATTCCGATTCATTTGAAATAGGTTTTCTTCCCTTAATGTGGTAGAACATAAGTCTTTGAAGAACAAACTTATCTCTGTGATGGGTTTCCATATATTTTCAGGCAATCCACAAAATGCAATAGGTATTAAGGTTTCAATGAATATATGACAGTCATGACTTTTCATATGAGTCAGCTTTCCCTCAACCATATCGGCACGTTTTCCCAGGTTCGATGCATAGCTCTCGGGCATCTTTAGGTTTGTAACCCACTCACAAATCTATCGTCTTTGTTCCAAAGTGAATGTGTAGCTGGCCTTGGGCTTGAACACCTTACCATTATTCCCAGACTGCAAATGTAATTCAGGTCGCCTGCAATATTCTTGTAAGTCCAGTCTAGCCTTAGGGTCATCTTTTGTCTTATTCTTATCATCTATCATTGTGTTGAACAAATTGTCAAAATATTCCTTCTCAACATGCATGACATCAAGATTGTACCGAAGAAGATTATCCTTCCAATATGGCAACTCCCAAAATATGCTCTGTTTTGTCCAGTTATGAGTAACACCATATCCAGGAAATCTAGAAGGTGGGGCCTCGGTAACTTTAGTGAAGTTCTGAACTCTCTCCCAAATTTCCTCACCGGAATAAATTGGAGGTGACAAATCATGTTCAACTGTATTCTTTTTGAATGCGTTCTTCATCTTTCTGAACTCATGATCAACTGGCAAGAACTGACGATGACAATCAAACCACGTCTTAAAGTGAACGCTTTATCATTTTTCATGCAGTAAGGACATGCTAACTTTCCGGCAGTCATCCACCATACGCAGAAAAATCATTAATGGTCCACATTAAGTTAGCACGCAAGTTAAAATTTTGCTTAGTTGATATATCATATGTCTCAACTCCATCATACAACAACTGTTTAAGCTCATCAATTAGAGGTTGCAAATATATATCAATCAAACTCTTTGGATTGCGGGGACCGAGCACAATTTAAAAAAATATATGGACTAGTCATACACATTTCAGGTGGAAGATTATACGGCGTAATAAAGACCGGCCAACATGAATATGGTGTTGCAGAAACAGAAAATGGCGTGAAACCATCAGCACACAAACCCAACCGAACATTCCTCGGTTCACTAGCATAATCCGGATACGTCCTATCAAATGCTTCCAAGCTTCCCCATCTGAAGGATGACACATAACACCGGGCGACCTTCTATTTTCATAGTGCCATCTCATATGAGGAGCGGAACTCATCGATGCGTACAACCTCTTTAATCTAGGAATAAGAGGTAAGTAATGCATCGACTTCACAGCAGCCTTCTTCCCACTGGAAAGCCGCTTAAAATGAGGTTTTTCATAAAATTTACAACTTTCTAAATCTGCATCACCCTTATAATACGACATGCAACCATCTTCACAACAATCGTTTCTCATAGACGAGAGTCCTAACTTAAAAACTAATATTTTAGCCTTATAGAAATCTTCAGGTATGTTGAAAGTTGAGTCAACTAGTTCACTCATAAGGCCAATGAAAGAATCCATTCCCTCTTGAGAAATATTAGTATCTGATTTGATACTTAATAATCTAACCGCAACAGACAACTGAGAGTGCATACTCCCTTCCCTTAGTGGACGACTAGCAGCCTCTAACTGTTCATAAAAATATTTTGCCTCTTCGTTAGAAGGTTGTTCAACACTTTCATGGGTTTCAAAATTGAAGTGCATCCCAAAAGCATCCGCAACCATTTCATGGTATCTAAGATGTTGAATGTTATTCCCCACCGACCAACTACTTTCACCAATAACTACGTTATGAAATATACAATCACTACCATCAATCTCTCCATGACTAGTCCACACAAAATAATTATCCATAAATTCTTTTTTATAAAGATGAGCCTTAACATCCTCCGATCCAAAAAAATGCAAACACTTGTACTTCACACAAGGACACCTAATCAACCCTCCAATCCGAAACGGTTCAAGTGACATTGCATGCGTAATAAATTCCTTAACCCCTTTGTGATGACCCAAAAGGTCATATTATATTTTAGAACTCGAATTTGCTCTCTTAAGCCTTATAAATCTTATTTTTACCCTCCTCGATTTGCGTGCGTAGTCCGGGCAAGTTTTCGGAAAAGCTTTTATGTTGAAAACTAATGAAAATAAGAATTTTTGCCTTAAAAGTTAATTTTAGTTGATTTCGGTCAATATTTTTGGTAAACAGGCCCGGATCCGTGCTTTGACGGTCTCGATAGGTCCGTATCGAATTATGGGACCTGGGCGTATGCCCGGAATTGAATTTGGAAGTCCCTAACTTGAGTTATGAATTTTTGATGAAAATTAAAAGTTTGGAAATTATTTGTCTTTAAGAATTGATTGATATTTGGCATTATTAGTATTGGGTCCATATTTTGGTTCTGGAGCCCAAGTTCATTATGATATTTAAGACATGTCTGTGAAATTTGGTGAGAAACGGAGTTGATTTGACGTGATTTGGACGTCCAGTTGAGAAAATAGAAATTTTAAAGTGTTCTTGAGAATTTCATTTGAATTGGTGCTAAATTTAGAGTTCTAGGTGTTATTTTGGCGATTTGATCGCGCGAGCAGGTATGTATGATGTTTTTAGACTTGTGTGCATGTTTGGTTTGGAGCCCCGAGGGCTCGGGTGAGTTTCGGATAGGCCACGGGATATTTTGGACTTTGAAAATCTAGTTTTTCTGCAAAATCTGTGTTCTGGCATGTCCTTCTTCGCGAACGCGAAGGCTTGGTCGCGAACACGAAGCGATGGGGGCGTTAACCTTTGCGAACGCGACAAGCCCATCGCAAACGCATAGCGTTAGGCACTGGGGAGGGGGAGTTAGCCTTTTCTTCATCGCGAACGTGAGCAATTTCTCGCGAACGCGAAGACTAGGGAAGGGTAGCCTACGTAAATGTGAGCACTGCCTCGCGAACGCGAAGGCTTGGCAGGCCATACACTTCGCGAATGCGACAGTGCTCTAGCGAATGCGATGAACACTGTCGCCCAGCACTTAACAGAACCCAAAACGGGATTTTTGCCCAAAAAACTCATTTTTCTCAAAAACTGTAATGACCCGACCGGTCGTTTTAAGGATTTACGCTCCTTTCAACTATTTGAAGGATTGAATAACTTCCCACAAGGTATTATGACTTGTGTAAATTATCGGTATTGGTTTTAAGGTACTTCGGAGTTAGCTTGAAAGAATGAATTTCATGTTGGAAGCTTAAGTTGAAATACTTTACCGGATGTCAACTTATGTGTAAACGACATCGGAATGGAGTTTTGATAATTCCAATTGCTCCATATGGTGATTTTGGACTTAGGAGCGTGTCCGGAAAATTATTTGGAGGTACGTAGTGGAATTTGGCTTCAAATGCCGAAAGTTGAATTTTTGAAAAGTTTGACCGGGGGTTGACTTTTTGATATCGAGGTCGGAATTCAATTCTGTAAATTGGAATTGGTCCGTTATGTCATTTATGACTTGTGTGCAAAATTTGAGGTCAATCGGACTTGATTCGATAGGTTTCGGCATCGAATGTAGAAGTTGAAAATTTCATAAGACTAAAGTTTCAAGTGAGTTCGCACAAGACCCAACTTTGAACGAGAATATCTACATATATATATATATATATATGGAGTTATGTGATGATCTACCTTATGTGATGATCTATTTATCAAATTAAAGATCTTAGAGTCTAGTTTCTAACGCTTCAAACCGTTCAGCATTTGGACATTCCTACAAGAAGTTATGACCAAATTACCAAAGGCTGGAAAAATGCAATTCTGCGACCCATTATGCGATCGCAAAACAGTTATGCGATCGCAAAACTGCTTCTGCGACCGCAAAACTAGTCGCAGAATGGATCAGAAGAGCCCAGTTTTGGGCGCTAATTTTGCGATCAATTTTGCGGACCGCATACCCATTCTACGGTCCATTATGCGACTGCAGACCTGCTTTCGGAGGGTTAATTTTTCTATTTTCATAACCCGACCCCATTTTGATAAATAGGCTTTGAGACTCATTTTGGAGCAAAAATCTGACATTTTTAAAGAGAAAGAAGAGCATTTTAGAGAGAGAAAGTGAAGACTTAGTCATTTATCCATCAATTCTTGTTCAAGGTTTGAAGATTTCACAAGGATCTTGCTAGGGCTTCAAAGAGGTAAGAATTTCTTTCCCTAATTCTTCAATTTCGGGTTTGGAGTAAAGATGGGTGATTAATAGTATGATTCTTGGGTGTAGAGTATCATATATACATACCAATAAGGTTGTGGAAAGATTGTTAAGTTCAAATGGGTAAGGATTGGGTTGAAAATGGTAGAAATCTTCATAGACTTTAATTGAAGATTTGAGGGTCGAGCTAGTGTCGGATTTTGGTAAAATTTGTATGGTTGGACTCATGGTTGGATGAGCGTTCTTATTCTGTAACTTTTGTCGGGTTCCGAGACATGGGCCTTACGGGCAATTTTTGAGTTAATTTCGGATTTTATTGGGAAAATTAGTATTTCCTTATGGAATTAATTACAATAATTTGTATTGACTGATTCGAATTAAATATGGCTAGATACGAGGCTTTCGGAGACCAATTCTCGTGGCAAAGGCATAGCGGAATAAATAATTACACGGGTTGAGGTAAGTAACAGTTATAAATCTGGTCCTGAGGGTATGAAACCCCGGATTTTATGTCATGTGATTATTTTGGAGGTGACGCACATGCTAGATGACGGGCGTGTGGGCGTGCACCGAAGGGATTGTGACTTGGTCCGTCCCGTGAAACTGTAAAGTTGAATAACCTGTTGTTAGCTATAAGCTCTCTTTGTGTTGAATAAATTTGACAGTAAATCATGATTAAAAATCATGCTTAGGCTATGTGATAGTACTGTTGGGACCCACAGAGGCCGCGCACTTATTGAATTATTTGCTAATTGTTGTCTTGTACTCAGTCATGATTTTCTTGCGTATTATACCTCAGTCTTTCTGGATATTTGTTGATATACTATGTTATCTTTGTTTAGGCTAATCTTGTGGTTTCTGAGAGCCCGAGAGACTTGAGAGGTTGAGGACTGAGTAAGGCCGAGGGCCTGTCGCTGAGGTAAGGATATTATGGCACGTGAGTTGTCCGTGCAGGATATTATAGCACGTGAGTTGTCCGTGCAACACGTGAGTTGTCCATGCAGATTATGGCATTTGGGCTGTAGGAGCCCCTCCGGAGTTTGTACACACCCCCAGTGAGCGCGGGTACCCGTTAAGTCTGAGTGCTGAGGGCTGAGAGCCGAGTGGTTGAGCTGTTGTGATGAGCTGAGTGACTGTTGCATGAGAGGCTGTACTTGCTTTGCATTTGTTATTGCACTTGGTTGCTATCTGTCATTGTTATAAAATCTCTGAAAGAATTTATATCCGGATTGCTTGAAATTGAATTGTATAAAATTTATTTGACTTAAACTGCCGGACTCGATAACATGTCTATTCTTTGCTGGAATTACTGAAAGTGACCTATAACTGTGTAGCTCGTCATTATCTTCAGTTCCTTAGTTATTTTTGTTACTTGCTGAGTTGGTTGTACTCATACTATACCCTGCACTTCATGTGCAGATCCAGGTGTTCCCGTACATAGTGGGTGTTGATCATTTTGCGCAGTTGATTTTCAGGAGATTTTGAGGTAGCTGCCATGTTCCGTAGACCTTGTCTCTCCTTCTCTATATCCTTGTATACTGTATTTGGTCTCAAACTATTATTGACCGTATTTTCCAGACTTGTACTCATATTAGATGCTCATGTACTCAGTGACACCAAGTTTTGGGAGTGTTGTATCGGAAATTGCTAGATTTTTTGGTATTGTATTAAATGTTACATTTTTAATTTAAAGGAAATCGCTGGTTATTGATGTTGTCGGCTTGCCTAGCACTGAGATAGGCTCCATCACGATAGGTTATGATTTTTGGGTCGTGACAAGTTGGTTTTAGAGCTCTAGGTAACATAGGTCTCACGACTCATGAGCAGGTTTAGTAGAGTCTTGTGGATCGGTATGGAGACATCTGTACTTATCTTCGAGAGGCTGCCGAACCCTTAGGAAAATTTCATTTTCTTGTATTCTATCGTGCGAAATTGATTTAGCTTGAAACATAACTCTTTGAATTCCTTCCACGCATTCGTATGCGCACATGAGCGCTCGGTATCAACTGTGCATCACGGCTTGTTATTTCATGAACGTGGTTCGAAATGTGTATTCTGTGTTTTGGTGATGGGCCAGTCTGGAGGACTTGAGGCCAGGATTAGACCGCATCTTAGGATCGGTAGTTTTAGTTGTATGAACTTGTACAATTGGACTCATATGTCCGGTGGTAGTATCCCTATGAGTGGAATTTGTAGCTCGATGAATGGCTGGATGACCGTATGATGATTTTATTGTGACTGCGGGATGTATTCAGATGGTTAAGGGATGTAAAAAGGGACTATTGGGTATTTGATTTCTGTCTCGATTTGTCATAGAGTCTCGAGTTATGAATGTGTTGAAGAATCTTTTATGTTGTGTAATTGTGGAACAAATTGAATTTTTGTGTCTTGTTGATGAGTTCAAACTCATGAAGGTTAATAAACATGCGGGGTATCACCTGCGGAATAAACTATAGAGGTGTGATCTTTATAATGTTATGTGGAGAATCTTCTTTTCTACAAGTAGGGAAGATGTATTGGGATTTGAATTTGAATCTGGTTGAGAAAGTTGACTTGACTGTCACGAGAATAAATGTGAACTTAGCGGATGCTTGAGGTAATTATGGTTGGTGTGTCTTGATTTTGAGAAGAATTTTCGTTGAATTGACTGTAGTATTATGGCAGTAATAAAGAATGGGTATTGTGAGTTATGAAGTGTTTTAATCTATGACTTTGATCCAAGTGGGGGAGCCTACTATTGACAATTCAATTCATGGTTATGTGTCAAATATTTTTTGTTTTGGTCTGAAGTATACTTGGGAATCGGTGATGACTTGCAGAGGTGGAGTTCGAGAATGAGTCAAGTAAGAAAATTTCTAGATACGGGTTATATTGCGCTGTATGAGTATATGAAAATTGTTGGATAAGTGAGTTGTTATTTGTGAATGATGTAGTGCGCACGGAGTATGAATTTGATAGGTGGTATTAAAGTAGAGTTACTCCTTTGGGTGTTGTTGTGCTAATGGGGAACGTGTCTTTTGGCTCATTTGGGCGGTGTAATTTGGATTTGAACAAAGGGGGTGACTCTCGAGAAAGTTCCAATGGATTCAAGATTAATATGTAACAATTGAGAATTTTTGGCGGATTTGTTTATGGCTAAAATATGAGATTTAAGTTGGATGGTGTCGATACTTGTGCCATTTTTGTATATCATTAGGGATTTTATATTTCGGTATCAGGAAGGTGAACGAAACGGCCTTAGACTCAAATAAGGTATTTTCAGAGTGGGTATTTCAGTTGTGGTATTTATAAGGGTAATTATGATGTAGAGAGACTCTACATATTTTTTGGTGGCAATATTCTTGGGTTTTGGTGACCTACGTGGTTTGGTCGAGTTAGAGGAATTTAGTTCTAATAGCTTACTTATGTGCAGATGGATTTCAAAGTGTTCTTGACAGTTTGAACCAGATATTTTCTACTGATGTGGGAAACATGTTGTATATTGTGATTTCCTCCTGGAAGGAAGCGAGAGAAAGGTTTCTAACTAACCGGGTATGTAATTTGCCGGTGACTCAGAGTTGATAATGAGATTCTTGTGCCTTTCACATGGTAGATGTGGTGTGTTGTGCGGGATTTAGATTCACACGCATAAGGAGACAGTTTATTCAATAAAGATCACGAATTTTGGACAGAATGGTCAGTTTCAGATATTTAGAGGAATATTATAATTGCCCGAGGATCCCTGAGAAGGGTGCTCATTTCAGAAGGCGCGTTATGTTTTGACTTACGGATGTTCATCGATATTGCAGTACCCACCTGGGTTATAGAATGCTAATATTAAATTATTTCTATATGGCACGAAAGAATTATGAAAGTATTCCTCATGGGAAGATCGTGAAAAGAAGACGTGTTAGTCATTCTAGTGCTGGAGTTGGGATCAGTTACGGTGATTCATGTGTTTGATGAATTTGGGGACTGGGAGTTCTCGGAAGTATATTATTTCAGGTTGCAGCCTGTTTGAGGTGAGTATTTTAATTTTTACTCAGTGGAGGCACTAGTTGCGTTAATTAATTGTGATAGCTACGCACTATAAGTGTGCATATATGTGAGGTTTGAGCCAATGTGCGGGCATCAGGGCAAGTACTCATACTCGAAAGAATGCTTAGGCTATGATATGCCTAGAGTTGATTGTTGAGCGTAAAGTTATAACGTTTCTCGTGTTTGTACCTTTGTTGCGAACTATCTGGGATACATTTGAGGTTTAAAAGAGGTTAATTCCCCCGAATAAATGGGGTAGTTACTATTTTTGCGTTAACTTGCCAATTTGAAGTGTGACATCAGACTTTGCACATGCTTACGCTATGGCGCGTTATTTATACCAGTCCAGGAGTATGTGAATCTTATTTCATTTATCACATACATGTGTACTTATTTGATTGCTCCTCTATGATATGCTTGGACTGGAGGCCTGTGACCATGCCTGGCAGATTATGTTATTGAGATGATAACACGTGAGTTGTCCGTGCGAGTGATGTTATGTGAGCTCTAAAAGAGCTGGTTACTGTTATTAAACTTGTGTGTATCGGTTGTACAATATATAATGAGATTATAGCATTACAGTGGTGGTGGTTCTTGTTGAACTTACAATACGGTTCTTTACTTTGAGACATTTTTCATTTTTGGGTACAAAGTTGCGCAGTTGTGGATTGAGTTATATTGGTGTGGCATGTCAATAGGATAGTTGTGTTTAATAATATAAGGTCATTGGGCCTAGAATGGATACTATCAGGTTGGATTCCGGTATATTGGGAGAAAAATATCGAAGGTCGGCATAGAAAGTGATTTTATCTGGGACTATGGTTATGGCTGGATACAGCTTGTTCATACTTATACAGTGTGTAGATGTGAGTTTCGGGTATTGAAAAGAATTCTGGATGTTAGAAATTTGGCTCCATGATTTTTGGGCTAAGGTTAAATTAATTATTTTCAGTTATGTTGTGTGGTCAGGCCTATATAGATCACCCCCGGGTACGTGCGTGGTAAGATGGAATAGTGATGTGGTGGCTTGGAAACAACTCTTGGCACGTTCGAGGACGAACGTATGTTTAAGTGGGGGAGATTGTAACGATCCGATCGGTCGTTTTAAGAATTTACGCTCCTTTCAACTATTTGAAGTACTGAATAACTTCCTACGTGGTATTATGACTTGTGTAAATTATCGGTTTTGGTTTTAAGGTACTTCGGAGTTAGCTTGGAAGAATGAATTTCTTGTTGGAAGCTTAAGTTGAAATAGTTGACCGGATGTCGACTTATGTGTAAACGACCTTGGAATGGAGTTTTGATAATTTCAATAGCTCCGTATGGTGATTTTGGACTTAGGAGCGTGCCCGAAAAATTATTTGGAGGTACGTAGTGGAATTTGGCTTGAAATGTCGAAAGTTGAATTTTTGGAAAGTTTGACCGGGGGTTGACTTTTTGATATCGGGGTCGGAATTCAATTCCGTAAATTGGAATAGGTCTGTTATGTCATTTATGACTTGTGTGCAAAAGTTGAGGTCAATCGGACTTGATTCGATAGGTTTCGGCATCGAATGTAGAAGTTGGAAATTTCATAAGACTAAAGTTTCAAGTGAGTTCGCACAAGACCCAACTTTGAACGAGAATATCTACATATATATATAGAGAGAGAGTTATGTGATTATCTATATATATATATATATATATATATATATATATGGATTTATGTGATGATCTACCTATCAAATTAAATATCTTAGAATCTAGTTTCTAACGCTTCAAACCGTTTGTCATTTGGACATTCCTACAAGAAGTTATGACCAAATTACCAAAGGCTGGAAAAATACAATTCTGCGACCCATTATGCGATCGCAAAACAGTTATGCGATTGCAAAACTGCTTCTGCGATCGCAAAATAGGTCGCAGAATGGACTAGAAGAGCCCAGTTTTGGGCGCCGATTTTGCGATAAATTTTGCGGCCCGCATACCCATTCTGCGGTCCATTATGCGACCGCAGACCTGCTTTCGGAGGGTTAATTTTTCTATTTTTATAAGCCGATCCCATTTTGATAAATAGGCTTTGGGACTCATTTTGGAGCAAAAATCTGACATTTTTAAAGAGAAGGGAGAGCATTTTAGAGAGAGAAAGTGAAGACTTAGTCATTTATCCATCAATTCTTGTTCAAGGTTTGAAGATTTCACAAGGATCTTGCTAGGGCTTCAAAGAGGTAAGAATTTCTTTCCCTAATTCTTCAATTTCGGGTTTGGAGTAAAGATGAGTGATTAATAGTATGATTCTTGGGTGTAGAGTATCATGTATACATACCAATAAGGTTGTGGGATGATTGTTAGGTTCAAATGGGTAAGGATTGGGTTGAAAATGGTAGAAATCTTTATAGACTTTAATTGAAGATTTGAGGGTCGAGTTGGTGTCAGATTTTGGTGAAATTTATATGGTTGGACTCATGGTTGGATGGGCGTTCTTATTCTATAACTTTTGTCGGGTTCCAAGACATGGGCCCTACGGGCGAATTTTGAGTTAATTTCGGATTTTATTGGGAAAATTAGTATTTCCTTATGGAATTAATTACAATAATTTGTATTGACTGATTCGAATTATTGTGGCTAGATACGAGGCTTTCGGAGACCAATTCTCGTGACAAGGGCATAGCGGAATAAATAATTACAAGGGTTGAGGTAAGTAATAGTTATAAATCTGGTCCTGAGGGTATAAAACCCCGGATTTTATTTCATATGATTATTTTGGAGGTGACGCACATGCTAGGTGACAGGCGTGTGGGCGTGCACCGAAGGGATTGTGACTTGGTCTGTCTTGTGAAACTGTAAAGTTGAATAACCTGACAGTAAATCACGATTAAAAATCATGCTTAGGCTATGTGATAGTACTGTTGGGACCCACAGAGGTCGCGTACTTGTTGAATTATTTACTAATTGTTGTCTTGTACTCAGTCATGATTTTCTTGCGTATTATTCCTCAGTCTTTCTTGATATTTGTTGATATACTATGTTATCTTTGTTTGGGCTGATCTTGTGGTTTCTGAGAGCCCGAGAAACTTGAGAGGTTGAGGACTGAGTAAGGCCGAGGGCCTGTCGGTGAGATAAGGATATTATGGCACGTGAGTTGTCCATGCAGGATATTATAGCACGTGAGTTATCCGTGCAGATTATGGCGCTTGGGCTGTAGGAGCCCCTCCGGAGTCTGTACACACCCCCAGTGAGCGCGGGTACCTATTGAGTGTGAGTGCTAATGGCTGAGAGCCGAGTGTTTGAGCTGTTGTGATGAGCTGAGTGACTGTTGCCTGAGAGGTTGTACTTGCTTTGCATTTGTTGTTGCACTTGGTTTCTATCTGTCATTGTTGTGAAATCTCTAAAAGAATTTATATCCGGATTACTTGAAATTGAACTGTATAAAATTTATTTGACTTAAACTGCAGGATTCGAAAGCATGTCTATTCTTTGCTGGAATTACTGAAAGTGAACTATAAATGTGTAGCTCGTCATTATCTTCAGTTCCTTAGTTATTTTTGTTACTTGATGAGTTGGTTGTACTCATACTACACCCTGCACTTCGTGTGCAGATCTAGGTATTCCCGGAAATAGCGGGTGTTGATCATTTTGCGCAGTTGATATTCAGGAGATTTTGAGGTAGCTGTCGTGTTCCGCAGACCTTGTCTCTCCTTCTCTATATCCTTGTATACTGTATTTGGTCTCAAACTATTATAGACCGTATTTTCCAGACTTGTACTCATATTAGATGCTCATGTACTCAGTGACACCAGGTTTTGGGAGTGTTGTATCGGAAATTGTTAGATTTTTTGGTATTGTATTAAACGTTATGATTTTAATTTAAAGGAAATCGTGGGTTATTGATATTGTCGGCTTGCCTAGTACTGAGATAGGCGCCATCACGACAGGTTAGGAATTTTGGGTGGTGACAAAAACCAAACGGTGAGGGGCGATTTTTCAAGAGTCATTCCTTCCCCAAATTGTTGGTAAGTGATTCTAAACCACCTTGTTTCAATTACCCATTACATTTCTTGAATTTTCAACCTAAAATCTAGAGTTTTCATGGTAGAATTAGAGGTTAGGGTAGAAAATAGGGATTTCGAAAATTTGGGGATTTAGACCTCAATTTGAGGTTGGATTCCAAAACTAATTACATATTCAGGCTCGGGGGTGAATGAGTAAAAGGATTTTGGTCCGAACCTCGAGTTTTGACCAAGCAGGCCCGGGGTCGATTTTTTGACTTTTTGGTAGAAAATTTGGGAAATTTAATTCATGCAATATAATTGATTCCTTTAGCAATATTTGATATTATTGAGTCATTTTTGAATAGATAAGAGTGGTTTGGAGATGAATTCCAAAGGAAAAGTTGTGATTGAGAATTAAGTGGCATTCGGAGCGAGGTAATTGTTGTGCCTAACCCTGACTTGAGGGAATTAGGAACCTTAGATTATTTGCTAAGTGAAATTCATGTGAGCGGCGTATATGTGAGGTGACGAGTACTTATGCGCCGCCAATTTACTTGTTTTCCATGTTTCTCTATTTTTTCTTATATTGTCTTATTCCTATGCCAAATTGCTACGTGTTATACTGGTGCTGTTCAAATTATCGTTCTTATCATGTTTACGGAATTTTCTCTTGATAATGGGTTTTTATTCAAAGTTGAGATTGATATTATGGAACCAAATGTTGAAGTAAGGTTTGTACTTGTTATTCTATCTCCCTGTTGTTATTCATGCATTGCATTATGGTAAGGGAGAGTGTTAATGCACGAAGGGTGATGCCGTGCCATATTGTGAGTGTTAATGCATGAAGGGTGATGCCGTGCCATATTGTGAGTGTTAATGCACGAAGGGTGATGTCGTGCCATATTGTGAGTGTTAATGCACGAAGGGTGATGCTGTGCCATGATATGAGAGTAAAAGAACAAAGGGTGATGCCGTGTCGTTTCTATTAATTTGATGGTGAGATTGAGAGTAAAAGAACGAAGGGTGATGCCGTGCATTTTACTTTACTGTATTTATTATTCCTGTTGATTCATGGTATATTGACTGCTCCGGTGATCATTCTGTTGTAGTTCTTTATCTGTATTCCCCTCAATATGTCTCCCCTCCCGACATTTCTTGTTTAGTTCTTCATTCCTGTTATTTGCGTATACACTGTTAAATTGTACAGGTTGATTGTAGGTGCCTTGCCTTAGCTTCGTCACTACTTCGTCGAGGTTAGGCTCGACACTTACCAGTACATGGGGTCGGTTGTACTGATGCTGCACTCTGCACTTTCTGTGTAGATTTTGATTCCGGCTCAAGTTGATCGAGATTTGCTATTGGTCCGCTGTCCGGAGACTCAAGGTAGATCTGTCGGCGTTCACAGACCTTGAAGTCCCCATCTATCTTTTTATGTCCTACTGTTTGCTTTCATTCAGACAGTTGTATTTCTTTCAGACTATTACTTGTAGTAAATTCTAGAATGCTCGTGAATTGTGACTCCAGATCCGGGTGGTAATAATTAATACAGTTTAATGATATTCTGCACTTATTATATTTTATTTTAGTTAATTATTGTTATTTACTGAATGGAAATAAGGAATTAGTTTAATGATTCTCTAACGTTGGCTTGCCTGGCAAGTGAAATGTTAGGCGCCATCACGGTCCCGTCGGTGGGAAATTTTGGGTCGTGACAGTTGGTATCAAAGCACTAGGTTGCCTACATCTCACGATTCACGAGCAAGCTTAGTAGAGTCTAGAGGATTGGTACGAAGACGTCTGTGCTTATCTTCCAGAAGCTATGAAGTTTAGGAACAATATCACTTCTTTCATTCCTTATCGTGCGACATTGATTTAGCTTGAAACATATATCGCATGTTCCTTTGTATCCACTCGTGTATGACATTGTGCACTCGGTATCAATTGTGCGTTGACGGTTCGTGATGCCGTAAATGGATTACGAGAGAGCCATAGATGCTCAACATTGCCTCAACGTGTGGTTCCGACTGAAGATGCAGAACTATTGAGAGATCAACCAATGAGTCATGTGAGGGGTGCAATGGACCTTGGCATCTGGTTGATTTATACGATCTGTGAAGGTTATTATTATGGATCATCGGACGTGGTAACTATGACTTCGAGCCGAGTGGGGGGAAGTCCACTATCAATGGATGGATTGCGGGGTCATGTGTTATTTCAGTTTTGGCCTGAAAATGTATATATGTGGTACTGAAAGGTTCCCCAAATTTACACATGTTTAAGTCCTGAGATTTTGTAGAAGATAAGGTTGAGACTTGCGGTATGTTCGCCTACTTAATAATCCTATACTTCAGTACCAAAGGAGTTAGAGAAACAACTTTAAATCTATAGAATGTCTACTCAGCGTGGACGTCATGGTTGCAGATTTCAGAGTGCTTCGGAGGAAGTACAGTGGTTGACGAGATTCTGGACTATGTGGTTCGTGCCAAGATTTGCCTGTATGGAGCTCTACTTTTATGATCGTTTTGTATAAATAGGGGTAAGGGTTACCCCAAAGAAGATTCGAAGAGTATGTTAAGAAATAGGTCAGCTCAACAGTGTTGAGTCAGCATAACAAAAGAAGAAATTGGCCTTGGGAGAGATAATTCTCCACAAGTGTCCGTGGCAAGCCTATGAAGAGGGCAGACTAGCCAATGCAACACCGCCCACTTGGCTCAGTTCTGGCCATCATGCTCTCCTTTTACTACCTACTGAGGGAGAGAGACTGAGGGGGGTTTATGAAGGGACTCACTCACCCTATCAGGCTTCAGATGGCCAAGGAGACTGGAAGTGAGATTTCTTTTCAGGCGGCTGCTAATGTCGCGAGGAGGATCGAGATGGTTCTAGCACAAGAGAGAGGGTAGAGGTCTGATAAGAGACCTCGTCAGTTCAGTGGTTTAGGTGGTGCCTCGCTTGGAGGCAGGGGTACTTATGGCAGGGGTCAGGTACCTAGAGGTGGAGGTCAGATCGTTAGGGGTGGAGGACAGGCAGGTAGAAGGCGTCCTGGAGGTGGAGACCCATCCGTTGTTATATTTGTTTTATGGTATGGCGGAGGTCGTTACATCAGATGGTGTCATTATGGCTACAACCTCGATTTAAAATAAAGGTGTAATTTACTTAACTTGATTCGGTTCTGAGTATCAAGACAAGTCCTCCTATTGTGCTCCACTTATGAGAAAGCTTCGTAATTCTATAATTTACTTATGTGTTTGCTCCTGTTGGGAGATTCTATGGAGATAACTACGCATCTTATTCCATGATGGTCACTAATAAGAGCTGTGAGGTCAAATGTGGCTTTCTGTCACTCATTTTGGTAAGTTTTGATGTAATTTACGGATAATTAATTACAAATTATGAATTATATGCCCTACCAATGTGGGGCTCATTATGTGTTGTGATTTTGTTTAACAAAAGTTATTTAAAAGGATAAAATGGAAAGTTTCCGATTGGCAAGATGTGCATATGTACTTGTGATTTAGAACTGAGGACGAGATCCTCCCTTTTAAAATAAATTGATATGTTTAAACCGGGCTATGAGCTGCGGTGGAAGTTATATAAGGACGAGATCCTTGTGATGAAAATTCTTGTGTTTAAGCTCCCCCTTATGAAATTAAATTTGTACTATAGTACTAATAGGGAGTCATTCCTGTTAGGCTTATTTGAGAATTCTTGTTCAGATGGGTTTAACAGAGAATTTAGGGCTGGTTTTAAGGGGGAAAACTGCTGGAATTTGGGGGTGTCTTGGAGCTGATTTTCGCAGCTCTCTTCTGGTGGTTCAAGTGTTTTACATGGGTTTGTGTAATGACCCGGCCAGTCGTTTTGACTATTTCAATCTCGTTCCCCCATTTACTGCTCAAATTGTGAATTTACAGTTGTTATTTGACTTGCCGGGGTAATTGGTTTGGGTTCGGTGAGGTTTTGAAATGATTCGGAGTGCTTAGCTCCAAGGTTTAGAATTTAAGTTGAAAAGGTTGACCAGATGTTAACTTAGGTGTAACGACCCCGGAGAAATTTTGCTAAGAAAATTAAGGTTTGGTGGTGCCGAGGTAGATCAATTAGTACAAATATTATAGCTCGCCGCGGCTCGGACTTTTTGGGTTGAACAACACACCGAAGTGTAAAGGAAAAATTTGTCGGAAATTGGTCATTTATGCGACCACTATGCGGTCGCAGAATCACTCTGCGGACTGCATAATGGTCGCAAAGTGGATCAGTAGAGGGGAAAAATTTGAGGAAAATCTGCGGTACACTATGTGACTGCAGACCTGTTTTGCGGTGCATTATGCGACCGCAGAACAAGTATGCGGACGGCATAATGACCGCAGAACAGGTCACTAACGCCCAACTTTGGAGGCCAAATTATGCGGCCGGTATGCGGACCGCATACCTGTTATGCGATCGCATAATTGCGTCGGAGCTTCTTTTCTTTCTAATTTTTGACCCGACCAAACTTTGATTTATAGCCCTTGAAGCTCATTTTTGAGCCACAATCTGATATTTTAGAGAGAAGTGAGAGCATTTTAGAGAGAGAAAGTGAAGACTTGGTCATTTATCCATCAATTCGTGTTCAAGGTTTGAAGATTTCACAAGGATCTTGCTAGGGCTTCAAGGAGGTAAGAATTTCTTTCCCTAATTCTTCAATTTCGGGTTTGGAGTAAAGATGGGTGATTAATAGTATGATTCTTGGGTGTAGAGTATCATGTATACATACCAAATAAGGTTGTGGAAAGATTGTTAAGTTCAAATGGGTAAGGATTGGGTTGAAAATGGTAGAAATCTTCATAGACTTTAATTGAAGATTTGAGGGTCGAGTTGGTGTCGGATTTTGGTAAAATTTATATGGTTGGACTCGTGGTTAGATGAGCGTTCATATTCTATAACTTTTGTCGGGTTCCAAGACGTGGGCCCTACAGGCGATTTTTGAGTTTATTTCGGATTTTATTGGGAAAATTAGTATTTCCTTATGGAATTAATTACAATAATTGGTATTGACTTAATCAAATTAATTATGGCTAGATACGAGACTTTTGGAGACCAATTCTCGTGGAAAGGGCATCGCGGAATAAAGAATTGCACGGTTTGAGGTAAGTAACAGTTATAAATCTGGTCCTGAGGGTATGAAATCCCGAATTTTGTGTCATGTGATTATTTTGGAGGTGATGCACATGCTAGGTGACGGGCGTGTGGGTGTGCACCGAAGGGATTGTGACTTAGTCTGTCCCGTGAAACTGTAAAGTTGAGTAACCTGTTGTTAGCTATAAGCTCTCTTTGTGTTGAAGAAATTTTACTGTAAATCATGTTAAAAATAATGCTTAGGCTATGTGATAGTACTATTGGGACCCACAGAGGTCGCGTACCTGTTGAATTAATTTCTAATTGTTGTGTTGTACTCATTCACGATTTTTCTTGCGTATTATACCTCAGTCTTTCTTGATATTTGTTGATATACTATGTTATTCTTGTTTGGGATGATCTTTGTGATTTCTAAGAGCCCGAGATACTTAAGAGGTTGAGGACTGAGTAAGGCCGAGGGCCTTTTGGTGAGGTAAGGATATTATGGCACGTGAGTTATCCGTGCAGGATATTATAGCACGTGAGTTGTCCATGCAGATTATGGCGCTTGGGCTGTAGGAGCCCCTCCGGAGTCTGTACACACCCCTAGTGAGCGCGGGTACCCATTGAGTGTGAGTGCTGAGGGCTGAGAGCTGAGTGGTTAAGCTGTTGTGATGAGCTGAGTGACTGTTGCCTGAGAGGCTGTACTTGCCTTGCATTTGTTGTTGCACTTGGTTGCTATCTGTCATTGTTGTGAAATCTCAGAAAGAATTTATATCCAGATTTTTAGAAATTGAACTATATAAAATTAATTGACTTAAACTGCCGGATTTGAAAGCATGTCTATTCTTTACTGAAACTACTGAAAGTGAACTATGAATGTGTAGCTCGTCATTATCTTTAGTGCCTTAGTTATTATTGTTACTTGCTGAGTTAGTTGTACTCATACTATACCCTGCGCTTCGTGTGCAGATCCAGGTGTTCCCGGACATAGCGGGTATTGATTCTTCCGTACAGCTAATTTTCCAGAGATTCAGAGGTAGCTGCCATTTTTCGCAGACCTTGTCTCTCCTTCCCTATCTCTGTATTACTGTATTTTTGGTTTTAGACTATTGTAGACTGTACTTTCCCAGATTTGTATTCATATTAGATGCTCATGTACTCAGTGACACCAGGTTTTGGGAGTGTTATATCGGATTTTTGCTAAGATTTTGGTATTGTATTAAACGTTACATTTTTAAATTGAAAGGAAATCGTGAATTATTGATGTTGTCGGCTTGCCTAGTACTGAGATAGGCGCCATCACGACAGGTTAGAATTTTGGGTCGTGACAGTTTGGGGCTGGTTTGAGCTTGAGTTTTTAGAGCGGAAAATGGTGCCCTTTGGTTTGGAAAGAAGGATGGTATTATGGGTGAAGTTTCATGGCTGTATTTTCATGGTAAACACTTGATGTTTTATCTTGTTGAAGAGGAAAGAGCTGCTGCTTTTTCTTAGAGGATGAAGCTGATGCGCAGCTTTTTGATGCTAGAGGCTCTAGGTTGTTTTTTCTCTGTATTCTCTTAGCTCTCTCTTTTGTGGGTGCTATCCACTATTACTTGTCTCAGTTCATGCACAAAAAGTGCAGCAAGTGTAGTATGAGTACGTAAACAACGTATACCTAGTAAGTATCAAGCCTAATCTCGAAGTGGTAGAGACGAGATGGCCGACTTTGACACTTACTATGGGTCAATAATAATAATTGAAATACAACTAGGATATTTAAATCAACATGATTTACAGAATTTAAAATAATTTATTTAATCAGCGGAAATAATCAAATTCTGTAAAGACCCGACTTGTCGTTTTAAGAATTTACGCCCCGTTCAGTGACTTAAGGTCTTGAGCAGCCTCGCAATATGTATTATGACCCGCGTGTGTGGTCGAGCTTGATTTACGGATGATTCAGAGTGATTTGGGACACTTAGTGTGATGACCCAAAAGATCATCTTATGTTTACAACTCGAATCTCCGCTCTTAAGCCTTAAAAATCTCATTTTTACCCTCCTCGATTTGCGTGCACAGTCCGGGTAGGTTTCCGAAAAAGCTTTTATGTTGAAAACTAATGAAAATAAGATTTTTTTGCCTTAAAAGTTAATTTTGGTTGACTTCGGTCAACGTATTTGGTAAACGGGCCTAGATTCGTGCTTTGACGGTCCCGGTAGATCCGTATCGAATTATGGGACCTGGACGTATGCCCGGAATCGAATTTGAAGGTCCCTAGCTTGAGTTATGAATCTTTGATGAAAATTAAAAGTTTGGAAATTATTTGTTTTTAAGAATTGATTAATATTTGGCATTGTTAGTATCGGGTCCGTATTTTGGTTCCGGAGCCCGGTACAGGTTCATTATGATATTTAAGACATGTATGTGAAATTTGGTGTGAAACGGAGCTGATTTGACGTGATTCGGATGGCCAGTTGAGAAAATAGAAATTTTAAAGTGTTCTTGAGAATTTCATTTGAATTGGTGCTAAATTTAGAGTTCTAGGTATTATTTTAGCGATTTGATCGCGCGAGCAGGTCCGTATGATATTTTTAGACTTATGTGCATGTTTGGTTTGGAGCCCCGAGGGCTCGGATGAGTTTCGGATAGGCCACAGGATGTTTTGGACTTTGGAAATATGGTTTTTCTGCAGAATCTGTGTTCTGGCATGTCCTTCTTCACATTCGCGAAGGCACTCTCGCGAACGCGAAGAGTAAACTGGGAAGCTGAGGATTTCTTCTTCGCAAACGCGAAGCGATGGGGGCATTACCCTTCGCGAACGCGACAAGCCCATCGCGAACGCATAGTGTTAGGCACTGGGGAGGGGGAGTCAGCCTTTTCTTCATCGCGAATGTGAGTAATGTCTCGCAAACGCGAAGACCAGGGAAGGGTAGCCTACGCAAACGTGAGCACTGCCTCGTGAACGTGAAGGCTTGGCAGGCCATACACTTCGCGAACGCGATGAACATTGTCGCCCAACACTTAACAAAATCCAAAACGGGATTTTTTCCAAAAAACTCATTTTTCTCAAAAAAACCAAACGGTGAGGGGCGATTTTTCAAGAGCCATCCCTTCCCCAAATTGTTGGTAAGTGATTCTAAACCATTTTCTTTCAGTTACCCATTACATTTCTTGAATTTTCAACCTAAAATCTAGAGTTTTCATGGTAGAATTAGGGGTTAGGGTAGAAAATAGGGATTTCGGGAGTTTGGGGATTTAGACCTCAATTTGATGTCGGATTCCAAAACTAATTACATATTCGGGCTCGGGGGTGAATGGGTAAAAAGATTTTGATCCAAATCTCGGGTTTTGACCAAGCGGGCCTGTGATGACCCAAAATGTCATCTTTAAATTTAATAATTAATTATGTGTTCTAAGACCTCGAAAAGTACTATTTATCATTCCTCGACTTGCGTGCGCAATCCGTAAAATTTTATGGAAAGTCTTTATGTGAAAAATTGATTTAAAATGTGGATCAGAAAGCGCGTGATTTATCATTTTTGGTAGGCGAAAGAGTTCTATTGAAGGTTTCGCCGATGAAGGGAATTATGAGATTCGGGAAGAAGGGCAAGTTGAGCCCAAGGTTTATAGGCCCATTTGAGGTGTTGAAATGAGTTGGGGAGGTTGCTTATGAGCTTGTATTGCCTCCCAGCCTATCGGGAGTTCATCCGATTTTCCATGTATCTATGCTCCGGAAGTATCATGCCGACCTATCACATGTGTTAGACTTCAGCACAGTTCAGCTAGATAATAGCTTGTGTTATGAAGAGGAGCAAATTGCCATTGTTGATAAACAGGTTCGCCAGTTGAGGTCCAAGAGGGTTTCTACAGTAAAAGTCCAGTGGAGGGGCCAACCAGTCGAGGAAGCAACTTGGGAGGCTGAGAAAAACATGCGGAGCAGATATCCAGACTTATTCAGCACTTCAGGTATAATTCTAAACCCGTTCGAGGACGAACGTTTGTTTAAGAGGTGGAGAATGTGATGACCCAAAATGTCATCTTTAAATTTAATAATTAATTATGTGTTCTAAGACCTTGAAAAGTACTATTTATCATTCCTCGACTTGCGTGCGCAATCCGTAAAATTTCATGGAAAGTCTTTATGTGAAAAATGGATTTAAAATATGGATTAGAGCTTTAAAACTCAATTGAGTTGACTTTGGTCAACATTTTAATTAAACAGACTCGGATCAGTATTTTGACAGTTCCGATAGGTCCGTATCATGATTTGGGACTTGGGCGTATGCCCGGAATCAAATTCCGAGGTCCCTAGCCCGAGATATGAAATTTTGAAGAAAAATTAAAATGTTTAAGTTTGAATAGTGACCGGATGTCTTAATTATGTAGAAACGACCCCGGAATAGAATTTTGATGATTCCAACAGCTCCGTATGGTGATTTTGGACTTAGGAGTGTGTTCGGAATTTTATTTGGAAGTCCGTAGTTAAATTAGGCTTGAAATGGCTAAAACATAAGAATTTAAGTTTGGAAGTTTGACCGATGAGTTGAATTTTTGATACCAGAGTCGGAATCCAGTTTTGAAAATTTTTATAGCTCCGTTATGTCATTTATGACTTGTGTGTAAAATTTGAGGTCAATCGGAGTTGATTTGATAGGTTCCGACATCGAATGTAGAAGTTGAAAACTCTTAGTTTCATTAAGCTTGAATTGGGGTATGATTCATGATTTTAGCATTGTTTGGTGTGATGTAAAGGTTTGACTAAGTTAGTATGATGTTTTAGGACTTGTTGGTATATTTGGTTGAGGTCTTGAGGGCTTCGGGTGAGTTTCGGATGGTTAACAGATCAAAAATTGGACTTAAAAGCTGATGCAATGTTTCCTCTTCTGTTGGATATTCTGAGTTGATATCGAGCCCAGGTATCGAGCCCAGGGTTGACGAGGCTCAGGCTCGAGCTTGAGATCGAAGCCAAGATCGAAGGTCCAGCTCGAGGACATGATCGAAGGTAAGGCTCGAGGGCTAGGATCGAGCCCCATGCTCGATGCCCTGATCGAAGGCACATGCTCGATGCCCTGATCGAAGGCCCAGCCTCGATGTTCTTATCGAAGGCAGGCCATGACCGAGGTCCAGGCTCGAGCCTGTGATCGAAGCCGCGATCGAGGCCCAGTTCGAGGACCAGTTCCGAAGGCTGTTGGGCAGTTTTATAAAAAGAGGGCATTCGTCCCATTTGCCATTTTTGACGAACTTGAGCTTGAGCAAAGGCGACTTTTGGCAAATTTTCAAGGGAAAAACATTGGGGTAAGTGATTCTAACTCGGATTTGGTCTACATACACAAATATATCATTGTTTTCACAATTTAATTAGTGTTTCGAGATTGAAATTTGGAAAATTTTAGAAATCTTATAGAAATGAATTTTTAGATTTCGGTATCGATTCAGAGTCGGATTTGAGTGAAACTGGTATGGTTGGACTCGTAATTGAATGGGTTATCGGATTTCATAACTTTCGCCGAATTCCGAGATGTGGGTCCTGCAGGCGAATTTTTAATTAATTTCGGGATCTTTTCTTAAAAATATAGTATTTTCTTATAGAATTGATTTCTATAATATTTAGTGATTTTATCGAATTATTTTTGCTAGATTCGAGCCAAACGGAGTTGGATAATCGTGGAAAAGGCCTTATAGTGGATTAAATTGGAGCAAGACGAGGTAAGTCTCTTGTCTAATCTTGTGAGGGGAAAATTGCCTCATAGGTGATTAAGATTAAACAATTGTTGCTAAATTGTGGGGGCTACGTACACACGAGGTGACGAGAGTCTGTGCGTAGCTACTATTAATGCTAAAGTCCGGGTAGTTTAGGACTCAAAGCATGCCTTACGTGTGTAAATTGTATTCCTTGATTAATTAATATTAATTGATATATATTAATATACTGTGAATTGTTAGATAAAGATATTAAAGGATGAAAATCTCATATGCTTAATTTTTGTTTAAATCAATTAATTGTTAAAAGAAATTGTTCTCCTCCCAACTTTATCTTATAATAAATATACTCTCCTTCCGGAGGCACATAAGAAAATGTCCTCCTTTCTTGTAGAGCGGGCCGAACGCCTTGGCAGGATAAATGCATCTATGGATCGCGCCGCACGTCCCTCGGCAGTGTACACGACACTCTGGATCGGGCCGTACGTCCTCGGCAGAAATCATGCTTAATAATAATAATTACACGATACTTTAATAATTTATTTCAGCTTGTGAAGCTAATTAATAAATTGGAAAATCCTTGGAATTTAATGAATTATTATTCTTGCTTGTTTAGGAATTAATTTTTACTCCTGTAAATGAGATTTAATTGATAAATTAGAATTTATTTGAATTGAAGGAATTTAATTAATATATTGAGAATTGTTACATTTGAAGGAATTTGATTATTTCCGCTGATTAAATAAATTATTGTAAATTCTGTAAATCATGCTGATTTAAATATCCTAGTTTTATTTCAATTATTATTGACCCATAGTGGGTGTCAAAGTCGGCCATCCCGTCTCTACCACTTCGAGATTAGGATTGATACTTACAGGGTACACGTTGTTTACGTACTCATACTACACTTGCTGCACTTTTTGTGCAGGATCTGAGACAGGTACTAGTGGAGGACCTATCATCACATACCCACGTCATCCCGAGGCATAGTGGTGAGCTGCCTTTCTGAGCCGTTCTGCAGCTACCAGTATCTCTTCTTATATTTATATTCTGTCTATTTCATTTTAGACAGTATTTGGAGTTATGTATAATCTACTAGATGCTCATGCACTTGTGACACCTGGTCTTGGCACACACATTTTAGAAGTTGGTATTTTATTATTTTCTTGGAATAAAAGTTTAACCAATGTACGATTGACTTATTAGTTGGTTTGCCTTGCTGTAGTATTGGGCGCCATCACAACCTATAGGTGAAATTGGGTCGTGACAGCATGGTATCAAGGCACTAGGTTCACGTAGGTCTCACAAGTTATGAGCAGACCTAATAGAGTCTTGCGGATCGGTACGGAGACGTCTGTACTTATCTTCGAGAGGCTATATGGTGTTAGGAAACTACCTTTCTTCATATTCCATCATGCAATTGATGTAGTACTAAATATCCTTCTCTTATTCTCTCACAGATGGTGAGAACACGCTCTAATGAGATTCCAGACCAGGGAAGAGCTACTCCCCCAGTTGCTAGAGGCCGAGGCAGAGGCCGAGGGAGGGCTCCAGCCCGTGGTAGAGGGCGAGGACGTCCCAGGACTATTCCAGTTATGCTGCCAGTGGATCCAGCAGAGAATCCCATTATTGAGGAGCAGGGTGAGGTGCCTGTGGCAGAGCCAGCTCTGGTGGACTTCACATCTGCACCGAAATTTCAGGATGTCATAGGTCGTATGCTGCAATTCATGGACAATATGACTCAGGCCGGTTTATTTCCGGCAGACCCAGCCATATCTCAGGCGGGCGGGGGAGCACAAACCCCTACCGCACAGGCTCATGGACAGGCAGCTGCTGTATATCAGACCCAGGGTGCACTACCCGTGGGTGGAGTCCAGCCAGTGGCAGCAGTTACACCTGAGCCCAGGCCAGCTGTAGCCGCCGATCCTCAGAAACTATTGGACAGATGGACTAGACTACATCCTCCTGTCTTCGGGGGTGAGCGACATGAGGATCCACAGGATTTCATTGATTGTTGCAAGGATAGACTGTACAACATGAGGATATTGGAATCCCATGGGGTTGATTTCGCTACTTTTCTGCTAGAGGGTAGAGCCCATAGATGGTGGTAGTCTTATGCTCTTGGCAGACCAGCAGGTTCTCCTCCCGTGACTTGGGACAGGTTCACCCGTATCTTCTTGGACATGTATATTCCGCCCTCCTAGAGGGAAGAGTTGCGGTTTCAGTTTGAGCAGCTCCAGCAGGGTCAGATGTCAGTGACTGATTATGAGGTGAGGTTTTCTGAATTATCTCGCCATGCACTAATGATACTACTTACTGAGGCGGAGAGAGTGCGAAGGTTTGTAGCCGGTTTACATACTGGTATTCAGGCCACTATGGCTCGAGAGGTTGAGATAGGTACTTCTTATGAGCGAGTTGTGGAGATAGCCCGGAGGATTGAGGGTGTACGTCAGTGGAGCCTTGAGCAGATTATGAGAGATAAGCGGTTAAGGTACTCTGGAGAGTTTAGAGGTGCTCCGTCCGGGGGCAGAGGTCAGTTCGTAAGGGGACAGTCCAGCAGACCCCCATATCCAGCACCACCACCTCCTCGAGATGCTCCAATGTGACCTTATCTCAGTGCTATCCCAGAGAGTTCTTACCGCCCACCAGCTATTCAGGGTCCTCCCAGTGGGTATTCAGGTCCCCAGGGCCAGACACTTAGTCAGCAGCCCATCGCATCGGAGATTTGTTACGAGTGTGGGGATTCCAGTCACATGCGGAGGTTTTGCCCCAGGCTTCGGGGTAGACCAGTATAGCAGGGTCAGTAGCCTACGCTTACCGGACCAGTTGCTCCACTAGTAGTCCGACCACCCAGAGGTGGAGGACAGGTTGGTAGGGGCTGTACTAGAGGTGGAGGTCAGCTAGGCAGAGGCCAGACAGTTGGCGCTCCAGCTCGGTTCTATGCTTTTCCAGTTAGACCAGATGCAGAGGCCTCAGATGCCGTGATTATAGGTATTATTTTTGTTTTTGGCAAAGATGCCTCAGTATTATTTGATCCAGGATCTACGTATTCATATATGTCATCTCTATTTGCTCCATTCCTGGGTGTTTCTCGTGAGTCCTTGAGTACTCCTGTTTATGTGTCCACTCTTGTGGGCAATTCTGTTGTTGTGAACCGGATCTACCGGTCCTGTATTATTACATTCTGTGGTTATGAAACTAGAGCAGATCTCCTATTGCTTGAGATGACCGATTTTGAAATTATTCTGGGTATGGACTGGTTATCTCCATATCATGCTATTCTAGATTGTCATGCCAAGACTGTTACCTTGGCTATTCCAGCATTGCCTAAGCTGGAGTGGAAGGGTTCGCCTGTTAGTTCATTTAATCGAGTTATTTCTTTTATAAAGGCTCAACACATGGTTGAGAAGGGTTGTTTGGCTTATCTAGCCTATGTTCGGGATACTACTGCAGAGACTCCGGCTATTGATTCAGTGCTTGTAGTTCGGGAGTTCCCCGATGTATTTCCGTCAGATCTTCCAGGTATGCCACCTGATCGTGATATTGATTTCTGTATTGACTTGGCTTCAGATACCCAGCCTATATCTATCCCACCGTATCGCATGGCTCCGAAAGAATTGAAAGAACAGCTTGAAGAGTTACTAGCCAAAGGGTTTGTCAGACCGAGTGTATCGCCTTGGGGTGCACCAGTATTATTTGTGAAAAAGAAGGATGGAACAATATGGATGTGTATTGATTATCGCCAATTGAACAAAGTCACTATTAAGGACAAGTACCCGTTGTCGCGTATTGATGATCTATTTGACCAGTTGCAGGGTGCTAGGGTATTCTCTAAGATCGACTTGAGGTCGGGATACCATCAGTTGAAGATTCGGGATTCGGATGTTCCGAAGACTGCTTTCCGTACTAGATATGGTCATTATGAGTTTCTGGTAATGTCTTTTGGTTTAACTAATGCCCCGGCAGCGTTTATGGATCTGATGAACAGGGTATTCAGGCCATATATTGACTTATTTGTCATTGTATTCATTGATGACATTTTGATCTACTCACGTAGTAAGGAGGAGCATGAGCAGCATATGAGAGTAGTGCTTCAGATATTGCGGGAACAAAAGCTATATGCTAAGTTCTCTAAATGTGAGTTTTGGCTAGAGTCTGTAGCATTTTTGGGACATATCGTATCGGACAAAGGTATTAAAGTTGATCCCAAAACGATTGAGGCAGTTCAGAATTGGCATAGTCCCACTTCGGCGACGGAGATTAGGAGTTTTCTGGGTTTGGCAGGTTATTATCGTCGGTTCGTGGAAGGTTTTTCATCTATTGCAGCACCTTTGACCAAATTAATCCAGAAGGGTGCTCCATTCCGATGGTCCGATGATTATGAGGTGAGCTTTCAGAAGCTCAAGACATCATTGACTACAGCACCAGTGTTAGTGTTGCCTTCCGGTTCGGGGATGTATACAGTGTATTGCGACGCTTCGCGCGTTGGCTTGGGTTGTGTATTAATACAGGAAGGGCAAGTTATTGCATATGCTTCACGTCAGCTGAAGCCCCACAAAAAGAATTATCCGGTACATTATTTGGAGTTAGCTGCGATTGTTCACGCTCTTAAGATTTGGAGGCATTATCTTTATGGGGTGTCTTGTGAAGTTTACACTGATCATCACAGTTTGCAGCATTTGTTCAAGCAGAGGGACCTAAATTTGAGACAGTACAGATGGTTGGAGTTACTAAAAGATTATGATATTACTATCCTATATCATCCGGGCAAAGCAAATGTGGTTGCAGATGCCTTGAGCAGAAAGGCAGAGAGTATGGGTAGTTTGGCTTACATTTCAGCAGAGGAAAGGCCATTAGCCTCAGATATTCAGTCCTTGGCTAACAGACTTGTGAGGCTGGATATTTCAGAGCCCAGACGAGTTCTTGCATGTGTTGTGGCCCAATCTTCACTATTTGAAAAGATCAAGGCTCGCCAGTATGATGACCCACACCTGATGGTTCTTCGTGAAACGGTACTACGAGGTGGTGCCAAGGAAGTTACTATTAGAGCGGATGGTGTTCTACGACTCCAGGATCATCTATGTGTTCCTAATATGGATGAACTGAGAAAAAATATCCTGGAGGAGGCACACAGTTCTCGATATTCTATTCATCCAGGTGCTACGAAGGTGTATCGTGACTTGAGGCAGCATTATTAGTGGCGACGAATGAAAAAGGACATAGTTGATTATGTAGCTCAGTGTCTAAATTGCCAGCAAGTTAAATATGAGCACCAGAGGCCAGGTGGCCTACTCTAGCAGATGACCATACCAGAGTGGAAATGGGAACGAATTACTATGGATTTTGTAGTTGGGTTGCCGCGGACCTTGAGGAAGTTTGATGTAGTTTGGGTGATTGTTGACAAGTTGACCAAGTCGGCATATTTTATTCCTGTTGTGACTACGTATACTTCAGAGTGGTTGGCCCAGATTTATATTCAGGAGATAGTTTGGTTGCACAATATGCCAATTTCCATCATATCAGATAGAGGCCCTCAGTTTACTTCACATTTCTGGAGAGCAGTACAGAGTGAGTTGGGGACCCGTGTAGAGCTCAGCACAGCCTTTCATCCACAGATCAATGGACAGTCAGAGAGGACAATTCAGATTTTGGAGGATATGCTCAGGGCATGTGTGATTGACTTTGGAGGTCAGTGGGATCGTTTCCTACCTTTGGCCGAGTTTGCTTATAATAACAGTTACCAATCCAGCATCGAGATGGCTCCATTTGAGGTTTTATATGGTCGGCGATGTCGTTCACCTATCGCATGGTTTGAGCCAGGTGAGGCTAGGTTATATGGTACTGATTTGGTAAGGGATGCCTTGGAAAAGGTAAAGTTGATTCAGGAGCGACTTCGTACTGCACAGTCCAGGCAGAAGAGTTACGCGGATCAGAAAGCACGTGATTTATCATTTTTGGTAGGCAAAAGAGTTCTCTTGAAGGTTTCGCTGATGAAGGGAATTATGAGATTCGGGAAGAAGGGAAAGTTGAGCCCAAGGTTTATAGGCCCATTTGAGGTGTTGAAACGAGTTGGGGAGGTTGCTTATGAGCTTGCATTGCCTCCCAGCCTATCGGGAGTTCATCTGATTTTCCACGTATCTATGCTCCGGAAGTATCTTGCCGACCTATCACATGTGTTAGACTTCAGCACAGTTCAGCTAGATAATAGCTTGGGTTATGAAGAGGAGCCAATTGCCATTATTGATAAACAGGTTCGCCAGTTGAGGTCCAAGAGGGTTTCTGCAGTAAAATTCCAGTGGAGGGGCCAACCAGTCGAGGAAGCAACTTGGGAGGCCGAGGAAAACATGCGGAGCAGATATCCAGACTTATTCAGCACTTCAGGTATAATTCTAAACCCGTTCGAGGACGAACGTTTGTTTAAGAGGTGGAGAATGTGATGACCCAAAATGTCATCTTTAAATTTAATAATTAATTATGTGTTCTAAGACCTTGAAAAGTACTATTTATCATTCCTCGACTTGCGTGCGCAATCCGTAAAATTTCATGGAAAGTCTTTATGTGAAAAATGGATTTAAAATATGGATTAGAGCTTTAAAACTCAATTGAGTTGACTTTGGTCAACATTTTAATCAAACGGACTCGGATCAGTATTTTGACAGTTCCGGTAGGTCCGTATCATGATTTGGGACTTGGGCGTATGCCCGGAATCAAATTCTGAGGTCCCTAGCCCGAGATATGAAATTTTGAAGAAAAATTAAAATATTTAAGTTCGAATAGTGACCGGATGTCTAATTATGTAGAAACGACCCTGAAATAGAATTTTGATGATTCTAACAGCTCCGTATGGTGATTTTGGACTTAGGAGCGTGTTTGAAATTTTATTTGGAAGTCCGTAGTTAAATTAGGCTTGAAATGGCTAAAACACAAGAATTTAAGTTTGGAAGTTTGACCGATGAGTTGACTTTTTGATACCGGAATCGGAATCCAATTCCAAAAATTTTCATAGCTCCGTTATGTCATTTATGACTTGTGTGTAAAATTTGAGGTCAATCGGAGTTGATTTGATAGGTTCCGACATCGAATGTAGAAGTTGAAAACTCTTAGTTTCATTAAGCTTGAATTGGGGTATGATTCATGGTTTTAGCGTTGTTTGGTGTGATTTAGAGGTTTGACTAAGTTAGTATGATGTTTTAGGACTTGTTGGTATATTTGGTTGAGGTCCCAATGGCCTCGGGTGAGTTTCGGATGGTTAACGGATCAAAAATTGGACTTAAAAACTGCTGCAATATTTCCTCTTCTGTTGGATATTCTGAGTTGATATCGAGCCCGGGTATCGAGCCCAAGGTTAACGAGGCTCAGGCTCGAGCTTGAGATCGAAGCCAAGATCGAAGGTCCAGCTCGAGGACATGATCGAAGGTACGGCTCGAGGGCTAGGATCGAGCCCCATGCTCGATGCCCTGATCGAAGGCACATGCTCGAGGCCCTGATCGAAGGCCCAGCCTCGATGTTCTTATCGAAGGCAGGCCATGACCGAGGTCCATGCTCAAGCCTGTGATTGAAGTCGCGATCGAGGCCCAGTTCGAGGACCTGTTCCGAAGGCTGTTGGGCAGTTTTATAAAAAGAGGGCATTCGTCCCATTTACCATTTTTGACGAACTTGAGCTTGAGCAGAGGCGACTTTTGGCAGATTTTCAAGGGAAAAACATTGGGGTAAGTGATTCTAACTCGGATTTGGTCTACACACACAAATATATCATTGTTTTCACCATTTAATTAGTGTTTCGAGATTGAAATTTGGAAAATTTTAGAAATCTCATAGAAACGAATTTTTTGATTTCGGTATCGATTCAGAGTCGGATTTGAGTGAAATTGGTATGGTTGGACTCGTATTTGAATGGGTTGTCAGATTTTATAACTTTCGCCGGATTCCGAGATATGGGCCCCGCGTGCGAATTTTTAAATAATTTCAGGATCTTTTCTTAAAAATGTAGTATTTTCTTATAGACTTGATTTCTATAATATTTAGTGATTTTATCGAATTATTTTGGCTAGATTCGAGCCAGACGGAGTTGGATAATCATGGAAAAGGCCTTATAGTGGATTAAATTGGAGCAAGACGAGGTAAGTCTCTTGTCTAATCTTGTGAGGGGAAAATTACCTCATAGATGATTAAGATTAAACAATTGTTGCTAAATTGTGGGGGCTACGTACGCACGAGGTGACGAGAGTCCGTGTGTAGCTACTATTAATGCTAAAGTCCGGGAAGTTTAGGACTCAAAGCATGCCTTACTTGTGTAAATTATATTCTTTGATTAATTAATATTAATTGATATATATGAATATATTGTGAATTGTTAGATAAAGATATTAAAGGATGGAAATCTCATATGCTTAATTTTTGTTTAAATCAATTAATTGTTAAAAGAAATTGTTCTCCTCCCAAATTTATCTTATAATAAACATACTCTCCTTCCGGAGGCACATAAGAAAATGCCCTCCTTTCTTGTGGAGCGGGCCGAACGCCTCGGCAAGATAGATGCATCTATGGATCGCGCCGCACGTCCCTCGGCAGTGTACACGACACTCTGGATCGGGCCGTACGTCCTCGGCAGAAATCGTGCTTAATAATAATAATTACATGATACTTTAATAATTTATTTCAGCTTGTGAAGCTAATTAATAAATTGGAAAATTCGTGGAATTTAATGAATTATTATTCTTGCTTGTTTAGGAATTAATTGTTACTCATGTAAATGAGATTTAATTGATAAATTGGAGTTTATTTGAATTGAAAGAATTTAATTAATATAGTGAGAATTGTTACATTTGAAGGAATTTGATTACTTCCGCTGATTAAATAAATTATTGTAAATTCTGTAAATCATGCTGATTTAAATATCCTAGTTTTATTTCAATTATTATTGACCCATAGTGAGTGTCAAAGTCGGCCATCTCGTCTCTACCACTTCGAGATTAGGCTTGATACTTACTGGGTACACGTTGTTTACGTACTCATACTACACTTGCTGCACTTTTTGTGCAAGATCTGAGACAGGTTCTAGTGGAGGACCTGTCATCACATACCCACGTCATCCCGAGGCATAGTGGTGAGCTGCCTTTCTGAGCCGTTCTGCAGCTACCAGTGTCTCTTCTTATATTTATATTCTGTCTATTTCATTTCAGACAACATTTGGAGTTATGTATAATCTACTAGATACTCATGCACTTGTGACACCGGGTCTTGGCACACATATTGGTAGAAGTTGGTATTTTATTATTTTCTTGGAATAAAAGTTTAACCAATGTACGATTGACTTATTAGTTGGCTTGCCTAGCTGTAGTGTTGGGCGCCATCACGACCTATAGGTGAAATTAGGTAGTGACAGGGCCTGGGGTCGATTTTTTGACTTTTTGGAGGAAAAATTGGAAAATTTAATTTAAGAAATATAATTGATTTCCTTAGCAATATTTGATATTATTGAGTCATTTTTGAATAGATACGAGTGGTTCGGAGGTGAATTCCTAAGAAAAAGCTGTGATTGAGAATTAAGTGGCCTTCGGAGCGAGGTAAGTATTGTGTCTAACCCTGACTTGAGGGAATTAGGAACCTTAGATTATTTGCTAAGTGAAATTCATGTGAGCGACGTATATGTGAGGTGTCGAGTACTTATGCGCCGCCAATTTACTTGTTTTCCATATTTCTTTGTTTTTCTTATATTGTCTTATTCCTATGCCAAATTACTATGTGTTATACTGGTGCTATTCAAATTATCGTTCTTATCATGTTTACGGAATTTTCTGGTGATAATTGAGTTTTTATTTCAAAGTTGAGATTGATATTATGAAACCAAATGTTGAAGTAAGGTTTGTACTTATTATTCTATCTCCCTGTTATTATTCATGCATTGCATTATGGTAAGGGAGAGTGTTAATGCACGAAGGGTGATGCCGTGCCATATTGTGAGTGTTAATGCACGAAGGGTGATGCCGTGCCATATTGTGAGTGTTAATGCACGAAGGTTGATGTCGTGCCATATTGTGAGTGTTAATGCACGAAGGGTGATGTCGTGCCTGTCACGACCCAAAATCCCACCAGAGTCGTCGTGATGGCACCTAGTCTCTAAGACTAGGTAAGCCGATTTCTATTACATTTTGAACCCTTTTTTTTATTAAATAAATAATCAAAACTAACTAACAGCGGAAATAATTACAATACACAACCTCCCAAGACTGGTAGTACTGAATCACGAACTCTAACTGAATACATGGAATGATCACGAGGACCGAATATACAATTCTGTTTGATTAAAATTAACAGTACAATGAAATGAAAAGACTCCAAGGGACTGCGACGACCAAGCAGCTCTACCTTGAGTCCTTACGATCCCGCAACTCTTCTCAAATCCGATGTCTCCAATACCTGGCTCTGCACAAAAATGTATAGAAGTGTAGTATTAGTACACCACGGTAGGTACCCAGTAAGTATCAAGACTAACCTCAATGGAGTAGAGACGAGGTACAGTCAAGACACTCACTAGTCTAATAACCTATGCAATATAATATACACAATAATAGGAAACAAATAATAATAAGGGCATGATAAAACAACCAGTGATATGTACAACAGACAACAAGAATACCATTAATATCACTCAACAATTAATAAATATAATTACACCCAATTAAATCAAGTCCTTCAAATAAATGTCTTTCACATATAATTCTTCCAGATAACTCTCTTTCAAACATAATTTTCTCAAATAATAATAATGATTTTTTTTCAAATATAATTCTTTCAATAAATCTTTTCAAATATAATTTCCTCAAATAAATATCTTTCAAATACAATTCTTTATTATTATTTTTTTAAATATAATTCTTTCAATAAATATTTTCAAATATAATTTCCTCAAATAAATATCTTTCAAATACAATTCTTTCATGATAAAAACCTTTCAAATATAAACTTTTCATATAATTAGCCTTCAAACATAGTTCTATCAAGATAAATACTTTTCAAGTATAACCCCTTTCAAATAAATATCCTTCAAACATAGTTCCTTCAAGATAAATACTTTTCAAATATAAACTTTTCAAGTAATATCCTTCGAGTATAAGTCACCCTGTGACACCTAAGCATGGAAGATTAGCAGCTCCGAACACAGATATAACCACAGGGGAGTCTATCGGAATACCGTCCCGTAGTCCCGAATTAATTATGCAGTACGAGGGGGATCTCCCGGAATATGTCCGTAGTCCCAAAATAAATATGCAAGACAGAGGGATCTCCCGGAATACGTCTGTAGTTCCAATTTAAATATGCAGTGCTGGGGGATTTCCCGGAATACGTCTGTAGTCCCAAAATAAATATGCAAGACAGGAGGATCTCCCGAAATACGTCCGTAGTCCCAATTTAAATATGCAGTGCTGGGGGATCTCCCAGAATACGTCTTTAGTCCCAAAATAAATATGCAAGACAAGGGGATCTCTCGGAATACGTCCGTAGTCCCAATTTAAATATGCAGTGCTGAGAGATCTCCCGGAATACGTCCGTAGTCCCAAAATAAATATGCAAGACAGGGGGATCTCCCGGAATACGTCCGTAGTCCCAATTTAAATATGCAGCGCAAACAACAGAGATAACAACTATAATATGACAGAAACCTCGTACATCACCACATCAAGTACAAAAGCAACAATGACAGAGATGCAAAGTACGACGAACAAATCAACTCAAGAACATAAATCACAAGAATGGTAGAACTCATTCACAAGGAATAACCGCAGTAAAGAATGCTAGGCACAAGGAGAACAACTTAACAAGGGAAAACAAAACAAAATGTAGCAACGATTCCACAATATTCAAGTCAACAATAAGAAGCCAACACGAGTTAAATAATTTTAAATAATGGCAATTCAACTAGGATATAGGTTGTCTAAACTCCTTTTGAGGTTGAGAAATTACGAGGAATATTCAACAATTCAAGTAAGTATTTAGGCACGACAATTAGTTGATTAAATATATACCAACAATTACCCAATTTACCACACAATATGCTTAAGACTTTAACTCGATAAACTTTACACATATAAGCCAAGTACGTACTCGTCACCTCGCGTAAATGGTTTTCAATTACACAAATTGCACATAAAACTCAATGCCTAAGGGGTAATTCCCCCACTCGAGGTTAAGCAAGACACTTACCTCTTTGAAGTTATGTCGATATTCCAAAATTGCCTTCTTGCTTGAATTGACCTCCGGGCCATTCAAATCTATCCAAATTTATTATATAACTTCATTAAAATTTCATTCCGGAGTCGTTTTCTCAAAAGTCAATACTTCGGTCAACTCTTTCTATTTGAGCTTCAAATTAAGGATTGTTCGTTTAATTAAATTCCAAATCTTTAGTAAATCAAACTCGACCACACCCGTAGGTCATAATACATATTACGAAGCTGCTCAAGACCTTAAGTCATTGAACAGGGCGTAAATTCTTAAAACAACAAGTCGGGTCGTTACAGTGCCATGATATGAGAGTAAAAGCACGAAGGGTGATGTCGTGCCGTTTCTATTAATTTTATGGTGAGATTGAGAGTAAAAGCACGAAGGGTGATGTCGTGCATTTTTCTTTACTGTATTCATTATTCCTGTTGATTCATGCTATATTGACTGCTCCAGTGATCATTCTGTTGTAGTTCTTTATCTGTATTCCCCTTAGTATGTCTCCCCTCCCGACATTTCCTGTTTAGTTCTTCATTCCTGTTATTTGCGTATACACTGTTAAATTGTACAGGTTGATTGTAGGTGCCTTGCCTTATCCTCGTCACTACTTCGTCGAGGTTAGGCTCGACACTTACCAGTACATAGTGTCGGTTGTACTGATGCTGCATCTGCACTTTCTGTGCAGATTTTGATACCGGCTCAGGTTGATCGAGATTTGCTATTGGTCCGCTATTCGGAGACTCAAGGTAGATCTATCGGCATTCACAGACCTTGAAGTCCCCGTCTATCTTTTTATGTCCTACTGTTTTCTTTTATTTAGACAATTATATTTTTTTTAGACTATTACTTGTAGTAAATTCTAGAATACTCGTGAATTGTGACTCCAGATCCGGGTGGTAGTAATTAATACAGTTTTATGATATTCCGCACTTATTATATTTCATTTTAGTTAATTATTGTTATTTACTGAATGGAAATAAGGAATTGATTTAATGATTATCTAACGTTGGCTTGCCTGGCATGTGGAATGTTAGGCGCCATCACGGTCCCGTCGGTGGGAAATTTCGGGTCGTGATAGTTGGTATCAGAGCACTAGGTTACATAGGTCTCACGATTCACGAGAAAGCTTAGTAGAGTCTGGAGGATCGGTACGGAGAAATCTGTGCTTATCTTCTAGAGGCTATGAAGTTTAGGAGCAAGTTTTATTTCTATTCTTCCTTGTCGTGCGATTTTGCTTTCTCAATACTGATTGAACTCTTCTACTCTTATTCTCTCGCAGATGGAGAGAACACGTACTACTTCCTCAGCTGAGCAACAGCCAGAGCCTCCGGTGATAGCTCCTACGCGGGGCAGAGGTCGACGCCGAGGCCGTGCCAGAGGCCGAGGCAGGGGCAGGGCTCAGCCTAGCAGCAGCCCCAGTAGTGGAGCCTCAGATAGAGATTGATGAGGAGGTTCTAGTCCAGACTGTTCCTGTCGGACTAGCTCAGGTTCCGGAGGGATTCATTGCTACCCCAGTACTTCAGGACGCTTTGGTCCGTTTGGTGGGCCTTATGGAGAGTGTGGCCCAGACTGGCGCATTTCCCATGGCACCAGCAATCTCTCAGGCTGGAGGAGGAGCCCAGACTCCTACCACTCCTGCTCCGGAGCAGATAGCTCCCCAGTATCAGGCTCCAGCAGCTCAGCCAATCGGGTTAGTTCAGCCGGTTATTGCGGTACAGGTCGGAGATGGGCCAGCTAGGTCTTCTGAGGCTTTATGGAGATTGGACAGGTTTACCAAGCTCTTTCCTGTTCACTTCAGTGGTGCTCCTTTAGAGGACCCCTAGGAGTATCTTGACAGTTGTCACGAGGTTCTACGGAACATGGGTATAGTGGAGACCAATGGGGTCGATTTTGCTGTATTTTAGATGACTGGTTCCGCCAAGAAATGACGGAGAGATTACTTGTTGACTAGACCAGCTGGGTGGCCAGCTATTACTTAGGACTAGTTCTCTCAGCACTTCATAGAGAAGTTTCTTCCTATCACATTGAGAGAGGAGCCTCGCCGTCAGTTTGAGCGTCTCCAGCAGGGTGATATGACGGTTACTCAGTATGAGACCCGTTTTGTGGATTTGGCCCGTCATGCTATTCTTCTGTTTCCCACCGAGAGAGAGAGGGCGAGGAGGTTTATTGATGGACTTGATCAGCCTATCAGATTGTAGATGGCGAAGGAGACTGGGAGTGAGATTTCTTTTCAGGCGACTACTAATGTCGCCAGACGAGTCGAGATGGTTCTTACTCAGGGAGGTCAGGGGTCTGACAAGAGGCCTCGTCATTCTGGTGAGTTCAGAGGTGCCTCATCTAGAGGCAAGAGTACTTTTGGTAGAGGCCATCCTCCCAAGCCATTTCATTCAGCGCTCCAGGCATCCCACGGTGCCTCAGGTGGTCGTGGCCCTCAGATGCATTATTCCGACCAGCTAGCCTACAGTGCACCACCAGCTCCTATTAGTGCACCTGTACTCCAAAGTTATCAGGGTGGTTATTCAGGTCGACAGGGTCAGTTTCAGGGTTAGCAGTCACAACAGCCGAGGTTATGTTATACTTGTGGTGATCCGAGGCACATTGCTAGATTTTGCCCTCGGGCAACGGGCAGCTCACAGCATCAGAGTTCTCATGCCATGGTTCCGGCACCAGTTGCTGCACCACCTGCTCAGCCAGCTAGAGGCAGAGGTCAGGCAGCTAGAGGTAGGGGCAAAATAGTTAGAGGTGGAGGTCAGGCCATTAGAGGTGGACACCAGCCAGCTAGAGGCCGTCCCAGGGACGTAGTTCATGGTGGTAGGACCCAACCCCGGTGTAATGCTTTCCCAGCCAGGCCCGAGGCTGAGTCATCTGACTCTGTTATCACAGGTACTGTTTCAGTTTGCAGTAGAGATGCTTCAGTACTATTTCATTCGAGATCTACTTACTCCTATGTGTCATCCTATTTTGCTTCCTATTTGGTTGTGCCCCATGATTCTTTGAGTGCTCCTGTGTATGTGCCCACACCAGTGGGAGATGCTATTGTTGTAAATCATGTTTATCGTTCGTGTGTGGTCACCATTAGAAGTCTTGAGACTTGTGTATATCTTCTACTTCTCGACATGGTTGATTTTGATGTCATACTGGGTATGGATTGGCTGTCACCTTATCATACTATATTAGATTGTCATGCCAAGATGGTGACCTTAGCCTTGCAAGGGTTGCCTCGATTAGAGTGGAGAGAGAATCTTGGCCATTCTGCCAACAGGGTTATCTCTTATGTGAAAGCTCGGCATATGGTCGAGAAGGGGTGTCTAGCTTATTTGGCTTATGTCCGCGATTCTAGTGCGGAGGTTCCTTCCATAGATTCGGTGCCGGTTGTTCGTGAGTTTCTAGAGGTGTTTCCTACAGACCTGTCGGGGATTCCGCCCGATAGGGATATTAATTTCTGCATTGATTTGGCTCCGGGCACTCTGCCTATTTCCATTCCGCCATATAGCATGGCCCCGCCAGATTTGAAAGAATTGAAGGAATAATTGCAAGATTTGTTGGATAATGGCTTCATTAGACCTAGTGTCTCACCCTGGGGTGCAACTGTGTTGTTTGTAAAGAAGAAAGATGGATCGATAAGGATGTATATAGATTATAGGCAGTTGAACAAAGTCATCATCAAGAACAAATATCCATTGCCGAGGATTGATGATTTATTTGATCAGCTTCAGGGTGCCAAGGTGTTTTCAAAGATTGATTTGAGATCTGGCTACCATCAGTTGAGGATTAAGGCATCCGATGTTCCTAAGACAGCTTTTCAGACTCGGTATGGGCATTATGTGTTTCTAGTGATGTCATTTGGGCTGACAAATGCCCCAGCAACATTCATGGATTTGATGAACCGGGTGTTCAAACCCTACCTGGATTCCTTTGTGGTTGTGTTTATTAATGATATCTTGATCTACTCCCACAGTCGAGAGGAGCATGAGCAGCACTTTCGAATTGTTCTTCAGACTCTGAAAGACAGCCAGTTATATGCTAAGTTCTCAAAATGCGAGTTTTGGTTGAGTTCAGTTGCTTTCTTGGGTCACATTGTATCAGCAGAGGGTATTTAGGTGGATCCTAAGAAGATTGAGGCAGTCCAGAACTGGCCTAGACCCACATCAGCTACAGAGATCCGTAGTTTCCTGGGTTTGGCGGGCTATTACCATCGATTTGTGGAGGGGTTTTCATCCATAGCAGTCCCGTTGACTAGATTGACCCAGAAGGGTGCCCCGTTCAGGTGGTCAGACGAGTGTGAGGCAAGCTTTCAGAAGCTTAAGATAGCTTTGACTACGGCACCAGTATTGGTGTTACCCACAGGTTCAGGATCTTATACAGTATATTGTGACGCATCTCGGATTGGTCTGGGTGCGGTGTTGATGCAGGGTGGCAAGGTTATTGCATATGCTTCACGGCAGCTGAAGGTTCATGAGAAGAATTACCTTGTTCATGATCTAGAGCTGGCAGCCATTGTTCACGCGCTGAATATTTGGAGGCACTATCTTTACGGTGTGCCATGTGAGATATTCACTGATCATCAGAGCTTGCAGTATTTGTTCTAGCAGAAGGAACTCAATTTGAGGCAGATGAGGTGGCTGGAGCTATTGAAAGACTATGATATCGCCATATTGTATCATCCCGGGAAGGCCAATGTGGTGGCCGATGCTTTGAGTAGAAAGTCAGTCAGTATGGGTAGCCTTTCATATATTCCAGTTGGTGAGAGACCGCTTGCATTGGATGTTCAAGACTTGGCCAACCAGTTCGTGAGGTTAGATGTTTCTGAGCCCAGCCATGTTCTAGCTTGTACAGTCGTTCGGTCTTCCTTATTTGAGCGCATCAGAGATCGGCAGGATGACAATCCGCATTTACTTGTCCTTAGAGATACAGTGCGGCACGGTGGTGCCAAGCATGTTATTTTTGGAGATGACGGAGTTTTGAGGATGCAGAGTCATATTTGTGTGCCTAATATAGATGGACTTTGTGAGTTGATCCTTGAGGAGTCCCACAGTTCCCGGTATTCTATTCATCTAGGCGTCGCGAAGATGTATCAGGACTTGAGGCAGCATTATTGGTGGAGGCGAATGAAGAAGGACATAGTTGCCTATGTAGCTCGGTGCCTAAATTGCCAACAGGTAAGGTGTGAGCATCAGAGACCTGGTGGTTTACATAAGAGGTTAGATATTCCTGAGTGGAAGTGGGAGCGTATCACTATGGACTTTGTTGTTGGACTCTCACGGACTCAGAGGAAGTTCGATGCAATTTGGGTCATTGTGGACAGGCTGACTAAGTCAGCGCATTTCATTCCTGTGGCAGTCCTATTCCTTGGAGCGGTTGGCAGAGATTTATATTCGTGAGATCGTCCGTCTTCTCGGTGTTCCCGTGTCTATCATTTCTGATCGAGGTACCCAGTTTACCTCGCACTTTTGGAGGGCAGTTCAGCGCGAGGTCGGTACACGGATTGAGTTGAGCACAACATTTCATCCTCAGACGGACGGGTAGTCCGAGCATACTATTCAGATCTTGGAGGATATGCTTCGCGCCTGTGTTATTGACTTTGGAGGTTCTTGGGATCAGTTTTTGCCGTTAGCAAAGTTTGCCTACAATAACAGCTACCAGTCGAGCATTCAGATGGCTCCCTATGAGGCATTATATGGTAGACGGTGTAGGTCGACAGTTGGGTGGTTCGAGCCGGGGGAGGCTCGATTATTGGGTACAGATTTAGTTCAGGAGGCCTTGGACAAGGTCAAGATTATACAGGATCGACTTCATACAGCTCAATCCAGGCAAAAGAGTTATGCTGACCGTAAAGTTCATGATATTGCATTCATGGTTGGAGAAAGAATATTTCTTCGGGTATCGCCCATGAAGGGTGTTATGAGATTTGGGAAGAAGGGCAAGTTGAGCCCTAGGTATATCGGGCCATTTGAGATCCTCGAGAGAGTGGGGGAGGTAGCTTATAGACTTGCGTTGCCTCCAGGGTTATCCTCAGTTCATCCGGTATTCCATGTGTCTATGCTCCGGAAATATCATGGTGACCCGTCCCATGTGTTAGATTTCAGCTCTGTCCAGTTGGACAAGGATTTGACTTACGAGGAGGAGCCGGTGGCCATTCTAGACCGACAAGTTCGTCGATTGAGGTCAAAGAGTTACCCTTCAGTTCGAGTGTAGTGGAGAGGTTAGACTATTGAGGCAGCTACTTGGGAGTCCGAGTCCGATATGCAGATTAGATATCCCCACCTTTTCACCAGCTCAGGTATTTTTCTATGTCCGTTCGAGGACGAACGGTTGTTTTAGAGGTGGAGAATGTGATGACCCAAAAGGTCATCTTATATTTTAGAACTTGAATCTGCACTCTTAAGCCTTAAAATTCTCATTTTTACCTTCCTCGATTTGCATACGCAGTCCGGGCAGGTTTCCGGAAAAGATTTTATGTTGAAAACTAATGAAAATAAGAATTTTTACCTTAAAAGTTAATTTTGGATGACTTCGATCAACATATTTGGTATACGGGCCCGGATCCGTGCTTTGACGGTCCCGGTAGGTCCGTATCGAATTATGGGACATAGGCGTATGCCCGAAATCGAATTTGGAGGTCCCTAGCTTGAGTTATGAATCTTTGATGAAAATTAAAAGTTTGAAAATTATTTGTTTTTAAGAATTGATTGATATTTGGCATTGTTAGTATCAGGTCCGTATTTTGGTTTCGGAGCCCCGTACAGGTTCATTATGATATTTAAGACATGTCTGTGAAATTTGGTGAGAAACAAAGTTGATTTGACGTGATTCGGACGTCGAGTTGAGAAAATAGAAATTTTAAAGTGTTCTTGAGAATTTCATTTGAATTGGTGCTAAATTTAGAGTTCTAGGTGTTATTTTGGCGATTTGATCGAGCGAGCATGTCCGTATGATTTTTTTGACTTGTGTGCATGTTTGGTTTGGAGTCCCGAGGGCTCGGGTGAGTTTCAGATAGGCCACGGGATGTTTTGGACTTTGGAAATCTGGTTTTTCTGCAGAATTTGTGTTCTGGCATGTCCTTCTTCACATTCGCGAAGGCACTCTCGCAAACGCGAAGAGTAAACTGGGCAGTTGAGGATTTCTACTTTGCAAACGCGAAGGCTTGGTCACGAACGTGAAGCGATGGGGGTGTTACCCTTCGCGAACGCGACAAGCCCATCGTGAACGCGTAGTGTTAGGCACTGGGGAGGGGGAGTCAGCCTTTTCTTCATCGCGAACGCGAGCAATGTCTCATGAACGCGAAGACCAGGGAAGGGTATCCTATGCGAATGCGAGCCCTGCCTCGCGAACGCGAAGGCTTGGCAGGCCATACACTTCGCGAATGCGACAGTGCTCTCGCAAACGCGATGAACACTATCGCCCAGCACTTAACAGAATCCAAAACGGGATTTTTGCCAAAAAAATCATTTTTCTCAAAAACACCAAACGGTGAGGGGCAATTTTTCAAGAATCATTCCTTCCCCAAATTATTGGTAAGTGATTCTAAACCATTTTCTTTTAGTTACCCATTACATTTCTTGAATTTTCAACCTAAAATCTTGAGTTTTCATGGTAGAATTAGGGGTTAGGGTAGAAAATATGGATTTCAGAAATTTGGGGATTTAGACCTCAATTTGAGGTCGGATTCCAAAACTAATTACATATTCGGGCTCGGAGGTGAATGGGTAAAAAGATTTCGGTTCGAACCTCGGGTTTTGACCAAGCAGGCCCGGGGTCGATTTTTCGGCTTTTTTGGAGGAAAAATTGGAAAATTTAATTTATGAAATATAATTGATTCCTTTAGCAATATTTGATATTATTGAGTCATTTTTGAATAGATACAAGTGGTTTGGAGGTGAATTCCAAAGGAAAAGCTGTGATTGAGAATTACGTGGCCTTCGGAGCGAGGTAAGTGTTGTGTCTAACCCTGACTTGAGGGAATTAGGAACCTTAGATTATTTGCTAAGTGAAATTCATGTGAGCGGCGTATATGTGAGGTGATGAGTACTTATGCGCCGCCAATTTACCTATTTTTTCATGTTTCTTCCGTTTTTCTTATATTGTCTCTTTCCTATGCCAAATTACTACGTGTTATACCGGTGTTGTTCAAATTATCGTTCTTATCATGTTTACGGAATTTTCTGGTGATAATTGAGTTTTTATTTCAATGTTGAGATTGATATTATGGAACCAAATGTTGAAGTAAGGTTTGTACTTGTTATTCTATCTCCCTGTTGTTATTCATGCATTGCATTATGGTAAGGGAGAGTGTTAATGCACGAAGGGTGATGCTGTGCCATATTGTGAGTGTTAATGCACGAAGGGTGATGCCGTGCCATATTGTGAGTGTTAGTGCACGAAGGGTGATGCCGTGCCATATTGTGAGTGTTAATGCACGAAGGGTGATGTCGTTCCATATTGTGAGTGTTAATGCACGACGGGTGATGCCGTGCCATGATATGAGAGTAAAAGCACGAAGGGTGATGTCGTGCCGTTTTTATTAATTTTATGGTGAGATTGAGAGTAAAAGCACGAAGGGTGATGCCGTGCATTTTTCTTTATTGTATTCATTATTCCTGTTGATTCATGGTATATTGTCTGCTCCAGTGATCATTCTGTTGTAGTTCTTTATCTGTATTCCCCTTAGTATGTCTCCCCTCCCGACATTTCCTGTTTAGTTCTTCATTCCTGTTATTTGCGTATACACTGTTAAATTGTACAGGTTGATTGTAGGTGCCTTGCCTTAGTCTTGTCACTACTTCGTCGAGGTTAGGCTCGACACTTAATAGTACATGGGATCAGTTGTACTGATGCTCACTCTGCACTTTCTGTGCAGATTTTGATACCGACTCAGGTTGATCGAGATTTGCTATTGGTCCGCTGTCCGAAGACTCAAGGTAGATTTGTCGGCGTTCACAGACCTTGAAGTCACCGTCTATCTTTTTATGTCCTGCTGTTTTCTTTCATTTAGACAGTTGTATTTCTTTCAGACTATTACTTGTAGTAAATTCTAGAATGCTCGTGAATTGTGACTCCAGATCCGAATGGTAGTAATTAATACAGTTTTATGATATTCCGCACTTATTATATTTCATTTTAGTTAATTATTGTTATTTACTGAATGGAAATAAGGAATTGGTTTAATGATTCTCTAACGTTGGCTTGCCTGGCAAGTGGAATGTTAGACGCCATCACAGTCCCGTCGGTGGGAAATTTTGGGTCGTGACACTTAGTCCCTAAGACGGAAGCTTAAATTTTAGGATTTTGATCGTAGTTGGAACTGTGTGAAGATGACTCCGGAATGGAGTTCCGTCGGTTTCGTTAGCTCCGTTTGGTGATTTTGGACTTAGGAGCGTGTTCGGACTGTGATTTTGAGGTCCGTAGCCAATTTGGGCTTGAAATGGCGAAGGTCAAATTTTTGGAGAATTGGACCGAAAGTGTACTTTTTGATATCGGGGTCGGAATCCGATTCAGGAAGTTGGAGTAGGTCCATAATGTCAATTATGACTTGTGTGCAAAATTTGAAGTCATTCCGGATTGATTTGATGTGTTTCGGCACAAGTTATAGAATTTAAAAGTTCAAAGTTCATTGATTTTGAATTGGGGTATGACTCATGGTTTTCGAGTTGTTTGAGGTGAATTGAAGGTTCGACTAAGTTCGTATGATGTTTTGGGTCTTGATGGTATGTTTGGTTGAGGTCCCGGGGGGCTCGGGTGAGTTCCGGGATGGTTTCGTGTAACGACCCGACTTGTCGTTTTAAGAATTAACGACCCGTTCAGTGACTTAAGGTCTCGAGTAGCTTCGCAATATGTATTATGACCCGCGGGTGTGGTCGAGTTTGAATTACTGGAGATTCGGAATTAAATTTAAAGAACAATCCTTATTTAGAAGCTTAAATGTAAAGAGTTGATCGGAAAGTTGACTTTTGAGCAAACGACTCCGGAATGAAATTTTGATGATGTCAGTAGCTCCGTATGGTGATTATGGACTTAGGAGTGTGTCCGGAAAATTATTTGGAGGTCTGTAGTGGAATTAGGTTTGAAATGGCGAAAGATGAATTTTTGAGAAGTTTGACTGGGGGGTTGACTTTTTGATATCGGGGTCGGAATCCGATTCTGGAAATTGGAATAGCTTCGTTATGTCAATTATGACTTGTGTGCAAAATTTGAAGTCATTCCGGATTGATTTGATGTGTTTCGTCACAAGATATAACATGTAAAGGTTTAAAGTTCATAGATTTAGATTTGAGGTGCGATTCGTGGTTTTGATGTTGTTTGATGTGATTTGAGGCCTCGAGCAGGTTCGTGTTATGTATTGGGACTGGTTGGTATGATTGGACGGGGTCCCGGGGGCCTCGGGTTTGATTCGGGCAGGTTCCGGACCAAGTTTGGGTGTTTTGATGTTGCTGGTTGCTGGTTCTGGTGTTGTTCTTCGTGTTCGCGAGGAGCCTCTCGCATTCGCAAAGAAGGATTTTCCTACTGGGACTTTATTCTTCGCGTTGGCGAAGAGGTTCTCGCGTTCACGAAGAAGAAAATTTATGTTGAATAGTCTGACTTTGGAGGCTCATGACTCGCAATCTATAAGGAATTTGGAGATAATCCAAAAATAAAAGTTGTAGCCCTTTGTTTCTAGTTTTCATAAAAGTAAACCATTTGTCATTTGGAGTTGTGTACCAAAAGTTATAGTGGATACACTACAAGCTATCTGGGAAGAGTTTGGAAATCTCTGTTGCGTAGGGCTGACTTTGGAAGCTTATATCTCGGAATCTATAAGGAATGAGGAGATGCGCAACAAATGAAAGTTATAGCACTTTGAGTATAGTTTCCAGAAAGCTAAACTATTTGTCATTTGGAGTTTTGTAGAAACAGTTATGATTATTATACTATAGGCTGTCTGAAAAGAGTTTGAAAATGGCTGTTGGCAAATTTGTTCATCGCGAACGCGAGGGAAGGGTCGCGAACGCGAAGAACAAATCCCTGGGCACCAGAATAAAGTCCAAAATCATCTCATTCTTCCATTTTTGGACCAAGGAAGCTCGGGTGAGGTGATTTTTCGAGAGTTTTTCAAGGAAAACATTGGGGGTAAGAATTCCTAACTTGATTTTGGTTAAATTACATGAATCTATTGTTGTTTTTATCACTAAATTAGTGAATTGGGTTAAAAATGGTAGAAATCCTCTTGGCTTTAATTTAATATTTGAAGGGAGATCCATTATCGGAATTTGATAATTTTGGTATGGTTGAACTCGTATCGGAATGGGTGTTCGAATTTCGTAAAAATTTTATCGGGTTCCGAGGGGCGGGCCCCGCGCTGACGTTTTAGAATAAAATTTTAAGTTGGTGTTTTATTATCTGGAATTATTTCCGATGAATTTTAATGAAGTTGTACAATTAATTTGGATAGATTTGAGCTGTCTAGAAGTCAATTCAAGCAAGAAGGCGATTTTAGAATATCGGCATAACTTCAGTAAGGTAAGTGTCTTGCTTAACCTCGAGCGGAGGAATTACCCCTTGTGCATCGAGTCTTATGTGCCATTTGTGAAATGTGAAAGGCGGTGTACGCGAGGTGACGAGTACGTACTCGGGCTTATATGTGCAAATTTTATTGGTTTAAAGTTTTAGGCATTCTTATGTATTAAATTAGATAATTGTTAGCATTAGTAAATCCTAGAATTATCACGCCTTGTTCCTTAATTGTCAAGTTTGTATTTTATATAATAATTTGGTATTATTGTCACTTGGATTTTATGTGAATTCCGTGTGTTTGTTGACTTGATATTTTTCTTGGAATTTAATTCATGATGGAATCCTTATCTGCAAACCTTTATTAAATAAGTTTAAATTGAGGAGTTAATATAATTATCAAGAATTTGGATTAATAAAGGCGTTGCCCTATACTGAGTATTTTTCACCTCTGTTGATTATTTTGAGGTTTATTATTGTCACGACCCCAAATTCCCTCCATAGGATGTCGTGATGGCACCTAGTCTCTAAGACTAGGTAAGCCTATCAATGCGGAATAATAATAAATATCTGAAAATAAGGAAGCAACATAACAAGAATAGAAGGGGACTCCGGAGTCTGCGGGCGTTGGCAGATATACCTCGAAATCTCCTCGTACAGCTAGTTTACTGATGCGTGGTCTGATAAGATGTACCTGGATCTGCACAAAAAGATGTGCAGAAGCGTAGTATGAGTACTCCACAACGGTACCCAGTAAGTGCCAAGCCTAACCTTGGTAGAGTAGTGACGAGGTCGGGTCAGGCCCTACTAGAGAATAAATAATGGCATGGTAAAATGTTTAAATAATATTATAAGATAAAATGACAGTGGAAATGAATCAAGTAGTATGTCACATTTAATTACATCAAATAATGGCAAATAAATACCTCGTGGAAACAAAACAGAATTCTTTTCAACTTTAAGAAAATTACACAATAATCAAAGGCAACTGCGGCCATAAATCAATATCAATAAGGGCACTCCCGAGGTACCGCCTCGTAGTCCCAAATCATAAACAAATTCACAATATCTCATTTCCTTATCTCACCGCGGGAGCCTTCACAATTTATTTGAAAGAAAATATTTTTCCCGAAATAGCATCCCGCGTTTTAGCCATCCTTATCACACCGCATGACTTCTAATAGTTCCCCCTACTAGCCACGCATATCAAGCCACCCTTATCTCACCGCATGCGTTTCAATACCCAGACCTTATACCACCGCATGCGTATCAATATCACAATATATCATAATTTGCACCTCAAGTGCTCAAATAATTTAACTTGCCAAAATAATTCAACAACAATATTTTTCCACAATAAAGAGCTCACGGCTCATGCCAAAATAAATCATCAATAATAGTTTTCCACAATAAAGAGCTCACGGCTCATGTCAAAATAATTCAACAATAATAATTTTTTCACAATAAAGAGCTCACGGCTTATGTCAAAATAATTCAACAATAATATTTTTCCACAATAAAGAGCTCACTGCTCCATCACAATGAGTACGAAAATCTTACAAACATATTCAGGAATAAATAATTCAGGAAAATAATATTTCAAAATCTTTAATACGTTGCTTCAATATCAAGTTTAAAAATGTCAAATACTTCATATTAATAATATTTAATTTAAAGAAAATCAACATTCAAATAATGCACAGAATAAAATAAATCAAGTTCCAACTAACCAAATAAAATAATTAGCAGAAAAAGGTCAAGCAAATTTAAAATATAAACATTAAATAAATAATGAAGAATATAACAAAATAAAAAAATTTAATTAATGCGCAACAGTGATCTATACAATTTAAAATATAATCATTCACATTTAGCCCCTGTACACATTCGTCACCTCGTGTACACGACTTTTCACACATTACAATTATCAATCCTAGGGGAAATTTCCCTCACACAAGGTTAGACAAGTCACTTACCTCGACTTGCTCTAATTTAACCAAGTATTATGTTTTTTCCTCGATTTTCCGACTCCGATCGACTCGTATCTGTCATAATTAATTCGAAACAGTCAACAAAAATTATAGTAATCAATTTCATAAGAAAATATTACATTTTCAATAAAATCCGAAATTAGCTCAAAATTTGCTCGTGGGGCCGACATCTCGGAATCCGGCGAAACTTACAAAATTCGACAACTCATTCAATTACGAGTCCACCCATACCAATTTTACCAAATTCCGATAACAACTCGACCTCCAAATCTTAAATTATCATTTTTGGAAGATTTTGCAAAAATCTTGATTTTTCTTCCATAAATTCACGGATTCATGATGTAAATGAGTATGGAATCATGAAATATAATCAATATAGGATAAAGAACACTTATCCCAATGTTTTCCCGCAAAAATCGCCCAAAAACCGTGCTCCAAAAATCCAAAACGAAATGAATGAAATGACCATTTTTGGTCCTTAAGTTTCTGTCAATCCGTCACTAAAAATCCATTTTCCGTCACTAAAAGTCCATTTTTCGTCACTAAAAGTCCACCAGAAACAGCTCTACCAGCCTTCCTTCAATTGATCATAACTTTATGTACAAATGTCCAAATGATAAATGGTGTAACTTTCTGGAAACTAGAATCAAAGGGCTACAACTTTCTTGTTTTGAAAATTTTCTGTTTCCTTATAGATTGCGCGATATAAGCTTCCAAATTTGGCTCCACGCACCAGAATTTTCTAGCGAAATTTCTACAACAGAAATTTCCAGCAGCTTTCTTTGTCCGAAATCCATTCCGTTTACCTTCCGAAATCCACCCGAGACCCTCGGGACCTTAACCAATTATACCAACATGTCCCAAAATACAATACGAACTTAGTCGAGACTTCAAACCACATCAAACAACAACAAAAAGACGAATCGCACCTCAAATCAAAATCTATGAATTTTGAACTTTCAAATTCTATATCTTGTGCCGAAACACATCAAATCAATTCAGAATGACTTTAAATTTTGCACACAAGTCATAAATGACATAACAGACCTATTCCAATTTTCAGAATTGGATTCCGACCTCGATATCAAAAAGTTAACCCCCCGGTCAAACTTCCCAAAAATTTAACTTTTGGCATTTCAAGCCTATTTCTACTACGGACTTCCAAATAAAATTCCGATCACACTCCTAAGTTCAAAATCACCATACAGAGCTGTTGGAATCATCAAAATTCTATTCCGGGGTCGTTTGCACATAATTTGACATCCGGTCACTATTTGAACTTAAACTTTTAGTTTTTCATCAAAATTCCATATCTTGGGCTAGGGACCTCGGAATTTGATTTCGGGCATATGCCTAAGTCCCAAATCATGATACGGACCTACTAAAACTATCAAAACACTAATCCGAGTTTGTTATCTCAAAATGTTGACCAAAGTCAACTCAGTTGAATTTTAACGATGTAATTCACATTTTCATTCATTTTTCACCTGAAAACTTTTCGAAGAATTTTACGGACTGTGCACGCAAGTCGAGGAATAATAAATAGTGCTTTTTGAGGTCTTAAAATATAAAATTAATTATTAAATTTAAAGATGACATTTTGGGTCATCACAATTATATGTTATATTGGTATCATAGGGCTATTTGTTGAGAAATGTATTGATTCTGCTACATATTTGGAATTTGGTTGTGGTTAGTGGAAAATTGTGATATGAATTGTTGTTTCGTGTTGTGGTTTAAACACTCTCCTTGATGTTATTCATGCTTCCTACCTTGCTTGTTAATGATATACATGTGCTTGGTAAGGAAGAGTGTAAAGCACGAAGGATGATGCTGTTCCATTTGAGAGTGTAAAGCATGAAGGGTGATGCCGTGCCATTTGAGAGTGTAAAGCACGAAGGGTGATGCCGTGCCATTTGAGAGTGTAAAGCACGAAGGGTGATGCCGTGCCATTGAGAGTGTAAAGCACGAAGGGTGATGCCGTACTATTTCATTTATATTATCAGGTGAGGATGAGAGTAAAAGCACGAAGGGTGATTCCGTGCAATTATTTTTATATTATAATATATTCATGGCACGAAGGGTGTTTCCGTGCAGGCGAGGACGAGAGACATACATTATATTGTGATATCGTTTTGTTGTGTATACATTCATGCCTTTATCTTGAGATGTTATTGTGCACCTATATTTTCTATGTGACTTGTAGTCGTTGTTGCTTCCTGTGTGCCTCCACTTTATTTCTTTTAATGTTATTGGCATTTCTCCCACCTAGTTGGTACTGTTATATGTATGCACAGCGAGAAAGATATAAATGCATGAAGAGTGTTACCGTGCCAATTGATTTGATCTACATATATATATTGGGTGAGAATGAGACAAGTGCACGAAGGTATTGCCGTGCCATTTGATGTGATACGTTGAATATATTTCTCACGCCAGGAATGTTAAATGAGGTATCACAAGGTGACTTTTATTTGAAAGAATTATATTTGAAGGATATTTACTTGAAATAATTATATTAGAAGGATATTTATTTGAAAGAATTATACTGGAAAGATATTTACTTGAAAGAAGTATATTTGAAATATATTTATTTGAAAGAATTATATTTGAAGGATATTTACTTGAAAGAATTATATTTGAAAGATATTTATTTGAATGAATTATATTAGAAAGATAATTACTTGAAAGAAGTATATTTGAAAGATATTTACTTGAAAGAATTATATTTGAAAGATATTTAATTGAAAGAATTATATTCGAAAGATATTTATTTGAAAGAATTGTAATGGAAGGATATTTATTTGAAGGAAGTATATTCGAAATATATTTATTGAAAAGGATTATATTCTAGAGAATTTTATTGAAAAACTTATAGATAAAGATGTATATTGAAAGGACTTGATTAATTGGTTGTACCTGTGTTTATTATTCGTTTGAGTAATATTTACGGTATTCCTGTTGCCTTGCTGTTTAAATCACTAGTTGATTTGTGTTGCTATCACTGCTATCTGTTTTCTATTATTTTGTATATCAAATTGCACAAGTTATTAGATTAGTGAGTGTCTTGACGGTACCTCGTCTCTACTCCACTGAGGTTAGTCTTGATACTTACTGGGTACCGACCGTGGTGTACTCATACTACAGTTTTGCACATTTTTGTGCAGAGCTAGGTATTGCAGATATCGGACTCGGATATAGTTAGAGTGGGATCGCAGGGATTCAAGATAGAGATGTTTGGTCGTCGCAGTTCCTTGGAGTCTTTTCATTTTATTGTACTGTTATTTATTATTCAAACAGTATTGAGTATTCGATCCTTGATATTATTTTATGTATTCCGTTAGAGTTCGTGACTCAGTACTACCAGTCTTGGGAGGTTGTACATTCATATTTGTTCCGCTGTTAGTTTTGGTTATTTATAAAAAAAAAAAATAGCTTCAAAATATGATAGAAATTGGCTTACCTAGTCTTAGAGACTAGGTGCCATCACGACGCCTGTGGTGGGATTTTGGGTTGTGACATTTCAGATCATTTCTCCTTGTTTTGCAACTGCTAGAACTGATATCTGGTATTGTTCTTCGCGAACGCGAAGGATCTCACGCGTTCGCAAAGAAGGAGTTTGGACGGCTGGGATTTTCCCATCGCGAACGCGATGAAGAAGCCGCGAACGCGAAGAAGGAGATGAGGAAAGCCTACGCGAACGCGAACGCGAGTGGGCAGACGCAAACGCGAAGAGGAAAGGGAGTTGGGGGCCTGCCTGGTGTTAAGCTTTCGCGAACGCGACTCGTGTCTCGTGAACGCGAAGGGCAGAGGTCGGAAGGCATCGCGAACACGATGAGGATATCACAAATGCAAAGAAGGAATCTGGGCAGCACATTTTTGTGCTTCCCGAACGTGAAGCTATGGTCGCGAACGCGAAGAAGGCCTATCTGGGCAGAGTTAAAAGTCCCAAAAATAGGGGTTTGAGTTCATAACTCAAAATCAAATTTGGAGCTCGGTAGAAGGCGATTTTTGGAGAGATTATGTAACGACCCGGCCGGTCTTTTTGACTATTTCCATCCTGTTCTCCCATTTACTGCTCAAATTGTGAATTACAGTTGTTATTTGGCTTGCCGGGATAATTGGTTTGGGTTCGGTGAGGTTTTGAAATGATTTAGAGTTCTTAGTTCCAAAGTTTTAGAATTTAAGTTGAAAAGGTTGACTGGATGTTAACTTATGTGTAACGGCCCCGGAGAAATTTTGCTAAGAAAATTAAGATTTGGTGGTGCCGAGGTAGATCAATTAGTACAAAGATTATAGAAATTTCTCGCGGCGAGCTTTCTCGCCGCAGCTCGGACTTTTTGGGTTGAACAATGCACCGATGTGTAAAGGAAAATTCTGTCAGAAAAAGGTCATTTCTGCGACCACTATGCGGTTGCAGAATCACTCTGCGAAGCGCATAATGGTCGGAAAGTGGAACAGGAGAAGGGCAAGATTTGAGAAAAATCTACGGTGCACTATGCGACCGCAGACCTGTTTTGCGGTGCAATATGCGACCGCAGAACAAGTATGCGGACCGCATAATGACCACAGAACAAGTCAGTAACGCCTAGCTTCGGAGGCCAAATTATGCGGCCGGTATGCGGACCGCATACCTGTTATGCGATCACATATGCGACCGCATAACTGCGTCGGAGCTTCCATTCTTTCTAATTTTTGACCCGACCCAACTTCGATTTATAGCCCTTGAAGCTCATTTTTGAGCCAAAATCTGATATTTTAGAGAGAGGTGAGAGCATGTTAGAGAGAGAAAGTGAAGGCTTAGTGATTTATCCATCAATTCTTGTTCAAGGTTTGAAGATTTCACAAGGATCTTTCTAGCGCTTCAAAGAGGCAAGAATTTCTTACCCTAATTCTTCAATTTCGGGTTTGGAGTAAAGATGGGTGATTAATAGTATGATTCTTAGGTGTAGAGTATCATATATACATACTAATAAGGTTGTGGAAAGATTGTTAAGTTCAAATGGGTAAGGATTGGATTGAAAATGGTAGAAATCTTCATAGACTTCAATTGAAGATTTGAGGGTCGAGTTGGTGTCGGATTTTGGTGAAATTTGTATGGTTGCACTCTTGGTTGGATGAGCATTCATATTCTGTAACTTTTGTTGGGTTCTGATACGTGGATCCCACGAGCAATATTTGAGTTAATTTAGGATTTTATTGGAAACATTAGTATCTCCTTATGGAATTAATTACAATAATTGGTATTGACTGAATCAAATAAATTATGGCTAGATACGAGGCTTTCGGAGACCAATTCTCGTGGAAAGGGCATAGCGGAATAAAGAATTACACGGGTTGAGGTAAGTAACAATTATAAATCTGGTCCTGAGGGTATGAAACCCCGGATTTTATTATCATGTGATTATTTTGGAGGTGGCGCACATGCTAGGTGACAGGCGTGTGAGCGTGCACCGAGGGGATTGTGACTTGGTCCGTCCCGAGAAACTGTAAAGTTGAATAATTTATTGTTAGCTATATGATCTCTATGTGTTGAAGAAATTTGATTATAAATCATGTTAGAAATCATGCTTAGACTATGTTATAGTACTGTTGAGACCCGTAGAAGTCGCGTATTTGTTGAATTATTTGCTAATTGATGTCTTGTACTCAGTCATGATCTTTCTTGCGTATTATACCTCAGTCTTTCTGGATATTTGTTGATATACTATGTTATCTTTGTTTGGGCTGATCTTTGTGATTTCTGAGAGCCCGAGAGACTTGAGAGGTTAAGGACTGAGTAAGGCCGAGGGCCTGTCGGTGAGGTAAGGATATTATGGCATATGAGTTGTCCGTGCATGATATTATAGCACGTGAGTTGTCCGTGCAGCATGTGAGTTGTCCGTGCAGATTATGGCGTTTGGGCTGTAGGAGCCCCTCCGGAGTCTGTACACACCCCCAGTGAGCGCGGGTACACATTGAGTGTGAGTGCTGAGGGCTGAGAGCCAAGTGGTTGAGCTGTTGTGATAGGTTGAGTGATTGTTGCCTGAGAGGCTGTACTTGCTTTACATTTGTTGTTGCACTTGGTTGCTATCTGTCATTATTGTAAAATCTCCGAAAGAATTTATATCCAGATTACTTGAAATTGAACTGTATAAAATTGATTTGACTTAAACTGCCGGATTTGAAAGCATGTCTATTCTTTGCTGGAACTACTGAAAGTGAACTATGACTGTGTAGCTCGTCATTATCTTCAGTTCCTTAGTTATTATTGTTACTTGCTGAGTTGGTTGTACTCATACTACACTCTGCACTTCGTGTGCAGGTCCAGGTGTTCCTGAACATAGCGGGTGTTGATCATTTCGCGCAGTTGATTTTTAGGAGATTTTGAGGTAGCTGCCGTGTTCCGCAGACCTTGTCTCTCCTTCTCTGTCTCCTTGTTTACTATATTTGGTCTCAGACTATTATAGACCGTATTTTCCAGACTTGTACTCATATTAGATGCTCATTGTCACACCTCCTTTTTCTCGAGGGGATAGGGAGTTTTTTCAATTTAAGTGACATTATTCGAAATGAGATTATTTATTTATTCAGAGTAGCCACTTGGAATAATTTATGGTATCCCAAGTCATCGATTTATTTTAGAATCCCAAATCGAGGAAATTTGACTCTTATTTATGGTCTACGAACATAGAAGACCGGGTAAGGAATTCTGTTAACCCGAGAGAAGGTGTGAGGCACTCCCGAATTTCGTGGTTTTAGCACGGTCGCTCAACTATTAATAATTGGCCTAGTTATCTAATTTAATACATGTTTTAAACCTATATGTGCATTTTCATTCCTTTTAACCGCTTTTAAGTATTTATGAAACTTATTTGAACAAGTCGCGATGTCGCAAACTCATTTGTTTTTGTACATGTTGTGAATTGCGTCACATGAAATGCACCCGCGATTTACAACATGTTTATTTTTATTATTATTTGAAGTTGAAGTCAAGTCGTGTGAAACGCGCACTTGAGTTGGGGTTTAATCGTGACCATGCCACAGGAACCATACCCATAGTCACGATGATTTATTAATCGTGCCTAAAGCAACTAGCACGTGTTCATGATTTGTTTTTCCTTACGGGTTTGAGATCTGTGTAAGGTCAAGAGCTATGGAAATCAATTGTGGAAAATGGGTCAGCTTTTGCTCTTACTAAATTGGGCCTGACATAAATTTTTTTGGACTAGATAAATTAAATTGGATCGTAGTACAATTGGCCCTTTAAAGACAATTAATGAGTATGCCCAGTTACTAGTTCATCAAGATACTCCCCTATCAATTAGTCAATTGCAGTAGTACATGTTTCATTAAGCAAATCCCAACCACCGTGCCCAATCATTATTTTTTTTAAGTCCAAACCTCATTTTTCAATTTCAACTAGGAGACATAGATTTTATCCCTAAAGTTCAAACATTCACTACTTGCCCAAAAATCATATTTTTTATCAATATTCATGTTAATCATCAAGAAAGTAGCAAAATTAAACAAAGCTAATGACACCTAACAATTAATGCAGAAAAAAAATATTTCAATCTTCATGAATCTAAATAAGATCAAATTATATATTCAAGCATAATATCTTAATAAAATAATGATGAGAGAAATGGACCTTTACAAGATTGTTTTGAAGCTCGGACAATGGACAAGGATGTAAATGGAGCCTCGACCAAAATTGACAAATGGAGCTCGAACTCGACGACTCAACTTTGGAGCTGTTGTTTTCTATACAAAAGGGGACTGTTTCGTTGGGTTTTCGGCTCGTTTTTGTGGTGCTTTTTAGCTTGGTTTTCAGTTGGTTTGGAGCTGGAGTTTAGATGATGAATTGCTGGATTTTTTGAAAGAAAGCATTACACGAGTAGAAATTCCCTTATCCTAGAAGAAGAAAAATAAATTTCTCTCAATTCGCTCCTCCCTCTTTTTTTTCTCCTTCTCCCCCTTTTTTTCCTCACATTTCTCTTCTATTTATAGAAAATATTTTCGGAATTTTCAGCTTTTATTTTTATTTTATTTTTTTATTTTTTTATTTTTAATTAAATAGAATTTCCACTTCCCATTTTTCTTATTTTTTTTTAAAAATAATTCCCCACTTTCCTTTACTTTAATTTTTTAATTTATTAGTTTTTTTAATTTTATTATATTTACATTCCCACTTTTATACTTTTCTTTTTTTATTTCCCACTTATTTTACTTTTCTTTTTTTATTTCCCACTTATTTTACTTTTCTTTTTTTATTTCCCACTTATTTTACTTTTTTTTAAAAATATTTCAGCTACCATTACTTTTATTTTTTAATTCCAACTTTCTTTTACTTTTCATTTTTTAAAATTTTCACATTCTTTTACTTTTATTTTTAAAATGTTTCACTTTCTTTTACTTTTTTGTTAAACAATTTCCACCTACTTTTACTTTTACTTTTTAATTTTATATTTCTACTTTTCCTATATTTTTAATTCCTATCCGAAATTTGTTTTAAAAAAGATAAAAATAAATAATTTTTATTTATTTTTGGTTTTTAATTCATTTTATTAAAAATAAAGATAAAAATAATAATAAAAATAATACTAATAGTAATAATTGACCTTTTAAATTATTATTAATTTTTACCCTATATATATATATATATATATATATATATATATATATATATATATATATATATATATATATATATATATATATATATATATATATAAAGCTAAAAAATATATATTAAATTTCTGAAAATATTTACATAGTAGAAGGTGATAAAAATTTAAATATAGTCAAAAATTAGGTGCTCACAGCTGCCCCTCTTTGCTTGGAAACATGAAGAGTTTTCAGGCAAAGACTAGGTGAGCCACGTGACTAATTTTTGACCAAACCATTATTCAAAAGGAAAAGAAATAAAAGATAGGGTGCAACCGAGTCCTGGTTTTAGACAGCCTACATATCCCGGGTTATAGGGGAATCAGGTCGCGTGTAGTTCAAGGAGAATGGTGGAATGATGAGTTGAGGAGTCGAGTGAGGTTCCGTCGAGGCTCCGGTCCGCGGTCCTGCTATTATATCAAAATAAAAAAGAAACTAAACAAGCCTATCAGTTATGAGTTACAAGATTCCTATCTATGAGTCTTCAGAAACTTGATCTTGAGTCTTGACTGGTTCTTCATGCAGACTCTGATCTAAACCTTGATGCTCGCTAGCTGTAGGTTCTAGTTCATTGTTCTATAGCTTCTTTTAATCAAAATGGGACTCCAATGCTCGTGGCTTCAGTCATGTCTTGAGCATTCCACATCTTTTCAATTGCTTTTGCATTTTGGATTCACTTATTTTTTCTTTTCTTTTATTCTGAATTGAGACTTCTTCTTTTGGTCATCTCGAACTCTGTGCCTCGAGGTAAAACCTACTCATACACCAAAACAAACAAACGAACGAAATTTTTCTGCCCCAGTTTGCATAAGGAAGATTTCGTGAGTTATTGTAACAAAATTCTAAACTACTTCTTTATTGAAAGCAATAAAAGGTCGGGAGTGGTGTACCATGAAAAAGTCATGTTTTTGTTTTTGGATGGTGTTCTTTTATTGTCAAAGGATGTCCCAACTAAGGATTGGTGTACCTTATGTTGGGAAAATATGGCTAGGGAATGGGATAACCTATATTGGCAAAGATATCGGGGAGTGGTGTACCCTACATTTAAGATCAAATCAACTAGGGAGTGGAGACCCTATGTTGGAAAAATAGACTAGGGAGTGGAGACCCTATGTCTAAAAACATCAACTAGGGAGTGGAGACCCTATGTTGGAAAAGCGACTAGGGAGTGGAGACCCTATGTCTAAATAAATATCAACTAGGGAGTGAAGACCCTATGTTGGAAAAGGCGACTAGGGAGTGGAGACCCTATGTTGCAAAAATGACTAGGGAGTGGAGACCCTATGTCTAAAAACATCAACTAGGGAGTGGAGACCCTATGTTGGAAAAGAAACTAGGGAGTGGAGACCCTATATCTAAAAATCATCAACTAGGGAGTGGAGACCCAATGTTGGAAAATCATCAACTAGGGAGTGGAGGACCTATGTTGGAAAAGATACTAGGGAGTGGAGACCCTATGTCTAAAATATCATCAACTAGGGAGTGGATACCCTATATTGGAAAATCATCAACTAGGAAGTGGAGACCCTATGTTGGAAAAGAGACTATGGAGTGGAGACCCTATGTCTAAAATATCAATCAACTAGGGAGTGGAGACCCTATGGAGGAAAAGCGACTATGGAGTGGAGACCCTATGTCTAAAATAAAATCAACTAGGGAGTGGGGACCCTATGTTGGAAAAGGCGACTAGGGAGTGGAGACCCTATGTCTAAAATATTAATCAACTAGGGAGTGGAGACCCTATGTTGGAAAAGCGACTAGGGAGTGGAGACCCTATGTCTAAAAATAAAATCAACTAGGGAGTGGAGACCCTATGTTGGAAAAGGCGACTAGGGAGTGGAGACCCTATGTCTAAAATAACATCAACTAGGGAGTGGAGACCCTATGTTGCAAAAGCGACTAGGGAGTGGAGACCCTATGTCTAAAAACATCAACTAGGGAGTGAAGACCCTATGTTGGAAAAGAGACTAGGGAGTGGAGACCCTATTTCCAAAATAACTTCAACTAGGGAGTGGAGACCCTATGTTGGAAAAGCGACTAGGGAGTGGAGACCCTATGTCTAAAAATATCAACTAGGGAGTGGAGACCCTATATTGGAAAAACAGACTAGGGAATGGAGACCCTATGTCTAAAAACATCAACTAGGGAGTGGAGACCCTATGTTGGAAAAGAGACTAGGGAGTGGAGACCCTATGTCTAAAATAAAAATCAACTAGGGAGTGGAGACCCTATGTCTAAAAACATCAACTAGGGAGTGGAGACCCTATGTTGGAAAAGAGACTAGGGAGTGGAGACCCTATGTCTAAAATAAAATCAACTAGGGAGTGGAGACCCTATGTTGGAAACATCAACTAGGGAGTGGAGACCCTATGTTGGGAAAGAAACTAGGGAGTAGAGACCCTATGTCTGATTTTTTTTTCTTTTCTTTCTTTTTAATTTCATATATTTTTTTAAGATAATGAGTAAAATGCGGGAAAGAGTTTGGAGAAGACTTCCCTTTTGAAGTAGTTGCTGCAAAATTATTTCTAGCCTTTGCGTAATTTTGTTTTGGTTGCACCTGCTTCTTGCAAGGTTGCTTTTGGATTTCTCCTGTTTCCCTATTTTTTTCAAACAAAGAACAATTTATCAGTTTGAAACGGTGGTTGGTTTTGTGGCCTTGATTGTTTCAGTCACTTGGTCTCGGTCCTTTCAGTTGCAACTGGTTGTTTCCTAAATATTGATTGCATTTCTAACCTCGGAGAACCTCTGGCTTTTTCGGACTTTGCCATGATGGTTAGTCACGTGGGACTTAACCTTTTCAACTTTTATTTTTCCCTTGTGGGCATTTGACTTTGAATTTCCTCTTTCAACAGTTTTTGATTTCGAAACATCGGCCAACATGGCCAGTTGGAGTCAACTTGATGCCCCTGCCGAGATTGGGTGCCTTTTCTTTTGCATACTGGCTTGTATCAAGTGAGAACCCTATAAATCAGTCTTGTCTTCCCTTCTTTGTCTTAGTTTTGGAATAGAGTTAAACCGAAAAGGATTCAAAGAAAAGCAAACAATGGAATGGACAAATGAATTTAGACAAGAGGTATCCCTTTCGGGGAAAAGAAAGAACGACTTATCTGGAGTGTATACAGACTTCAATGAACATGACATGCCTCTTGGACTAGATGCCTGATCTGTGTAAACCGTCCAACTCTCAGAAATTCATCACAACTCTTGCTTTGAGACTGAGAAACTTTGCCCAGGACTGTGTCGATGCCAGTGACTGTGAGGATCCTCTTTTCGATCAGTGGCGCCCTTTGCAGGTTTTCACCAGCTGGCCTCTCTCATTTCTCTTCTCACCATCGCCTTATAGTGCTCTTTGTGAGTTTTCACTAACAAGACTCTCTCATTTTCGAATTTCTCTGCTTACCATCGCCTTATGGTGCCCATGAGGTTTTCACCAATAAGACTCTCTTATTTTATTTCTCTCATTTTGTTGTATCAGATCCGAGTAATTGTATCCTCCCATTTTGAATTTCTTTGCCGATTGATCGAAAGAACTTGAAAAGGATTTGGATAAAAAGGATTTGGATTGAATTACAACTTTGCAACCTTTCAGACAAAACCATCGCCAAACCATTATAACATTTGCCCCATTTTCACTTTTGGGGGAATTTGGGTTTTTGTTTTGGTGTAACTCAACCCCAGAGAGAGGCTGCCTACGTATCCTTTCGGAATCAAGTCAAACGTAGTTCAAGGACGAGAACTATGTTTTTGATTCTCTTTTGTTTTGGTTTTCTTTTCTGTTTTGGTTTCTTCTCTTTCTTTTTCCTTTCCTTTTTTCTCTTTTCTTTTTCATTTTTCATTTCATTTTCTTTGTCTTTTCTTCCTTTTTTTTTGTATATTTCTTTTTCTTCTCTTTTCATTTTTTTTCATTCATTTTATTTTTCAATAATGACTTCCGGGTTCCAATGAGGGTAATCAAAGAATAGGAGCCGGTTCAAAAGGGTTTGCAAATGGTTAAATATTTGGATAGTGAGAAAGAAAGCCTTCTTCATCCCAACCGGGGAACATTAATGCTATATAGAGGATCCAACATAGTACCTTTTGACTGCACCTGCATTGATAGTTATTTCAGGGACATTTTTTTCGATGTGTCCCAAGTACACCGCTATCTTTTGGCAGTACTCTTGTGCAATGTATGGACCTTTCTAACCTGAAGCCAATTTTCCTTTAGATGTTCTGATTCTTTATTTTATTTCCTTAAACCTATCTTCATTGCATTTTGATTCTTGATTCATTATTTCGAAGTCTGACACGGTTTTAGGATCGGGGCATGAAGTCCGCAAGCATGCTAGGTTATTGAAATCTGCATTTAACAGAACTGAAAAAAGAATAAGAGAAGTGACAAAATTAAGAAAAGTGACATTCCTGGACAATGAAATATTAATTTCATTTGATTTTTTTATTTCGAGTGATTTGTTTTTTGAATTTTAAAGATAGATGGGTTTACACCGGAAAGTAAGACAATAAAGTAAAACATCCGGATCATACCCTGAGATAATCCGGACGCAGAAAGGATAGAAAAACTGGCTACTGAGACTCCCGTCTGATAGGGAACTTTCTGGCTTGGTGACCGTTTTTGGCTTTTTCTCTGTCTCGGCAAGAGCTGTTAGGGCCTTTAGTGCCGTATCAAATTCCTCATCTCTCCAATTTCTGTTCATCAAACCCTCCGAACCACTCTGAACGGCCTGTGATGTGGCCTTAAAGGCAACATGACTCAAAATTTGGCCCATTTTTGAATCATTTTCGACCATCTCCCCAATTTTGATAGCCTCAGCGAACGGATTACCCATAACAGACATCATGTTCTGGAAGTAGTTCGCCTCTTGGGCCTGTAGGAAGATCGTAACCATTTATGTTTCGTCCATTGGAGGCTTTCTCCTGGCGGCTTGCTCGCGCCATATGACAGCATATTCACAAAAATATTCCGCGGTTTTCTTTGTCAATCTGGACACAGAGTTCTCCTTTTTGGATTTTTCACTCTTGCTTTTTTTTTTTCGCTCTTTGTTTTTTTTTCTTTCTTCTCTCTTTTTTTTTCACTCAGTTTATTTGATGTCAATGATCGAATCAGATGGGGATTGCCTACGTATCATGATGCCACATGAATCCGATCTTGCGTAGTTCGGGAAGATTAGGAATAAAGTAAATAAACTAACTCTTTTTTTCTGGATTTTGAATTTTTTTTCTTTTTATTTTTATTTTTGAAAGACTTATAAATAAGAAAGAATTTTTTTTGATTTCGATTTCTTTGTTTTTTTTTTGAGAATTTTTGAAAAGAAAGAAAACATTATTTTGGATTTGTTTTTAAAATTTTTTGGGAGAAAGACTTCTAAAAAAAAGGTAGAAAATATTTTTGGATTTTAAATTGATTTGTTTCTTTTTTCAAATGAAAGACTTCTATAAAGAATTTATTTTTTTTGGTTTTAATTTTTTTTTATTTGGGATTTTCTAAGGAAAAACTTCTAAATAATGAATTAAAGAAAAATATTTTTGGATTTTGAGTTTTATTTTTTAAATTTCCTAAAGAAAAACTTCTATAAAAGAAGGAAAAATTTTGGATTTTATGTGTCAAAGAATAACTTATAAATAAGGAATTAAAGGAAAATATTTTTGAATTTTTGAAAATTGGGGCCGGAACCGATGAGGTTTGCCTAAGTATCTCACATCCGATGAGAATCAGACCCGCGTAGTTCGATAAGTTTTGACGGAACAGGGGAAGAAGCATGACTTTTGAAAACATTGGCTTATTTTCTTTCTCTTTTTTTTTTCAAACTTTTGGCAGAGTTTTGGGATTTTCAAATACCTGGATTTTCAGAAATCGGGTAAATTTCTCTCTCTTGCCTCACTCTTAGTGTTTCTTGATTTTCTTTTCCTATTATCGAAGACGGTCAACATGCAAGCCGAAACAAATAAATGTACAAGTAGCACGTAACAATGCATCAGGATGGTCTTTTGATTTGGGTACACCTGTCCTAGACGGACCCAACCCCTGTGTTGAGTCCCCAAAGTCAAATGCACGTGATGCAAACAAACGTACCTGCTAGGGATCCGGCATGAGGTTATGTCATTCTAAGTTTAAATCCTGGGTGTATTGTTCTAGACCTGGCTTACCCGAGCGGACAACTCGAGCCGGGGGGGAGGGGGGGCAGCGTACCGGAAATACAGAAGCTTCACCGTCTTTGCAACTTGTCTGTACCTCGTTCTAAAATTAGGATATGACTCTAATAGAAAAGAAGCCACGAGAAGCGCACGCTTCCCAGAAGATTCAGAAGACTCGGAGAGAAGAGGGTTTTGTAACAGATTATATACAGTTCAATCAATATCAAAGCAGTAAAAAACGGCATTTAGCACATTAGGCACAAACATGTAATATCAGACAATCACAAGAAAGCCAAGCATAACAGTTGTTCTAAGCTCGAATTCTGAACCCTGAACCAGAGATTGTGGGTTCGATCCCCAGCAGAGTCGCCAAAGCTGTCACACCTCCTTTTTCCCGAGGGGATAGGGAGTTTTTCCAATTTAAGTAACATTATTCAAAATGGGATTATTTATTTATTCAGAGTCGCCACTTGGAATAATTTATGGTGTCCCAAGTTACCAATTTATTTTAGAATCCCAAATCGAGAAAATTTGACTCTTATTTATGGTCTGCGAACACAGAAGACCGGGTAAGGAATTCTGTTAACCCGAAAGAAGGTGTGAGGTACTCCCGAGTTCCGTGGTTTTAGCACGGCCGCTCAACTATTAATAATTGGACTAGTTATCTGATTTAATACATGTTTTAAAACTATATGTGCATTTTTATTCCTTTTAACCGCTTTTAATTATTTATGAAACTTATTTGAACAAGTCGCGATGTCGCAAACTCATTTATTTTTGTACATATTGCGAATCGCATCACATGAAACGCACCCGCGATTTACAACATGTTTATTTTTATTATTATTCGAAGTTGAAGTCAAGTCGTGTGAAACGCACACTTGAGTTGGGGTTTATATATCGTGACCATGCCACGGGAACCATACCCATAGTCATGATGATTTATTAATCGCGCCTAAAGCAACTAGCATGTGTTCATGATTTGTTTTTCCTTACGGGTTTGAGATCTGTGTAAGGTCAAGAGCTATGGAAATCAATTGTGGAAAATGGGTCAGCTTTTGCTCTTACTAAATTGGGCCTGACAGAAATTTTTTTGGACCAGATAAATTAAATTGGATCATAGTACAATTGGCCCTTTAAAGCCAATTAATGAGTATGCCTAGTTACTAGTTCATCAAGCTACTCCCCTATCAATTAATCAATCTTCATGAATCTAAATAAGATCAAATTATATATTCAAGCATAATATCTTAATAAAACAATGATGAGAGAAATGGACCTTTACAAGACTGTTTTGAAGTTCGGACAATGGAAAATGATGTAAATGGAGCCTCAACCAAAATTGACAAACAGCAAGGCAACGGGAATACCGTAAAATATTACTCAAACAAATAATAAACACAGGTACAACCAATTAATCAAGTCCTTTCAATATACATCTTTTATCTATAAGTTTTTCAATAAAAGTCTCTAGAATATAATCCTTTTCAATAAATATATTTTGAGTATACTTCCTTCAAATAAATATCCTTCCATTATAATTCTTTCAAATAAATATCTTTTGAATAAAATTCTTTCAAGTAAATATCTTTCAAATATAATTCTTTCTAGTAAATATCCTTCAAATATACTTCTTTCAAGTAATTATCTTTCTAATATAATTCTTTCAAATAAATATCTTTTTAATATAATTTTTTCAAGTAAATATCCTTCCAATATAATTCTTTCAAGTAACTATCTTTCAAATATACTTCTTTCAAGTAAATATCTTTCTAATATAATTTTTTCAAATAAATATCTTTCTAATATAATTCTTTCAAGTATATATCCTTCAAATATAATTCTTTCAAGTAAATATCCTTCAAATATAATTCTTTCAAATAAAAGTCACCTTGTGACACCTCATTTAACTTTTCTGGCGTGAGAAATATATTCAACGTATCACATCAAATGGCACGGAAATACCTTCGTGCACTTGTCTCATTCTCACCCAATACATATATGTAGATCAAATCAATTGGCACGGTAACACCCTTCGTGCATTTATATCTTTCTCACCGTGCATACATATAACCGTACCAACTAGGTGTGAGAAATGCCAATAACAATAAAAGAAATAAAGTGGAGGCACACATGAAGCAACAATGACTAAAAGTCACATAGAAAACAAAGGTGCACAATAACATCTCAAGATAAAGACATGAATGTATACACAACAAAACGATATCACAATATAATGTATGTCTCTCGTCCTCGTCTGCACGAAAACACCCTTCGTGCCATAAATATATGATAATATAAAAATAATTGCATGACATCACCCTATGTTCTTTTACTCTCATCCTCACCTGATAATATAAATGAAATAGCACGGCATCACCTTTCGTGCTTTACAGTCTCAAATGGCACGGCATCACCCTTCGTGCTTTACACTCTCAAATGGCACGGCATCACCATTCGTGATTTACACTTTCAAATGGCACGGCATCACCCTTCGTGCTTTACACTCTCCCTCGCATGATAATATAGTTCAAATGGCACGGCATCACCCTTCCTGCATTACACTCTTCCTTACCAAGCACATGTATATCATTAACAAGAAAGGTAGGAAGCATAAATAACATCAAGGAGAGTGTTTAAACTACAACACAATACAACAATTCATATCACAATTTTCCACTGACCAAAATCAAATTTCAAATATGTAGCAGAATCAATAAATTCTTCAACAAATAACCCAAGGATCCACAAAACGTATATAAAACCTCAAAACAATCAACTGAGGTGAAACATACTCAGTATAGGTGTAATGACCCAACCGGTTATTTTAACTTTTAGAACCCCGTTCCCTAAAATAAAACTTCCCATATGTGCTTTTAATGATTTATGACTTGCGGGGATGGTTGGTTCAGGATTTGGAAGTGTTTGGGTTGAAACCGGAACACTTGGTTCCTTAAGTTGGCCTTAAAGTGCTAAGTTTGACTTCGGTCAACATTTTGAGAAAATGACCCCGGGATAGAATTTTGACAATTCCAACAGCTCCGTATGGTGATTTTGGACTTCGGAGCGTGTTCGGAATTTTATTTGGAAGTCCATAGTTAAATTAGGCTTGAAATGGCTAAAATAGGAATTTAAGTTTGGAAGTTTGACCGAGGAGTTGACTTTTTGATATCGGAGTCAGAATCCAGTTCTGAAAATTTTTATAGCTCCGTTATGTCATTTATGACTTGTGTGCAAAATTTGAGGTCAATCGGACTTGATTTGATAGGTTTCGATACTTAATGTAGAAGTTGGAAATCTTAAGTTTCGTTAAGTTTGAATTGGGGGATGATTCATGATTTTAGGGTTGTTTGGTCTGATTTGAGGGTTCGACTAAGTTTGTATGATGTTTTGGGATTTGTTGGTATAATTGGTCGAGGTCCCGAGGGGCTCGGGTGAGTTTCAGACGGCTAACGGATCATTTTTGGCCTTTGGAACACTGTTGATAACTGCTGGTATTTTCTTTTGATTTCCTTATACGCGATCGCGTAAGTTGGTCTGCGATCGTGTAGAGTAATTTGGACAGAGGTGGATTTGTTCTACGCGATCGCGTGAATGGGGTTGCGATCCCGTAGGCTTATTTTAGGCAGCTGGAAATTCGTTCTATGCTATCGCGTGGGCACGTTTGCGATCGCGTAGGTTAGGCCAGCTTGTGCATCGCGATCGCGTGTGGTTGTTTGTGATCGCATAGGGGAAACTGGGGATGAGCAGGGCCATGCGCTTAATGCTTCGCGATCACGTTGGCTTGCGGAGACTGTGCTTCGCGATCACGTGGGACTTTCCGCAATCGCGTAGGGTTAATGTTTGGGCAGTAAAATTTGTGCTACGTGATTGCGTAGAAGAAATCACTGGGCAGAGAGTTTAAGTTCTGAAAATGGGACTTCGTCCCATTTTCCATTTTTAACGATTTGGAGCTCGGATTTAGGCGAGGTAAGTTTTCGTAACTCAATATTGGTTAAATTACCCGAATCCATCACTATTTTATCATTTAATTGGTGAATTGAGTTGGAAAAGTTTGAAAACCCTCTTTGATAGATTTGAGGATTTGAGGGCCGAATTATTATCGGAATTTAGTGATTTTGGGATGGGTAGACTCGTGGTTGAGTGGGTGTTCATATTTCGTAACTTTCGCCAGATTCCGAGATGTGGGTCCCACAAACTAATTTTTAATTAATTTCGGAATTTTTATTGAAAATGTAGTATTTTCTTATAGAATTGATTCCTATAATTTTGAGTGATTGTATTGAATTAGTTTTGGCTAGATTCGAGCCAGACAGAGTTGGATAATCATGGACAAGGCCCTCTAGTGGATTAAATTGGAGCAAGACGAGGTAAGTCTATTGTCTAATCTTGTGAGGGAAAAATTTCCTCATAGGTGATTAACAATTAAATAATTGTTGCTAATTGTGGGGGCTACGTACGCACGAGGTGACGAGAGTCCATGCGTAGCTACTATTAATGCTAAAGTCCGGGTAGTTTAGGACTCAAAGCATGCATTACTTGTGTAAATTGTATTATTTGATTAATTAATATTAAATTGATATATATGAATATATTGTGAATTGTTAGATAAAGATATTAAAGTATGGAAATCTCATAGGCTTGATTTTCTGTTTAAATCAATTAATTGTTAAAAGAAATTATTCTCCTCCCGAATTTATCTTATAATAAATATACTCTCCTTCCGGAGGTATATAAGAAAATGTCCTCCTTTCTTATGGAGCGGCCCGAACGCCTCGGCAGGATAGATGCATCTATGGATCACGCCGCACGTCCCTCGACAGTGTACATGACACTCTGGATCGGGTCATACGTCCTTGGTAGAAATTGTTCTTAATAATAAAAAAATTACACGATACTTTAATAGTTTATTACAGCTTGCGAAGCTAATTGATAAATTAGAAAATCCTTGGAATTTAATGAATTATTATTCTTGCTTGTTAAAGAGTTAATTATTATTCCTGTAAATGATATTTAATTGATAAATTGAAAATTATTTGAATTGAAGGAATTTAATTAATATATTGAGAATTGTTGCATTTGAAGGAATTTGATTATTTTCGCTGATTAAATAAATTATTTTTAAATTCTGTAAATCATGTTGACTTAAATATCCTAGTTATATTTCAATTATTATTATTGACCCATAGTGAGTGTCAAAGTCGGCCATCTCGTCTCTACCACTTCGAGATTAGGCTTGATACTTACTGGGTACACGTTATTTACGTACTCATACTACACTTGCTGCACTTTGTTTGTGCAGGAACTGAGGCAAGTACTAGTGGGGGACCTATCGTCTTACACCCACGTTATCCAGGGGCATAGTGGTGAGCTGTTTCTCTGATCCGTTCTGCAGCTACTAGTGTCTCTCTTTGTATTTTTCATTCTATCTATTTTTATTTCAGACAATATTTGAGGGTTTGTGTAATCTACTAGATGCTCATACACTTGTGACACCAGGTCTTGGCACACACATTGGTAGAGTTTGGGTTTTATTATATTTTCTTGGTTTTAAATTTTATGAATGTATGCTTAATATATTAGTTGGCTTGCTTAGCTGTAGTGTTGGGAGCCATCACGGCTTATAGGTGAAATTGGGTCGTGACAACATGGTATCAAAGCATTAGGTTCACGTAGGTCTCACAAGTTATGAGCAGGCCTAATAGAGTCTTACGGATCGGTACGGAGACGTTTGTACTTATCTTCGAGAGGATATAGGGTGTTAGGAAATTACATTTCTTCATATTCCATCGTGCAATTAATGTAGTACTAAAAATACTTCTCTTATTCTCTCACAGATGGTGAGAACGCGCTCGAATGACATTCCAGACCAGGGAAGAGCTAATCCCCCAGTTGCTAAAGGCCGAGGCAGAGGCCGAGGCCGAGGGAGGGCTCCAGCCCATGGTAGAGGGCGAGGACGTCCCCAGACTATTCCAGTTATGCCGCCAGTGGGTCCAGCAGAGAATCCCATTATTGAGGAGCAGGGTGAGGTGCTTGTGGCAGAGCCAACTCCGATGGATTTCACATCTGCACCGGGATTTCAGGATGTCATGGGTCGTATGCTGCGGTTCATGGACAATATGATTCAGGCCGGTTTATTTCCGGTAGACCCAGCCACATCTTAGGCGGGCGGAGGAGCACAAACCCCTACTGCACCGGCTCATGGACAGGCAGCTGTTGTATATCAGACCTAGGGTGCACTACCCGTGGGAGGAGCCCAGCCAGTGGCAGTAGCTACACCTGAGCCCAGGCCAGCTATAGCCGCCGATCCTCAGAAGCTATTGGACCGATGGACTAGATTACATCCTCTTGCCTTTAGGGGTGAGCAACATGAGGATCCACAGGACTTCATTGATCGTTGCAGGGACAGACTGCATAACATGAGGATATTAGAATCTCATAGGGTAGACTTTGCTACTTTTCAGCTAGAGGGTAGAGCCCGTAGATGGTGGCAGTCTTATGCTCTTGGTAGACCAGCAGATTCTCCTCCCAAGACTTGGGATAGGTTCACTCATATCTTCCTGGACAGGTATATTCCACCCTCCCATAGGGAAGAGTTGCGGTTTTAGTTTGAGCAGCTTCAGTAGGGTCAGATGTCAGTGACTGATTATGAGGCGAGTTTATACGAATTATCTTGCCATGCACTTATGATACTCCCTACTGAGACGGAGAGAGTGCAGAGGTTTGTAGCCGGTTTACATACTGGTATTCAGGCCACTATGGCTCAAGAGGTTGAGATGAGTACTTCTTATGAGCGAGTTGTGGAGATAGCCCGGAGGATTGAGGGTGTGCGTCAGCGGAACCAAGAGCAGATTATGAGAGATAAGCGGTTCAGGTAATCTGGAGAGTTCAGAGGTGCTCCATCTGGGGGCAGAGGTCAGTTCGTGATGGGGCAGTCCAGCAGACCCCCATTTCCAGCACTACCATCTCCTCGAGCTGCTCCAGTGCAACCTTATCTCAGTGCTATACCAGAGAGTTCCTACTGCCCACCAGCTATTCAGGGTCCTCCCAGTAGGTATTCAGGTCCCCAGGGCTAGACTCTTAGTCAGCAGCCCATCGCACTGAAGAGTTAATATGAGTGCAGGGATCCCAGTCACATGCAGAGGTTTTGCCCCAGGCTTCAGGGTAGACCAGTACAGCAGGGTCAACAGCCTATGCTTACCGGACCAGTTGCTCCACCAGTAGTCCGACCACCAAGAGGTGGAGGACAGGTGGGTAGGGGTCGTCCTAGAGGTGGAGGTCAGCCAGGCGGAGGCCAGCCAGTTGGCGCTCCAGCTCGGTTCTATGCTTTTCCGGCTAGACCAGATGCAGAGGCCTCAGATGTTGTGATTACAGGTATTATTTTTGTTTGCGGCAAAGATGCCTCAGTATTATTTGATCCAGGATCCACGTATTCATATGTGTCGTCTCTATTTGCTCCATTCCTTGGTGTTTCTTGAGGGTCCTTGAGTATTCCTGTTTATGTGTCCACCCTTGTAGGCGATTCTATTATTGTGAACCGGATCTACCGGTCTTGTATTATTTCATTCTGTGGTTATGAAACTAGAGCAGATCTCTTATTGCTCGAGATGATCGATTTTGAAATTATTCTGGGTATGGACTAGTTATCTCCATATCATGCTATTCTAGATTGTCATGCCAAAACTGTTACCTTGGCTATTCTATCTTTGCCTAGGCTGGAGTGGAAGGGTTCGTCGGTTAGTTCATTTAATCGGGTTATTTCTTTTATAAAGGCTCAACACATGGTTGAGAAGGGTTATTTGGCTTATCTAGCCTATGTTCGGGATATTACTGTAGAGACTCCGGCTATTGATTCAGTGCCAGTAGTTCGGGAGTTCTCCGATGTATTTCCTTCAGATCTTCCAGGTATGCCACCTGATCGGGATATTGATTTCTATATCGACATGGCTCCAGATACTCAGCCTATATCTATTCCACCATATCGCATGGCTCCGAAAGAATTGAAATAATTGAAAGAACATCTTGAAGAGTTACTAGCCAAAGGGTTCGTCAAACCGAGTGTATCGCCTTGGGGTGCACCGGTATTATTATTGAATAAGAAAGATGGCACAATGCGAATATGTATTGACTATCGCCAATTGAACAAAGTTACTATTAAGAACAAGTATCTGTTACCGCATATTGATGACCTATTTGACCAGTTGCAGGGTGCTAGGGTGTTCTCTAAGATCGACTTGAGGTCGGGGTATCATCAGTTGAAGATTCGAGATTCGGATGTTCCGAAAATTGCTTTCCATACTAGATATGGTCATTATGAGTTTCTGGTAATGTCTTTCGGTTTGACTAATGCCCCGACAGCATTTATGGATCTGATGAACAGGGTATTCAGGCCATATATTGATTCGTTTGTCATTGTCTTCATTGATGACATTTTGATCTACTCGCGTAGTAAGGAGGAACATGAGCAGCATATGAGAGTAGTGCTTCAGACATTGCGGGAACAAAAGCTATATGCTAAGTTCTCTAAATGTGAGTTCTGGCTTGAGTCTGTAGCATTTTTGGGACATATTATATCGGGTGATGGTATTAAGGTTGATCCCAAAAAGATTGAGGCAGTTCAGAATTGGCATCGTCCCACTTCGGCGACTGAGATCAGGAGTTTTCTGGGTTTAGCAAGTTATTATCGTCAATTCGTGGAAGGTTTCTCATCTATTGCAGCACCTTTGATCAAATTAACCCAGAAGGGTGTTCAGTTCCGATGGTCCGATGATTGTGAGTCAAGCTTTCAGAAGCTCAAGACAACATTGACTAAAACACCAGTGTTAGTGTTACCTTCCAATTCGGGGATGTATACAGTGTATTGCGGTGCTTCACGTATTGGTTTGGGTTGTGTATTAATGCAGGAAGGGCGAGTTATTGCATATGCTTCACGTCAGTTGAAGCCCCACGAGAAGAATTATCCGGTACATGATTTGGAGTTAGCTGCGATTGTTCACGCTCTTAAGATTTGGAGGCATTATCTTTATGGGGTGTCTTGTGAAGTTTACACTGATCATCGCAGTTTGCAGTCTTTGCTCAAGCAGAGGGACCTAAATTTGAGGCAGCGAAGATGGCTAGAATTACTAAAAGATTATGATATTACTATCCTATATCATTCAGGTAAAGAAAATGTAGTTGCAGATGCTTTGAGTAGAAAGGCGGAGAGTATGGGTAGTTTGGCTTTCATTTCAGTCGAAGAGAGGCCATTAGCTTTGGATATCCAGTCCTTGGCCAACAAACTGGTGCGGTTGGATATTTCAGAACCCTGCCGAGTTCTTGCATATGTCGTAGCTCAGTCTTTACTATTTGAGCAGATCAAGGCTTGCTAGTATGATGATCCACACTTAATGGTTCTTCTAGAAACGGTACTACGAGGTGGTGCCAAGGAAGTTACTATTGGAGCGGATGGTGTTCTGCGACTCTAGGATCGTCTATGTGTTCCTAATGTGGATGGACTGAGGAAAAAGATCATAGAGGAGGCACACAGTTCTTGGTATTCTATTCATCCAGGTGCTACGAAGATGTATCGTGATTTGAGGCAGCATTATTGGTGGCGACGAATGAAAAAGGACATAGTTGAGTATGTAGCCAGGTGTCTAAATTTCCAGCAAGTTAAATATGAGCACCAGAGGCCAGGTGGCCTACTTCATCAGATGACTATACTAAAGTGGAAATGGGAACGAATTACTATGGACTTTGTAGTTGGGTTGCCGCGGACCTTGAGGAAGTTTGATGCAGTTTGGGTGATTGTTGAGAGGTTGACTAAGTCGGCACATTTTATTCCTGTTGTGACTACGTATACTTCAGAGAGGTTGGCCCAGATCTATATTCAAGAGATAGTTCGGTTGCACGGTGTGCCAATTTCCATCATATCAGATAGAGGCCCTCAATTTACTTCACATTTCTGGAGAGCAGTACAGAGTGAGTTGGGGACCCGTGTAGAGCTCAGCACAGCCTTTCATCTGCAGACCGATGGGCAGTCAGAGCGGACAATTCAGATTTTGGAGGATATGCTCAGGGCATGTGTGATTGACTTTGGAGGTCAGTGGGATCGTTTCCTGCCTTTGGCCGAGTTTGCTTATAATAATAGTTACCAATCCAGCATCGAGATGGCTCCATTTGAGGCTTTATATGGCCGTCGATGTTGTTCACCTATCGGTTGGTTTGAGCCCGGTGAGGCTAAGTTATATGGTACTGATTTGGTAAAGGATGCCTTGGAAAAGGTAAAGTTGATTCAAGAGCAACTTCGTACAGCACAGTCAAGACAAAAGAGTTACACGGATCAGAAAGCGCGTGATTTATCATTATGAGATTTCGCCGATGAAGGGAATTATGAGATTCTGGAAGAAGGGCAAGTTGAGCCCAAGGTTTATCGGCCCATTTGAGGTGTTGAAACGAGTTGGGGAGGTAGCTTATGAGCTTGCATTTCCTCCCAGTCTATCGAGAGTTCATCCGATTTTCCATGTATCTATGCTCCGGAAATATCATGCTGACCTATCACATGTGTTGGACTTCAGCACAGTTCAGCTAGATCAGAGTTTAGGTTATGAAGAAGAGCCATTTGCCATTGTTGATAAACAAGTTCGCCAGTTGAGGTCCAAGAGGATTTCTGCAATAAAGGTCCAGTGGAGGGGCCAACCAGTTGAGGAAGAGACTTGGGAGGCCGAGGAAAACATGTAGAGCAGATATCCACACTTATTCAGCACTCCAGGTACAATTCTAAACCCGTTCGAGGACGAACGTTTGTTTAAGAGGTGGAGAATGTAATGACCCAATCGATCATTTTAACGTTCACCGGCCTTAGTTGCCATAGTTCGAGAGAGGGTTCGACGGTTTATTGAGGGTCTCCATCCTAGCATCCGGAGCAGTATGGCCAGGGAATTAGAGATGGATATTTCTTATCAGCATGTTGTGGGTATTGCCAGGAGATTCGAGGGCATGTTTGCCCGGGATAGAGAGGACAAGGAGGCCAAGAGGTCTCGAGAGGCTGGTTATTATTTGGGAGCTCGTGCCCTAGCAGCTCGCCATGGTAGGGGTTATGTGAGCCGCCCCGTTCATTCAGCTCTTCCAGCCTCCAGCGGTGTTCCAGCTCCTTCTAGACCCCAGGAGCCTTATTATGCACCGCCAGTATCTAGTGTGCCTCCTACACAGGGTGTTCCTAGCGGCCAGTCCAGCAGACCTGGTCCGAGCCAGTCACAGTAGCCACACCCTCCCAAAGCTTGTTTTGAGTATGGTGACACTCACCACATGATGAGGGATTGCCCCAGGATTAAGAGGGGTGCACCTTCACAAACTATTCAGCTACAACGTGCTCCACCGGGTCCCCAGGCTATGATTACAGCACTAGCTACCACCCCACCTACTCAACCAGATCGAGGTGGAGGTCGGGGAGGTAGAGGTCGCCCTAGAGGGGGAGGCCAAGCCAAATATTATGCACTTCCTGCTCATACAGAGGCAGTTGCTTCTAATTCTGTCATTACAGGTATTGTTCCGGTCTGTCATAGAGATGCGTCGGTATTATTTGACCCATGATCTACATATTCTTATGTGTCCTCTTATTTTGCTCCATATTTGGGCGTATTTCGGGATTCTTTGAGTTCCCCTATTTATGTATCTACTCTTGTGGGAGATTCTCTTGTTGTGGACCGCGTGCATCGGTCGTGTTTGATTTCTCTTAGTGGTTTTGAGACCAGAGTCGATTTATTATTACTCAGCATGGTAGACTTTGATATTATTTTGGGCATGGACTGGTTGTCGCCCCATTATGCTATACTTGACTGTCACGCTAAAATCGTGATGCTGGCTATGCCAAGTTTACCGCGATTAGAGTGGTGAGGTACCTTAGAGTATACTCCCAGCAGAGTTATCTCTTTTCTTAAAGCTCAACGAATGGTTGAGAAGGGGTGTGACGCGTATCTAGCTTATGTGAGAGATGTCAGTATTGATACCCCTATAGTTGAGTCAGTTCCAGTAGTGAGGGACTTTCTAGGTGTGTTTCCAGCTGATCTTCCGGGCATGCTGCCCGGCAGAGATATTGATTTTGGCTTTGATTTGTTGCCGGGCACTCGGCCCATCTCTATTCCTCTATATCGTATGGCTCCTCCTGAATTGAAGGAATTGAAAGAGCAATTACAAGAATTGCTTGATAAAGGCTTCATTCGGCCAGTGTGTCACCTTGGGGTGCTCCTATCTTATTTTTGAAGAAGAAGGATGGTTCTATGTGGATGTGTATTGATTACCGCCAGTTGAACAAAGTCACAGTGAAGAACATGTATCTATTGCCTCGTATTGATGACTTATTTGATCAGTTATAGGGTGCCAGAGTGTTTTCCAAGATTGACTTACATTCAGGTTATCATCAGTTGAAGATTCGCGAGCCGGATATCCCAAAGACTGCTTTCAGGACCAGATATGGTCACTATGAGTTTCTTGTTATGTCTTTTGGGTTGACCAATGCCCCAATAGCTTTTATGCACTTGATGCACAGTGTGTTCCGACCTTATCTTGACTCGTTCGTCATTGTGTTTTTTGACGACATTCTGGTATACTCCCGTAGTCGGGAGGATCATGAGCAGCACCTGAGGACTGCACTTCAGACCTTGAGAGAAAAGAAGTTATATGCAAAATTTTCAAAATGTGAGTTTTGTCTAGAGTTAATTTCATTCTTGGGTCATATAGTATCGAGCGAGGGGATCCAGGTGGATCCGAAGAAGATATAAGTAGTGCAGAGTTGTCCTAGGCCGTCCTCAGCTACAAAGATCCGGAGTTTTCTTGGTTTGGCGGGGTATTACCATCGCTTTGTAGATGGATTCTCATCTATTGCAGCACCTATGACCAGGCTGACCCATAAGGGTGCTCCGTTCAGGTGGACAGAGGAATGTGAGGAGAGCTTTCAGAAGCTCAAGACATCTTTGACTACAGCCCCAGTATTGGTATTACCTACAGGTTCGGGTCTTATACTGTATATTGTGATGCATTGCGGATTGGACTCGGCGCGGTGTTGATGCAGGATGGTAGGGTGATTGCCTATGCATCCAGACAGCTGGAGGTGCACGAAAAGAACTATCCTGTCCACGACCTTGAGTTAGCAGCTATTGTTCATGCATTGAAGATATGGCGGCATAGTTTGTACAGTGTTCCTTATGAGATTTACACCGATCATCGGCGTTTGCAACATCTGTTTAAGCAGAAAGATCTTAACTTACGTCAGCGGAGGTGGTTGGAGCTACTTAAGGATTATGATATCACTATTTTGTACCACCCTGGGAAGGCCAATGTGGTGGCCGATGCTTTGAGTCGCTGGTCAGAGAGTTTGGGGAGTTTAGCATATCTACCAGCAGCAGAGAGGCCATTGGCGTTGGATGTTCAGGCCTTAGCAAGCCAGTTTGTGAGATTGGATATTTCTGAGCCGAGTCGAGTATTGGCTTGTGTGATCTCTCGGTCTTCTCTTTATGATCGTATCACGAAGCGTCAGTATGATGACCCCCATCTGCTTGTCCTTAAGGATACGTTTCAGCACGGTGATGCCAAAGAAGTCACTATTGGAGAGGACGGTGTATTATGGATGCAGGGCAGGCTATGTGTACCTAATGTAGATGGTTTGCGTGAGCTAATTCTCCAGGAAGCTCACAGTTCTCGGTACTCTATTCATCCAGGCATCGCGAAGATTTATAAGGATTTGAGACAACACTATTGGTGGAGGCGGATGAAGAAAGATATAGTTGGGTTTGTATCTCGGTGTTTAAATTGTCAACAGGTAAAGTACGAGCACCAGAGACCGGGCGGATTGCTACAGAGACTTGAAATTCCGGAGTGGAAGTGGGAGCGTATTACCATGGACTTCGTAGTTGGACTCTCACGGACTTTGAGAAAGTTTGATGTTGTTTGGGTGATAGTAGATCGGTTTACCAAATCTGCGCATTTTATTCCAGTCGGTACTAATTATTCTTCGGAGCGGTTGGCTGGGATTTATATTCGCGAGATTGTTCGCCTACATGGTATGCCGGTGTCCATTATTTCAGATCGGGGTACGTAGTTTACCTCACAATTTTGGAGGGCAGTGCAGCGAGAATTGGGCACACAGGTTCAGTTGAGTACATCATTTCACCCTCAGATGGACGGACAGTCCGAGCGCACTATTCAGATATTGGAGGATATGCTACGCGCTTGTGTCATCGATTTTGGGGGTTCTTGGGATCAATTTCGGCCACTCGCAGAGTTTCCCTACAATAATAACTACCAGTCAAGCATTCAGATGGCTCCGTATGAATCTTTATATGGGAGACGATGTCGGTCTTCGGTGGGTTAGTTTGAGCCTGGTGAGGTTAGACTATTGGGTACTGACTTGGTTCAGGATGGTTTAGAGAAGGTCAAAGTAATTCAGGAACGGCTTCGCATGGCACAGTCTAGACAGAAGAGTTATGCCAACAGGAAGGTTTGTGATGTTTTTCACATGGTTGGGGAGAAGGTTCTGCTCAAGATTTCACCCATGAAGGGTGTGTTGAGGTTCGGGAAAAAGGGCAAGTTGAGCCCTCGGTATATTGGGCCTTTTGAGATACTTAGGAAAATTGGGGAGGTGGCTTATGAACTTGCCTTGCCACCTAGTCTATCAGGTGTTCATCCAGTGTTCCATGTATCCCTGCTCCGAAAGTATGTCGGGGATCCGTCTCACATTTTGGATTTCAATACAGTACAGCTGGACGGTAATTTGACTTATGATGTTGAGCTGGTGTCTATTTTAGACCGACAGGTTCGAAAGCTGAGGTTAAAGAACATAACATCGGTGAAGGTGCAGTGGAGAGGCCAGCCAGTCGGAGAAGCTACTTGGGAGATTGAGCAGGAGATGCGGAGCAAATACCCACACTTAATTGAGACTCCGGGTATTATTCTTAACCCGTTTGAGGATGAACGTTTGTTTAAGAGGGGGAGAATGTAACGACCCGACCGGTCGTTTTGAGTATTATTATCCCGTTTCCCCATTTACTGCTCAAATTGTGAATTACAGTTGTTATTTGGCTTGCCGGGGTAATTGGTTTGGGTCCGGTGAGATTTTGAAATGATTTGGAGCACTTAGTTCCAAGGTTTAGAATTCAAGTTGAAAAGGTTGACCGGATGTTGACTTATGTATAACGACCCCGGGGAAATATTTGCTAAGGAAATTAAGGTTTGGTAGTGCCGAGGTGGATCAATTAGTACAAAGATTATAGATATTTCTCGCGTCGAGCAATCTCGCCACGGCTCGGACTTTTTCGGTTGAACAATGCACCGATATGTAAAGGAAAAATTTTGTCGGAAAAGGGTCATTTCTACGACCACTATGCGGTCGCAGAATCACTCTGCGGACCGCATAATGGTCGCAAAGTGGATCAGTAGAGGGGCAAGATTTGAGGAAAATCTGCGATGCACTATGCGACCGCAGACCTATTTTGCGGTGCATTATGCGACCCCAGAACAAGTATGCAGACCGCATAATGACCGCAGACCAGGTCAGTAACTCCCAGCTTTGGAGGCCAAATTATGCAGCCGTTATGCGGAGCGCATACCTGTTATGCGATCGCATATGCGACCGCATAACTGCGTCGGAGCTTCCATTCTTTCTAATTTTTTACCCGACCCAATTTCAATTTATAGCCCTTGAAGCTCATTTTTGAGCCAAAATCTGATATTTTAGAGAGAGGTGAGAGCATTTTAGAGAGAGAAAGTGAAAACTTAGTCATTTATCCATCAATTCTTGTTCAAGGTTTGAAGATTTCACAAGGATCTTGCTAGGGCTTCAAAGAGGTAAGAATTCCTTTTCTCAATTCTTCAATTTCGGGTTTGGAGTAAAAATGGATGATTTATAGTATGATTCTTGGGTGTAAGAGTATTATGTATACATACCAATAAGGTTGTGGAAAGATTTTTAAGTTCAAATGGGTAAAGATTGGGTTGAAAATGATAGAAATCTTCTTAGACTTTAATTGAAGATGTGAGGTTCGAGTTGATGTCGGATTTTGGTGAAATTTATATGGTTAGACTCGTGGTTGGATGGGCATTCATATTCTGTAACCTTTATTGGGTTCTGAGACGTGGTCCCCACAGACGATTTTAAATTAATTTCGGTATTTTCGTTTAAATGTTGATTTCGTTAATTAGATGAGTCTATTATTGTTGTATTTATGATATGTAATTGCTTTTGGCTAGATTTGGGCCATTCGGAGCCGGATACTCGTGGAAAAGGCATTGTGACCAATTGATTGAGCTTGGTTCGAGGTAAGTGGCTTGCCTAACCTTGTGTGGGGGAAATCCCCTTAAGATTTGGAACTATTGTGCTATGTGAGCGCCATGTACGTGAGGTGACGAGTACGTAAACGGGCTACTTGTGGTAAAACCCGATTTTCTTGCCGAGCAGCAACATGTTTTCCTGTTATTTTGAGTTATACCATTTTAATGAATACTAATCTATTTTCATCCTTAATTGAGTTATTCCAATATGTGTAGCTATCATGTTTCGTCTAATACAACATGTCTACGTGTCTTAATTGTTTGTGTGAATTATGTGCAGCATGCTTAGTGAATTTTCCTGCTTCTTCCCTGACTGGTACTTAGGCTAAATTGTAAGAATTTCGTGATGTAGTTGTATTTTTATCACTCGCGCTGCATATTTATTTTGGGACTACGGAATGGTATTCCGGGAGATTCCCCTGCATATTTACTTTAGGACTACGGAACAGTATTCCAGGAGATTCCCCTGCACATTTACTTTGGGACTACGGAATGGTATTCCAGGAGATTCCCCTGCACATTTACTTTGGGACCACGGAACGGTATTCCGGGAGATCCCCCTGCACATTTACGTTTGATACTACGAGACGGTATCTCAGGAGATCCCCTGTTGTGTTTTTTTGTGTGTGTAATGAGATGTTACCTTTCATGATTCCATTGTTGTTAAATTTTAGCCTTTATTTTATTGCGGTATTACACTCTATATTTGTCACGACCCAAAATCCTACCACAGGCGTCGTGATAACACCTAGTCTCTAAGACTAGGTAAGCCGATTTCTATTACATTTTGAAGCTATTTTTTTTTGAATTAAAATTTAACAGCGAAAATAATTACAATACACAACCTCCCAAGACTGGTAGTACTGAGTCACGAACTCTAACTGAATACATGGAATGATCACGAGGACCGAATATACAATATTGTTTGATTACAAATTAACAGTACAATGAAATAAAAAGACTCCACGGGACTGCGACAGACAAGCAGCTCTACCTTGAATTCTTATAATCGCGCTTTAACTCTGCTCAAGTCTGATATCTTCAATACCTGGCTCTGTACAAAAATGTGCAGAAGTGTAGAGTGAGCACACCACAGCGGTGCCCAGTAAGTATCAAGACTAACCTCAATGGAGTAGAGACGAGGTATAGTCAATACACTCACTAGTCTAATAACCTGTGCAATATGATATACAAAATAATAGGAAACAAATAATAATAAAGGCAGGATAAAACAACCAGTGATATGCACAACAAACAACAAGAATACCATTAATATCACTCAATAATTAATAAACACAATTACACATAATTAAATCAAGCCCTTCAAATAAATGTCTTTCACATAGTTCTTCCAAATAACTTTCTTTCAAATATAATTTTCTCAAATAATTATTTTTCAAATATAATTCTTTCAATAAATCTTTTCAAATACAATTTCCTCAAATAAATATCTTTCAAAATATAATTCTTTTATATAATACTTTCTAATTCTTTTATATAATACTTTCTAAGTAAAAATCCTTCCAAATAAATATTTTGAATATAATTCTTTCAATTAAAAAGTCATGACACCTTATTTCAAAATCATCAAAATACGGGTCTCAGCCCATTTTCATATTTCCACGGCACCTCGTGCCTATAATTAAATCATCATATTTGCCCGGCACCTCGTGCCCTCATTTCATATCACAATTGCACGGACAATTCACGTGCCTAATATCATTATCATTTCATCACAGCACCTCGTGCCCACATTTTATATCACAACTATATGGACAATTCACGTGCCAATATCCCCATTTCATATCACAATTCACGGCACCTCGTACCCACATTTCATTTTATAAACCGCCTGGCAATAGCCACAGACTCACAATTGCAACATAAATCAGATTATTATTAATTTACTAACAACAATACAAGTTGCACAAGGTATAAAAAAATAAACACAAGAAAAATCACAACATCAAATGAAAATTGTCAACACCACAACCCCACAACCCCACATCATCACATATCGTCCCTGACAATAGCCACCCTTATCGCTCCTATTGCCACCCTTATCGCTCCTATAGCCACCCTTATTGCTCCGCCCAGACAATATCAATAGCCACCCTTATTGCTCCTATTGCCACCCTTATCGCTCCTTTAGCCACCCTTATCGCTCCGCCCAGACAATATCAATAGCCAACAAACACAACAGTGAAATGCCACCCTTATAATCACATAATATCAACGGTGAAATGCCACCTTTATCTCCCCAAAATAACAACTCACACAACACAACATTTTACATGGGAAATTATCACAACAACATAACAAAAATCAATTCATATCATAATTTGCCCAATGGCCACAACCAAATTTCAAAGCTACAACCAAGTCAATTAATTTCACAGCAAATAGCCAAATGCTCCACACAATGTGTACAACACCCATAAACAATCAATAGAGATAGAAATTACTCAACATAAAGCAAAGTCTTCATAAAAGATCAAATTTTCAATAATTATATAAACACCTCTTTTTAAGCCCATTTAATTAAATATTTGCATAGGGGAAAATCCAAAATGAAATTAAATTTCAATATTTATCGAACTAGCAAATTCACGAAATTTCATAAATAATCAAATAACAATCACATCACATTGTCATATAACAACAGAGTCAACAACAAGGGTTTAGGCACGACAAGTAGATGATTAAATACCTGCCAACAATTATCCAATTTACTCCACAATATGCTCAAGACTTTTAACTCAATAAAATTTGCACATATAAACCAAGTACATACTCGTCACCTCGCGTACATGATTTTCAATTACTCAAGTTACACATAAGACTCAATGCCTAAGGGGAATTTTCCCCACTCTAGGTTAAGCAAGACACTTACCTCTTTGAAGTTATGTCGATGTTCCAAAATCGCTTTCTTACTTGAATTGACCTCCTGACAGCTCAAATCTATCCAAATTAATTGTATAACTTCATTAAAACTCATCGGAAACAATTCCGGATAATAATACGTCGACTTAAAATTTATTCCAAAAAGTCAACAAAAGTCAACACGGGACCCGCCTCTCAAAACCCGACATAATTTTCATGAAATTCGAACACCCATTCCGATACGAGTTCAACCATACCAATTTTATCGAATTCCAATAATAACTCGACTTCCAAATCTTAAATTTTTGTTTTTGGAAGATTTTACAAAAATCTTGATTTTTCCTCCATTAAATCCGAATTAAACGATGGATTCAAAGACATAATCATGGAAATTAATCAAAACTGGATAAGAATCACTTACCCCAAACACCCACGCAAGAATCTTTCCAAAAATCGCCTTCTACCGAGCTCCAACTTTGATTTTGAGTTATTAACTCAAACCCCCGTTTTTGGGACTTTTAATTCTGTCCAGATAGGAATTCTTCGCGTTCGCGACCATTTCCTCGCATTTGCGAAGGCCAAAACCCAACTGCCTCAAATCCTTCATCGCGTTCGCGACCTCCTCGTCGCGTTCGCGAAGGCCAATTATTTCTGCCCCATCATTTCCTCTTCACGTTTGCGAACCCCTCGTCGCATTCGTGATGACCAGCTGACCAACTCCTTCGCGTTCGCGTTCCACGCTTCGCGTTCGCGAAGGCCAAATGACCCCAGGCTCCTATCTTCCTTTCTTCTTTGCGTTCGCGTTGCCTGGGCCGCGTAAAGGCTTGCCCTGCTCCTTCTTCGCGTTCGCATTCACATCTTCGCGTTCACGAAGGACAAATCATCAGCTCCTCAAATTCCTCTTCGCGTTCGCGGGACTCCCTTCGCGTTCGCGAAGAAGGAAACCACAATTCAACAACAACAGTCCAAACAGCTCCAATTTGGTTCGAAACCACCCCAAAACACACCCGGGCCCCTCGGGACCCTGTCCAATCATACCAACCAGTTCCATAACATATCACGGACTCGCTTGAGGTTTCAAATCATATCAAATTACGCCGAAAATACAAATCGCACCACAAATCGAACTTATGAACTTCAAAAACTTCCAACTTCTAAAACTCGTGCCGCAACCAATCAAACCAACCTAGAATGACATCAAATTTTGCAGGCAAGTCCCAAATAACATAACGGAGCTGTTCCAACTCTCAAAATCGCATTCCGACCCCGATATTAAAAAGTCCACTTCCGATCCAATTCTCCAAAAATTTTACTTTCGCCATTTCAAGCCTAAATTGACTATTGACCTCAGATTCACAGTCCGAACACGCTCCTAAGTCCAAAATCACCCAACGGAGCTAACAGAACCGTTCCATTCCAGAGTCGTCTTCACACAATTCTGACTACGGTCAAAATCCTAAGACTTAAGCTTCCGTCTTAGGGACTAAGTGTCCCAAATCACTTCGAATCATTCGTAAATCAAACTCGACCACACACGCAGGTCATAATACATATTGCAAGGCTGCTCGAAACCTTAAGTCACTGAACGGGGCGTAAATTCTTAAGACAACAAGTCGGATCGTTACAATCTCCACCTCTTAAACAAACGTTCATCCTCGAACGTGCTAAGAATCTTTCTGAGGACTTTAAATTACTGACTATATTCTTGCACACATACTTGTGAGTGATTTTACATTCCTGCAATTTAACACGGGTTCGACAACACCATCTCAATTGAGATTATTTCTTTTCTCCATTCTTATAAGCTTTAAAGCAAAGTCCCTAACTCTCCAATCATTTCGAAAATTCTTGATTTCTCACAACAACGCATAATATTAGTCTCAACTGGCTATTGCAACTCGTGCCTATGCACATATAAATTTTCTCAATAGTGTTGAAGTAATTCAAAACTTTCTCTGGGGTGCTACATTATTCCCCGCTTAGGATTATTCGCCCTTAAACACATAACGTAATTCATCTCTTCCTTTGCAAATCTCAATCCCCCAAATTTTACTAAATCGCAAAGTTTTTTCAGAAATTTTGGCAGAGTCTCCCCTGTAATTGGGCCTATCCACCTACCAGAGTAACACCCAAACAACTCCTAACAGCATATCCACAACCCAACAAAATACCATAGGGTATATATCAATAATATTAATCTCAAAATTGCCTTATCATAATGATATCAGGACATGAAGCACATCATATGTATGCTCATCACCACATCTCCGGTCTTAAAAGCTGTTCATAATTAATTCCAACATCATCAATTAATCTCGTATTAACCATCATCTCGTTTCGAATTTTCACAATACTGACAACTTAACGTGAGGCATGAAGACTCATGATTATTTACTCGGATTAATGAGTCACATTTAACGCCACCTGGGCACTCACCTCATAGGCTAAAACTCAATATTTACAGCACGAAAATGGCTGAATATTAACAGAAAATATACAAGCATTATCAAATAAGCCTAACATGCATGACTCCCTATTAATATTATTGAACAAATTAAATTTCACAAGGGAGAATTTTAAACTCATAAACATTTCACCACAAGGACCTCGTCCTTATATAACTTCCATCGTGGCTTGCAGGCCACATCATGTAAAAATGCGACGATCTCATCCTCAAATCCGAGTCACAATTATGTTGCACATTGTGCCAACTGAAATTTTCAATTTCCTTTATTTCTTCTTTTCAATACATTTCATAAACAATTTTCAGAATATATAATGAACCCTCATACCGGTAGGGCGTATAATTCATAAAAATTGGAATCAATTATTCCAAAACACATTAAACCCACTATAATGAATAATAAAAATTACTTTTGGACTTATAGCCCTCAATGGTGTACAAAAATAAAATAACAGACACGGGCTCACATTTTTAAATCTCCCAACAGGGATACATATATAAGTGGGTCACAAATTTATGAAGCTCACCCATGAATGGAGCATAATAGGAGGATTTACCTCAATATTCAGAACCGAATCAAATTAAGGAAAATATCCTTTTATAAAAATAATCAGGATCGTACCTGTAACGACACCATCTGGTGTATTGGCCTTAGACAAATCATAGTGATTAAATCAACGGGTCGGGCCTCCACCTCTTAGGCGCCCACTACCTGCCTGTCCTCCACCTCTAGCTGACTGTGCACGTGGAGTATCAACTGGAATAAAGCCTGTAGATGGAGTGTTCTGATGAAATCCACCCCTTCCCAAGTCTGGGACAATCTCTCATGATATGCCTAGTATCACCACACTCATAACAACCCCTCTGAGGTCACGGCTGCTTGTACTGAGTCTGTGCCGGATAACTGGAATAACCATTGTAAGAATCTCGTGCCGATGGTGCACTATAAACTGGAGCACTCCGAGTAATCTGGTGTGCGGACTGAGCTGACCAGCTGCTCGAGCCTCCGCTATAATGGGTTCTAGCTGAAGAGTAAAATCCACTGAACCCTCCAGATCTTCGAAGCCTTTTGGCCTCCTTAGACTCCTTTTCCTCACCTAAAACACCCTCAATCTTCCTTGCAATCTCCACTACTTGTTGAAATGGAGCATCAGTTTGCAATTCTCGAGCCATGCATATTTTAATATCATAATCGAGCCCCTCAATGAATCTGCGGACCCGTTCTCTGATTGTAGGAACTAAGATAGGTGCATGACGGGCTAACTCACTGAACCTGATAGCATATTCTGACACTGTCATAGTGCCCTGACGTAACCGTTCAAACTCTGTGCGCCACGCATCTCGGAGAGTCTGGGGAACAAATTCTTTCAAGAACATTTCCAAAAATTGAGCCCAGGTTGGTGGTGTGGCATCGGCTGGTCTACCTTCCTCATAGATTTGCCACCACCGATATGCCGCGCCTAATAGTTGAAATGTAGTAAAGGTAACTCCGCTCACTTCCACAATACCCATGGTGCGGAGAATACGGTGACAATTTTCCATAAATTCTTGGGCATCTTCTGTGGCTATGCCACTGAAAGTTGGTGGACTATACCTCTTAAACCTTTCAAGTCTCTTTTGTTCTTCTTCTGATGCCTCGGGCCTGACCTTAGGCAGAACCGGAATAACAGGTTGTACCGGTACTAAACCCAGAACCTGACCAACATGAACCTGCTGCTCTGGAGTTGTGGTAGGAGTCTGAGCTACTCCCCCAATCTGCGGAATGTTTGGTGCAACAGAGATCAATCTCGCCTGAGTTACTGTACCAAACATACTCAGGAACTGTGACAAAGTCTCCTGAAATCCGGGGGTAACAACAGGTGCTTCTGGTACCTGTCCACCAACTGGAGCTACTAGTGGCTCCTCAACTGTTGTTCTGATAGGTGCTCTAGTCGCAGCACGTGCCCTTCCTCGACCTCTACCTGGGCCTCAGCCTCTTGAAGCCCTAGCAGTATGTGCGGATGCCTGCTCAGCTAACTCAGTAGCACGTGTCCTCACCATCTATGAGAGAATGGAGATACAAAGGTTCAATTTCCAAATTCAACAAATTTCGCACGACAGGAATGAAAGAAATGGAAATTTCCTAACAGTTCTGTAGCCTCTCGAAGATAAGTACAGACATCTCCGTACCGATCCGCAAGACTCTACTAGACTCGTTCATGACTCGTAGAACCTATGAACCTAGAGCTCTGATACCAACTTGTCACGACCCAAAATCCCACCACAGGCGTCGTGATGGCACCTAGTCTCTAAGACTAGGTAAGCCGATTTCTATTACATTTTGAAGCTATTTTTTTTGAATTAAAAAAACTAACAGCGAAAATAATTACAATACACAACCTCCCAAGACTGGTAGTACTGAGTCACGAACTCTAACTGAATACATAGAATGATCACGAGGACCGAATATACAATACTGTTTGATTACAAATTAACAGTACAATGAAATGAAAAGACTCCAAGGGACTGCGACGGCCAAGCAGCTCTACCTTGAATCCTTATGATCGCGCTTTAACTCTGCTCAAGTCTGATATCTTCAATACCTGGCTCTGCACAAAAATGTGCAGAAGTGTAGAGTGAGCACACCACAGTGGTACCCAGTAAGTATCAAGACTAACCTCAATGGAGTAGAGACGAGGTACAGTCAAGGCACTCACTAGTCTAATAACCTGTGCAATATGATATACAAAATAATAGGAAACAAAAATAATAAAGGCAGGATAAAACAACCAGTAATATGCACAACAGACAACAAGAATACCATTAATATCACTCAACAATTATTAAACACAATTACACCCAATTAAATCAAGCCCTTCAAATAAATGTCTTTCACATAGTTCTTCCAGATAACTTTCTTTCAAATATAATTTTCTCAAATAATTATTTTTCAAATATAATTCATTCAATAAATCTTTTCAAATACAATTTCCTCAAATAAATATCTTTCAAAATACAATTCTTTTATATAATACTTTCTAAGTAAAAATCCTTTCAAATAAATATTTTGAATATAATTCTTTCAATTAAAAAGTCACCATGTGACACCTCATTTCAAAATCATCAAAATACGGGTCTCATCCCATTTTCATATTTCCACGGCACCTCGTGCCCATAATTAAATCATCATATTTGCCCCGCACCTCGTGCCCTCATTTCATATCACAATTGCACGGACAATTCACGTGCCTAATATCATTATCATTATCATTTCATCGCAGCACCTCGTGCCCACATTTTATATCACAACTGCACGGACAATTCACGTGCCAATATCCCCATTTCATATCATAATTCACGGCACCTCGTACCCACATTTCATTTTATAAACCGCCTAGCAATAGCCACAGGCTCCCAATTTCAACATAAATGAGATTATTATCAATTTACTAACAACAAGACAAGTTGCACAAGGTATAAAAAAATAAACACAAGAAAAATCACAACATCACATAAAAATTGTCAACACCACAACCCCACATCATCACATATCGTCCCTGACAATAGCCACCCTTATCGCTCCTATTGCCACCCTTATCGCTCCTATAGCCACCCTTATCGCTCTGCCCAGACAATATCAATAGCCACCCTTATCGCTTCTATTTCCACCCTTATCGCTCCTTTAAACACCCTTATCGCTCCACCCGGACAATATCAATAGCCAACAAACACAATAGTGAAATGCCACCCTTATAACCACATAATATCAATGGTGAAATGCCACCCTTATCTCCCCAAAATTACAACTCACACAACACAACATTTTACATGGGAAATTATCACAACAACATAACAAAAATCAATTCATATCATAATTTGCCCAATGGCCACAACCAAATTTCAAAGCTACAACCAAGCTAATTAATTTCACAACAAATAGCCAAATGCTCCACACAATGTGTACAACACCCATAAACAATCAATAGAGATAGAAATTACTCAACATAAAGCAAAGTCTTCATAAAAGATCAAATTTTCAATAATTATATAAACACCTCTTTTTAAGCCCATTTAATTAAATATTTGCTGAGGGGAAAATCCAAAATAAAATTAAATTCCAATAATTATCAAACTAGCAAATGCACGAAATTTCATAAATAATCAAATAACAATCACATCACATTGTCATATAACAACAGAGTCAACAACAAGGGTTTAGGCATGACAAGTAGATGATTAAATACCTGCCAACAATTATCCAATTTACTCCACAATATGCTCAAGACTTTTAACTCAATAAAATTTGCACATATAAACCAAGTACGTACTCGTCACCTCGCGTACATGATTTTCAATTACTCAAGTTACACATAAGACTCAATGCCTAAGGGAAATTTTCCCCACTCGAGATTAAGCAAGACATTTACCTCTTTGAAGTTATGCCGATGTTCCAAAATTACCTTCTTGCTTGAATTGACCTCCTGACAGTTCAAATCTATCAAAATTAATTGTATAACTTCATTAAAACTCATCGGAAACAATTTCGGATAATAATACGTCGACTTAAAAATTTATTCCAAAAAGTAAACGCGGGACCCACCTCTCGGAACCCGACATAATTTTTATGAAATTCGAACACCCATTCCGATACGAGTTCAACCATACCAATTTTATCGAATTCCAATAATAACTCGACTTCCAAATCTTAAATTTTTGTTTTTGGAAGATTTTACAAAAATCTTGATTTTTCCTCCATTAAATCCGAATTAAACGATGGATTCAAAGACATAATCATGGAAATTAATCAAAACTGGATAAGAATCACTTACCCCAAACACCCACGCAAGAATCTTTCCAAAAATCGCCTTCTACCGAGCTCCAACTTTGATTTTGAGTTATTAACTCAAACCCCCGTTTTTGGGACTTTTAATTCTGTCCAGATAGGACTTCTTCGCGTTCGCGACCATTTCCTCGCATTTGCGAAGGCCAAAACCCAACTGCCTCAAATCCTTCATCGCGTTCGCGACCTCCTCGTCGCATTCGCGAAGGCCAATTATTTCTGCCCCATCATTTCCTCTTCACGTTTGCGAACCCCTCGTCGCATTCGTGATGACCAGCTGACCAACTCCTTCGCGTTCGCGTTCCACGCTTCGCGTTCGCGAAGGCCAAATGACCCCAGGCTCCTATCTTCCTTTCTTCTTTGCGTTCGCGTTGCCTGGGCCGCGTTCGCGAAGGCTTGCCCTGCTCCTTCTTCGTGTTCACGTTCACAGCTTCGCGCTCGCGAAGGAAAAATCATCAGCCCCTCAAATTCCTCTTCGCGTTCGCGGGACTCCCTTCGCGTTCGCAAAGAAGGAAACCAAACTTCAGCAACAGCAGTCCAAACAGCTCCAATTTGGTCCGAAACCACCCCGAAACACACCCGAGCCCCTCGGGACCCCGTCCAATCATACCAACAAGTCCCATAACATATCACGGACTCGCTCGAGGTTTCAAATCATATCAAATTATGCCGAAAATACAAATCGCACCACAAATCGAACTTATGAACTTCAAAAACTTCCAACTTCTAAAACTCTTACCAAAACATATCAAACCAACCCGGAATGACGTCAAATTTTGTAGTCAAGTCCCATTTAATATAACAGAGCTGTTCCAACTCTCAGAATCGCATTCCAACCCCGATATCAAAAAGTCCACTTCCGGTCCAATTCTCCAAAAATTTGACTTTCGCCATTTCAAGCCTAAATTGGCTACAGACCTCAGATTCACAGTCCGGACACGCTCCTAAGTCAAAAATCACCCAACGGAGCTAACGGAACCGTTCCATTCCGGAGTCGTCTTCACACAGTTCCGACTACGGTCAAAATCCTAAGACTTAAGCTTCCGTCTTAGGGACTAAGGGTCCCAAATCACTCCGAATCATCCGTAAATCAAACTCGACCACACGCGCAGGTCATAATACATATTGCAAGGCTGCTCGAAACCTTACGTCACTGAACGGGGCATAAATTCTTAAAACGACAAGTCAGGTTGTTACAATATTGTTTTATTATATATATTTACCAGTAGGGCCCTGACTGACCTCGTCACTACTCGACCGAGGTTAGGCTTAGCACTTACTGGGTACCAATTGTGGTGTACTCATGCTACTCTCTGCACATGTTTTTCGTGTGTAGATCCAGGTGCACCTTATCAGCTGCACTATTAGTGAGCCGGGACAGCTTTGGAGACTTCAAGGTATATCGCCACGTCGGCAGACCTCGAAGTCCCCTTCTACTCTTTCTCATGTCCATTATCTTCTGTATTTTCCTTATTAGAATTCTGATGTATATAGATACTAGATTTTTCCTTCTGTAGGTTGTGATTCACGATGTTCCAGGTTTTGGGATTTGCTGTGTATTTTTGAACAGTTAGGTGTTAAAATTTTTGTTTTTATTTTATTATTCTGTGAATGTTAGGCTTACCTAGTCGTAGAGACTAGGTGCGGTCACGGCGTTATACGGAGGGGAAATTTGGGTCGTGACAGATTGTAATGAATATATTGGAGGATCGGGTTGCATGCCGCATCGGACTTATTAAAAGTCTATATTGGAGGATCGGGTTGCATGTTGCCTGCTTACTTGAAATTGTTGGAGGATCGGGTTGCACGCCGCAACAGACTTATTAAAAGTCTATATTGGAGGATTGGGTTGCACGCCGCAACAGACTTATTAAAAGTCCATATTGGAGGATCGGGTTGCACGCCGCAACAGACTTATTTAAAAGTCGACATACATATATATATTGGTGGATCAGGTTGCACGCCGTAACAGACTTGATTAAAATGAATATATTGGAGGAGCGCACGCCGCAACGGAACCGAATGTGAATATATTGTGAGAGCGGGTTGCACGCTGCAACAGAATTGAATGTGAATATATTGTGAGAGCGGATTGCACGTTGCAACAGAATTGAATGTGAACATATTGTGAGAGCGGGTTGCACCCTGCAACAGAATTGATGGAAGTGATAATTGGTTATGACTGTTGTGTTGGCTTCAATTATTATAAATGAATTACCTGATTTATTTCTATTATAGTTGCTATTACTAATATTGCGTACAGGTAATGTAAGTGACCCGCCTTAGCCTCGTCACTACTTCGTCGAGGTTAGGCTCAGCATTTACCAGTACATGGTGTCGGTTGTACTGATACTACACTCTGCACTTCTTGTGCAAATTTTAGAGTTGGTCCCAACGGCGTACCGTAAACTTGCTCGAATTTCAGCTACCAGAGGAGACTCGAGGTATAACTGCATGGCGTCCACAGTTCTAGAGTCCCTATCTATTTTACTTTAGCTGTGTGTTTATTTCCAGACAACTTTATTTTATTCAGACCTTATTTGTATTTATTCTAGAAGCTCATACACTTGTGACACCAATTCTGGGATGGTATTTAGACACCGTTGTTTTTAAGGATTATTCACTATATTTTAAACTTGCTTCCGCATTTGTTTTTGGATTATTAATAATTTAAAAATTGTTTAAAAATTAGTTAATATTATTCTAACGAGCAAGTGAAATGTTAGGGGCTATCACAGTCCGAAGGTGGGAATTTCGGGTCGTATATATATATATATATATATATATATATATATATATATATATATATATATATATATATATATATATATATATATATATATATATATATATATATATATATATATATATATATATATATATATATATATATATATATATATATATATATATATATATATATATATATATATATATATATATATATATATATATATATATATATATATATATATATATATATATATATATATATATATATATATATATATATATATATATATATATATATATATATATATATATATATATATATATTATATACTATACACTAAGTATATATTTGTGTGTGTAAATAATAAAGAACTTTTAAATAAATAATATTTAATACTTATTTGATATATATATATATATATATATATAACCAAATCCTAACCTACCTTTTAATTTTAGAGAGCACCCACAAAAGAGAGAGCTAAGAGAAAACAGAGAAAAAAAAACCTAGAGCCTCTAGCATCAAAAAGCTGCGCATCAGCTTCATCTTCTAAGAAAAAGCAGCGGCTCTTTCCTCTTCAACAAGATAAAACATGAAGTGTTTACCATGAAAATACAGCCATGAAACTTCACTCATAATACCATCCTTCTTTCCAAATCAAAGGGCACCATTTTCAGCTCTAAAAACTCGAGCTCAAACCAGCCCCAAACCCATGTAAAACTCCATTAAAACAACCCTTGAACCGCCAGAAAAGAGCTGCGAAAATCAGCTCCAAGACACCACCAAATTCCAGCAGTTTCCCCCCTTAATACCAGCCCCAAATTCTCTGTTAAACCCATCCGAACAGCAGCGAAAACGCAACTGCAAACTCACCCCCAAATACCCCTGTCACGACCCAAATTAACCCTCCGTAAGGTGTCGTGATGGCACCTAGTCTTTACGACTAGGTAAGCCTAACATTTGCGGAAAATATAAAGAAAACACAATATTTTTAAGATAAACAGTATATTTTAAATAGCCAAGAGTAGTACCACTCGGCATACACAAAATAATTTTCCAAGACCCGGAATATCACTAAGTCACAAGCTGCTATAATCTATGTAGCTCTATACAAAAGTCTGAAGATAATAAGGAAAATCTCTAGACGAGGGAGTAGAAGGGGACTCCGAAGATCTGCAGACGCAAGCAGAAGTACCTTGAAGTCTCCTAGAATCAGCAGCACGTACTAACCCCGAGGCTGATAGCTCGCACATGGATCTGCACACGAAAACATGTGCAAGGAAGGGCATGAGTACACCACAATGGTACCCAGTAAGTGCCAAGCCTAACCTCGGTTGAGTAGTGACGAGGTCAGGTCAAGGCCCTACTAGAGTAAATATAATAAATTAAACAGTAAAAGATATAAGTAGAATTTACGGTAACACAGTTAAAGAAATTCTCAAAAATTTAACAGTTAAGGGAGCCCTCGGCTCAAAACAAAGTAAAAACAGTGGAAAATCTCTCGGGATACTGTCCCGTAGTTTCAAATGAATATGCAGTATAGGGGTATCTCCCGAAATACGTCCGTAGTCCCAAAGTAAATATGCAGTGCTGGGGGATCTCCCGAAATACGTCCGTAGTCCCAAAGTAAATATACAGTGCCGGAGGATCTCCTGGAATACGTCCGTAGTTCTAAAATAAATATGCAAGACAGGGGGATCTCTCGGAATACGTCTGTAGTCCCAAAGTAAATATGCAGTACAGGGGGATCTCCCGGAATACGTCTGTAGTCCCAATTTAAATATGCAACGCAAGATGAAATGACAGGTATGACATCGAGTTATACAGTTTATACTGGACACAGATAAGGCAAATAAGGACTTAACTGAACATGACGCACAGAATGTCAATTAGGCAGTTAAAACACGTAAGCATTCTTTTCTAGTCTAAACTACACAATTAAACATATTAGTACAATTAATAAGAGAAGCAATTTATGATTTAAAAAGGTTAAACATGATTTTTGCAATAATAGCCCGTGTACGTTCTCGTCACCTCACGTGTGTGGCACCCATACACCAAATAATATCAAGATATCTTAAGGGGAAAGTCCCCAACACAAGGTTAGGCAAGCAGTTACCTCGAACCACTCAAATCAACTTGATATCACGTTCTTGCCATGAGTATCCGACTCCAAATGGCCCGAATCTATTCAAAACAGTACAATACCATCAATACGCGCTAATGGAATGAATCCCACAAGAAAAACTACAAAATTAGGCCAAAACCCGAAATTGGCTCAAACCCGGCCCCTGGGGCCCACATCTCGAAACCCGACAAAATTCATGAAACTATAAAGCTCATTCACTCACGAGTCCAAATTTACTAAAATCCGACACCAAATGGTCCTCCAATCCACAATTCAAACTCCCAAATTCCTAGTCTCCAACTTCCAATTTCCACCTTAAATACACATTAACTAGGTGGGAAAATACATGGCAAGGCAAGATTATTGACCAAAAATAAGCACAAGGAACTTACCTCAAGAAATGCCTCAAAATTGATCTCAAAAATCGCCCCAACCCGAGTTTGCAAAGCCAAAAATGATAACAATCGCGAAGCCCTTCGGTTTTAATCACTACCTAGGTATTTCCGCACCTGTGGAACCTGGGCTCGCACCTGCGGGTGCACTTGTGCAGAAAACATGCGCATCTGTGCAACTCACTTACCCCCTATGCCTTCACACCTGCGATGAAAGGGCCGCATCTGCGCCCTCGCGCCTGCGGAGTCCCTTCCGCTTCTGCGCATCTTGCGTATGTGCGAACATCCTTGCGCATTTGCGGGCATCGCAGATGCGAAAACTTCCTCGCACCTGTGACCCCAGGCCAACTCTCAATTTATCGCATCTGCGCTTCCATCTCCGCATGTGCGGCTCGCGCACCTGCGGTCTCTTTTCCGTTGGTGCGAAAACACCAAAACCAGCAAAGTTCAGAAATTCCTCTAAGTCCAAGTTTTCACCAGTTAAGCATCCGAAACACACCCGAGGCCCTCGGGACCTCAACAAAACATACCAACCAATCCTAAAACACCTTACGAACTTAGTTGAGCCTTTAAACCAAGTCGAACAACACCAAAATCATGAATTAATCACGGATTCAAACCTAAGAATTTAAAGTTGTTCAAATTCTACAAACGACGCCGAACCACATCAAATCTAGTCCGAATAACCTCAAATTTTACACACGGGTCACATATAACATTACGAACCTACAGCCACTTTCGGAATTCCATTCTGATCTCGATATCAAAATTTTCACTATCGGTCGACATCGCCGAAAAACTAGCTTCCGCCAATTCAAGCCTAAATCTACTACAGACCCCCAAAATACATTCCGGACATACTCCTAACCCAAAATAACCTAACGGAGCTAAAGGAACTGACGGAATTCCATTCCAGAATCGTCTTCATGCAGTTTCGACTACGGTCCAAATCCTAAGGCTTAAGCTCTCATTTAGGGACTAAGTGTCCCAAAACACTCCGAAACTCAAAACCAATCATCTCGGCAAGTCACAATAGCAGAAAAAGATTTGGGGGAGACAGTTAATAGGAGATCGGGGCTATTACTCTCAAAACGACCGGCCGGGTCATTACAACCCTAAATTCCAGCTCCAAATTACCCCGAAAATCAGCTCTAAACCATCCCCAAATCATCCCCTAATAGCCCTCCCCCCCTAAAACTCGAGCTCAAACCAGACCCAAACCCATGTAAAACTCCATTAAAACAACCCTTGAACCGCCAGAAAAGAGCTGCAAAAATCAGCTCCAAGACACCCCCAAATTCTAGCAGTTTTCCCCCTTAAAACCAGCCCCAAATTCTCTGTTAAACCCATCTGAACAGCAGTGAAAATGCAACTGTAAACTCACCCCCAAATACCCCAAATTCCAGCTCCAAATTACCCCGAAAATCATCTCTAAACCATACCCAAATCATCCCCTAATAGCCCCCCCCCCCCAAAAAAAAAAAACAAAACAACACAAAACCAGTCACAATTTATCGTTTGGGCTTCGTCTAAATTTATTGCTGTTATACATTTTTGAGGTTCTAATATATCAAAGAAAGAAATCTTGCTACACTAAGGTCCGCTTCTTTCTCTTGTCTTTTCTTGTTACGAGTAAATTGTGCTAATGCTTTGAAATGTGTATCCTAATTAGTTTTTTTTCTTTTTCTTACGTGATATGCTTTGTTCTGTATATAAGTTGGTATGTGCTGATATGATTTGATACCCCAACTATTATTTTTAGTTTTAATGGTTGGAGTTGATTGTTAGTATGAATAAGTCATTGACTTCAAAAATTATTACTTTGATGGTTCATGAAGTTATTTACAATTTCTTATGCAGTTTGGGTAGTAAGTTAGGTAATTGAACAAGTAAACACCGGGTCGCTTTAATTTGATTGGGCTTAGGCGGAAACCAAGGCCCAAGACGTTAAAGAATTCAAGTTGGAATATTAGTAATTTATCAAGTTATAACCTTTAATAGCCCCCTAAAGTATAAATGACCCTCTCAATACTAGTATTGGCCGAATCATGCTATTTCTTCCACAATAATTTCTCATCCATAAATCATGACCCACAATAATCCAAAATTAGAATAAGCAACTTATAAACATTCGTAGCTTGATTTAGGCGCGATTAATAAAACATTATGACTATGATTTATGATTAATGCTAGGGTTTAATTTTTTTTAATTTAACTAATTTTAATTATGATTAATAATAGGGATAGCTAATTTTATTTCATTTAATTATATTTTCCTTTAATGGTCTAATTGAATTAAAAAAAACTTATTTAGGGATATATATGAACTTTCAAATTAATAAGCACTCAAATTATTTAAATTAATTATATTGTAACTAAATTTTATTATGTAACTTAATTCTATAAATTAATTTGAACTATGATTAATATAATTTATTCGTTCTTTATGTAGATGGAATTTCATAGTTGGATGTATAATAGAAATTATCCTAATCGTCGATTTTTGAGGGAGGAATTTATAGAAGGAGTTAAGGAATTTGTTACGCATGCAATGTCACTTGAACCGTTTTAGATTGGAGGGTTGATTAGGTGTTCTTGTGTGAAGTACAAGTGTTTGCATTTTTTTGTATCGGAGGATGTTAAGGTTCATCTTTATAAAAAAGGTTTTATGGATAATTATTTTGTGTGGACTAGTGTGATGACCCAAAAGGTCATCTTATGTTTTAGAACTCGAATCTGTGCTCGTAAGCCTTAAAAATATCATTTTTACCATCCTCGATTTGCGTGCATAGTCCAGGCAGGTTTTCGAAAAGCTTTTATGTTGAAAACTGATGAAAATAAGAGGTTTTGCCTTAAAAGTTGATTTTAGTTGACTTCGATCAACATTTTTGGTAAACGGGCCCGGATCCGTGCTTTGACAGTCTCGGTAGGTCCGTATCGAATTATGGGACCTGGGCGTATGCCCGGAATCGAATTCGGAGGTCCCTAACTCAAGTTTTGAATTTTTGATGAAAATTAAAAGTCTGAAAATTAATTATTTTTAAGAATTGATTGATGTTTGGTATTGTTAATACCGGGTCCGTATTTTGGTTCCGGAACCCGGTACAGGTTCATTATGATATTTAAGACATGTATGTGAAATTTGGTGAGAAATGGAGTTGATTTGACGTGATTCGAACGTCCAGTTGAGAAATTAGAAGTTTTAAAGTGTTCTTGAGAATTTCATTTGATTTGGTGCTAAATTTAGAGTTCTAGGTATTATTTTGGCGATTTGATCGCGCGAGCAGGTCAATATGATATTTTTAGACTTGCGTGCGTGTTTGGTTTGGAGCCCCGAGGGCTCGGGTGCCATTCGAGCGATGCGCGAGTTGAGTTCAAACCTCAACAAGGCTGCTGGTGCACCAAATCTGGTGTGCCCGCACCTGCGAGCCTTTGGTCGCAGGTGCGAGCGAAAGCCCCGCAGATGCGACCCAGGCCTGGACTTCGTTTTTCTGCAGATGCGGACTTTTTTCCACAGGAGCGGGACTGCAGAAGCGGAACCCTATCCGCAGGTGCGGCACCAGTTGGCCCAGCCCTTTTTGGCAGAAACGAACACCCCGTCCGCACATCCGGATGCGCAGGTGCGACCAAAGCACTGCAGGTGCGAAGGTCGCTAGGCAGTGAGCATTTAATTCGGACTCCAGCCATTTTTCTTCTCGTTTTCAAAAGGATAGGAGACCTAGGGCGATTTTTCAAAGACATTTTCTTCCCCAAATCATAGGTAAGTGTTCCTTAACTCGTTTCTTTCAATTATCCATGACATTTCTTGAATTTTCAACCTAAAATCTAGAGTTTTCATTGTAGAATTAGGGGTTAGGGTAGAAAATAGGAATTTCGGGAATTTGAGGATTTAGACCTCAATTTGAGGTCGGATTCCAAAACTAATTACATATTTGGGCTCGGGGTGAATGGGTAAAAGGATTTTGTTCCGAACCTCGGGTTTTGACCAAGCGGGCCCGGGGTCGATTTTTTGATTTTTTGAGGAAAATTTGGGAAGTTTAATTTATGCAATATAATTGATTCCTTTAGCAATATTTGATATTATTGAGTCATTTTTGAATAGATACGATTGGTTTGGAGGTGAATTCCAAAGGAAAAGCTGTAATTGAGAATTAAGTGGCCTTCGGAGCGAGGTAAGTGTTATGTCTAACCCTGACTTGAGGGAATTAGGAACCTTAGATTATTTGCTAAGTGAAATTCATGTGAGCGGCGTATATGTGAGGTGACGAGTACTTATGCGCCGCCAATTTACCTTTTTTTCATGTTTCTCTGTTTTTTCTGATATTGTCTCATTCCTATGCCAAATTGCTATATGTTATACTAGTGTTGTTTAAATTATCGTTCTTATCATGTTTACGGAATTTTCTGGTGATAATTGAGTTTTTATTTCAAAGTTAAGATTGATATTATGGAACCAAATGTTGAAGTAAGGTTTGTACTTGTTATTCTACCTCCCTGTTGTTATTTATGCATTGCATTATGGTAAGGGAGAGTGTTAATGCACGAAGGGTGATGTCGTGCCGTATTGTGAGTATTAATGTACGAAGGATGATGCCGTGCCATATTGTGAGTGTTAATGCACGAAGGGCATGCCATATTGACATATTCATTTTGAATTCATTAGAACCCTTTCGAAAGTCACATACTATGCTCAAATCTAAATTGTACCGTCCAAACGGGCTGAAAGTGTAATGACCCGACCGGTCGTTTTGAGCATTTACGCTCCTTTCAACTATTTGAAGTCTTGAATAACTTCATAGGAGGTATTATGACTTGTGTGAATTTTCGGCTTTAGTTTTAAGGTAATTCGGAGTTAGCTTGGAAGGATGAATTTTTATGTTGGAAGCTTAAGTTGAAATAGTTGACCGGATATTGACTTATGAGTAAACGACCTCAGAGTTTAATTTTGATGATTCCAATAGCTCCGTATGGTGATTTCGGACTTAGGAGCGTGTCCGAAAAATTATTTGGAAGTCCGTAGTGGAATTAGTCTTGAAATGCCGAAAATTTAATTTTGGAAAGTTTGACCGGGGGGTTGACTTTTTGATATCGAGGTCAAAATCTGATTCTAAAAATTTGAATAACTTCATTATGTCATTTATGACTTGTCTGCAAAATTTGATGTCATTCCGGATTGATTTGATATGTTTCGGCACAAGATATAGAATTTGAAAGTTCAAAGTACATAGATTTTGATTTGAGGTGCGATTCATCGTTTTGATGTTGTTTGATATAATTTGAGGCCTCTAGTAGGTATGAAACTTGCCGGTATGTTCGGACGGGGTCCCGAGGGCCTCAGGTGAGTTTCGGATGCTTAACGGATCGAATTTGGATTTGGAGGAGGAGCTGAACCAGCTGGGCTGCTGGTGTGATCACACCTGCGCGAAAAAGGGCCGCAGGTGCGAGCTCGCGGATGCGAGGAATGATTTGCAGAAGCAAAAATGCATGGGCTATCCAGGCACCGCGGGTACGAAAATAGTCATCGCGGGTGCGAAAATCCTGGACAGACTGTTAAAAACAGAGGGGTTCCGAGTTTTTGCCATTTTTGGGCCTTCAAGCACGGTTTTTGGGGCAATTTTGAGAGAGAATTCAAGGGAAACTTGAGGTAAGTCACTTGTGATCATTTCTACTCCATAATATTGAATTATCATCGAATAATCCGACTAGATTACATGTTTTTGAGGTGCAAAGCGGGAGTTTGAACTTAGGGATTTGAAAATAAGATTTGAAGATTTGGAGGTCGAATTGAGGTCGGATTTGGTAAAATTAGTATGGTTAGACTCGTGGTTGAATGGGCTTCCAGATTTTATAATTTTTATCGGATTCTGAGACGTGGGCCCCACGGGCAATTTTTGGGGCGTAATATCAGATTTTTGGAAATATTAGTATTTTTATATGGAATTAATTCCTATAATTTTTGTGAGCTGAATCAAATTAATTGTGACTAGATTCGAGCCGTTTGGAAGTTGATACGCGCATAATGGAATTTCTGGAGCATTTCTTAGCTTGCTCGACATTGGATTTGGCTTGTTCGAGGTAAGTAACTCTTCTAATCTTGGAGTTGAGGGTATGAACCCTAAATATATGTATTTTATGAATTGTTGGGAGGTGACGCACATGCTAGGTGATGGGCGTGTGGGCGTGCACTATAGAAATTGTGACATAATTGTTTCTGTAAAATTTTGTAGTTAAATGATCTTGGCATTTTCCATGCGGTTTTATGAGTTAAAGAAATTGAGCTGAAAAGCATATTAAAAATCATGTTGAGGCTATGTGCTAGTATTATCGGGACCCACAGAGGTCATATTCTTGTGAATTATTTATTTTAAATTGAAAATTTATACTCAGTCATATTCATGTCATTACATTTCATATCTCAGTCTCTGTTATTATTTATTGATACAACAAATCATCATTTTGGGCTGTTCTCATGACATTGTGAGCCCATGAGAGAGAGACTGGAGAGATTGATGACTGAGGGGAGGCCGGGGGCCTGATTGTGAGGATATTTTTGGGATCGGGCTGCACGCCGCAGCAGGCCATGTTGGCTTTATATATATTATTACTATTATATGGATCGGGGCTGCCTGCCTGCAGCAAGCCTTATTAGCTTATTATTGCACGTGAATTGGCTGTGCAGCACGAGGGAGTTGGCCGTGCGGATCCTTGTATTATTATTGCACGTGAGTTGGTCGTGCGGATCCTTATATTATTATTGCACGTGAGTTGGCCGTGTGGATCCAGATATTTATATTATGGCACGTGAGTTATCCGTGCAGCATGTGAGTTGTCCGTGCTTATAGAGCTTGGGCTATAGGAGCCCCTCCTGAGTCTGTACACCCCCAGTGAGCGCAGTCAACTATAAACAGGGATCGGGCTCCACGCCGCAGCGGGTATTGTATAGCACTGAGTGATTGAGTGTGCTGAGCATAGTGAGAAAGAATGCGAGATAATGAGATTGAGTACTCTGAAAGTATGAGTACATGAGTACAATCTCTGAGGTACATTGCATTGACATGCACACATGACATATATGCATAGAGATATGTTTTCCTCATGCTGTACGGTATCACATTATTCACGATTTCTCACACATTTTGACAGATGGACATAGTGATGCATTTGTTTTACACGGGTTATCCGGAAAGAAAATGAAACATAATGTTTATTATTGAAAAAAATTTTGGAGAAATTTATTGTTTTTAAACTATTCATATTATTGGCAACTTCGGCAAAAGATTTTAGTTTTTACTGATGGATTTGAAAGGAAGAACTATTATTTTTGAAATCATGATTTGGCTGAGCAGTTTATCTCTGAGTTACTTCTGGTATTATTTGCTTATTGTTGTTATGGACTGTTGTGGACTATTGGTTTTGGACCCGACCTTGGTGGAAACTCGTCACTACTTTCAACCTACAGCTAGGTTTGTTACTTACTCAGTACATGGGGTCGGTTGTACTGATACTACACTTCTGCATATTTCGTGAAGATTTTGGCTGATGTTGTTGATGTGCTCGATGGTTGCGGGATTTGAAGATGTACCTGCGTTCCTGTTGTAGCTGCCGCTTGTTCAGGGTAGCCTTAGATATATAAAAGCTCTGTTTATGTATTATTCAAACAGACTATGTATTTATTTCATTTCCTCTTTGTATACTTTATTCTTAGAAGCTCATGATTTGTACTACCAGTTCTTGGGGATTGTGTAAGATCGGGATCTTTATTCACTAAAATTGCTTTAATAATTTTTAGTGAAATTGATTAGTTGGAAATTGGCTTACCTAACGGGATGGGTTAGGTGCCATCATGACTAGTTGGATTTTGGGTCGTGACAGAGAGTAAAAGCACGAAGGGTGATGTCGTGCATTCTTCTTTACTGTATTCACTATTCCTGTTGATTCATGATATATTGACTGCTCCGGTGATCATTCTGTTGTAGTTCTTTATCTTGTATTCCCTCAGTATGTCTCCCCTCCCGATATTTCCTGTTTAGTTCTTCATTCCTGTTATTTGCGTATACACTGTTAAATTGTACAGGTTGATTGTAGGTGCCTTGCCTTAGCCTCGTCACTACTTTGTCGAGGTTAGGCTCAACACTTACCAAAACATGGGGTCGGTTGTAATTATGCTGCACTCTGCACTTTTTGTGCAGATTTTGATACCGGCTCAAGTTGATCGAGATTTGCTATTGGTCCGCTGTCCGAAGACTCAAGGTAGATCTGTTGGCGTTCATAGACCTTGAAGTCCCCGTCTATCTTTTTATGTCCTACTATTTTCTTTCATTTAGACAGTTGTATTTCTTTCAGACTATTACTTGTAGTAAGTTCTAGAATGCTCGTGAATTATGACTCCAGATCCAGGTAGTAGTAGTTAATACAGATTTATGATATTCCGCACTTGTTATATTTCATCGTACTTAATTATTGCTAATTACTAAACAGAAATAAGGAATTGGTAAATGATTCTCTAACGTTGGCTTGCCTAGTAAGTGAAATGTTAGGCGCCATCACGATCCCGTCGGTGGGAAATTTTGGGTCGTGACAACTAGTCATAGAGAGATTGATGATAGTGATGGTATATTTCATAACGTAGTTGTTGGTGAAAGTAGTAGGTCGGTGGGGAATAACATTCAACATCCTAGATACCATGAAATGGTTGCGGATGCTTTTGGGATGCACTTCGATTTTGAAACCCATGAAAGTGTTGAACAACCTCCTAACTAAGAGGCAAAATATTTTTATGAACAGTTAGAGGCCGTTAGTCGTCCACTTAGGGAAGGGAATATGCACTCTCAGTTGTCTGTTGTGGTTAGATTATTAAGTATCAAATCAGATACCAATATTTCTCAAGCAGGAATGGATTCTTTCATTGGCCTTATGAGTAAACTAGTTGACCCAACTTTCAACATACCTGAAGATTTCTATAAGGCTAAAAGATTGGTTTCTAAGTTAGGACTCTCATCTATGAGAATCGATTGTTGTGAAGATGGTTACATGTTGTATTATAAGGGTGATGCAGATTTAGAAAGTTGTAAATTTTGTGAAAACCCTCGTTTTAAGCGGCTTTCTAGCGGGAAGAAGGCTGTTGTGAAGTCGATGCATTACTTACCTCTTATTCCTAAAATAAAGAGGTTGTACACATCGATGAGTTACACTCCTCATATGAGATGGCACTATGAAAATAGAAGGCTGCCCGGTGTTATGTGTCATCCTTCAGATGGGAAAGCTTGGAAGCATTTTGATAGGACGTATCCGGATTATGCTAGTGAACCGAGGAATGTTCGGTTGGGTTTGTGTGCTGATGGTTTCACGCCATTTTCTATTTCTGCAACACCATATTCATGCTGACCGGTCTTTATTACGCCGTATAATCTTCCGCCTGAAATGTGTATGACTAGTCCATATATTTTTTTAAATTGTGTTATTCCCGGTCCCCGCAATCCAAAGAGTTTGATTGATGTATATTTGCAACCTCTAATTGATGAGCTTAAACAATTGTGGTATGATGGAATTGAGACATATGATATATCAACTAAGTAAAATTTCAACTTGCGTGCTAACTTAACGTGGACCATTAATGATTTTCCTGCATATGGAATTTTGTCTGGGTGGATGACTGCCGGAAAGTTAACATGTCCTTACTGCATGGAAAATGGTAAAGTGTTCACTTTAAGACATGGCCGAAAGCAGTCATGGTTTGATTGTCATAGTCAGTTCTTGCCAGTTGATCATGAGTTCAGAAGGATGAAGAACGCATTCAAAAAGAATACAGTTGAACATGATTTGTCACCTCCAATTTATTCTGGTCAGGAAATTTGGGAGAGAGTTCAGAACTTCACTAAAGTTACCGAGGCCCCACATTCTAGATTTCCTGGATATGGTGTTACTCATAACTGGACAAAACAGAGCATATTTGGGAGTTGCCATATTGGAAGGATAATCTTCTTCGGCACAATCTTGATGTCATGTATATTGAGAAGAACTATTTTGACAATTTGTTCAACACAGTGATGGATGATAAGAATAAGACAAAAGATAACCCTAAGGCTAGACTGGACTTACAAGAATATTGCAGGCGACCTGAATTACATTTGCAGTCTAGGAACAATGGTAAGGTGTTCAAGCCCAAGGCTGGCTACAAACCTAAAGATGCCCAAGGACTATGCATCGAACCTGGGAAAACGTGCCGATATGGTTGAGGGAAAGCTGACTCATATGAAAAGTCATGACTGTCATATATTCATGGAAACCTTAATCCCTATTGCATTTTGTGGATTGCCTGAAAATATATATGAAAACCCATCACAGAGATAAGTTTGTTCTTCAAAGACTTATATTCTACGACATTAAAGGAAGAAAACCTATTTCAAATAAATCGGAACATTCCTGTAATCAGTAATAAGATGGAAAGGATTTTTCCATGTGGCTTCTTTGATGTGATGGAACACCTTCCAATTCACCTTGTACACGAGGCGTGACTTGGAGGCCCGGTTCAATGCAAGTGAATGTATCCATTCGAGAGGTAATGATCAAACCTTGATTTATTATTGTAATTTTCTTTAACGTTATCGTCTAATATGACAATGTGCAGGACTATCGGCAAGTGTAAACGATTTGTTAAATAGAGGAATAGGATTGAAGGATCCATATGCGAAGCCTATCTTGCAAAGGAAACTGCTCATTTTTGTTCTTACTACTTTGACAGTCATGTGCCTTGTGCTAGAAATAAGCCCAATCGGCACAATGTGGTGATTGGGATTGATCCATTATATCCACCAATGTCCGTATTCAATCAACCAGGCTGAGGTTCTAAAGATCGAACAAAAGGGGCCTAAGTAGTATGGAGTACAAATCAGCTTCAAATCATGTGTTGCTAATTTTTCCGGAAGTTCAACCCTTTCTTAAGTAAGTGTTGACGTAAGATTAATTTACATGGGCTACTATTTAATTTTGTTGATACAACTAACAAATAATTTTCAATGCATCTCTCAGTGACTTCGTGAGTCAATTTGGTCATGGTGTTGTATATTCTACATTTGAGGCATGGTTTAAAGAGTGTGTAATTGCATCTTACATACTTTCTTTCATGTGAATATACATACTTGTAAATATACTTGCTCACTTGTGATTTATTTACCCCTACATGTAGGTCAATAATTCAAACAACGGTGTTAATCAATTTTTGAAAGACATATCTTGGGGACCTGCACCTATGGTTACGACTATGTCTAAGTATTATGTGAATGGTTACAAATTTCACACTGAGGAATGCTCCAAGTATAAAAAAAGCAATAACAGTGGGGTGTGTGTCAAAGGTGGTGAAGGCAACCAGGATGGGAAAAATGATTATTATGTTGTGATCAAAGAGATTCTAGAATTGTCATATTCAGGTTGGCCAAATAAGAAGATCATACTTTTCCGATACAAGTGGTTTGACCCAACACCTAGAAAAGGTACAAATGTACACTCGCATTACAATATAATTGAGGTTAATAAATAGAGGGAGTATGATCGCTATGATCCTTTTATAATTGTAGAAAGAGTTAGGCAAGTGTACTATTCTCCATATCCATTGCGGAGGGATAAGGCTAATTGGTTGGTTGTAATCAAAACAAAGCGTGTTGGTAGGGTGGAAGTTGAGAATGTGCCTGATATTGCTTACCAAAATGATACCTCAAGCGTTAACCAAATGGTGGATGATCAGTTAGAAAATTACTTGGAGCACCCTCAACGCATATTAGAAGAAGTTGATATGGAGGAAATAACAATCATAGAAAATGAGGATGAAGAATCACCTAATGAAAATGAAATAATTGAATAGTAAGAATTTTCAGACGAGGAAGGATACGTCGACGAAGACGACTAGCATGTTAGTTTTTTCAAGCGCTCTCAACTTATATAGATTTATATTCTCAATTCTAACATTTTCTTTAATTTATGCAGATGGCTGATAGGGGTCGAGGTAGGTCTAGGAAGGATAAAAGGCCTATTGATCATGATGATGGTGCTACACCCACGCTTCCTTCCACTCCACACTTGCATCCCTCTGCTGCTGATGGCCGGAAGCAATCTTCTAGGCACAGATCTATTCCACCACATCCATCTACTCATCATACTACCCACCATTCGCCCGCCCAGTAGCATTATCACCATTCTCCGCTACAAGGCTATACCCCGCTTCCTCCTCATGATCCTACCAGTACTAACATGGGTGCATCGAGTCACCAGTCACAAAGCCATATGGTACACCCGTCATCTACTCCATTTGCTTCATCTCCAGCTGGATCGCATCCATCTAGATTTCAGCCGGCCGGATCACAACAGTGGTCTGGATCGCAGTAGGGGTCTAGATCGATGTAGGGGTGTGGATCGCAGCCATCTTCATTAGGGACCCCGCCTCCCTCTCTATGGAGTTCGTCTCCTAGAATTTCTAGACTTCGTCTTCGGGATAGTAGCACTGATCCAGATGCCCCCCCCCCCTTTCTGTGCACACTTCAGATTCATCGGAGGATGATGATCCAGATGATGTGCGTTATGATCGTTATCATAGGATCATCATCAGGCCTGAGGGCGATGGGTAAGATTTATTTATTACTTCTATATTTTTGCTGAATTATAATAGCTACTCTTGTTTATTTATTATAATTTCTATGTTGCAGGTTCATTCCTAATCATCAAGTTACAAAGATAATCACTGATATTCTGTGCGGGTTATGTAATGCACCCTATCCGACTTGGAGTGACTTTCCAGAGGATCTTGTGCAGCAGATGTTCAACTAATTTAAGGTTTTAATACAATTCTTATCTATTTAAGCATTATATTAACAATATTTTCATCTAATGTTACATACTTTATTTGCAGACTAAGTGTGCTTGGGAGGACCGGTATAACCATGAAATTTGTAAAAATTGGGAGTACAAATATCGTAAGAGACTCTTTGATTCCTTCAGCTCCGCTCGAAAGGTTAAAAAGAAGCCTTCATGGGTTCTACCGGATGTATGGGTGGATCTGCAAAGGTATTGGGCCACCGAGAAATTCGAGAAGCAGAGTGAACTGGGAAAGAAGGTCCGAGCATCTGAGAAGGGTAGCTCCTTGTACTGTCTGGGTTCAAGGAGCATGGGGGATACGAGGAGATAACTGGTAATTCCTTAAAATATTTCGATTTATTTTTATCGAACTATATTTATATATGTTAATTTCGTTAACACATTTTATTATATTTGTAGGAAAAAATATATGGGAGGAAGATGAGTCATGATAAGTTCTTCATGGAGACTCACATCCGGAAGAAGAAGGCACTGATAGATCCAACTAGATGGGTCGAGGACCGGGCGGAGACTACACATGAAGTTTCATAACTACTATAAATATTTATAATATTATATAGTTAGTAATTTTCTATCTTCTAAATAAAGGGTCTCTACAAAATTAATTTGGAGAAGTACACTAAGAGCTTGCCACCGAATGAGCAAGGCGAGCGACCGCCCATTTTAGACGAAGAAGCGCAGAGGATATGGTTGGATGTTGTCGATGGTCCTAAAAAAGGGGATAGCATACGGCCTTCGAGATAAATCATTTCGGCGCTACAGGGCTGGATTGCAAGGTATAGGGACTTCCGCCCAAGGCGAGGTGATTGATAGGTCGACCATATCGTCTATGGAACAGAAGATCGCAAAACTGACAGCAGAGCTTGAAGAGACAAAGGCTGGAGAAAAAAAGAGAGATGAACAATTTGGTACCCTTAAAGTTCAGCTAGAAAGGAGGGACGAACAATTTAATCTCCTTCAAGATCAGCTGGCCAATCTTCTTATTAGTGGTGCTTTCCCCATTCCCCGGTCTCGTAATCCTTCCCCATGTGCCGACGATGAAGGTTCTTGGAGTGAAGATAGAGATGATGCTAGATAAAAAAAACTCATCGAATGGTGTATATTTCTAAACAAAGTATTGAACTTGTCAATATTTTGTTGAGACTAATTTTGAATGATAATTATATTGTTATTTTATTATTAAACATTTTAGTAGTTGTTGTTGTGGTTGTTATTAGTTGTTGTGGTTGTTATTAGTTTTTGTTAGATAATGGTTGTTAGTGTTAGTTAATAGTTTTTGTTAGTTAATTGTTGTTGTTATTGTTGTTGTTAGTATATTCATTGTTGTTGATTAATTATGGTTGAATGGCAGCAATATAATGCTGCAATTATAGGATGGATATTGGTTGTAATTGGCAGGTGGTGTAGCTCAAAAATAGGCATTTTATGCCCAGTTTTTACCTAGATTTCCGATCGAATTCGGTCGTAAATTAATTTTTTTTGCCCAGAAATTAATAATTTCCGACCGAATTTGGTCGGAAATTTCAAATAAATTCTCCAGTTTATGGAAATTTCCGACCGAATTCGGTCGGAAATTATGAATTTATATTTATTTTTTAAAATAAATTAACAATTTATTACAATTTACAACTAATTATTTATTTAAATAAAATTATTATTATTTAAAATTTCCGACCGAATTCGGTCGGAAAATAAAAGTTTTTTTAAAATAAATATTAATAGTTTCCGACCGATTTTGGTCGGAAATTTGAAAATTAAAAAAATATATATTTAATTGTTTCCGACCGATTTCGGTCGGAAATTAAAGTTTGATAATCAGTCAATGCTTTGAAGTTTTCGACCGAATTCGGTCGGTACCACGTTTGCGACCATCGTTTTTCCGACCAATTAAAATCGGTCGGAATTCGATCGAAAATTATCAATTTCCGACCGATTTCGGTCGGAAATAGCGGACGGAATTACACTGTTTTTTAGTAGTGAAAACCGCTGCTTATTATGAACTATTGTTCCTTTAACATGCTCAGTATTGTTGTGCAACGTGTATTATATGTTGATATTGATGTTCACCATGCAGATGGAGTTGAGGCTGCTTTTTACACCGCAGATCGGGTCACGACAGTGTCGTTTCATAAGTTTGGGGACTTCTTTCCTGGTACAGGACATATCAAAGACATTGGTGGAGGTGCTGGGAAGTACTATGCCTTAAACGCCCCTTTGAATGATGGGATTGATGATGAAAGTTTCCGTCTCCTATTCCGTCCTATAATCCAAAAAGTAATGGAGGTCTATCAACCAGATGTTGTTGTTCTTCAGTCTGGTGCTGATTCACTAGCCGGAGACAGGTTGGGCCGTTTCAACTAGTCTGTCAAAGGCCATGCAGATTGCCTTCGATTCCTCAGGTCTTTCAATATTCCTCTAATGGTATTGGGAGGTGGAGGTTACACAATTCGGAATGTTGCTCGATGCTGGGCCTACGAGGTCTGTCTCTATCTCTATTTTGGTACTTTTTCCTGTCTTTGGATTATCATCTATTACTGTTTACTTGTCTTGGAAGTTGCGCTAAGGTTGAACTACTTCAATATCTGCAGACAGCAGTTGCAGTTGGAGTAGAGCTTGAGAATAAATTGCCTTACAATGAGTATTACGAGTACTTTGGCCCTGATTATACACTTCATTCTGTTGCATCAATGCCTATGCAGAATCAGAATTCACCCCGGGATCTGGAGAAGATTAGGAGCATGTTTGGATGGGCTTAACTAGCAATTTTTAACTTGTGAAAATGTTTGGCAACCAAAAAATGGGCTTAAAAAAAGTTAAAATCTGCTTAAAAAAAGTCAAAACCAATAAGTTGGAAAACCCAACTTTTTTCTAAATTGACTTAAAAGTCATATTGCTTTGACCAAGGATATTATATTCTTATCCCTTATAATTTTTCTTAATCCCGAAATTACCCCTAAGTAAAAACCCTACAACATACTATTTTTTTTTCTCCATTCTCCAATATTTGTCAATTTCTTGAAGTTCTTAACATGAAGCAAACAATAGTTTTTTAAATAATGTTTGATACATTCCAATATTTTCTAAATATTATTCTTTTGGTTTCTTTTTTTGGTTCCATAACATTTAATTGTTTTGGTCGTTGAATCCTTTATTTTTTTTAATTGGTGTAACTATATTCTAAAATCAAATCATTAAATAAATTTACGTGTTACCCCTGAATTTGAAGTTATGAACGGAAAATATAATATTATAGTGATCATCTTCTTTATAATGTTAACAACTTTAAGGATATTTCAGTCATTTTAACAAGAAAAAGTGTTTACCAGCACTTGTTTACCAAACACTTCATCAGCTTGTTTTAAGTTTCAGCACTTTTATCCAAACATAATATAACTGCTTATTTATAAAATAAGTTTCAGCACTTAACTTAAAAGTCATTTTTTTTAAGTCAATCCAAACGGGCCCAGGTAATTTAAACATCATTCGTGTAGGGCTTTGCCTTCAATAGACTGTTGAAAAGACGAAAATACTATCTAATGTATGTTTGAAGCTGTATAGGGTAAATGCTATTTTCCTTGTTTAATCTTTGTGAAGCATCAACCAGTGTGAAAAATATCTTGAAGAAATCTTTGTGAATCAGCAGCCAATGTTACGTTGGGACTGATGTCATGTTTGGTAGTTATATAAGGTGTTATGTTTGTCAAGAGTCATATTAGTTTTTTTTTTTTCATTTGTTTAGAGATTGATATGCCTGGGTAAGAATAAATGTAGAAATCAATGTGGGATTTAGAGTACCCCATTTTTGTCTTATAAGATAAATTATTAAGTTTAGGTCCAAATGGAGGGCAATAGACTCAATGAAGTGGTTAGGAATTGAGTTGTAATTGCTGTTGTTTAAATGTTAATTGATTAAAAACCTGCATACCATTCCTCACTCAAATTGATTGCTCCGTGGTAGAAGTAGATATAGGAATAATAGGCTTTATCGTTTACAACTACGTGGAACTAGTATAATTTCAAGTAAAGCATTTCCATCCTCACCTATCACACAATTTAATTCGACTAAAAAATATAGCTACGATTCTGTTTAATATTTTGTTCATGATGTTCAACTTTTGCTTTTTCGTTGCCTGGTTTAATTAAATTAGTGTGTTGAGGGTTCCTTTTTCTTTTATTGTTAGGATCGGAAAATCGGGTAGTGCGGAATTTAGCCAAACAACGTTATAATGATAATAACAAAGACAATGCAAGTTGATAATAATGCCAATTAAAGAAGATAAAAAGACACAAATTTAACGTGGTTCGGTCAAGGTGACCTGCGTCCACAAGCGGAGAGGAGCAATTTCACTATACAAAAGAGAGTACAAAATTAGAGTAAATACTCTAATTAGTCCCAAATACCCCAAGAGAATAACCTCACAAGATCACTCCAAATAAAGGGTTGTTCACACAAGTGTTTCCCAACACTCGCTCTCTTACAAAATACTCTATAATGAAATAAAGGAGAAGAAAGAAAGGCAATAGTGAAAAGCTCTTGAATTGGTGTGTTTACAAATGAGGAGAGGCTCCTCTATTTATAGCAAGAAATCCTTGGCCTAATATTGGATATTATGTCATGGTAAATATCATGATCCACAAATTTATTATAGTGGATATTATGTCATGACAAATGTCATAAAAATTTGGCCCCCACTTGAGAAGAAGCTGTCACGACCCAAATTATCCCTCCGTAAGGTGTCGTGATGGCACCTAGTCTTTACGACTAGGTAAGCCTAATATTGCGAAAAATATAAAGAAACACAATATTTTAAAGATAAACAACATATTATAAATAGCCAAGAATAGTACCACTCGGCATATACAAAATAATTTTCCAAGACCCGAAATATCACTAAGTCATAAGCTGCTATAATCTATGTAACTCTATACAAAAGTCTGAAGATAATAAAGAAAGTCTCTAGGCGAGGGAGTAGAAGGGGACTCCGAAGATCTGCGGACACAAGCAGTAGTACCTTGAAGTCTCCTAAAATCAGCAGCACGTACTAACCCCGAGGCTAATAGCTCGCACCTGGAACTGCACACGAAAACATGTGCAAGGAAGGGAATGAGTACACCACAATGGTACTCAATAAATGCCAAGCCTAACCTCGGTCGAGTAGTGACGAGGTCAGGTCAAGGCCCTACCGGAGTAAATATAATAAATTAATCAGTAAAAGATATAAGTAAAATTTATGGTGACACATTTAAAGAGATTTTCGAAAATTTAACAGTTAAGGGAACCCTCGGCTCAAAACAAACTAAACACAATGGGGAATCTCCCGGGATACCGTCCCGTAGTTCCAAATGAATATGCAGTATAGGGGGATCTCCAGGAATACGTCCGTAGTCCCAAAGTAAATATGCAGTGCTGGGGGATCTCCCGGGATACGTCCGTAGTCCCAAAGTAAATATGCAGTGTTGGGGGATCTCCCGGAATACGTCCGTAGTCCCAAAGTAAATATGCAACGCAAGATGTAATGGCAGGTATGACATCGAGTTATACAGTTTATACTGAACACAGACAAGGAAAATAGGAATTTAACTAAGCATGACGCACAGAATGTCAAATAGGCAGTTAAAACACGTAAGCATGCTTTTCTAGTCTAAACTACACAATTAAACATATTAGTACAATTTAATAAGAGAAGCAATTTATGATTTAAAAAGGATAAACAAGATTTTTGCAATAATAGCCCGTGCACGTACTCGTCACCTCACGAATACGGCGCCAATACACCAAATAATATCAAGATATCCTAAGGGGGAAGTCCCTAACACAAGGTTAGGCAAGCCACTTACCTTGAACCGCTCAAATCACCTCGATAACACGTTCTTGCCATGAGTATCCAACTCCAAATGGCCCGAATATATTCAAATAAATTGCATAATGTAAATATAACTACGAGTAACTAATTTAGCTAATTAATTCAAAGCTAAAGCATGAAATTAGAGAAAATGCCCAAAAGGTCACTCCGGGCCCACGTCTCGGAATCGGGTAAAATTTACAAAATACGAACACCCATTCACTCACGAGTTTACTCGTACCAAAATTGCTCAAATCCGATACCATAAATCTCGATCAAAACCACAAAATTCAGCCTAAGAATCTTTCTCAATTTTTCACCCCACATCCGAAATTAAATGATGAAATCAACCATAGATTAGTGGAATATAACCATAACGGAGTTAGGAATCATTACCCAAAAACTTCCTCCAAAAATCTCTCCAAATTTTGCCTTCTACTGAGCTCTCAATCAAATTTTTGTGTTATGAACTCAACCCTCATTTTTGAACCTTAAATTCTGCCCATGTGCGTTCTTCTTTACGAACGTGACATCACGATCGCGAACACGATGAACAATCTTCCACTGGCCCAAAATTTCTCCTTCGCAAACGCGAGGAGACTCTCGCGAACGCGTACCTTCCACTGACGGACCCTTCGCGAATGCGGGAATCTCTTCGCGAATGCGTAGGCTTAATGCCCGAAGCTTCCTCTGCCCCATTCATCTACGCGAACGCAAGGACCATATCGCGAACGTGTAGGCTTAAGGTCCCACACCTTCTCGAACGCGGGAACAACATCGCGAATGCGAAGAACAACTTCGCTGCCTTTCCCAGATGCTCTACGCGATCGTGAGGCACCTCTCGCGAACACGATGAAGGATTTTTCTGCAATAAAACACCAGAAATCTGCCACTTCTCTAAGTCCAAAGATGACTCGTTGAGCATCCGAAACACACCCGAGGCCCCCGGGACCTCGACCAAACATACCAACCAATCCTAAAACACCATACGAACTTAGTCGAGCTCTCAAATCCCATCAAACAATGCTAAAATCACGAATCACCCTCCAATTCAAACTTAAAGAACTTGTAACTTTAAAATTCTACAACCAAGGCCAAAACCTATCAAATCACGTCTGATTGACCTCAAATTTTATGAACAAGTCATAATCAACATTACGGACCTACTCCAACTTCCGGAATCGCAAAATGACCCCGATATCAAAAATTCCACTACCGGCCCAGAACTCTAAAAATTTGACTTTCGACATTTCAAACCTAAATGAGCTACGAACTTCCAAATACAATCCGGACATGCTCCTAAAAATCACCTAACGGAGCTAACAGAACCGACGAAATTCCATTCCGGAGTGGTCTTCACATAGTTCTAACTACTGTCCAAATCCTAAGGCTTAAGCTCTCATTTAGGAACTAAGTGTCCTAAAACACTCCGTAACTCAAAACCAATCATCCCAGCAAGTCACAGTAGCAGAAAAAGATTTGGGGAAAGAAGTTAATAAGGGATCGGGGCTATTACTCTCAAAATGACCGGACGGGTCGTTACATCCTCCCCCTCTTAAAACAATCGTTCATCCTCAAACGAGTATAAAGACATACCTGAAACTGTGAAAAGATGAGGGTACTGGCTGCGCATATCCTGCTCGGTCTCCCAAGTCGCCTCCTCGACCGGCTGACCCCTCCACTGGACCTTTGCTGAAGTAATTTTCTTTGACCTGAGCTTTCTGACCTGCCTGTCCAAAAATGGCTACTGGCTCCTCAACATAAGATAGATCTTTGTCCAACTGGACTGAGATGAAATCCAATTCATGAGTCAGATCTCCATGATACTTCCGGAGCATAGACACGTGAAATATCGGGTGAACTCCTACTAGGCTGGTAGGCAAGGCAAGCTCATAAACAACCTCCCCAACTCGCCGCAATATCTCAAAAGGACCAATGAACCTCGAGCTCAACTTGCCCTTTTTCCCGAACCTCATGACACCCTTCATAGGCAATACCTGAAGCAAGACCCGCTCACCAACCATAAATGCCAAATCACGAACCTTACGGTCTGCATAACTTTTCTGCCTGGACTGTGCTGTACGAAGTCTTTCCTGAATCACCTTCACCTTATCCAGGACATCCTGGACCAAATCTATACCCAACAATCGAGCCTCGCCCGGCTCAAACCATCCCACTGAGGACCGGCACCGCCTACTATACAAAGCCTCATACGGTGCCATCTGAATGTTGGACTGGTAACTGTTGTTGTAAGCAAACTCTGCAAGTGGAAAGTATCGGTCCCATGACCCTCCAAACTCCATCACACAGGCACGGAGCATATCCTCAATAATCTAAATCGTGCGCTCAGACTGCCCGTCCGTCTGAGGGTGAAAGGTTGTGCTCAACTCCACCTTAGTACCCAACTCTTGTTGTACGGCTCTCCAAAACCGTGATGTGAACTGTGTACCTCTATCTGAAATGATGGATACTAGAATACCATGAAGGCGGACAATATCTCTGATATAAATCTCAGCCAACCTCTCAGAAGAATAAGTGGTCAACACTTGAATAAAATGAGCTGACTTGGTCAGACGATCCACGATCACCCAAATAGCATCGAACCTTCTCAAAGTCCATGGAAGTCCAACTAAAAAGTCCATGGTGATCCTCTCCCACTTCCACTCTGGGATCTCTAACCTCTGAAGTAATCCACCCGACCTCTGGTGCTCGTATTTAACCTGCTGACAGTTGAGACACTTGGCCACAAACCCAACTATATCCTTTTTCATTCTTCTCCACCAATAGTGCTGCCTCAAGTCCTAGTATATCTTCGCGGCACCCGGATGAATGGAGTACCGCGAGCTATGGGCCTCCTCAAGAATCAACTCCCGAAGCCCATCTACATTGGGTACATAGATCTGACCCTGCATCCTCATCACACCGTCATCACCAATGGTCACATATCTGGCATCACCTTGCCGAACCCTGTCCTGATGAACTAGAAGATGAGGATCATCATACTGGCACTCCCTGATATGGTCATAAAGAGAAGAGCGAGCAACCACACAAGCTAATACTCGGCTAGGCTCTGAAATATCCAATCTCACGAACTGGCTGGCTAAGGCCTGAACATCTAAGGCTAAGGGCCTCTCAGCTGCCAGAAGGTATGCAAAACTCCCCAAACTTTCTGCCCGGCGACTGAAGGTGTCGGCCACTACATTGGCCTTCCCCGGGTGGTATAATATAGTGATATCATAGTCTTTAAGTAGCTCCAACCACCTCCGCTGATGCAAATTAAGGTCCTTCTGCCTGGACAAGTATTGTAAACTCCGGTGGTCAGTGTAAATCTCACAGGGAACACCGTACAAATAATGACGCCAGATCTTCAGGGCGTGAACAATAGCTGCTAACTCGAGATCATGAACTGGATAATTCTTCTCATGCACCTTCAACTGTCTAGACGCGTAGGCAATCACCCTACCGTCCTACATCAATACCGCTCCAAGGCCAATCCTCGAGGCATCACAATAGACAGTGTAGGACCCCGAACCTGTAGGCAATACTAATACTGGGGTTGTAGTTAAAGCTGTCTTGAGTTTTTGAAAGCTCTGCTCACACTCCTCGGTCCACCTGAACGGATCACTCTTCTGGGTCTGCCTGGTCATAGGTGATGCAATGGATGAAAATCCCTCCACAAAGCGACGGTAATACCCTGCCAAACCAAGGAAACTGTGGATCTCCGTAGTTGATGACGGTTTAGGCCAACTCTGCACTGCCTCCACCTTCTTTGGATCTACCTTGATCCCATCACAAGAAACTATGTGGCCCAAGAATGCCACTGAATCAAGCCAGAATTCACACTTAGAAAATTTTGCATACAATTTCTTATCCCTCAAAGTCTGAAGCACGGTCTTCAGGTGTTGCTCATGATCTTCCCGAGACCGGGAATATACCAGGATGTCGTCAATAAAAACAATGATGAAGGAATCAAGATAAGGCCGGAATACACTGTGCATCAAATGCATAAAGGCTGTTGGGGCATTGGTCGGCCCAAAGGACATGACAAGAAACTCATAGTGACCATATCTGGTCCTGAAAGCAGTCTTTGGGATATCTGGCTCCCGAATCTTCAGCTGATGATAGCCAAAATGCAAGTCAATCTTGGAAAACACCCTGTCACCCTGTAACTGATCAAATAAATCATCAATGCAAGGCAAAGGATACCTGTTCTTCACTGTAACCTTGTTCAGTTGCCGATAATCAATACACATGCACATAGAACCATCATTCTTCTTCACAAATAAGACCAGAGCACCCCAAGGTGATACACTGGGCCAGATGAAACCCTTATCAAGCAACTCTTACAACTGCTCCTTCAACTCCTTCAACTCAGGAGGAGCCATACGGTAGAGAGGAATAGAAATGGGCTGAGTGCCCGGCAACAAATCAATGCCGAAATCAATATCTCAATTAGGCGGCATACCCAGAAGATCAGCTGGAAATACATCTGGAAAGTCCCTCACTACTGGAACTGACTCGACTGTAGGGGTATCAATACTGACATCTCTCACATAGGCCAAATACGCATCACACCCCTTCTCAACCATTCGCTGAGCCTTAAGAAATGAAATGACCCTGCGGGGAGTATACTCTAAGGTACCTCTCCACTCTAATCTCGGCAAACCTGGCATAGCCAGCGTCACGGTCTTAGCATGACAATCAAGAATAGCATAATGAGGCGATAACCAGTCCATAACCAAGATAACATCAAAATCTACCATACTGAGTAATAACAAATCAGCTCTGGTCTCAAAACCACTAAGAGCAATCAAACACGACCGATATACGCGGTCCACAACGAGAGAATCTTCCACAATAGTAGATAAATAAACAGGGGAACTCAAAGTATCCCTAGATATCCCCAAATATGGAGTAAAATAAGAAGACACATATGAATACGTAGAGCCTGGGTAAAATAATACTGATGCATCCTTATGACAGACAGGGACGATACCTGTGATGACTGAATCTGAAGCAACGGCCTCTGAACGGGCTGGAAGGGCATAGTACCTAGCCTGGCCTCCCCCTCTAGGGCGACCTCGACTTTCCCGACCTCCACTCGAGCTCGCTGAGGAGGTGGGGTGGAAGCTGGTGCTGGAAGAATGGCCGGAGGACCCGGTGGAGCACGTGGAGGCTGATAAGTCTGTGGAGGTGCACCCCTCCTGGCTCTGGGGCAATCTCTAACCAGGTGACGAGTATCACTACACTCAAAACAACCTCTCGAAGGACGTGGCGGCTGAGACTGACTCAGACCTGGCCTGTTGGACTGGCCAGTAATAGCACCTCGAGTAGGAGGCATACTGGATACTGGCGGTGCATAATAGGTCTCCTGAGGTCTAGGAGGAGCTGGAACACCGGTGGCTGCTGGAAGAGCTGAATGAACAGGGCGACTCACAAAACCCCTACCATAGCGTGCTACTGGTGCACGAGCTCCTGAATAATGACCATTCTCTCGAGACCTCTTGGCCTCTCTCTCCTCTCTGTCTCGGGCAAACATACCCTCCACCCTCCTGGCAATGCTCACTGCCTGCTGATAAGTGATGTCCATCTCCAACTCCCTGGCCATACTATTCTAAATATTGGGGTGGAGTCCCTCAATGAAGCGACAAACCCTCTCTCTGACTGTAGCAACCAGAGCCGGCGCATGGCGAGCTAACTCACTCAAACGGACTGCATACTCCGACACAGTCATAGCACCCTGACGCAACTGCTCAAACTCTGCGCGCCAAGCATCCCTGAGGCTCTGAGGAACATACTCACGCAAGAATATCTCTGAAAACTGAGTCCAAGTGAGTGAGACTGCCTCGTCCAGACTACTCAGCTCATTGGCACGCCACCGCTGATATGCTGCTCCCCTTAACTGGAAAGCGGTGAAAGAAACCCCACTCATCTCCACAATGCCCATAGTGCGGAGAATACGATGACACTCCTTAAGAAAACCCAGAGCATCATCTGAAGCTAGTCCCCTGAAAGTAGGTGGGTGGTACTTCTTGTACCTCTCAAGTTTGAGCTGCTCTGCCTCAGAAGCAGCTACCCTGATCTCATGCTGAACCGAAGCCACTGGGGCATAAGAATATACTCTGGGCCTGATCAACCTGGACCCTCTGCTCAGGAGTGCTGGCTGCGGGAGTCTATGCCCCTCCCCCGGCCTAAGATGTAGCGGGAGCTATCGGAAATAGTCCAGCCTGAGCCAGAGTGCTGAACATGCTCAAGAATTGAGCTAAAGTCTCCTGGAAGGCTGGAGTAGCAATAGGGATCTCCGGTGCTGGCCCTCCTGCTGGAGCTACTGGGGGATCCTCTGACGCAGCTCTCGCAGTTGCTCGGGCTGCACCGCGTGGTCGTCCTCTACCCCGACCCTGGCCTCTGGCGGCTCTGGCAGGGGGCTCGGGTGCCTGATCGTCGGTCCTCCCATTGCGGATCCTCACCATCTATGAGAGAGAATAGAATAGAATCTTAGAATATTTTTGGTGTCAATAACTCGCACGACAAGGAAATCAAAGAAATATGATTGTTCTTAACAGTTACATAGCCTTCCGAAGATAAGTATGGATGTCTTCACACCGATCCGCGAGACTCTAATAATCTGGCTTATGACTCGCGACTCCTATGAACCTAGTGCTCTGATACCACCTTGTCACGACCCAAATTATCCCTCCGTAAGGTGTCGTGATGGCACCTAGTCTTTACGACTAGGTAAGCCTAATATTTCAAAAAATATAAAGAAACACAACATTTTAAAGATAAACAACATATTATAAATAGCCAAGAGTAGTACCACTCGGCATATACAAAATAAATTCCCAAGACCCGGAATATCACTAAGTCACAAGCTGCTATAATCTATTTAGCTCTATACAAAAGTCTGAAGATAATAAAGAAAGTCTCTAGGCGAGGGAGTAGAAGGGGACTCCGAAGATCTGCAAACGCAAGCAGTAGTACCTTGAAGTCTCCTAACATCAGCAGCACGTACTAACCCCGAGGCTGATAGCTCGCACCTGGATCTGCACACGAAAACATATGCAGGGAAGGGCATGAGTACACCACAATAGTACCCAGTAAGTGCCAAGCCTAACCTCAGTCGAGTAGTGACGAGGTCAGGTCAAGGCCCTACCGGAGTAAATATAATAAATTAAACAGTAAAAGATATAAGTAAAATTTATGGTGACACAGTTAAAGAGATTTTCAAAAATTAAACAATTAAGGGAGCCCTCGGCTCATAATAAAGTAAACACAATGGGGAATCTCCCGAGATACCATCCCGTAGTTCCGAATAAATATGCAGTACAGGGGGATCTTCCGGAATACATTCGTAGTCCCAAAGTAAATATGCAGTTCTAGGGTATCTCTCGGAATACTTCCGTAGTCCCAAAGTAAATATGCAATGCTGGAGGATCTCCCGGAATTCGTCCGTAGTCCCAAAGTAAATATGCAGTGCTAGGGGATCTCCCGGAATACGTCCGTAGTCCCAAAGTAAATATGCAACGCAAGATGAAATGGCAGGTATGGTATCGAGTTATATAGTTTATACTAAATATAGACAAGGTCAAATAGACAGTTAAAACACGTAAGCATGCTTTTCTAGTCTAAACTACACAATTAAACATATTAATACAATTTAATAAGAGAAGCAATTTATGATTTAAAAAGGATAAACAGGATATTTGCAATAATAGCCCATGTACGTACTTGTCACCTCACGTACACGGCGCCCACACACCAAATAATATCAAGATATCCTAAGGAGGAAGTCCCCAACACAAGGTTAGGCAAGCCACTTATCTCGACCTCTCAAATCACCTCGATAACACATTCTTGCCACGAGTATCCGACTCCAAATAGCCCGAATCTATTCAAATAAATTGCATAATATAAATATAACGACGAGTAACTAATTTAGCTAATTAATTCGAAGCTAAAGCGTGAAATTAGGAAAAACGCCCAAAAGGTCACCCCGGGCCCACGTCTCGGAATCGGGTAAAAGTCGCAAAATACAAACACCCATTCACTCACGACGTACCAAAATTGCTCAAATCTGATACCAAAATCTCTATCAAAACCCCAAAATTCGGCCTAAGAATCTTTCTCAATTTTTCACCCCAAATCCGAAATTAAATGATGAAATCAACCATAGATTAGTGGAATATAACCATAATGGAGTTAGGAATCATTACCCAAAAAATTCCTCCGAAAATCTCTCCAAATTTCGCCTTCTACCAAGCTCTCAATCAAATTTTTGTGTTATGAACTCAACCCTCATTTTTGAACCTTAAATTCTGCCCAGGTTCATTCTTCTTCGCGAACGTGACATCACGATCGCGAACGCGATGAACAATCTTCCACTGGCCCAAAATTCCTCCTTCGCGAATGCGAGGGGACTCTCGTGAATGCGTACCTTCCACTGATGGACCCTTCGCGAATGCGAGAACCTCTTCGCGAATGCGTAGGCTTAATGCCCGAAGCTTCCTCTGCCCCGTTCCTCTACGCGAACGCGAGGACCATATCGCGAACGCGTAGGCTTAAGGTCCCACACCTTCGCAAATGCGAAGAACAACTTCACTGCCTTTCCTAGATGCTCTACGCGATTGCGAGGCACCTCAAGCGAACGCGATGAAGGATTTTTCTGCAATAAAACACCAGATATCTGTCACTTCTCTAAGTCCAAAGATGACTCGTTGAGCATCCAAAACATACCCGAGGTCCCCGGGACCTCGACCAAATATACCAACCAATCCTAAAACACCATACGAACTTAGTCGAGCTCTCAAATCCCATCAAACAATGCTAAAATCACGAATCACTTTCCAATTCAAACTTAAAGAACTTGAAACTTCAAAATTCTACAACCGATGTCGAAGCCTATCAAATCACGTTCGATTGACCTCACATTTTGCGCACAAGTCATAATCAACATTACGGACATACTCCAACTTCCGGAATCGGAAAACGACCCCGATATAAAAAATTCTACTACCGGCCCAAAACTCCAAAAATTTGACTTTCGTCATTTTAAGCCTAAACGAGCTATGAAACTCCAAAACACAATACGGACACGCTCCTAAACCCAAAATCACCTAACGAGCTAACGGAACCGAAAGAAATCCATTTCGGAGTCGTCTTCACATAGTTTTGACTACGGTCCAAATCCTAGGGCTTAAGCTCTCATTTAGGGACTAAGTGTCCCAAAACACTCCGAAACTCAAAACCAATCATTCCGGCAAGTCACAATAGCAGAAAAAGATTTGGGGAAAGTAGTTAATACGGGATCGGGGCTAGTACTCTCAAAATGACCGGCCGGGTCGTTACAGAAGCCAAATTAATGGCCATATTACAAATCTCCACCTTGGCCTAATTTCGGCTTATATATAGTAAATTTGCTCCACCTTCTCCGCAAAAACCCCAATGGGAAAAATCATTCTTCATAAATGCCAATCAAGTTCAGGCAAAGCTTGAACTTGGACACTGGAAGAGGTTTTGTGAACATGTCAACAGGATTGTCTCTAGTGTTGATCTTCTGAACAGAGACTTTTCCTTCAGCAATGGTTTCTCGGATGAAATGATACTTTATATCAATGTGCTTCGTCCTCTCATGATACATCTGATCTTTAGTCAAGTTATTGGCACTTTGACTATCACGGAAAATGGTAAGACCACCTTGGTGTGAACTGAGTTCTGCAAATAGACCCTTCAACCATAAGGCTTCTTTGATTACCTCGGTCACTGCCATATATTCTGCTTCGGTAGTAGATAAAGCTATTACATGTTATAATGTAGCTTTCCAACTAATAGCGCAACCACCAATGCAAAATACATAGCATGTCAGTGATCTTCTTTTGTCAAGATCACCTGCATAATCTGAGTCTACAAAACCAACCAAAGTGTTAGTATTTATCCCAAACTCCAAATGTGTGTTTGAAGTACCTCGTAAGTATCTGAGAATCCATTTCACAGCCTTCCAATGTGCTTTACCAGGGCAAGCCATATACCGACTTACCACGCTCACTGCTTGTGAAATGTCTGGATGTGTAAAAACCATTGCATACATAATACTGCCGACTGCACTGGAATAAGGAACTTGTTCCATGTACCTCTCTTCTTCCTCTGACTGCGGGAACTGAGCAGCTGATAACTTAAAATGAGAAGCAAGAGGGGTACTAACTGGTTTAGCATCTTTCATACCAAACCTCTCCAAGACTTTCTCCAAGTACTTTTTCTGGGTCAGGAATAGCTTGTTGGATTTTCGATCTCTTTTGATCTCCATGCCAAGGATTTTCTTAGCTGCTCCCATATCTGTCATCTCAAATTCACTTTTCAGCTGACTTTTCAAGTTGTAAATTTCTGTTAAATCCTTAGCAGGAATGAGCATGTCATCAACATATAATAATAGGTACACAAATGAACCATCATTTAACTTCCGGAAGTAAACACAACTATCATACATGCTCCTCGAATAACCATGACCCAACATAAAGGAATCAAACCTTTTATACCATTTTCTTGGAGACTGCTTTAATCCGTACAAGAATTTCTTCAACAAGCAAACATGATCTTATTTTCCTTTAATTTCAAATCCTTCGGGTTGATGCATGTATATTTGTTCCTCAAGTTCGCCATGTAAGAAAGCTGTCTTAACATCAAGTTGTTCTAATTCCAAATCATATATGGGAACGAAGGCAAGCAAGACACGAATAGAGCTATGTTTAACAACAGGTGAGAAAATATCATTAAAATCAACTCCTTGTACCCGACTATTGCCCTTTGCAACTAATCGTGCCTTATACCTTGCATCTTCAATCCCTGGAATGCCATCCTTTTTTCTTGAAGACTCATTTGCAACCAACAATTCTTTTTCCTGATGACGGCTTCAAAAGAGACCAAGTACCATTCTTTTGGAGAGACTCAATTTCTTCATTCATTGCAATCAGCCACTTGGCTAAGTCAGCACTAGAAACTGCTTCTGAATATTTTGATGGTTCTCCAATTTCTTCAGTTTCCTGTGCAACTGAAAAAGCAAATGCAACATAATCTCCAAACCTTAATGATTGTTTACCTTCTCTTCTTGGTCTATGTTTGGCTATAGAATACTTCTCTTCTTCTTGTTTAACTTCAGGAGTCTCAACTTCAGGAATTTCAGCTTCTGTCTCAACTTCAGGAGTTTCAAATGTATTTTGCTCCAAAGTTGATGAGCTTGGCTCAGAAGGAATGCCAATCTCAATCTCCACCTGGTTCTGTGTACTCTTTCCTTTATTTGTATTACAAGAACTAGAAGACTCTTTTCTAGAATGTAACATAGAGGATTCATCAAAGATTACATCTCTGCTAATTATAAATTTTTTGTGCTGTGGGATCAGGATACCATAGTCGGTATCCTTTCACCCTAGATGCATACTCAAGGAAAATGCACTTTTTAGTCCTTGGCTATAATTTTCCATCATTTACATGTATGTATGAAGGGCAACCAAATATCTTTAAATTAGAATAATTAGCAGAAGTACCTGACCACATTTCCTCTGGAGTCTTAAAGTTGAAAGGTGCAGAAGGAGCCCGGTTGACAATTGTCACGACCCAATTTCACTTATAGGTCGTGATGGCGCCCAACACTGCAGCTAGGCAAGCCAACTAATAAGTCAAACGTACATTGGTTAAACTTTTATTCCAAAAAATAATAAAATACCAATTTCTACCAATGTGTGTGCCAAGACCCGGTGTCACAAGTGCATGAGCATCTAGTAGATTATACAAAACTCCAAATACTGTCTGAAATGAAATAGACAGAATATAAATATAAGAAGAGACACTGGTAGCTGCAGAACGGCTCAGAAGGGCAGCTCACCACTATGCCTCAAGATGACGTGGGTATGTGATGATAGGTTCTCCACTAGTACCTGTCTCAGATCCTGCACAAAAAGTGCAGCAAGCGTAGTATGAGTACGTAAACAACGTGTACTCAGTAAGTATCAAGCCTAATCTCGAAGTGGTAGAGACGAGATGGCCGACTTTGACACTCACTATGGGTCAATAATAATAACTGAAATAAAACTAGGATATTTAAATAAGCATGATTTACAGAATTCACAATAATTTATTTAATCAGCAGAAATAATCAAATTCCTTCAAATATAACAATTCTCAATATATTAATTAAATTCCTTCAATTCAAATAGTTTCCAATTTATAAATTAAATCTCATTTACAGGAGTAACAATTAATTCCTAAACAAGCAAGAATATTAATTCATTAAATTCCAAGGATTTTTTAATTTATTAATTAGCTTCACAAGCTGAAATAAATTATTAAAGTATCGTGTAATTATTATTATTATTAAGAACAATTTCTGCCGAGGACGTACGGCCCGATCCAGAGTGTCGTGTACACTGCCGAGGGATGTGCGGCGTGATCCATAGATGCATCTATCCTGCCGAGGCGTTCGGTCCGCTCCACAAGAAAGGAGGACATTTTCTTATGTGCCTCCGGAAGGAGAGTATATTTATTATAAGATAAATTCGGGAGGAGAACAATTTCTTTTAACAATTAATTGATTTAAACAGAAAATCAAGCCTATGAGATTTCCATCCTTTAATATCTTTATCTAACAATTCACAATATATTCATATATATCAATTAATATTAATTAATCAAAGAATACTATTTACACAAGTAAGGCATGCTTTGAGTCCTAAACTACCCGGACTTTAGCATTAATAGTAGCTACGCACGGACTCTCGTCACCTCGTGCGTACGTAGCCCCCGCAATTAGCAATAATTATTCAATTTAATCCCTATGGGGTAATTTCCCCCTCACAAGATTAGACAAGAGACTTACCTCGTCTTGCTCCAATTTAATCCACAATTTTGCCTTTTCCACGATTATCCAACTCTATCTGGCTCGAATCTAGCCAAAAATAATTCGATACAATCACTAAAAATTATAGGAAATAAATTCTATAAGGAAATACTACATTTTTAATAAAAATCCCGAAATAAATTAAAAATTTGCCCGCGGGACCGACATCTCGGAATCTGGCAAAAGTTATGAAATCCGACAACCCATTCAATTACGAGTCCAACCATACCAGTTTCACTCAAATCCGACTCCGAATCGATACCGAAATCTCAAAATTTCGTTTCTATGAGATTTCTAAACTTTTCCAAATTTCAATCTCAAAACACTAATTAAATTGTGAAAATAATGATATATTCATGTATATTGATCAAATCCGAGTTAGAATCACTTACCCCAAATGTCTTTTCCTTGAAAATCTATCAAAAATCTTCTCTGCTCAAGCTCCAATTTGTTAAAAATGGCGAATGGGACGAATGCCCTCTTTTTATAAAACTGCCCAGTAGCCTTCGGAACTGGTCCTCGAACTGGACCTCGATCGCGGCTTCGATCACATGCTCGAGCCTGGACCTCGGTCATGGCCTCGATCAGGGCATCGAGGTTGGGCCTTCGATCATAGCCTCAATCATGGCATCGAGCTTGAGCCTTCGATTGTGACCTTCGATCTTGGGTCTCGATCTTGGCCCTCGAGCATTGCCTTCGATCATGGCCCTCGAGCTGGACCTTCGATCATGGCCCTCGAGGTTGACCTTCGATCATGGCTTCGATACACTAGCTCGAGCCTGTACCTCATCAACCCTGGGCTCGATACCTGGGCTCGATATCTGGCTCGATATCTGGGCTCGATCACAGCCCAGAATATCCAACAGAAGAGGAAAAATTGCAGTAGCTTTTTAACTCCAATTTTTGATCCGTTAACCATCCGAAACTCACCCGAGGCCCTCGGGACCTCAACAAAATATACCAACAAGTCCTAAAATATCATACAAACTTAGTCGAACCTCTAAATCACATCAAACAACGCTAAAACCGTGAATCATACCCCAATTCAAGCTTAATGAAACTAAGAGTTTTCAGCTTCTACATTCGATGTCGGAACCTGTCAAATCAACTCCGATTGACCTCAAATCTTACACACAAGTCATAAATGATATAACGGAGCTATAAAAATTTTTGGAACTGGATTTTGACTCCGGTATCAAAAAGTCAACTCATCGGTCAAACTTTCAAACTTAAATTCTTGTTTTTAGCCATTTCAAGCCTAATTTAACTACGTACTTCCAAATAAAATTCCGAACACGCTCCTAAGTCCAAAATCACCATACGGAGCTGTTGGAATCATCAAAATTCTATTCCGGGGTCGTTTTCTCAAAATGTTGACCGAAGTCAAACTTAGCACTTTAAGGCCAACTTAAGGAACCAAATATTCCGGTTTCACCCCAAACACTTCCAAATCCTGAACCAACCATCCCCGCAAGTCATAAATCATTACAAGCACATACAGGAAGTTTTATTTTAGGGAACGGGGTTTTAAAGTTAAAATGATCGGTTGGGTCATTACAACAATATAACAAGCTGTAGAGATAGCTTCTGCCCAAAAGACGTTTGTCAACCCAGCATTTGAAATCATGCAACGAGCCCTTTCCAAAAGAGTTCTATTCATCCTTTCTGCCACACCATTTTGCTGAGGTGTCATTCTCACAGTACGATGTCGAGCAATTCCTTCATTCTTGCAAAATTCGTTGAATTCATCATTACAAAATTCCAAGCCATTATCTGTTCTAAGCCGCTTAACATGTTTTCCTGTTTGCTTCTCAATCAAAACTTTCCATTGTTTGAAATTTAAGAAAACATCACTTTTATTTTTCAGGAAATAAACCCAAACTTTCCTTGAACAATCATCAATGAAAGTTAACATATACCTGGCACCACCTTTTGATGGGGTACGTGAAGGACCCCAAAGATCTGAATGAATGTAATCCAAAGTACCTTTTGTTCTATGAATTGCTGGAGATTTGAAGCTGACTCTTTTTTGATTCCCGAACACATAATGTTCACAGAACTCCATATTTTCGATACTTTGGCCACATAAGAGACCTCTTTTGCTGAGGATGGAAAGACCTTTTTCACTTATATGCCCCAATCGCATATGCCACAATTTGGTGATGTCAGAATCTGATTTATCTGATATTGAAACTGCAGTAGCACCTGTAACAGTAGATCCCAAAAGAGCATACAACGTACCAGATCTGCGTGCTTTCATGATCACAAGAGCACCATGAGAAATTTTCAGAACTCCACCTTCACCTGCGTACATGCACCCAAGAGATTCTAGAATGCCCAAAGAGATGAGATTTTTCTTCAAGTGAGGAACATGTCTAACATCGGTGAGAGTTCTCACCACACCATCGTGCATTTTGATTCAGACTGTACCTTTTCCAATAACTTTGCAGGCAGCATTGTTGCCCATCAAGACAACTCCACCCCCAATAGATTCATATGTGGTAAATAAATTCCGACTGGGACACATATGATAAGAACAACCCAAATCTAAAACCCACTCATTGTTAGATTTGAAACTATTATTAGTTGCTAAAAAAATAGTTCCCCCAGTCTCATCAGCAGCTACACTTGCTTCGGCAGTGTCAGTATTTTTGTGCTCATTTTTCTTTCCTATATGCTTTTCTTTGTTTTTTCAATTTAAATCATTCAGAAATAATGTGACCTTTCTTATGACAATATTTGCACATGACATTTTTGTATCTGGATTTTGACCTTGATTTAGGTTTTTCACTACTTGAATCTTTCTTATTGGATCTACCTCTTATGAATAAGCCTTCCCCTTGGTTCCCACTAGTTTTCCTAGTAATATCTCTATCTATTTGTTATTTTGATTTCAAAATAGATTTGATATCTTTATAAGAGATATTATCCTTTCCATAAAGCGTAGTATCTCTTATATGTTTAAACGACTGGGTTAAGGAAACAAGCAATAACACAGCTTGATCCTCATCTTTGATTTCAGCATCTATGTTACTTAAATCCATAAGAAGAGAATCAAAAGTATCAAGATGTGTAAGTATAGAGGTACCTTCAGCCATACGAAAAGTGTAGAGTTTTTGCTTTAGGTAAAACCTATTTTCTACTATTCTTTTCATATATAGGGTTTTAAGCTTTTTCCATATGCCTTTGGCTGAGCTTTCTGCTGCAACTTCACGCAAAACCTCATTTGAAAGATTTAAAATAATACTTATTTTTGCCTTTTTGTCTATGACGACATACTCCTCGTCCGTCATTTTATCCGACATCTTCTCCTTTCCTTGCAGTGCCAAATCTAAGCCATCCTGAATTAGGATAGCTTCCATCTTTAATTGCCACATTCCGAAGTTTGCACTTCGGTCAAATTTCTCAACATAAGACTTTGTTAGAGTCATTTTAGCTATTTAAACTAACCCGATTAGATCTGGCTCTGATACCAATTTTTTTGGATCGGGAAATCGGATAGTGCGGAATTTAGCCAAACAACGTTATAATGATAATAACAAAGACAATGCAAGTTGATAATAACGCCAATTAAAGAAGATAAAAAGACACAAATTTAACGTGGTTCGGTCAAGGTGACCTGCGTCCACAAGCGGAGAGGAGCAATTTCACTATACCAACAAGAGTACAAAAGAGAGTACAAAATTAGAGTAAATACTCTAATTAGTCCCAAATACCCCAAAATAATAACCTCACAAGATCACTCCAAAGAAAGGGTTCACACAAGTGTTTCCCAACACTCGCTCTCTTATAAAATACTCTATAATGAAATAAAGGAGGAGAAAGAAAGACAAGAGTGAAAAGCTCTTGAATTGGTGTGTTTACAAATGAGGAGAAGCTCCTCTATTTATAGCAAGAAATCCTTGGCCTAATAATGGATATTATGTCATGGAAAATGTCATGATCCACAAATTTGTTATACACTACTAGAAATAAGGTGATTTCCATCCAAGGCTTTCCGACCGAAATTGGTCGAAAAAAAGCCCGACCGAAATCGGTCGAAAATAAGAGTATTTGGTTGAAAAAGTCAACAAAAATTTTCTGACAACAAAAAAATAAAACTTCCGACCGATTTCGGTCGAAAATTGGTCAAATATTTGGTCATACTTATATATAATGTACAAAAATAATTATTTATTAAAAAGTTTCCAAATTTACGACCGAAGTCGGTCGGAAATTGGTCAAATATTTGGTCATACTTGTATATAATATACAAAAATAATTATTTATTAAAACTTTTCCAAATTTCCGACCAAATTCGGTCGGAAATTGGTTAAATATTTGGTCATACTTGTATATAATGTACAAAAATAATTATTTATTAAAACTTTTCCAACGTTCCGACCGATTTCGGTCGGAAATTGGTCAAATATTTGGTCGTACTTGTATATAATATACAAAAATAATTATTTATTAAATATTTTCCAACTTTCCGACCGATTTCGGTCGGAAATTGGTCAAATATTTGGTCATGCGTGTATATAATGTACAAAAATAATTATTTATTAAAAGTTTTCCAAATTTTCAACCGGAATCCATCAGAAAGTTTGAAATAATTAATTCCCGCCCAAGACAAAAATTATATATATTTAATTAACCAACCGAAATAAGTTATAATTAAATATTTCTGACCAATTTCGGTCGGAAAAATAATTTTAAAAAAATTAAAATATAAATTTATTAATATTTGTGTGTGTGTAAATAATAAATAGCTTTTAAATAAACAATATTTAATACTTATTTGATATATATATATATATATATATATATATATATATATATATATATATATTATCACGATCCAAAATCCCACCTCAAGCATCGTGATGGCACCTAGTCTCTTGTAACGACCCGGCCGGTCGTTTCGGGAGTTATAACCCCTTTTGCCCATTTCTACTTCTTTTTGTGTTATTCAGCTATATTATATTGTATTGGGTTAGTTGGTTCAGATCCGGAAGGAACTCGCAGTGAAATGAGACACTTAGTCTCATAATTAAAAATTTTAATTTAGAAAACTGGACCGGATATGGACCTATGTGTAAACCATCTCGGATATGAATTATGATGGTTTCGTTAGCTCCGTTAGGTGATTTTAGACTTAGAAGTGCGTCTGGAATGTGAGTTGGAGGTCCGTGATAGAATTAGGCTTGAATTGTTGAAATTGGAAATTTGGCGATTTCGGTCGGCAGTGAAAAATTTGATATTGGGGTCGGAATGGAATTCCGAAAGTTGGAGTACGTTCATAGTGTCATTTGTGACGTGTGTGAAAAATTTGAGGTCATTAGGATGTGGTTTGGTTGGTTTCAGCATCGGTTGCCGAATTTGAAAATTTAGAAGTTCTTAGGCTTGAATCCGAGGGTAATTGGGTGTTTGGATGTTGTTTTGAGTGATTCGAAGGTTCAACTAAGTTTGTGTATTGATATAGGACTTGTTGGTATTTTTGGTTGAGGTCCCGAGGGCCTCGGGATAATTTCGGAAGGTTAACGGGAAGTTTGAAGTTGGAAAAATGCAGCTGGTGCTGCTGTTCTGGTGTGGCCGCACCTGCGGGTTGCGAACCGCAGGTGCGAGTTTCGCAGGTGCGAGTTTTGGAAGCCTGGGGTTTTATCGCAAAAGCGGATGAGGGGTCACACCTGCGAGACCGCGGGTGCGAAGAGGTGATCGTAGGTGCGGGTTTTAGGACCTTAAGTGACTTCAGCAGATGCGGGCTTTTGGGCGCAGAAGCGGAGGCCGCAGGTGCGCTATCTGGACCGCAGATGCGGTTTTGCTGGGCAGAAAGGCATATATTGAACCCTTAGCGAATTTTTGGTCATTCTTCACAATTTCAACTCGGTTTTTGGAGCTTTTGGAGGGTTTTGAAGAGGGAATCAAGGGGATTTCATTGAGGTAAATTACTTGAGCCTAATACTCGTATATATGGTGATTTTCCTGTTGTTTAATCATTGTAATTAGTGAAAATGAGGGGTTAGGGCTTGGAATTTTTGGAGAGTAATTTAAGGATTTGAAGGACCAAATGATGTCGGATTTTGATGAATTTGGTATGATGTCGGATTTTGATGAATTTGGTATGGTTAGACTCGTGAGTGAATGAGCTTTCTAGTTTTGTGAATTTTGTCGAATTTCGAGACGTGGACCCAGGGGCCGAGTTTGAGCCAATTTCGGGTTTTGGTCTAATTTTGAAGCTTTTCTTGTGGAATTCATTCCATTAGCGTATATTGATGGTATTGTACTGATTGTGAATAGATTTGGAGCATTTGGAGGCCGAGTCCAGAGGCAAGAGCATTGCGGGGTAGAGATTTGACCGGTTTGAGGTAAGTAACGATTGTAAATCTAGTCCTGAGGGTATGAAACCCCGGATTTTGTATCATTCTACTATTTTTAGTGACGCACATGCTAGGTGACGGGCGTGTGGGCATGCACTGTTGGGAATTTGTGACTTGGTCCATCCCGTAGCAACTGTAAAGTTGCATACTTTGTTGAAACCATATGATACTTATATGTTTTAGAAAGCATTTCTGTAAATTGGGTTGAATGCCATGTTTGGGCCTTGCGCCAATGCTATTTGGACCCTTAGGGGCTGTTTCTTACCATCCTCTCATTGTTTTCGATTGAAAATCTATACTCAGTCATGTTTATACTTATTTACCGCATAACTCAGTTTTATGACTCTATTTTGATGCATATAAATGTTTTGGGCCGAATGCCCTGTTTTACTGAAATGACCGAGTGGCTTGAGAGGTTTATGACTGAGTGAGGCCGAGGGCCTGATTTGTGAGGATGAGTGTGGATCGGGCCTGCCCGCCTGCAGCATACTTTATTATTATGGCACGTGAGTTGTCCGTGCAACACGTGAGTTATCCGTGCAGATTATAGCGCTTGGGCTGAAGGAGCCCCTCCGAAGTCTGTACACACCCCCAGTGAGCACAGGTACCTACTGAGTGCGAGTGCCGAGTGTTGAGTGACTGGGAGGCATGAGTGATTGTGAGGTATGCCCGAGAGACAAGAGTAATTGTGAGGTATGCCCGAGTGGCACGAGTGACTGTGAGGTTTGCCCGAGGGGCTGTTTATGAGTGATGTTTTGCCCGAGGGGCTGTTTATGATTTCATTATTTTTTTGCTCACCTTTGCATTTTTCCTCTGTCTGAAAACTGTTGAAAAATATCTTTAAAAGATTTTTACTAGAACTAGGTTAAACGAGATGTTTTTATTCAAATCCTGATTTTGAAAAGCATGTGGTATTTACTGAGATTTCCCGATATAAATGTTATATGCTTTATTGCTCGTTAGTACTGCTCAGTCTTTATTTATTGTTGTTACTTACTGAGTTGGTGTAATCACGTTACTCCCTGCACCTTGTGTGCAGATTCAGGTGTAGCTGGTCATGGTAGCGGTTATTGAGTGTTCTGGTTGCAGATTTTCTTGGAGATAGCAAAGTAGTTGTTTGGCGATCGCAGCCCCTGCTGATCTTCCTCTAGTTGTATTTAGCTATTTTCCAGATTGAGTTAGCCTTGATATTGTTTGACAGATTGTAGTAGATGCTCATGACTAGTGACACCCCGATGTCGGGCTTTTCCTTCCGCACTTTTATTTTGATTGGAACTCCTTTATGAAGGTTTTTATGTTAAATAACCTTGAAATTATCTTTAAAATGAAAATATTGGTTTGTTTTGGAAATGAGTCGGCTTGCCTAGTTCCACGATTAGCGCCATCACGACAGGGGTTAGTTTTGGGTGGTGACATCTCTAAGACTAGGTAAGCCAATTTTAATTACCTTTTGAAGCCTTTTTTTTAAACTAATAGCGGAAATAATTACAATATACAACCTCCCAAGACTGGTAGTACTGAGTCACGAACTCTAACTGAATACATGGAATGATCACGAGGAGCGAATATACAATACTGTTTGATTACAAATTAACAGTACAATGAAATGAAAAGACTCCAAGGGACTGCGACGGCCAAGTAGCTCTACCTTGAATCCTTATGATCGCGTTTTAACTCTGTTCAAGTTCTATATCTTCAATACCTGGCTCTGCACAAAAATGTGAAGAAGTGTAGTATGAGTACGCCACAGTTAGTACCCAGCAAGTATCAAGACTAACCTCAATGGAGTAGAGACGAGGTACAGTCAAGACACTCACTAGTCTAATAACGTGTGCAATATAATATACAAAATAATAGGAAACAAATAACAATAGGACAAAATGAAACAACCAGTGATATGCACAACAGACAACAAGAATACCATTAATATCACTCAACAATTAACAAACACAAGTACACCCAATTAAATTAAGTCCTTCAAATAAATGTCTTTCATATATAATTCTTCCAGATAACTCTCTTTCAAATATAATTTTCTCAAATAATTATTTTTCAAATATAATTCTTTCAATAAATCTTTTCAAATATAATTTTCTCAAATAAATATCTTTCAAATAAAATTCTTTCATATAATACTTTCTAAATAAAAATCCTTCCAAAGAAATATTTTGAATATAATTCTTTCAATTAAAAGTCACCATGTGACACCTTATTTCGAAATCATAAAAATACGGGTCTCAGCCCATTTTCATATTTTCACGGCACCTTGTGCCCATAATTAAATCATCATATTTTCCCGGCACCTCGTGCCCTCATTTCATATCACAACTGCACGGACAATTCACGTGCTAATTATCATTATCATTTAATCACAGCACCTCGTGCCCACATTTCATATCACAACTGCACGGACAATTCACGTGCCAAATATTCTCATTATTTACTCACGGCACCTCCTGCCCACATTTCATTTTATAATCCGCCTGGCAATAGCCATAGGCTCTCATTTTCAACATAAATCAGATTGTTATTAATTTACCAATAACAAGATAAGTTGCACAAGGTATAGAAATAAACATAAGAAAATCACAACATCACATGAAAATTATCAACACCACAACCCCACATCATCACATATCGTCCCTGACAATAGCCATTCTTATCGCTCCTATTGCCACCCTTATCACTCATATAGCCACCCTTATCGCTCCGCCCAGACATTATCAATAACCACCCTTATCGCTCCTATTGCCACCCTTATCGCTCCTATAGCCACCCTTATCGCTCCACCCAGACAATATTCCAACAAACACAACAACAGTGAAATGCCACCCTTATACCCACATAATATCAGCGGTAAAATGCCACCCTTATCTCCCCAAAATAGTAACTCACACAACACAACAATTTACACGGGAAATTAATATGACAATATAATAAATTCAATTCATAACACAATATGTCCAATGGCCACAACCTGTGATGACCTAAAATGTCATCTTTAAATTTAATAATTAATTTTGTATTCTAAGACCTCAAAAAGCACTATTTATCACTCCTCGTCTTGCGTGTACAGTCCGTAAAATTTTTTGGAAAGTTTTAAGGTGAAAAATGGATTAAAATATGAATTATAGGTTTAAAACTCAATTGAGTTGACTTTGGTCAACATTTTGAGCAAACGGACTCGGATTAGTATTTTGATAGTTTCGGTAGGTCCGTATCGTGAATTGGCACTTGGGCGTATGCCCGGAATCAAATTCCGAGGTCCCTAGCCCGAGATATGAAATTTTGATAAAAAGTTAAAATTTTAAGTTCAGAAAGTGACTGGATGTCGAATTTTGTGCAAACGACCCCGGAATAGAATTTTGATGATTTCAACAGCTCCGTATGGTGATTTTGGACTTAGGAGCCTGATCTGAATTTTATTTGGAAGTCCGTAGTGAAATTAGGCTTGAAAAGGCTAAAATAAGAATTTAAAGTTTGGAAATTTGACCGGAGAGTTGACTTTTTGATATCGGGGTCGGAATCTAGTTTTGAAAATTTTCACAGCTCCGCTATGTCATTTATGACTTGGGTGCAAAATTTGAGGTCAATCGGACTTGATTTGATAGGTTTCGACATCGAAAGTAGAAGTTGGAAATTCTAAGTTTCATTAAGATTGAATTGGAGCATGATTCGTGATTTTAGCATTGTTTGATGTGATTTGAGGTTTCAAATAAGTTCGTATGATATTTTAGGACTTGTTGGTGTATTGGGTTGAGGTCCCGCGGGCCGAGGGTGAGTTTCGGATGGTTAACAGATCAAAAGTGGGACTTAGCTGCTGCAAAAGCTGCTGCAATTTTTCTGCTGGAAATGCTGTCAAAAATCGGAGTGCCTACCAAAATCGAGGTCCCAGACAAAATCGAGGTCCCTGACAAATCGAGGTCCCTGAAAAAATCGAGATCCCTGACCAAATCGAGGTCCCTGACAAATGGAGGTCCCTGACTATCGAGGTCTCTGACAAAATCGAGGTCCCTGACAAAATGGAGGTCCCTGACCAAATCGAGGTCCCTGACCAAATCGAGGTCCATGACAATCGAGGTCCCTGACAATCGAGGTCCCTGACAAAATCGAGATCCCTGACAAAATCGAGGTCCCTGACAAATCGAGGTCCCTCACAAATCGAGGTCCCTCACAAATCGAGGTCCCTGACAAATCGAGGTCCCTGACAAAATCGAGGTCCCTGACAATCGAGGTCCCTGACAAAATCAAGGTCCCTGACAAAATCGAGGTCCCTGACAAATTGAGGTCCCTGACAAATCGAGGTCCCTGACAAAATCGAGGTCCCTGACAAATTCGAGGTCCCTGACAAATCTGTAAGTTATAAAAACAGAGGACTTCGTCCCATTTGCCTTTTTGACGAATTGGAGCTTGATGAGAGGCGATTTTGATATATTTTCAAGGAAAAACATTTGGGTAAGTGATTCTAACTCGTATTTGGTCAATATACACGAATACATCATTGTTTTCACCATTTAATTAGTGTTTTGAGATAGAAATTTGGGAAAATTTTAGAAGTTTCATAGAAACGAATTTTTGAGATTTCGTTGTCGATCCGGAGTCCGATTTGAGTGAAACTGGTATGGTTGGACTCGTAATTGAATGGGTTGTCGGATTTTGTATGTTTCGCCGGATTCCAAGACGTGGGCCCCACAGGCAATTTTTGAGCTAATTTCGGATTTTTATTGAAAAGTGTAATATTTTCTTATGAAATTGATTCCTATAAATTTTGTTGACTGTATCGAATTAATTATTACTAGATATGAGTCGATCAGAGTCAAAAAAATCTAGGAAAAAGCATAATACTTGGTTAAATTGGAGCAAGTCGAGGTAAGTGACTTGTCTAACTTTGTGGGGGGAAATTCCCCTAGGATTGATAATTGTAATGGGTGGAAAGTCATGTACACGAGGTGACGAGTGTGTACATGGGCTAAATGTGAAAGATTATATTTTAAATTGTGTAGATCATTGTTGCGCATTAATTAAATTATATCATTTTGTTATATTCTTCATTATTGATTTAATGTTTATATTTTTAAATCTGCTTGACCTTTTCCTGCTGATTGTTTTATCTATTTAGTTGGAACTTGGTTTCTTTTATTCTGTGCATTATTTGAAGGTTGATTTTCTTTAAATTAAATATTATTAATATGAAGTATTTGACATTTTTAAACTTGATATTGAAGCAACGTATTAAAGATTTTGAAATATTATTTTCCTGAATTATTTACTTCTAAATATTTTTGAAAGATTTTCGTACTTATTGTGATAGAGCAGTGAGCTCTTTATTGTGAAAAATTATTATTGTTGAATTATTTTGACATGAGCCGTGAGCTCTTTATTGTGGAAAACTATTATTGTTGAATTATTGTGATGGAGCAGTGAGCTCTTTATTGTGGAAAAATATTATTGTTGAGTTATTTTGACATGAGTCGTGAGCTCTTTATTGTGGAACAATATTGTTGATGAATTATTTTGGCAAGTTAAATTATTTGAGCACCTGAGGTGCAAGTTGTGATATAATGTGATATTGATACGCATGCGGTGGTATAAGGTCTGGGTATTGAAATGCATGTGGTGAGATAAGGGCGGCTTGATACGCGTGGCTAGTAGGGGGAACTACTAGAAGTCATGCGGTGTGATAAGAATGGCTAAAACGCGGGATGCTATTTCGGAAAAAATATTTTCTTTAAAATATATTGTGAAGGCTCCCGCGGTGAGATAAGGAAATGAGATATTGTGAATTTGTTTATGATTTGGGACTACGAGGCAGTACCTCGGGAGTGGCCTTGTTGATATTGATTTATGGCCGCAGTTGCCTTTGATTATTGTAGTGATTTTCTTCAAGTTGAAAAGAATTATGTTTTGTTTCCACGAGGTATTTATTTTCTATTATTTGATGTAATTAAATGTGACATACTACTTGATTTATTTCCATTGTCATTTTATCTTATAATATTGTTTAAACATTTTACCATGCTATTATTTATTCTCTAGTAGGGCCTGACTTGACCTCGTCACTACTCTACCGAGGTTAGGCTTGGCACTTACTGGGTACCATTGTGGTGTACTCATGCTATGCTTCTGCACATCATTTTGTACAGATCCAGGTATATCTTATCAGACCACGCATCAGTAAACTAGCTGTACGGGGAGACTTTGAGGTATATCTGCCAACGTCCGCAGACTCCGGAGTCCCCTTCTATCTTACTATGTTGTCTTCCTTATTTGCTTTAGACTTTGATGTATAGAGACATAGAGAATAAATTCTTAGAAGCTTGTGACTTATTTCTACCGGGTTTTGGGAGTTGAAATTGTTTGAATTGTATTTTATTTATTTCAGATATTTATTATTATTCCGCATTGATAGGCTTACCTAGTCTTAGAGACTAGGTGCCACCACGACATCCTACGGAGGGAATTTGGGGTCGTGACAAGTTGGTATCAGAGCTCTAGGTTCATAGGTGTTATGAGTCACAAACAGGTTTAGTAGAGTCTTGCGGATCAGTACGGAGACGTTTGTACTTATCTTCGAGAGGCTATGGAACTGTTAGGAAATATTCACTTCTTTGATTCCTTATCGTGCGGCATTGATTTAGCTTGAAACATATATCTTATATTCCTTTGTATCCACTCGTGTATGACATTGCGCATTCGGTATCAGTTGTGCGTCGACGGTTCGTGATGTCGCAGATGGACTACGAGGGAGCCAGAGATGCTCAAACATTGCCTTAACATGTGGTTCCGACTGAAGATGCGGGTGTATTGAGAGATCACCTAGTGAATCATGTGCGGGGTGCAACGGACATTGGCGTCTAGTTGATTTATACGAGCTGTGAAGGTTATTATTGTGGATCATCGGACGTTGTGACCTATGACTTCATGTCGTCCACTATCAATGGGTGGATTGCGGGGTCATGTATTATATCAGTTTTGTCCTGAAATGTATATATGTGATACTGAAAGGTTCCCTAAAATTTACACATGTTTAATGCCTGAGATTTTGTAGAGGATAAGGTCGGGACTTGCGGTATGTCCGCATCCTTAATAATCATGTACTTCAGTACCAAAGGAGTTATAGAAACAACTCTAAATTTGCAGAAGGTCTACTCAGCGTGGACGTCACGGTTGCGGATTTTGGGGTGCTTCGGAGGAAGTACACTTGTTGACGAGAGTCTGGACTATGTGGTTCGTGACAAGATTTGTCTGTATGGAGCTCTACTTTTGTGATCGTTGTGTATAAATAGGGGTAAGGGTTACCCCAAAGAAGTATCGAAGAGTATGTTCAGAAATGGGTCAGCTCAAAAGTGTTGAGTCAACATAACAAAAGAAGAAATTTGCCTTGGGAGAGATAATTCTCCACTGGTGTTCGTGGAAAGCCTATGAAGAGGGCAGACCGGCCAATGCCAACATCGCCCACTTGGCTCAGTTCTAAGAAACGCTTTTGAAAGAGTTTGTTTCCCGGACTCTCCGTAATACGTGGTACATAGGGTATGAACGGTTGCGTCAGGTCACCATTGACGGTGTTAGAATATGCCATCAAGTTCAATAAGTTAGCCCGTCATACTCCTACTTTGCTTCCTATAGCCAGAGGCCAAGTCGACAGACTCATTAAAGAACTCAATTATGATCATAAAATTTTGTACGACTCGGGAGCTACAAGCTGATACTTCATTGCTGCTAGTTGTACAAATTACCAAGATATTAGAATGTGTTCGGGGTGAGGAAAAGGGAAACTAAGGAGACCAAGACGTCTCAAGGTTCTAGGGGATTCAGTGGATTCTACTCCGTAAGTACAAATCATTATGGCAGGGGCTCGGGCAGTCGGCCAGCCCAGTCCGCACATCGGATTACTCGGGGTGCTCCAGTAAGTTCTATTAATTCAACACCAACATGAGTTCCTACAATGGTTATTCCAGTTATCTGGCACAGACTCAATATGAGCAGCCAAACCTGCAAAGGGGTTGTTATGAATACGGTGATACTAGGCACATCATGAGAAAATTGTCCCAAACTTGGGAGAGACATATTTCATCAAAGCACTCAGGCTACGTGCCCCATTGAAGTTACTACACCACCCACATGACTAGTTAGGGGTGGAGGACAGGCGGGTAGAAGGCGTCCTAGAGGTGGAGACCCAACCATTGATATATTTTTATGGTATGGCGGATGTTGCTACATCAGTTGGTGTCATTACAGATATGACCTTGATATAATATAAAGGAATAATTTCCTAAACTTGATTTAGTTCTTAGTACCGAAACGAGTCCTTCTATGGTGCTCCACTTATGAGTGAGCTTCATAATTCTATAATCTACTTATGTGTTTCCCCTTGTTGGGAGATTTTATGGAGATAACTATGCCTATCATTTCGTGTTGGTCACTAATAAGAGCTGCGAGGCTAAATGTGGCTTTCTGTTACTCATTTCGGTAAGTTTTGATGTAAATTCCAAATAATTAATTGCAAATTGTGAATTATATGCCCTACCGGTGTGGGGTTCATTATGTGTTGTGATTTTGTTTAACGGAAATTATTTAGAAGGAGCAAATGGAAAGTTTCGATTAGCACGATGTGCATATTACTTGTGATTCAGAACTGAGGACGAGATCCTAGTATTTTAAAAATAAACTGATATGTTTAAACCGGGTTACGAGCTGCGGTGAAAGTTATATAAGGACGAGATCCTTGTGAGAAAAGATCTTGTGTTTAAGTTCTCCCTTGTGAGATCCAATCTGTACTATAGTACTAATAGGGAGTCATGCCTGTTAGGCGTATTTGAAAATACTTATATGAAATCCTCTAAGCATACTTTCCAAATTTGTGTTGTAATTATTGAATTTTAACCTACGAGATAGGTTCCCGCCCAGGTGACGTTAAATGTGACTCATTATTTCGGGTAAATAATTTTGAGGTCTTCATGCCTCGTATCTCATTATTAGTATTGTGAAAGTTTGAAATGAGATTTTTGTTAACATGAAGTTAATTGACGATTCTGTAATTGATTATGAACAACTATTAAGACCATATTGACCCAAAAGGGTGCTCCGTTCAGATGGACCGAGGAATGTAAGGAGAACTTCCAAAAGCTCAAGACAGCTTTGACTACAGCCCCAATGTTGGTATTACCTACATGTCCAGGGTCTTATATTGTGTATTGTGATGCGTCGCGTATTGACTTCGGCGCAGTGTTGATGCAAGACGGTAGGGTGATTGCCTACGCATCCAGACAGTTAAATGTGCATGAGAAGAATTATCCTATACACAACCTTGAGTTAGCAGCTATTGTTCATGCCTTAAAGATCTGGCGGCATTATTTGTACAGTGTCCATTGCGAGGTCTACACCGATCACCGAAGTCTACAACATCTGTTTAAACAGAAGGATCTTAATTTGCGGCATCGGAGACGGTTGGAGTTGCTTAAGGATTATGATATCACCATTCTCTATAATCTTGGGAAGGCCAATGTAGTGGCCAATGCCTTAAGTCGTAAGGCGGAGAGTGTGGGAAGCTTAGCATATTTACCAGTAGCAGAGAGGCCTTTGGCCTTGGATGTTCAGGCCTTGGCCAACCAGGTTATCAGATTGGATATTTTCGAGCCGAGCCAAGTTTTGGCTTGTGTGGTTTCTCAGTCTTCTCTTTATGACCGTATCAGGGAACGTTAGTATGATGACCCCCATATGCTTGTCTTTAAGGAGATAGTTCAGCATGGCGATGCCAAGGAAGTCACTATTGGAGATGAAGATGTATTACAGATGCAGGGCAGGCTAAGTGTGCCAAATGTAGATGGTTTGCGCGACTTGATTTTTTAGGAGGCTCACAGTTCGCGGTACTCCATTCATCCGGGTGCTACAAAGATGTATCAAGACTTGAGACAACACTATTGGTGGAGGCGGATGAAGAAAGACATAGTGGAATATGTAGCACGGTGCCTAAATTGTCACCAGGTGAAATATGAGTATCAACGACCAAGTGGATTGCTTCAGAAGTTGGAAATTCCAGAATGGAAATGGGAGCGGATCACTATAGATTTCATTGTTGGGCTCCCACGGACTCGGAGGAAGTTCGATGCAGTTTGGGCGATTGTGGATAGATTGATCTAGTCAGCTCATTTCATTCCTGTGATTACTACTTACTCTTCAGAGCAGCTGGCTCAGGTATATATTCACGAGATTGTCAGACTTCACGGTGTACCGGTATCTATCATCTCTAACCGGGATACACAGTTTACCTCACGGTTTTGGAGGGCTGTACATCGAGAGTTGGGTACTCGTGTGGAGTTGAGTACAACATTTCACCCTCAGACGGACGGGCAATCCGAACGCACTATTCAGATACTGGAGGATATGCTTCGTGCGTGTGTGATAGATTTTGGGGGTGCTTGGGATCAGTTCTTACCACTTGCGGAGTTTGCTTACAATAACAGTTGCCAGTCAAGCATTCAGATGGCTCCGTATGAGGCATTGTATGGTAGGCGGTGCCGGTCCCTAGTGGGTTGGTTCGAACTGGGCGAGGCTAGGCTATTGAGTACAGACTTGGTTCAGGATGCCTTGGAAAAGGTTAAGTTGATTCAGGATTAACTTCGTGTAGCCCAATCTAGACAGAAGAGTTATGCGAATCGGAAGGTTCGTGATGTTGCATTCATGGTTGGTGAGCGGGTATTGCTCCGGGTTTCGCCTATGAAGGGTGTGATGAGGTTCGTGAAGAAGGGCAAGTTGTGCCCTAGGTATATTGGGCCTTTTGAGATTCTTGAAAGAGTTGGAGATGTGGCTTACAGACTTGCACTACCACCTAGTCTCTCTGCAGTTCATCCGGTATTCCAAGTCTCCATGCTTCGAAAATATCACGGCGATCCGTCTCATGTGTTAGACTTCAGTTCGGTTCAGTTAGACAAGGATCTATCTTATGTTGAGGAACCAGTGGCTATTTTAGATAGGCAGGTTCGAAAGTTGAGGTCAAGGAACATTGCTTCCATGAAGGTTCAATGGAGGGGTCATCCAATCGAGGAGGCAACTTGGGAGACCGAGCTTGATATACGTAGCCGTTATCCACACTTATTCACCAGCTCAGGTACGTTTTTCTAACTCCATTCGAGGACGAACGTTTGTTTTAGAGGTGGAGAATGTGATGACCCAAAATGTCATCTTTAAATTTAATAATTAATTTTGTGTTCTAAGACCTCGAAAAGCACTATTTATCATTCCTCGACTTGCGTGCGCAGTCCGTAAAATTTTTCGGAAAGTTTTCAGGTGAAAAATGGATTAAAATGTGAATTAGTGGTTTAAAACTCAACTAAGTTGACTTTGGTCAACATTTTGAGCAAACGGACTCGGATCAGCATTTTGACAGTTCCGGTAGGTCTGTATCGTGAATTGGGACTTGGGTGTATGCCCGAAATCATATTCCGAGGTCCCTAGCCCGAGATATGGAATTTTGATGAAAAGTTAAAAGTTTAAGTTCAAATAGTGACCGGATGTCGAATTTGTGCAAACGATCCCGGAATAGATTTTTGATGATTCCAACAGCTCCGTATGGTGATTTTGGACTTAGGAGCGTGATCGAAATTTTATTTGGAAGTCCGTAGTGAAATTAGGCTTGAAACGGCTAAAATAAGAATTTAAAGTTTGGAAGTTTGACCAGAGAGTTGACTTTTTAATATCGGGGTCGGAATCCAGTTTTGAAAATTTTCACAGCTCCGTTATGTCATTTATGACTTGGGTGCAAAATTTGAGGTCAATCGGACTTGATTTGATAGGTTTCGACATCGAATGTAGAAGTTGGAAATTCTAAGTTTCATTAAGATTGAATTGGAGCATGATTCGTGATTTTAGCATTGTTTGATGTGATTTGAGGTTTCAAATAAGTTTGTATGATGTTTTAGGACTTGTTGGTGTATTAGGTTGAGGTCACGAGGGCCTCGGGTGAGTTTCAGATGGTTAACGGATCAAAAGTGGGACTTAGCTGTTGCAAAAGATGCTGCAATTTTTCTGCTGGAAATGCTGTCAAAAATCGGCCTGCCTGCCAAAATGGAGGTCCCTGACAAAATCGAGGTCCCTGACAAATCGAGGTCCCTAACAAAATCTAGGTCCCTGACCAAATCGAGGTCCCTGACAAATCGAGGTCCCTGACAAATCGAGGACCCTGACAATCGAGGTCCCTAACAATTGAGGTCCCTAACAAAATCGAGGTCCCTGAACAAATCGAGGTCCATGACCAAATCGAGGTCCCTGACAAATCGAGGTCCCTGACAATCGAGGTCCCTGACAAAATCGAGGTCCCTGACAAATCGAGGTCTCTGACAATCGAGGTCCCTGACAAATCGAGGTCCCTGACAAAATCGAGGTCCCTGACAAAATTGAGGTCCCTGACAAAATCGAGGTACCTGACAAATCGAGGTCCCTAACAAATTCGAGGTCCCTGACAAATCTGTAAGTTATTGATGAATTGGAGCTTGAGGAGATGCGATTTTGATATGTTTTCAAGGAAAAACATTTGGGCAAGTGATTCTAACTCGGATTTGGCCAATATACACGAATACATCATTGTTTTCACCATTTAATTAGTGTTTTGAGTTAGAAATTTACAAAAATTTTAGAAATCTCATAGAAACGAATTTTTGAGATTTCGGTGTCGATCCGGAGTCCGATTTAAGTGACTGGTATGGTTGGACTTGTAATTGAATGGGTTGTCGGATTTTGTAAGTTTCGCTGTATTCCGAGACGTGGGCGCCACGGGCAATTTTTGAGCTAATTTCAGATTTTTATTGAAAACTGTAATATTTTCTTATGAAATTGATTCCTATATATTTTGTTGACTGTATCGAATTAATTATGACTAGATATGAGTCGATCGGAGTCGGAAAAATCGAGGAAAAAATATAATACTTGGTTAAATTAGAGCAAGTCGAGGTAAGTGACTTGTCTAACTTTGTGTGGGGGAAATTCCCCTAGGATTGATAATTGTAATGTGTGAAAAGTCGTGTACACGAGGTGACGAGTGTGTACACGGGCAAAATATGAAAGATTATATTTTAAATTGTGTAGATCATTGTTGTGCATTAATTAAATTATTTCATTTTGTTATATTCTTCATTATTGATTTAATATTTATATTTTTAAATTTGCTTGACCTTTTCCTGCTGATTGTTTTATCTGTTTAGTTGGAACTTGGTTTCTTTTATTCTGTGCATTATTTGAAGGTTGATTTTCTTTAAATTAAATATTATTAATATGAAGTATTTGACATTTTTAAACTTGATATTGAAGCAATGTATTAAAGATTTTGAAATATTATTTTCCTGAATTATTTACTCCTGAATATTTTTGAAAGATTTTCGTACTTATTGTGATGGAGCAGTGAGCTCTTTATTGCGAAAAAATATTATTGTTGAATTATTTTGACATGAGCCGTGAGCTCTTTATTGTGAAAAAATATTATTGTTGAATTATTTTGACATGAGCCGTGAGCTCTTTATTGTGGAAAACTATTATTGTTGAATTATTGTGATGGAGCAGTGAGCTCTTTATTGTGAAAAAATATTATTGTTGAGTTATTTTGACATGAGTCGTGAGCTCTTTATTATGGAATAATATTGTTGATGAATTATTTTGGCATGTTAAATTATTTGAGCACCTGAGGTGCAAATTATGATATAATGTGATATTGATACGCATGCGGTGGTATAAGGTCTGGGTATTGAAACGCATGTGGTGAGATAAGGGTGGCTTGATACACATGGCTAGTAGGGAAAACTACTAGAAGTCATGTGGTGTGATAAGGATGGCTAAAACGCGGGATGCTAATTCGGGAAAAATATTTTCTTTAAAATAAATTGTGAAGGCTCCCGCGGTGAGATAAGGAAATAAGATATTGTGAATTTGTTTATGATTTGGGACTATGAGGCGGTACCTCGGGAGTGCCCTTGTTGATATTGATTTATGGCCGCAGTTGCCTTTGATTATTGTTGTGAGTTTCTTCAAGTTGAAAAGAATTCTGTTTTGTTTCCACGAGATATTTATTTGCCATTATTTGATGTAATTAAATGTGACATACTACTTGATTCATTTCCATTGTCATTTTATCTTATAATATTGTTTAAACATTTTACCATGCCATTATTTATTCTCCAGTAGGGCCTTATCTGACCTCATCACTACTCTACCGAGGTTAGGCTTGGCACTTACTGGGTACCGCTGTGGTGTACTCATACTACGCTTCTGCACATCTTTTTGGGCAGATCCAGGTATATCTTATCAGACCACGCATCAGTAAACTAGTTGTATGAGGAGACATCGAGGTATATCTGCCAGCGTCCGCAGACTCCGGAGTCCCCTTCTATCTTACTATGTTGTCTTCCTTATTTGCTTTAGACTTTGATGTATAGAGACATAGAGAATAAATTCTTAAAATCTTATGACTTATTTGTACCGGGTTTTGGGAGTTGAAATTGTTTGAATTGTAGTTTATTTATTTCAGATATTTATTATTATTCCGCATTGATAGGCTTACCTAGTCTTAGAGACTAGGTGCCATCACGACATCCTACGGAGGGAATTTGGGGTCGTGACACATAGGGTCTCCACTCTAACAAAATCAATTATGTCACATCAAATAGCCAAAAGCTCCACACAATGTGTACAACACCCAAAAACAATCAATAGAGATAGAAATTACTCAACATAAAACAAAGTCTTCATAAAAATCAAATTTTCAATAATTATATAAACACCTTTTCTTAAGCTCATTTAATTAATTATTTGCAGAGGAAAAAATCCAAAATGAAATTAAATTCCAATAATTATCAAACAAGCAAATTCACGAAATTTTATAATTAATCAAATAACAATCACATCACATTGTCATATAATAATAGAGTCAACAACAAGGATTTAGGCACGACAAGTAGATGATTAAATATATGCCAACAATTATCTAATTTACTACACAATATGCTCAAGACTTTAACTCAATAAAATTTGCACATATAAACCAAGTACATACTCGTCACCTCGCGTACATGGTTTTCAATTATACAAATTGCACATAAGACTCAATGTCTAAGGGGAAATTCCCCCACTCGAGGTTAAGCAAGACACTTACCTTTTTGAAGTTAGGCCGATATTCCAAAATAGCTTTCCTGCTTGAATTGACCTCCGGACAGCTCAAATCTATCCAAATTAATTGTATAACTCCATTAAAATTCGTCGGAAACAATTTCGGATAATAATACGTCGACTTAAAAATTTATCCCAAAAAGTCAACAAAAGTCAACGCAGGACCAGCCTCTCAGAACCCGACATAATTTTCATGAAATCCTGTCACGACCCCAAATTCCCTCCGTAGGAGGTCGTGATGGCACCTAGTCTCTAAGACAAGGTAAGCCTATCAATGAGGAATAATAATAAATATCTGAAGTAAATAAACTACAATTCAAACAATTTCAACTCCCAAAACCCGGTAGAAATAAATCACAAGCTTCTAAGAATTTATTCTCAATGTCTCTATATGTCAAGGTCTAAATAAAATATAAGGAAGCAACATAAAATGATAGAAGGGGACTCCGGAGTCTGCAGATGCTGGCAGATATCCCTCGAAGTCTCCGTGCACAGGTAATTTACTGACGTCTAGGCTGGTAAAAATGTACCTGGATCTGCACAAAAAGATGTGCAGAAGCGTAGTATGAGTACACCACAGCGGTACCCAGTAGGTGCCAAGTTTAACCTCGGTAGAGTAGTGACGAGGTCAGGTGAGGCCTTACTGGAATATAATAATGGCATGGTAAAATGTTTATCAATATAGTAAAATAAAATGACATTGGAAATAAATCAAATAGTATGTCACATTTAATGACAACAAATAATTGCAAATAATATCTCGTGGAATCAAAACAGAATTTCCTTCAACTTTATGAAAATCACAACAATTAATCAAAGGCAACTACGGCCATAAATCAATATCAACAATGGCACTACCGAGGTACCGCCTCGTAGTCCTAAATTATAAATAATTTCACAACATCTCATTTCCTTATATCACCGTGGGATCCTTCACAATTTATTTAAAGAAAATATTTTTCCCGAAATAGCATCCTGCGTTTTAGCCACCCTTATCACACCGCATGACTTCTAGTAGTCACCCCTACTAGCCACGCGTATCAAGCCACCCTTATCTCACCGCATGTGTTTCAACACCCAGACCTTATACCACCGCATGCGTATCAATATCACAATATATCACAATTTGCACCTCAAGTGCCCAATATTTCAATTTTCCACAAAAGAATCATCAACAATATTTTTCAATAATAAAGAGCTCACGGCTCATGCCAGAATAATCCAAAAAAATTCTTAAGAAAATATTCAAAAATAAATAATTCAGGAAAATAATATTTCAAATTTTTAATACGTTGCGTCAATATCAAAATTAAAAATGTCAAATACTTCATATTAATAATATTTAATTTAAATAAAATCAACCTTCAAATAATGCACAGAATAAAAGAAACCAAGTTTCAATTAAATAGGTAAAACAATTAGCAAGAAAAAGGCAAACAAATTTAAAATATATATCACAGATCAATGATAAAGAATATAACAAGATAAAATAATTTAATAAATGCGCAACAATGATCTACACAATTTAAAAATATAATCTTTTACATTTAGCCCGTGTACACACTCGTCACCTCGTGTACACGACTTTCAACACATTTCAATAATCATATTAATATCAATTCTAGGGAAAATTTCTCCCACACAAGGTTAGACAAGTCACTTACCTCGACTTGCTCCAATTTAATCAAGTATTATGCTTTTTCCTCGATTTTCCGACTGCGATCGACTCGTATCTAGTTATAATTAATTCGATACAGTCAACAAAAATTATAGAAATCAATTTCATAAGAAAATATTATATTTTTTCAATAAAATCCGAAATTAACTCAAAATTTGCCTGTGGGGCCCACATCTCGGAATCCGGCGAAAGTAACGAAATATGAACGTCCATTCAACCACGAGTCTAACCATACCAAAATGACTAAATTCCAATAACGATTCGACCCTCAAACCCACAAATCTATCCAAGAGGGTTTTCAAATTCTTTCCAACTTAAATCACCAATTAAATGTTAAAAATAGTGATGGATTCGGGTAATCTAACCAAGATTGAGTTAAGAACACTTACCCCAATGTTTTTCCTTGAAGATATATCAAAAATCGCCTCTGCTCAAGCTCCAAGTTGTTAAAAATGGCGAATGGGACGAAGCCCCTCTGATTTTATATCTTACAGGTCTGTCCAGGGTGACCTCGATCATGGGGTCCGATCCTGGACCTCGATCATAGGAGTCCGATCATGGGGTGACCGATTAAGGGGAGTCCGATCATGGGGTCCGATCATGGCCCTCGACCCTGGGGCTCGATCACAGCCGTCGATCCTGGCTATCGATCATGGCTTCGATCTTTATGGCCTTCGATCACTGGCCTTGGTCATGGCTCTCGAGCCTGCCATCGATCATGGATCTCGAGCCTACCATCGATCATGGATCTCGAGCCTGCCTTCGATCCTCAGGAAGTTCGATTTTTACAGCATTTCCAATAGAAAATTGCAGCAGCTTTTGCAGCAGCTGTTTAAGTCCCGTTTTTGATCCGTTAACCATCCGAAACTCACACGAGGCCCTCGGGACCTCAACCCAATACACCAAAAAGTCCTAAAACATCATAAGAACTTATTTGAAACCTCAAATCACATCAAACAACGCTAAAATCACGAATCACACATAGATTCAAGCCTAATGAACTTTGAAACTTTCAATTTCTACAAACAACACCGGAACTTATCAAATCAAGTCCGATTGACCTCAAATTTTGTACGCAAGTCATAAATGACATAACGGAGCTATGAAAATTTTCAGAATCAGATTTTGACCCCGATATCGAAAAGTCAAACCCTCGGTCAAACTTTCCAAAAATTCAACTTTCGGCATCTCAAGCCTAATTCCACTACGGACTTCCAAATAAAATTCCAATCACGCTCCTAATTCCAAAATCACCATACGGAGCTGTTGGAATCATCAAAATTCTATTCCGGGGTCATTTGCACATAATTCGACATCCGGTCACTATTTGAACTTAAACTTTAAATATTTCATCAAAATTCCATATCTCGGGCTAGGGACCTCGGAATTTGATTCTGGGCATACGCCAAAGTCCCAATTCACGATACGGACCTACCGGAACTGTCAAAACACTGATCCGAGTCCGTATGCTCAAAATATTGACCAAAGTCAACTCAATTGTGTTTTAAGCATCTAATTCACATTTTAATCCATTTTCACCTGAAAACTTTTCGAAAATTTTTTTACGGACTGCACACGCAAGTCGAGTAATGGTAAATAGTGCTTAGATCACATAATTAATCATTAAATTTAAAGATGACATTTTGGGTCATCACATTCTCCACCTCTAAAACAAACGTTCGTCCTCGAACGGAGTTAGAAAAAGTACCTGAGCTGGTGAATAAGTGTGGATAACAGCAGCGTATATCATGCTCGGCCTCCCAAGTCGCCTCCTGGACCGGATGACCCCTCCACTGAACCTTCACGGAAGCAATGTTCTTTGACCTCAGCTTTCGAACCTGGCTATCTAAAATAGCCACTGGTTCCTCAACATAAGATAGATCCTTGTCCAACTGAACCGAACTGAAGTCTAACACATGAGACGGATCGCCGTGATATTTCCGAAGCATAGAAACATGGAATACCGGATGAACTGCAGAAAGACTAGGTGGTAGTGTAAGTCTGTAAGCCACCTCTCCAACTCTCTCAAGAATCTCAAAAGGCCCAATATACCTATGGCTCAACTTTCCCTTCTTCCCGAGCCTCATCACACCCTTCATAGGCGAAACCCGGAGCAATACCCGCTCACCAACCATGAATTCAACATCGCGAACCTTCTGATCCGCATAACTCTTCTGTCTAGATTGGGCTGTACGAAGTCGATCCTGAATCATCTTAACTTTTTCCAGGGCATCCTGAACCAAGTCTGTACCCAATAGTCTAGCCTCGCCCAGTTCAAACCAACCCACTGGAGACCGGCATCGCCTACCATACAAGGCCTCATACAGAGCCATCTGAATGCTTGACTGGTAACTGTTGTTGTAAGCAAACTCCGCAAGTGGTAAAAACTGATCCCAAGCACCCCCAAAATCTATCACACACGCACGAAGCATATCCTCCAGTATCTGAATAGTGCGTTCCGACTGCCCGCCCGTCTGAGGGTGAAATACCGTACTCAACTCTACCCGAGTACCAAACTCACGTTGTACTGCCCTCCAAAATCGTGAGGTAAACTGTGTACCCCAATCAGAGATGATAGATACCGGTACACCATGAAGTCTGAAAATCTCGCCAATATATACCTGAGCCAGCTGCTCTGAAGAGTAAGTAGTAATCACAGGAATGAAATGAGCTGATTTGGTCAGCCTATCCACAATCACCCAAACTGTATCAAACTTCCGCTGAGTCCGTGGGAGCCCAACAACGAAATCCATAGTGATCCGCTCCCATTTCTATTCTGGAATCTCTAACTTCTGAAGTAATCCACCCGGTCGCTGATGCTCATATTTCACCTGTTGACAATTTAGACACCGAGATACATACCCCACTATGTCTTTCTTCATCCGCCTCCACCAATAGTGTTGTCTCAAGTCTTGATACATCTTTGCAGCACCCGGATGAATGGAGTACCACGAACTGTGAGCCTCCTGGAGAATCAACTCACGCAAGCCATCCACATTAGGCACACATAGCCTGCCCCGCATCCGTAATACATCGTCATCTCCAATAGTGACTTCCTTGGCATCACTGTGCTAAACTGTATTTTTTAAGGACAAGCAGATGAGGGTCATCATACTGGCATTACCTGATATGATCATAAAGAGAAGATTGAGAAACCACGCAAGCCAAAACTTGACTCGACTCGGAAACATCCAATCTAACAAACTGGTTGGCCAAGGCCTGAACATCCAAGGCCAAAGGCCTCTCTACTACCGGTAAATATGCTAAGCTGCCCAAACTCTCCGCCTTACGACTCAAGGCATCGGCTACCACATTGGCCTTCCCAGGATGATAGAGAATGGTGATATCATAATCCTTAAGAAACTCCAACCACCTCCGCTTCCGCAAGTTAAGATCCTTCTATTTAAACAGATGTTGTAGACTCCGGTGATCGGTGTAGATCTCACAATGGACACCGTACAAATAATGCCGCCAAATTTTTAAGGCATGAACAATAGCTGCTAACTCCAGGTCATGTACAGGATAATTCTTCTCATGCACCTTTAACTGTCTGGACACGTAGGCAATCACCCTACTGTCTTGCATCAACACTGCGCCGAGACCAATATGCGACGCGTCACAATACACAGTATAAGATATTGTACCTATAGGTAATACCAATATTAGGGATGTAGTCAAAGCTATCTTGAGCTTTTGGAAGCTCTCCTCACATTCCTCGGTCCACCTGAACGGAGCACCCTTCTGGGTCAATTTGGTCATAGATGTAGCAATAGAAGAGAAACCCTTTACAAATCGGTGATAATACCCTTCCAAACCAAGGAAACTCCAGATTTCCGTAGCTGAGGACGGTCTGGACCAACTCTGCACTGCTTCAATCTTCTTTGGATCTACCTTGATCCCCTCATACAAAACTATATGACCTAAAAATCCCACTGAATCAAGCCAGAATTCACACTTTGAAAATTTTGCATATAACTTCCTTTCTCTCAAAATCTGAAGCACAGTCCTCAGGTGTTGTTCATGATCTTCCCGACTCCGGGAATACACCAGAATGTCGTCAATGAACACAATGATGAAGGAATCAAGATAGGGTTGAAATACACTATTCATTAAGTGCATAAATACTGCTGGGGCATTGTCAGCCCAAAAGACATCACAAGGAACTCGTAATGACCGTACCAAGTCCTGAAAGCAGTCTTCGGAATATCTGGCTCCCGAATCTTCAACTGATGATAGCCTGAACGCAAGTCAATTTTAGAGAATACCTTGGCACCCTGAAGCTGATCAAATAAGTCATCAATGCATGGCAATGGATACCTGTTCTTCACTGTAACCTTGTTAAACTGGCGATAATCAATACACATCCACATAGAACCATCCTTCTTCTTTACAAATAAGACAGGAGCACCCTACCGCGATACACTAGGCCGAATGAAACCCTTATCAAGCAATTCCTATAACTGTTCTTTTAATTCTTTCAACTCTGCGGCCATACGGTATGGTGGAATAGAAATGGGCTGAGTACTCGGTAATAGATCAATACCAAAATCAATATCCCTGTCGGGTGGCATACCCAGAAGATCTGCTGGAAATACTTCAGGAAAATCCCTTACTGTAGGAACTGACTCTACAGTAGGAGTATCAATACTAACATCTCTCACATAGGCCAGATACGCATCGCACCCCTTCTCAACCATTCGTTGAGCTTTAAGAAATGAAACAACCCTGCTAGGAACCTGATCCGAGGTACCTCTCCACTCTAGCTGCGATAGACCCGGCATAGCCAATGTCACCGTCTTGGCGTAACAATCAAGAATAGCGTGATAGGGAGACAATCAGTCCATGCCCAAAATAATATCGAAATCCACCATACTGAGCAATAATAAATCAGCTCTGGTCTCAAAACCACTGATAACAATTAAACACAACCGATACACACGGTCCACAATAATGGATTCACCCACAGGTGTGGATACATAAATAGAAGAACTCAAGTAATCACGTGATACGCCCAAATACGGGGCAAAATAAGATGACACATAAGAATAAGTGGAGCTTGGATCAAATAAAACTGATGCATCTCTATGACAGACCGGAATAATACCTATGATAACAGAACCGGATGCAACGGTATCTGTCCTAGCAGGAAGGGCATAATATCTGGCCTGGCCTCCCCCTCTAGGGCGACCTCTACCTGCCCGACCTCCACCTCTAGCTGGCTGTGCAGGTGGAGTGGCAACTAGTGTAGTAATCATGGCCTGAGAAGCCTGAGGACCCTATGGAATAGGTGGGGCCTGAGAAATCTATGGAGGTGCACTCCTCCTAATTATGGGGCAATCCCTCATGATATGACGAGTGTCACCACACTCAAAACAAGCCCTCGGAGGATGTGGCTATTGAGACTGGCTCGGGCCTGATCGACTAGACTGTCCGCTGAAAGCACCCCGTACAGGAGGTACAGAAGACACTGGTGGTGCATAATATGGAACCTATGGTCTGGGAGTAGTCGGAATACCACTGGAAGCTGGAAGTGCTGAATGAATAAGATGACTCACATACCCTCTACCATGACGGGCTGCAACTGGGGCACGAGAATTATTATATGTTCCAGAACCTCGGGGTCTCTTAGCTTCCCTATCTTCCCTCTCCCGAGTCCGCATACCCTCCAATCTTCTTGAAATTGACACCACCTGTTAGTATGTGATGTCTATCTCTAGCTCTCGGGCCATACTGTATCTGATACTAGGGTGAAGACCCTCAATAAATCTGCGAACCCGCTCTCAAACAGTAGCAACTAAGGATGGTGCATGCCTAGCCAAATCACTGAATCGGACCGCATACTCTGACACGGTCATAGAACCCTGGCGCAACTGCTCAAACTCTGCACGCCATGTATCCCTAAGACTCTGAGGAACATACTCCCTTAAGAACATATCCGAAAATTGAGTCCAAGTAAGTAAGATGCCTCAGCGGGACTATCCAACTCATATGCCCACCACCACTGGTAGGCTGCTCCTCTAAACTGGAATGCCGTGAAAGAAACCACACTGGAATCCACAATACCCATAGTACGAAGGATACGGTGACATTCCTCCAGAAAAACTGAGCATCCTCTGAAGCTAAACCGCTGAAAGTGGGAGGGTGGTACTTCTTATACCTCTCGAGCCTGAGCTCCCCTCTGAAACTGTTGTCCTAATATCAGGCCAAACTGGGACAACTAGTTGCACTGGTATAACCTCTGGGCCATGGTCAACTTGGGCACGTGGCTCTGGAGGGCGGCGGGAGTCTGCGCTCCTCCCCCAGCCTGAGATGTGGCAGGAGCAAGTGAAATTAATCCTGCCTGAGCTAAAGTGGCAAACATGCTCAAAAACTAGGCAAGAGTCTCCTGAAGTGCAGGAGTAGTAACAGGCGTCTCAGGTGCCTGCTCTCCAATTGGAGCTACTGGTGGCTCTGGTGCAGCAGTTCGTGCAGGTGCTCTGGCTGCACCACATGGTCTTCCTCGGCCTCTGGCTCGGCCTCTGCCCCGACCCCGGCCTCTTGCGGCTCCAACAGGGGGCGCGGGTGTCTGATCATCAGATCCAGTTGTGCGTGTCCTCACCATCTGTGAGAGAATAGAAAGACAATTTTTTAGAACTTTGAAATCAACAAAGGCGCACGATAAGGAATCAAAGAAGTGAATATTTCCTAACAGTTCCATAGCCTCTCGAAGATAAGTACAGACGTCTCCATACCGATCCGCAAGACTCTACTAAACCTGCTTGTGACTCATAACACCTATGAACCTAGTGCTCTGATACCAACTTGTCACGACCCCAAATTCCCTCTGTAGGAGGTCGTGATGGCACCTAGTCTCTAAGACTAGGTAAGCCTATCAATGAGGAATAATAATAAATATCTGAAGTAAATAAACTACAATTCAAACAATTTCAACTCCCAAAACCCGGTAGAAATAAATCACAAGCTTCTAAGAATTTATTCTCAATGTCTCTATATGTCAAGGTCTAAATAAAATATAAGGAAGCAAAATAAAATGATAGAAGGGGACTCCGGAGTCTGCCGACGCTGGCAGATATCCCTCGAAGTCTCTGTGCACAGGTAATTTACTGACGTTAGGCTGGTAAAAATGTATCTGGATCTGCAAAAAAAGATGTGCAGAAGCGTAGTATGAGTACACCACAGCGGTACCCAGTAAGTGCCAAGCCTAACCTCGGTAGAGTAGTGACGAGGTCAGGTGAGGCCTTACTGGAATATAATAATGGCATGGTAAAATGTTTATCAATATAAAAATAAAATGATATTAGAAATAAATCAAATAGTATGTCACATTTAATGACAACAAATAATTGCAAATAATATCTCATGGAATCAAAACAGAATTTCCTTCAACTTTATGAAAATCACAATAATTAATCAAAGGCAACTACGGCCATAAATCAATATCAACAAGGGCAGTATCGAGGTACCGCCTCGTAGTCCCAAATTATAAATAATTTCAGAAAATCTCATTTTCTTATATCACCGCGGGAGACTTCACAATTTATTTAAAGAAAACATTTTTCCTGAAATAGTATCCCGCGTTTTAGCCACCCTTATCACACCGCATGACTTCTAGTAGTCACCCCTACTAGCCACGCGAATCAAGCCACCCTTATCTCACCGCATGCATTTCAACACCCAGACCTTATACCACCGCATGCGTATCAATATCACAATATATCACAATTTGCACCTCAAGTGCCCAATATTTCAATTTTCCACAAAAGATTCATCAACAATATTTTTCAATAATAAAGAGCTCACGGCTCATGCCAGAATAATCCAAAAAAAGTCTTACGAAAATATTCAAGAATAAATAATTCAGGAAAATAATATTTCAAATTTTTAATACGTTGCTTCAATATCAAAATTAAAAATGTCAAATACTTCATATTAATAATATTTAATTTAAAGAAAATCAACCTTCAAATAATGTACAGTATAAAAGAAACCAAGTTTCAATTAAACAAGTAAAACAATTAGCAGGAAAAAGGAAAACAAATTTAAAATATATATCACAGATCAATGATGAAGAATATAACAAGATAAAATAATTTAATAAATGCGCAACAATGATCTACACAATTTAAAAATATAATCTTTCACATTTAGCCCGTGTACACACTCGTCACCTCGTGTACACGACTTTCAATACATTTCAATAATCACATTAATATCAATTCTAGGGGAAATTTCCCCCCACACAAGGTTATACAAGTCACTTACCTCGACTTGCTCCAATTTAATCAAGTATTATGCTTTTTCCTCGATTTTGCGACTGCGATCGACTCGTATCTAGTCATAATTAATTCGATACAATCAAAAAAAATTATAGAAATCAATTTCATAAAAAAATATTACATTTTGTTCAATAAAATCCGAAATTAACTCAAAATTTACCCATGGGGCCCATATCTCGGAATCCGGCAAATATTACGAAATATGAACGCCCATTCAACCACGAGTCTAACCATACCAAAATGACTAAATTCCAATAACGATTCGACCCTCAAATCCACAAATCTATCCAAGAGGGTTTTCAAATTTTTTCCAACTTAAATCACTAATTAAATGTTAAAAACAGTAATGGATTCGGGTAATCTAAGCAAGATTGAGTTAAGAAAACTTACCCCAATATTTTTCCTTGAAGATATATAAAATATTGCCTCTGCTCAAGCTCCAAGTTGTTAAAAATGGCGAATGGGACGAAGCCCCTCTGATTTTATATCTTACAGGTCTGTCCAGGGTGACCTCGATCATGGGGTCCGATTCTGGACCTCGATCATAGGAGTCCGATCATGGGGAGTCCGATTAAGGGGAGTCCGATCATGGGGTCCGATCACAGGGAGTCCGATCATGGCCCTCGACCCTGGGGCTCGATCACAGTCGTCGATCCTGGCTATCGATCATGGCTTCGATCTTTATGGCCTTCGATCACTGGACTTGGTCATGGCTCTCGAGCCTGCCATCGATCATGGATCTCAAGCTTACCATCGATCATGGATCTCGAGCCTACCTTCGATCCTTAGGAAGTTCGATTTTGACGGCATTTCCAACAGAAAATTTCAGCAGCTTTTGCAGCAGCTGTTTAAGTCCCGTTTTTGATCAGTTAACCATCCGAAACTCACCCGAGGCCCTCGGGACCTCAACCCAATATACCAACAAGTCCTAAAACATCATACGAACTTATTTGAAACCTCAAATCACATCAAACAACGCTAAAATCACGAATCACACATAGATTCAAGTCTAATGAACTTTGAAACTTTCAATTTCTACAAACAACACCGGAACCTATCAAATCAAGTGCGAATCACCTCAAATTTTGTACGCAAGTCATAAATGACATAACGGAGCTATGAAAATTTTCAGATTCGTATTTCGACACTGATATCAAAAAGTCAACACCTCGGTCAAACTTTTCAAAAATTCAACTTTTGGCATTTCAAACCTAATTCCACTACGGACTTCCAAATAAAATTCCGATCACGCTTCTAAGTCCAAAATCACCATACGGAGCTGTTGGAATCATCAAAATTCTATTTCGGGGTCATTTGCACATAATTCGACATCCGGTCACTATTTGAACTTAAACATTAAATATTTCGTCAAAATTCCATATCTCGGGCTAGGGACCTCGGAATTTGATTCCGGGCATACGCCCAAGTCCCAATTCACGATACGGACCTACTGGAACTGTCAAAACACTGATCCGAGTCCGTATGCTCAAAATATTGACCAAAGTCAACTCAATTGTGTTTTAAGCATCTAATTCACATTTTAATCCATTTTCACCTGAAAACTTTCCGGAAAAGTTTTTACGGACTGCACACGCAAGTCGAGTAATGGTAAATAGTGCTTAGATCATATAATTAATCATTAAATTTAAAGATGACATTTTGGGTCATCACAAATCCGATCACCCATTCCGATACGAGTTCAACCATACCAATTTTATCGAATTCTAATAACAACTCGACTTCCAAATCTTAAATTTTAGTTTTTGGAAGATTTTACAAAAATCTTGATTTTTCCTCCATTAAATCCGAATTAAATAATGGATTCAAAGATATAATCATGGAAATTAATCAAAACTGGATAAGAATCACTTACCCCAAACACCCACGCAAGAATATCTCCAAACATCGCCTTCTACTGAGCTCCAAATTTGATTTTGAGTTATGAACTCAAACTCCCATTTTTGGGACTTTTAATTCTGCCCAGATAGGCTTTCTTCGCGTACTCGACCATAGCTTCGCGTTCGCGAAGCACAAAAATGTGCTGCCCAGATTCCTTCTTCGCATTCGTGATATCCTCATCCTGTTCGCGATGCCTTCTGACCTCTGCCCTTCGCGTTCGCGAAGGCTTAACGCTAGGCAGGCCCCCAACTCCCTTTCCTCTTCGCGTTCCGGTCTGCCCACTCGCATTCGCGTAGGCTTTCCTCATCTCCTTCTTCGCATTCGCTGCTTATTCATCGCGTTCACGATGGGCAAATCCTAGCCATCCAAAATCCTTATTCGTGAATGCGTGAGATCCTTCGCGTTCGCGAAGAACAATACCAGATATCAGTTCCAACAGTTGCAAAACAAGGAGAAATAATCTGAAACCATCCCGTAACTCACCCGAGCCCCCCGGGACCTCAACCAAACATACCATCAAGTCCCAAAACATAATACGAACTTAGTCGAACCTTCAATTCACCTCAAACAACTCGAAAACCATGAGTCATAGCCGAATTCAAAATCTATGAACTTTGAACTTTCAAATTCTATAACTTGTGCCGAAACACAACAAATAAATCCTGAATGACTTCAAATTTTGCACACAAGTCATAATTGATATTATGGACCTACTCCAACTTCCGGAATCGGATTCTGACCCCGATATCAAAAAGTCCACCTCCGATCCAATTCTCCAAAAAAATTCGACCTTCGCCATTTCAAGCCCAAATTGGCTACAGACCTCAGATTCACAGTCCGGACAGGCTCCTAAGTCCAAAATCATCCAACGGAGATAACAGAACCAACGGAACTCCATTCCGAAGTCGTCTTCATACATTTCCGACTACGGTCAAAATCCTAAGACTTAAGCTTTCGTTTTAGAGACTAAGTGTCCCAAATCACTCCGAATCATCCGTAAATCAAGCTCGGCCACACACGCGGGTCATAATACATATTGCGAGGCTGCTCAAAATCATAAGTCACTAAACGGGGCGTAAATTCTTAAAACAACAAGTCGGGTCGTTACATTCTCCACCTCTTAAACAAACGTTCGTCCTCGAACGTGCTAAGAATAATTCTGCGGTTACCAAATTGATGATTTTACTTTTACCCATATACTCACGGTTGATTCCACGTTACCGCATTTGAGATAAGCATGACAACATCATCTCATTTGAGATTATTTCTTTTATCCATACTTGAAAACTTTAAGGCCATTTTCTTACGCTCCAATATTTTCAAAAGGCCTGATTTCTCACAACAATGCACAGTATTAGTCTCAACTGGCTATAGCAACTCGTGCCTATGCACACATCAATTTTCTCGATAGTGTTGAAGTAATTCAAAACTTTCTCTGGGGTGCTACATTATTCCCTGCTTAGGATCATTCGCCCTCAAACACATAACATATTTATCTCTTATTTTGCAATTCTCAATCATTCAAATTTTACTAACTCCCAAATTTTTCAGAAATTTTGGCAGAGTCTCCCCTGTAATTGGGCCTATCCACCTGCCAAAGTAACGCCAAAATAACTTCTAATAACACATCCACAACCCAATAAAATACCTCAAGATATATATGAATAACACCAATCTTAGCATTACAAGCATTGCATTATCATTATGATATCAGTATATGAAGCACATCATATGCATGCTCATCACCACATCTCAGGTCTTAAAAGTTGTTCTTAATTAATTCCAGCATCATCAATCAATCTCATATTAACCACCACCTCATTTTGAATTTTCACAACACTGACAACAGAATATGAGGCATGAAGACCTCATGATTGCTTACTCGGATTAATGAGTCACATTTAACGCCACCTGGGCACTCCTCATAGGTCAAAACTCAATGTTTACAGCACCAAAATGGCTGAATATACAAAGAAAAATATACAAGAATTATCAAATAAGCCTAACAGGCATGACTCCTTATTAATACTATTGTACAATTAAATTTCACAAAGGAAAAATTTTAAACCCATAAATATTTCACCACAAGGACCTCGTCCTTATATAACTTCCATCGCAGCTTGCAGCCCGGTTTAAATATTTCACACCATATAAAAATACGAGGATCTCGTCCTCAACTCCGAATCACAAGTATTTTGCACATAATGAACCCTCATACCGGTAGGGCGTATAATTCATAAAAATTGGAATCAATTATTCTGAAACACATTAAACCCACTGTAATGAATAATAAAAAAATTACTTTTGGACTTATAGCCCTCAATAGTGTACAAAAATAAATGACAGTCACGGGCTCACACCTTCAAATTTCTCAAAAGGGATAAACATATAAGTGGGTCACAAATTTATGAAGCTCACCCATAAGTGGAGCATAATAGGAGGACTCACCTCAATATTCATAACCGAATCAAATTAAGGAAAATATCTTCTTCTTTTTTTAACAAAATCAGGATCGTACCTGTAACGACACCATCTAGTGTATTGGCCTCAGCCAAATCATAGCGATTATATCAACGGGTCGGGTCTCCACCTCTTAGGCGTCCAATACCCGCCCGTCCTCCACCTCTAGCTGACTGTGTACGTGGAGTATCAACTGGAATGAAGCTTGTAGTTGGGGTGTTCTGATGAAATCCACCCCTCCCAAGTCTGGGACAATCTCTCATGATATGCTTAGTATCACCACACTCATAACAACCCCTCTGAGGTCGCGACTGCTCGTACTGAGTCTATGCCGGATAACTGGAATAACTACAGTAAGAATCTCGTGTCGGTGGTACACTGTAAACTGGAGCACTCCGAGTAATCTGAGGTGCGGACTGAGCTGACCGACTGCTCGAGCCTCCGCTATAATGGGTCCTAGCTGAAGAGTAAAATCCACTGAACCCTCCAGATCTTCGAGAACTTTTGGCCTCCTTAGACTTCCTTTCCTCGCTTAATACACCCTCAATCTTCCTTGCAATATCCACTACTTGCTGAAATGAAGCATCAGTTTGCAACTCTCGAGCCATGCATATTTTAATATCATAATCGAGCCCCTCAATGAATCTGCGGCCCCGTTCTTTGATTGTAGGAACTAAGATAGGTGCATGACGGGCTAACTCACTAAACCTGGTAGCATATTCTAACACTGTCATAGTGCCCTGACGTAACCGTTCAAACTCTGTGTGCCACACATCTCGGAGAGACTGGGGAACAAATTCTTTCAAGAACATTTCCGAAAATTGAGCCCAAGTTGGTGGTGTTGCATCGGTTGGTCTACCTTTTTCATAGATTTGCCACCACCGATACGCTGCGCCTGACAGTTGAAATGTAGTAAAGGAAACTCCGCTCACCTCTACAATACCTATGGTGCGGAGAATATGGTGATAATTTTCTAGAAATTCTTGGGCATTCTCTGTAGCTGTGCCACTGAAAGTAGGTGGACTATACCTCTTAAACCTTTCAAGTCTCTTTTGTTCTTCTTCTGATGCCTCTGGCCTGACCTCATGCCGAACCGGAATAACAGGTTGTATCGGTACTACGCCCGGAACCTCACCAACATGAACCTGCTACTCTGGAGTTGTGATAGGAGTCTGAGCTAGTCCCCCAATCTGCGGAATGTTTGGCGTAACAGAGGTCAATCCCGCCTGAATCAATGTACCAAACATACTCAGGAACTATGCTAAAGTCTCCTGAAGTCCTGGGGTAACAACAGGTGCTTCTGGTACCTGTCCCCCAACTAGAGCTGCTGGTGGCTCCTCAACTGCCGCTCTAGAAGGTACTCTAGTCGCACCACGTGCCCTTCCTCGACCTCTACCTCAGCCTCTACCTCAGCCCCGGCCTCTTGCAGCCCTAGCATTATGTGCGTATGCCTGCTCTACTAACCCAGTAGCACGTGTCCTCACCATCTGTGAGAGAATGGAGATACAAAAGTTTAAATTCCAAATTCAACAAATTCCGCACGACAAGAATGAAAGAAATGGAAATTTCCTAACAGTTCGGTAGCCTCTCGAAGATAAGTACAGATGTCTCTGTACCGATCCGCAAGACTCTACTAGACTCATTCGTGACTCATAGAACCTATGAACCTAGAGCTCTGATACCAACTTGACATGACCCAAAATCCTACCTCAAGTATCGTGATGACACCTAGTCTCTAAGACTAGGTAAGCCGATTTTAATTACCTTTTGAAGCCATTTTTTTTAAACTAACAGCGAAAATAATTACAATATACAACCTCCCAAGACTGGTAGTACTGAGTCATGAACTCTAACTGAATACATGGAATGATCATGAGGAGCGAATATACAATACTGTTTGATTAAAAATTAACAATACAATGAAATGAAAAGACTCCAAGGGACTGCGACGGCCAAGCAGATCTACCTTGAATCCTTATGATCGCGCTTTAACTCTGTTCAGGTTCGATATCTTCAATACCTGGCTCTGCACAAAAATGTGCAGAAGTGTAGTATGAGTATGCCACGATTAGTACCCAGTAAGTATCAAGACTAACCTCAATGGAGTAGAGACGAGGTACAGTCAAGACACTCACTAGTCTAATAACCTGTGCAATATAATATACAAAATAATAGGAAACAAATAACAATAGGACAACATGAAACAACCAGTGATATGCACAACAGACAACAAGAATACCATTAATATCACTCAACAATTAACAAACACAAGTACACCCAATTAAATTAAGTCCTTCAAATAAATGTCTTTCACATATAATTCTTCCAGATAACTCTCTTTCAAATATAATTTCCTCAAATAAATATCTTTCAAATAATAATCTTTCATATAATACTTTCTAAGTAAAAATCCTTCCAAATAAATATTTTGAATATAATTCTTTCAATTAAAAAGTCACCATGTGACACCTTATTTCAAAATCATAAAAATACGGGTCTAAACCCATTTTCATATTTTTCGTAAACACGGGTCTCAGCCCATTTTCATATTTTCACGGCACCTCGTGTCCATAATTAAATCATCATCTTTCCCCGACACCTTGTGCCCTCATTTCATATCACAACTGCATGGACAATTCACGTGCTAATTATCATTATCATTTCATCACAGCACCTCGTGCCCACATTTCATATCACAACTGCACGGACAATTCACGTGCCAAATATTCTCATTATTTACTCACGGCACCTCGTGCCCACATTTCATTTTATAATCCGCCTGGCAATAGCCACAGACTCTCATTTTCAACATAAATCAGATTGTTATCAATTTACCAACAACAAGACAAGTTGCACAAGGTATAGAAATAAACACAAGAGAATCACAACATCACATGAAAATTATCAACACCACAACCCCACATCATCACATATCGTCCCTGACAATAGCCACCCTTATTGCTCCTATTGCCACCCTTATCACTCCTATAGCCACCCTTATCGCTCCGCCCAGACAATATCAATAGTGTAACGACCCGACTTGTCATTTTAAGAATTAACGCCTCGTTCAGTGACTTAAGGTCTCGAGCAGTTTCGTAATATGTATTATGACCCGCGGGTGTGGTCGAGTTGAATTACTAAAGATTCGGAATTAAATTAAAAGAACAATCCTTATTTAGAAGCTTAAATATAAAGAATGGACCGGAGAGTTGACTTTTGAGTAAACTGCTCCGGAATAGAATTTTGATGATGTCAATAGCTCCGTATGGCGATTATGGACTTAGGAGTGTATCCGGAAAATTATTTGGAGGTCTGTAATGGAATTAGGATTGAAATGGCAAAAGATGAAATTTTTGGGAAGTTTGACCAGGGGTTGACTTTTTGATATCGGGGTCGGAATCCGATTCTGGAAATTGGAATAGCTTTGTTGTGCTATTTCTGACTTGTGTGAAAAATTTGAGGTCATTCTGACGTGGTTTGGGAGGTTTTGACGTCATTTGTGGAATTCAGAAATTTCTAAGTTCATTAGGCTTGAATCCGTGTGTAATTCGTGTTTTTGGTGTTGTTGAAGGTGATTTAAAGGTTCGACTAAGTTCGTATGATGTTATGGGACGCTTTGGTATGTTTGGTTGAGGTCCCGAGGACCTCAGGTGTGTTTCGGGTGTGTTTCAGATCATTTTGGGCTACTTTGGATGCTGATTTGCTGATATCTGGTGTTGTTCTTCGCGTTCACAAGGAGCCTCTAGCGTTCGCGAAGAAGGATTTGACTTCTGGGATTTTGTTCTTCGTGTTCGCGAAGAAGGAAATCTCTGTTCCAATAGTCTAAATTTGGAGGCTCATATCTCGCAATCTATAAGGAATTTGGAGGTGATTCAAAAATGAAAGTTGTAGCTCTTTGTGTCTAGTTTTCAGAAAAGTAAACCATTGGTCATTTGGAGTTGTGTACCAAACGTTATTGTGGATAAACTACAGGCTGTCTGGGAAGAGTTGGGAAATCTCTATTGCATAGGGCTGACTTTGGAAGCTTATATCTCGCAATCTATAAGGAATGAGGAAATGAGCAACAAATGCAAGTTATAGCCCGTTGAGTCTAGTTTCCAGAAAGTTAAACCATTTGTCATTTGGAGTTTTGTAAAATGAGTTATGGCCATTATACTAGAGGCTATCTGAGAAGAGTTTGAAAATGGTTGTTGGAGAATTTGTTCATCACGAACGCGAGGGAAGGGTTGCGAACACGAAGGGCAAATACCTGGGCAGCAGAATAAAGTCCAAATTTGTCTCATTCTTCCATGTTTTGACCAAGGAAGCTCGGGTGAGGTGATATTTTGAGAGTTTTTCAAGGAAAACATTGGGGTAAGAAATCCTAACTTGATTTTGGTTAAATTACATGAATCTAGTGTTGTTTTTATCACTAAATTAGTGAATTTGGTTAAAAATTGTAGAAATCCTCTAGACTTTAATTTAAGATTTGAAGGGCGATCCGTCATCAGAATTTGATAATTTTGGTATGGTTGAACTCGTATTGGAATAGGTGTTCGGATTTCATAAAAATTTTGTCGGGTTTCGAGGGGCGGGCCCCGCGCTGACTTTTCAGAATAAAATTTTAAGTTTGTATTTTATTATCTGGAATTATTTTCGATGAATTTTAATGCAGTGGTACAATTAATTTGGATAGATTTGAACTGTCCGGGGGTCAATTCAAGCAAGAAGGCGATTTTGGAATATCAGCATAACTTCAGTAAGGTAAGTATCTTGCCTAAACTCGAGTGGGGTAATTACCCCTTAGGAATTGAGTCTTATGTGGAAATTGTGTGATTTGAAAGCCGTGTACGTGGGGTGACGAGTACGTACTAAGGCTCGAAGCACAGGCTTTCGAGAAGGTCAGAGAGAAAGAGGTTATAGATTTCATCTGGGATCACACTGCGTGTCGATTTGGGATACCCGCAGAAATAGTATGCGACAATGGTAAACAATTTATCGGCAGTAAAGTGACAAAATTTCTCGAAGACTATAAAATAAAAAGGATATTGTCAACACCATATTATCCTACTGGGAACGGACATGCCGAATCAATGGCATTAGTAAGTCTTTGAATTATCACGCCTCATTCCTTATTTGTCAAGTTTGTATTTTATATAATAACTTGGAGTTATTGTCATTTGGATTTTATGTGAATTACGTGTGTTTGTTGATTTGATATTTTTCTTGGAATTAAATTCGTGATAGAATCCTTATCTGCAAATATTTATTAAATAAGTTTAAATTGAGGAGTTAATATAATTATCAAGAAGTTGTATTGATGAAGGTATTGCCGTATACTGAGTATTTTTCACCTCTGTTGATTGTTTTGAGGTTTTATATACGTTTTGTGGAGCCTTGGGCTATTTCTTGAAGACTTTATTGATTCTACTACATATTTGGAATTTGGTTTTGGTCAGTGGCAAATTGTGATATGAATTGTTGTATTGTGCTGTGGTTTAAATACTCTCCTTGTTATTATTTATGCTTCCTACCTTTCTTGTTAATGATATATATGTGCTTGGTAAAGAAGCGTGTAATGCACAAAGGGTGATGCCGTGCCATTTGAACTATATTATCATGCGAGGGAGAGTGTAAAGCACGAAGGGTGATGCCGTGCCATTTGAGAGTGTAAAGCACGAAGGGTGATGCCGTGCTATTTCATTTATATTATCAAGTGAGGATTAGAGTAAAAGCACGAAGGGTGATGTCGTGCAATTATTTTTATATTATCATATATTCATAGCACGAAGGGTGTTTCCGTGCAGGCGAGGACGAGAGACATATATTATATTGTGATATTGTTTTGTTGTGTATACATTCATGCCTTTATCTTGAGATGTTATTGTGCACCTTTGTTTTCTATGTGACTTGTAGTCATTGTTGCTTCCTGTGTGCCTCCACTTTATTTCTTTTATTGTTATTGGCATTTCTCCCACCTAGTTGGTACTGTTATATGTATGCACGGTGACAAATATATAAATGCACAAAGGGTGTTACCGTGCCAATTGATTTGATCTACATATATGTATTGGGTGAGAATGAGACAAGTGCACGAAGGTATTGCCGTGCCATTTGATGTGATATGTTGAATATATTTCTCACGCCAGGAAAGTTAAATGAGGTGTCACAAGGTGACTTTTATTTGAAAGAATTATATTTGAAGGATATTTACTTGAAAGAATTATATTTGAAGGATATTTACTTGAAAGAATTATATTAGAAGGATATTTATTTGAAAGAATTATATTAGAAAGATATTTATTTGAAAAAAGTATATTTGAAAGATATTTACTTGAAAGAATTATATTGGAAGGATATTTACTTGAAAGAATTATATTAGAAAGATATTTATTTGAAAGAATTATATTAGAAATATAATTACTTGAAAGAAGTATATTTGAAAGATATTTACTTGAAAGAATTATATTTGAAAGATATTTACTTGAAAGAATTTTATTCGAAAGATATTTATTTGAAAGAATTATAATGGAAGGATATTTATTTTAAGGAAGTATATTCGAAATATATTTATTGAAAAGGATTATATTCTAGAGACTTTTATTGAAAAACTTATAGATAAAAGATGTATATTGAAAGGACTTGATTAATTGGTTGTACCTGTGTTTATTATTCGATTGAGTAATATTTTACGGTATTCCTGTTACCTTGCTGTTTATATCACTAGTTGATTTGTGTTGCTATCACTGCTATTTGTTTTCTATTATTTTGTATATCATATTGCACAGGTTATTAGATTAGTGAGTGTCTTGACTGTACCTCGTCTCTACTCCACTGAGGTTAGTCTTGATACTTACTGGGTACCGACCGTGGTGTACTCATACTATACTTCTGCACATTTTTGTGCAGATCCAGGCATTGGAGATATCGGACTCGGAGAGAGTTAGAGTGGGATCGCAAGGATTCAAGGTAGAGATGCTTGGTCGTCGCAGTTCCTTGGAGTCTTTCCATTTTATTGTACTGTTATTTATTATTCAAACAGTATTGAGTATTCGATCCTTGCGATCATTTCATGTATTCAGTTAGAGTTCGTGACTCAGTACTACCAGTCTTGGGAGGTTTTTAAAATTATTTCCACTTTTGGTTTCGACACGTGTATTAAATTATATCTTTATAAAAAAATGGCTTGAATTATGACTATAATCGGCTTACTTAGTCTTAGAGACTAAGTGCCATCACGACGCTTGTGGTGGGATTTTTGGGTCATGACAAGTTGGTATCAGAACTCTAGGTTCATAGGTTCTACGAGTCACTAACGAGTTTAGTAGAGTCTTGAGGATCAGTACGGAGACGTTTGTACTTATCTTCGAGAGGCTATAGAGCTAGTAGGAAACATTTTCACTTCTTTCATTCTTTATCGTGCGGCATTTATTCAGCTTGAAGCATATATCTTATGTTCTTTTGCATCCACTCGTGTATGAAATTGCGCACTCGGTATCAACTATGTGCCAATGGTTCGGGATACTACAGAGGGGTTATAAGGGAGCCAAGGTTGCTCAACCATTACTACGACATGTCGTCCAGATCGAGGATGCGAAAGTATTGAGAGATCGTTCAGTTGTGCACATTGGGGTGCAGCGGGTTTTGACATCTGGTTGATAAGTATGATATAAGGAAGGTTTAATTAATTGCCAAATCATCACAATTGTGGTAGGGTCACGAGGTGGATGTAGATCTGAAATAGTTGGTGGTATTAGAGACTAAGTAGTTCGTATGGGATTTCTATTTAGAGAAGGGTACATAGTGGTAGCCAAGGCACTGGAGAAAGCGATTTTAACTATCACGAGGGTGACATGCGCCAAATAAATGGCTTGAGGTGTCTCATGACCGGTGAAGGTTAGTATTGTGGATCATCAGCATGTGTCCTATGGCTTCGCACCAACTGAGGGGAGTCCACTATCAACGATCAGATTGCGGGATCGTGTGTTATATAAGTTTTGGCCTGAGATGTATTTACATGGTAATGAAAGGTTCTCCGAAACTTGTATATGATTAAGGGGTGAGATTTTTGTGGGATGATGCTGGGGCTTACGGTATTCCTGCATCCTTAATAATTCTACATTTCAGTACCAGCGCGGACACAACAACAATTTCAAAATATTCGGGGTGCTACAGTAAGTTCTTTTAATGCGCCATCAGCACAGGGTTCTTACAGTGGTTATTCCAGTTAATACTCCACGTGCATGGTCAGTTAGATATGGAGAACAGGTGGGTAGAGGGCGCCTAAGAGGTGGAGGCCCGACCCGTTGATATAATCGCTATGATTTTGGCTGAGGCTGATACACCAGATGGTGTCGTTACAGGTACGATCCTGATTCTGTTATAAAAGGATATTTTCCCTTAATTTGATTCGGTTCTGAATATTGAGGTGAGTCCTCCTATTATGCTCTGCTTATGGGTGAGCTTCGTAATTGTGTGACCTACTTATATGTTTATCCCTATTGGGAGAGTTGAAGATGTGAGCCTGTGTCGGTCATTTTTATTTTTATGCACCATTGAGGGTTATAAGTCCAAAAGTAATTTTTATTATTCACTACAATGGGTTTTATGTGTTTTGGAATAATTGATTCCAATTTTTTTAATGAATTTTGTGCCCTACTGGTATGAGGGTTCATTATGTGTTTACAAAATTTATTTAAAAGAAGAAAGAAAGGAAATAAAAAATGTCAATTGGCGCAATGTGCAAAATACTTGTGATTCGGAGTTGAGGACAAGATCCTCGTATTTTTATATGATGTAAAATATTTAAACCGGGCTACAAGCCGTGGTGGAGGTTATATAAGGACAAGATCCTTGTGGTGAAATATTTATGAGTTTAAATTCTCTCTTTGTGAAGTTTAATTTGTACTATAGTACTAATAGGGAGTTATTGTCACAACTCGCATTTGGAGTTGTGATTTCGGCCAAGAACTGGTGAGAAAAGGTCCTTCTGATGGTCTGACGTAGAACTGTCTACTCGGGCAACTTGGGCTTTTTAATTTTAAGCATATATAAGGGGGGTATAGTTGATGAAAGCTCCGACCTGCCTCCCCCACACGTGCTGCCACCGAGCCGTATAGAACGAGCTACCTTGGGGGCAATCTCAAGGGCCTGCCTAGATGACTCAAAGGAGTGTCAAAGGTATCCACACGAGTTTGGGAACTCGTATGGACGGCGCAACACCTTCCGGCTAGCGTTGGGCATCAAAGAGGTGCTGGAGGCTCGATGTGTGGAACGGCCAGCCCCGCGGGCTGCCGAATGTTGGAACGAGACCTCTATGCCAATTGGATACTTGACGCACCTGTCATAGGGGCATCATGTGTCAACTTGTGAGCATGGCTTGGGTTCAACCATGCAAGCAAGGGTCCGTTGGCCTAAAGGTGCAGGTGTGGGCGACACTGCACTATTTCGGAATGGAAGCGTGCGTAAGAGGGCTATGTATGGGCATGGCACGAAAGACGCGCATGACAATAGGCAAGGGATAAAAGTTGCCTTACTCAGGCGAGGCACGAGCTAGTCGCGGATGCACTAAGCGAGTGTCAAGCTTGAGGATTTGGCTGTGCACACGGGAGCGATGCTCAATCTTGGGCGAGGGACAAGACATGTCCTAAGCCAATCCCCAAGGGCGCGCATGGATTGTGATCCTAAGATGAAGCGCCACGACATGTCTAGGGCCAAGGGCCTAGACATCTTACGGGCGGCACAAGTTGGGGCGAGCCTACGGGCGAGCCCCACCAACAGGCACAAGATCGTGCTTGGGAATCCTGGGAAAGGAGACAGGCTGGCATGCGGCGAGGGGAGTTTCAGGCGCTGCACGGGCGAGCAGGTGCCGCTACCCAATGTAAGGATTTGGGCCTGTGACAGTTATGCCTGATAGGCTTATGTGATAATTCTTTTATGTGTTTTTGTGCCATAATTGTGCTGTAATTATTGAGTTTTAGCCTATGAGGTTTTGGTTAATATGAGATTAATTAGTGATGTTGTAATCTATTATAAACAACTATTAAGACCAGAGATGTGGTGATGGGCATACATATGATGTGCTTCATGTCTTAATATCATTACGATAATGCGGTGCTTGTAATGATGAGATTAGTGTTATTGATATATACATTGTGGTGCTTTGTTGGGTTGTGGATGTGTTGTTAGGAGTTATTTTGGTGTTATTCTAGCAGGTAGATAGGCCCTATTTACAGGGGAGACTCTACTGAAATTTCTGTAAAATTTGGGAGTTAGTAAAATTTGGGGGATTGAGACGTGCGAAAGAAGAGATAAGTTATGTTATGTGTTTGAGAGTGGACTCTACTTCTAATACAAGGACAAATGATCCTAAGTGGGGGAGAATGTAACATCCCGAAAAAATTTCGAAGTACTTAACACTATAAAGAAAATTGATATGTGCGTAGGCACGAGTTACTATAGCCAGTTGAGACTAATACCGTGCGTTGTTGTGAAAATTAGACTTTTGGAAATTTTTGGAGCGTAAGAAATTGGTCTTAAAGTTTACAAATATGGATAAAAGAAATAATCTCAATTGAGATGGTGTTGTCGGGCTTATCTTAAATGCGGTAATGTAGGATTGTAACGACCCAACTTGTTGTTTTAAGAATTAATGCCCCGTTCAACGACTTAAGGTCCCGGGAAATTTCATAATATGTATTATGACCTGCGGGTGTGGTCGAGTTTGATTTTCGGAAGATTTAGAATTTAATTGAAAGAGAAATTCTCATTTGAAGTTTAAATAGAAAGAGTTGACCAAAGAGTTGATGTTTGAGCAAATGACCTCGGAATAGAATTTTTATGATGTCAATAGATTCGTATGGTGATTTCGGACTTAGGCGCGTGTTCGTATTTGGATTTGGATGTCCGTAGGACAATTCGACACATTTTGGCGAAAGTTGGAAAATAGACGATTTTCAGAAAGTTCGATTGAAGGTTGAATTTTTGATAAGGAGGTTAGAATCCAATTCTGGAAATTGGAATAGGTCCGTTATGTCATTTACGACTTGTGTGCAAAATTTGAGGTCAATCGGACTTGATTTGATAGGTTTCGGCATCGAATGTTGAAGATGGAAATTTCATAATAGACTAAAGTTTCAAGTGAGTTTGCACAAGACCTAACTTCAAACGAGCATACCTCTCTTGATATGAAGATTTATATGTTGTGTTACCTATCAAAAGAAATGTCTATGTGTCTAGTTTCCAACGCTTCAAACCATTTGTCATTTGGACATTCCTACAAATAGTTATGACACAATTACCAAAGGCTGAAAAAATGCGATTTTGCGACTAATTCTGCGATCGTAGAACCATTATGCGATCGCAGAAGTAGTTATGCGACCGCAAAATGGTCGCAAACCTGTCCAGTGAAGTCCATTTCTGGGCATCGATTTTGCGGTGTATTTTGCGACCCGCATACCCATTCTGCGGTCCATTATGCGACTGCAGACCTGCTTTTGGAGAGTTAATTTTTCTATTTTCATAACCCAACCCCATTTTGATAAATAGGCTTTGGGACTCATTTTGGAGCAATTATCTGATGATTTTAGAGAGAGGTGAGAGTATTTTAGAGAAAGAAGGAGGGAACCTAACATTCTAATAATCCAATCTTCAAGAATCAAGGAAGCTAATCACAAGATCTTCATCAAAGAGGTAAGATTCAACCCCTAGTCTTCAATTTCGAGTTTGGGATAAAAGATTGGTGATTGGGAGTATGATTCTTGAGTGTAAGAGTATTTTGTATACATGCTTGTACCAATAAGGTTTGTGGGAAGATTGTTGAGATCAAATAAGTAAAGATTGGGTTGTGGAATGAAGGAAATCTTGTAGAAGAACCTTGTAACTAAATTTGCACACCTAGTGTTTGATAAAATGCTCAAATGAGCTGAAACCATGAAAATATTCCTAATTATGGTTCACTTTTGTTATGCTTCTAAATAGATTGAAGTTTCTAGAATTTTTGGAACCTCGTAGTAATGTAAGGAAGGCTCAAGAAAGATTGGAGCCGTCCGGAGATCAATTCAAGCAAGAAGGCGATTTTAGAATATTGGCCTAACTTCAAAAGGTAAGTGTCTTGCTTAACCTCGAGTGGGGGAATTACCCCTTAGGCATTGAGTCTTATGTGCCATTTGTGAAATGTGAAAAGCCGTGTACGCGAGGTGACGAGTACGTACTCGGGCTTATACGTGCAAAATTCATTGAAATAAAGTCTTAGGCATTATTGCGTAGTAAATTGAGAAATTGTGGAAAATTATTAAATCATCTGTTTGCCATGCCTAAATCCTTATTGTTGAATTTGTTTTTATATGATAATTTGATGTGATTATTACTTGAAATATTTATGAAATTTCGTGAGTATTGTTGGTTTAATATTTCTTGGAAATTAATTTCAATATGAATATTCTTATACAAATAATTAATTTAAGCGAGCTTAAGAATAAGTGTTAATATAATTATCTAAATTTGCATTAATGAAGATTTTGCTTTATGTTTAGTAATTTCTATCTCAATTGATTGTTTTTGGGTGTTATATACATTGTGTGGAGCCTCGTGCTATTTGTTGTGAAATTAATTGATTTTATTATATCTTTGGAATTTGGTTGTAGCCATTGGGCAAATTATGATATGAATTGATTTTATTATATTGTCATATTAATTTTCTGTGTAAATTGTTGTATTGTGTGAGTTACTAGAGATAAGAGTGGCATTTCACAGTTAATATTATGTGGGTATAAGGGTGGCAATAGGAGCGATAAGGGTGGCTATTGATATTATCTGGGCGAAGAGATAAGGGTGGCAATAGGAGCGATAAGGGTGGCAATAGGAGCGATAAGGGTGGCTATTGATATTGTCTGGGCGGAGCGATAAGGGTGGCTATAGGAGTGATAAGGGTGGCAATAGGAGCGATTAGGGTGGCTATTGTCAGGGACGATATGTGATGATGTGGGGTTGTGTTGTTGATAATTTTCATGTGATGTTGGGATTTTCTTGTGTTTATTTCCATACCTTATTAAACTTGTCTTGTTGTTGGTAAATTGATAACAATCTGATTTATGTTTAAATTGAGAGTTTGTGGCTATTGCCGGGCGGATTATAAAATGAAATATGGGCACGAGGTGCCGTGAGTAAATAATGAGAATATTTGGCATGTGAATTATCCGTGCAGTTGTGATATGAAATGTGGGCCCGGGGTGCTGTGATGAAATAATAATGATAATTGGCACGTGAATTGTCCGTGCAGTTTGTGATATGAAATGAGGGCACGAGGTGCCGGAGAAATATGATGATTTAATTATGGGCACGAGGTGCCGTGGTAATATGAAAATGGGCTGAGACCTGTGTTTACGAAAAATATGAAAATGGGCTGAGACCAGTATTTTTATGATTATGAAATGAGGTGTCACATGGTGACTTTTTAATTGAAAGAATTATATTCAAAATATTTATTTGGAACGATTTTTACATAGAAAGTATTATATAAAATAATTTTATTTGAACAGATTTATTGAAAGAATTATATTTGAAAAATAATTATTTTAGAAAATTATATTTGAAAGAGAGTTATTTGGAAGAATTATATGTGAAAGACATTTATTTGAAGGACTTGATTTAATTGGGTGTACTTGTGTTTATTAATTGTTGAGTGATATTAATGGTATTCTTGTTGTCTGTTATGCATATCACTGGTTGTTCCATGTTGTCCTATTGTTATTTGTTTTCTATTATTTTGTATATTATATTGCACAGGTTATTAGACTAGTGAGTGTCTTGATTATACCTCGTCTCTACTCCATTGAGGGTAGTCTTGATACTTACCGGATACCGGCCGTGGCGTACTCACACTACACTTCTGCACATTTTGTGCAGAGCCAGGTATTGAAGATATCGGACTTGAGCAAAGTTAAAGCGCGATCATAAGGATTCAAGGTAGAGCTGTTTGGCCGTCGCAGTCCCTTGGAGTCTTTACATTTCATTGTACTGTTAATTATTAATCAAACAGTATTGTATATTCGGTCCTCGTGATCATTCCATGTATTCAGTTAGAGTTCGTGACTCAGCACTACCGGTCTTGGGAGGTTGTATATTGTAATTATTTCCGCTGTTAGTTTAAAAAAATGGCTTCAAAAGGTAATTAAAATCGGCATACCTAGTCTTAGAGACTAGGTGCTATCACGGCGCTTGAGGTGGGATTTTGGGTCGTGACAAGTTGGTATCAGAGCTCTAGGTTCATAGGTTCTATGAGTCACGAACGAGTCTAGTAGAGTCTTGCGGATCGGTACAGAGACATCTTTACTTATCTTCGAGAGGCTACAGAACTGTTAGGAAATTTCCATTTCTTTCATTCCTGTCGTGCGGAATTTGTTGAATTTGGAATTTGAACCTTTGTATCTCCATTCTCTCACAGATGGTGAGGACACGTGCTACTGGGTTAGCTGAGCAGGCATCCGCACATACTGCTAGGGCTGCAAGAGGCCGGGGCCGAGATAGAGGTCGAGGAAGGGCACGTGCTGCGACTAGAACACCTGTCAGAACAACAATTGAGGAGCCACTAGTAGCTCCAGTTGGGGGACAGGTACCAGAAGCACCTGTTGTTACCCCAGTTTTCAGGAGACTTTAGCATAGTTCCTGAGTATGTTTGGTACATTAACTCAGGCGGGATTGATCTCTATTGCACCAAATATTCCGCAGATTAGGGGAGTAGCTCAGACTCCTATCACAACTCCAGAGCAGCAGGTTCACGTTGGTCAGTTTTCGGGTGTAGTACCGGTACAACCTGTTATTCCGGTTCGGCCTGAGGTCAGGACCGAGGCATCAGAAGAAGAACAAAAAAGACTTGAAAGGTTTAAGAAATATGATCCACCAAATTTCAGTGGCACAGCTACAGAGGATGCCCAAGGATTTCTGAAAAATTGTCACCGTATTCTTGGGTATTGTGGAAGTGAGCGAAGTTTCCTTTACTACATTTCAACTGTCCGGTGCAGCGTATCGGTGGTGCCAAACCTATGAAGAAGGTAGACTAGCCGATGCCACATCACCAACTTGGGCTCAATTTTCGGAAATGTTCTTGAAAGAGTTTGTTCCCCAGACTCTCAGAGATGTGTGGCGCACAGAGTTTGAACGGTTGCATCAAGGAACTATGAAAGTGTCAGAATATGCTATCAGGTTCAGTGAGTTAGCCCATCATGCACCTATCTTAGTTCTGACAATCAGAGAACGGGTCTGCAGATTTATTGAGGGGCTCGATTATGATATTAAAATATGTATGGCTCGAGAATTGCAAACTGATACTCCATTTCAACAAGTAGTGGAGATTGCAAGGAATATTGAGGGTGTTTTAGGCGAGGAAAGGGAGTCTAAGGAGGCTAGAAGGTCTCGAATATTTGGAGGGTTCAGTGGGTTTTACTCTTCAGCTAAAACCCATTATAGCGGAAGCTCGAGCAGTCGGTCAGCTCATTCCGCACATCAGATTACTCAGAGTGCTCCAGTTTTTAGTGCACCACCGACACGAGATTCTTACAGTGGTTATTCCAGTTATCCGGCACAGACTCAGTACGAGCAGCCGCAACCTCAGAGGGGTTGTTATGAGTGTGGTGATACTAGGCATATCATGAGAGATTGTCCCAGACTTGGGAGGGGTGTATTTCATCTGAACACTCCAGCCACAAGATTTATCCCAGTTGATACTCCACATGCACAGTCAGTTAGAAGTGAAGGACAGACGGGTAGTGGGCGCTTAAGAGGTGGAGGCCCGACCCATTAATTTAATCACTATGATTTGGCTGAGGCCAATACAACAGATGGTGTTGTTACAGGTAGGATCCTAATTTTATTATAAAAGGATATTTTCCTTAATTTGATTCAGTTTTGAATATTGAGGTGAGTTCTCCTATTATGCTCCACTTATGGGTGAGCTTCATAAACTTGTGACCCACTTATATGTTATCCTTGTTGGGAGATTTGAAGGTGTGAGCCCGTGTCTGTCATTTTATTTTTGGTACACCATTGAGGGCTATAAGCCCAAAAGAAATTTTTATTATTCATTATAGTGGGTTTAATATGTTTCGGAATAATTGATTCCAATTTTTATGAGTTATATGCTCTACCGGTAGGAGTGTTCATTATATGTTGTGAAAATTGTTTTTGAAATATAGTGAAAAGAGGAAAGAAAGGAAATTAAAAATTTCAGTTGGCACAATGTGCAAAATACTTGTGATTCAGAGTTGAGGACGAGATCCTTGCATTTTCACATGATGTGAAATATTTAAACTGGGCTGCAAGCCGTGATGGAAGTTATGTAAGGACGAGGTCCTTGTGGTGAAATATTTATGAGTTTAAAATTTTTTCTTTGTGAAATTTAATTGTACAATAGTATTAATAAGGAGTCATGTCTGTTAGGTTTATTTGATAATTCTTGTATATTTTTCTGTGCATACTCAACCATTTTGGTGCTGTAAATATTGAGTTTTAACCTATGAGATGAGTGCCCAGGTGGCGTTAAATGTGACTCATTAATCCGAGTAAGCAATCATGAGGTCTTCATGCCTCACATTCTGTTGTAAGTGTTGTGAAAATTCGAAATAAGGTGATGATTAACATGAGATTAATTGATGATGCTGGAATTAATTATGAATATCTTTTAAGACCAGAGATGTGGTGATGAGCATACATATGATGTGCTTCATGTCCTGATATCATTATGATAATGCAGTGCTTGTAATGCTGAGATTACTGTTATTGATATATACCTTGTGGTATTTTGTTGGGTTGTGGATGTATTGTTAGGAGTTGTTTTGGTGTTACTCTGGCAGGTGGATAGGCCCAATTACAGGGGGGACTCTGCCGAAATTTCTGAAAAATTTGGGAGTTAGTAAAATTTGGAGGATTGAGATTTGCAAAGGAAGAGATAAATATGTTATGTGTTTGAGGGCGAATGATCCAAAGCGGGGAAGAATGTAGCAACCCGGAAAAAGATTTAAAGTACTTCAACACTATCAAGAAAGTTGATGTGTGCGTAGGCACGAGTTACTATAGCCAGTTGAGACTAATACCGTGTGTCGAAGTGAAAATCAGGCCTTTTGGAAATGATTGGAGAGTTAGGGAATTTGCTTTAAAGCTTATAAGAATGGAGAGAAAAAAAAATCTCAATTGAGATGGTGTCGTCCGACCCGTGTTAAATTGCGGGAACATAGAATCACCCACAAGTATGTGTGTAAGAATACACTCAGTAATTAAAAGTCCTCAAAAAGATTCTTGGCACGTTCGAGATGAACGTATGTTTAAGAGGTGGAGAATGTAACGACCCAACTTGTCGTTTTAAGAATTAATGCCCCGTTCAACGACTTAAGGTCCCGAGAAATTTCATAATATGTATTATGACCCGCGGGTGTGGTCGAGTTTGATTTTCGGAAGATTTAGAATTTAATTGAAAGAGAAATTCTCATTTGAAGTTTAAATAGAAAGAGTTGACCAAAGAGTTGATGTTTGAGCAAATGACCTCGGAATAGAATTTTTATGATGTCAATAGATTCGTATGGTGATTTCGGACTTAGGCGCGTGTTCGTATTTGGATTTGGATGTCCGTAGGACAATTCGACACATTTTGGCGAAAGTTGGAAAATAGACGATTTTCAGAAAGTTCGATTGAAGGTTGAATTTTTGATAAGGAGGTTAGAATCCAATTCTGGAAATTGGAATAGGTCCGTTATGTCATTTACGACTTGTGTGCAAAATTTGAGGTCAATCGGACTTGATTTGATAGGTTTCGGCATCGAATGTTGAAGATGGAAATTTCATAATAGACTAAAGTTTCAAGTGAGTTTGCACAAGACCTAACTTCAAACGAGCATACCTCTCTTGATATGAAGATTTATATGTTGTGTTACCTATCAAAAGAAATGTCTATGTGTCTAGTTTCCAACGCTTCAAACCATTTGTCATTTGGACATTCCTACAAATAGTTATGACACAATTACCAAAGGCTGAAAAAATGCGATTTTGCGACTAATTCTGCGATCGTAGAACCATTATGCGATCGCAGAAGTAGTTATGCGACCGCAAAATGGTCGCAAACCTGTCCAGTGAAGTCCATTTCTGGGCATCGATTTTGCGGTGTATTTTGCGACCCGCATACCCATTCTGCGGTCCATTATGCGACTGCAGACCTGCTTTTGGAGAGTTAATTTTTCTATTTTCATAACCCAACCCCATTTTGATAAATAGGCTTTGGGACTCATTTTGGAGCAATTATCTGATGATTTTAGAGAGAGGTGAGAGTATTTTAGAGAAAGAAGGAGGGAACCTAACATTCTAATAATCCAATCTTCAAGAATCAAGGAAGCTAATCACAAGATCTTCATCAAAGAGGTAAGATTCAACCCCTAGTCTTCAATTTCGAGTTTGGGATAAAAGATTGGTGATTGGGAGTATGATTCTTGAGTGTAAGAGTATTTTGTATACATGCTTGTACCAATAAGGTTTGTGGGAAGATTGTTGAGATCAAATAAGTAAAGATTGGGTTGTGGAATGAAGGAAATCTTGTAGAAGAACCTTGTAACTAAATTTGCACACCTAGTGTTTGATAAAATGCTCAAATGAGCTGAAACCATGAAAATATTCCTAATTATGGTTCACTTTTGTTATGCTTCTAAATAGATTGAAGACTGGAGCCGTCCGGAGATCAATTCAAGCAAGAAGGCGATTTTAGAATATTGGCCTAACTTCAAAAAGGTAAGTGACTTGCTTAACCTCGAGTGGGGGAATTACCCCTTAGGCATTGAGTCTTATGTGCCATTTGTAAAATGTGAAAAGCCGTGTACGCGAGGTGACGAGTGTATTCTCGGGCTTATACGTGCAAAATTCATTGAAATAAAGTCTTAGGCATTATTGCGTAGTAAATTGTGAAATTGTGGAAAATTATTAAATCATCTGTTTGCCATGCCTAAATGCTTATTGTTGAATTTGTTTTTATATGATAATTTGATGTGATTGTTACTTGAAATATTTATGAAATTTCGTGAGTATTGTTGGTTAAAAATTTCTTGGAAATTAATTCCAATACGAATTTTCTTATGCAAATAATTAATTTAAGCGAGCTTAAGAATAACTGTTAATATAATTATCCAAATTTGCATTAATGAAGGTTTGCTTTATGCTGAGTAATTTCTATCTCAATTGATTATTTTTGGGTGTTATATATATTGTGTGGAGCCTTGGTCTATTTGTTGTAAAATTAATTAATTTTGTTGTATCTTTGGAATTTGGTTGTAGCCAGTAGGCAAATTATGATATGAATTGATTTTATTATATTGTCATGTTAATTTCCCGTGTAAATTATTGTGTTGTGTGAGTTACTACTTTGGGGAGGTAAGAGTGGCATTTCACCGTAAATATTATGTAGGTATAAGGATGGCAATAGGAGTGATAAGGGTGGCTATTGACATTGTCTGGGCGAAGCGATAAGGGTGGCAATAGGAGCACTAAGGGTATCAATAGGAGCGATAAGGGTGTCTATTTATATTGTCTGGGCGGAGCGATAAGGGTGGTGGCTATAGGAGTGATAAGGGTGGCAATATGAGCGATAAGGGTGGCTATTGTCAGGGACGATATATAATGATGTGGGGTTGTGGTGTTGATAATTTTCATGTGATGTTGTGATTTTCTTGTGTTTATTTCCATACCTTATGCAACTTGTTTTGTTGTTGGTAAATTGATAACAATCTGATTTATATTTATTTTGAGAGTCTGTGGCTATTTCCAGGCGGATTATAAAATAAAATGTGGGCACGAGATGCCGTGAGTAAATAATGAGAATATTTGGCACGTGAATTGTCCGTGCAGTTGTGATATGAAATGTGGGCACGAGGTGCTGTGATGAAATGATAATGATAATTGGCACGTGAATTGTCCGTGCAGTTGTGATATAAAATGAGGGCACGAGGTGCCGGGAAAATATAATGATTTAATTATGGGCACGAGGTGCCGTAGAAATATGAAAATGGGCTGAGACCCGTATTTTTATGATTATGAAATGAGGTGTCACATGGTGACTTTTTAATTGAAAGAATTATATTCAAAATATTTATTTGGAAGGATTTTTACTTAGAGAATATTATATGAAATAATTTTATTTGAAAGATATTTATTTGAGGAAATTATATTTGAAAATATTTATTGAAAGAATTATATTTGAAAAATAATTATTTGAAAAAATTATATTTGAAAGAGAGTTATCTGGTAGAATTATATGTGAAAGACATTTATTTGAAGGACTTGATTTAATTGGGTGTACTTGTGTTTATTAATTGTTGAGTGATATTAATGGTATTCTTGTTGTCTGTTGTGCATATCACTGGTTGTTCCATGTTGTGCTATTGTTATTTGTATCCTATTATTTTATATATTATATTGCACAGGTTATTAGACTAGTGAGTGTCTTGACTGTACCTCGTCTCTACTCCATTGAGGTTAGTCTTGATACTTACTGGGTACCGACCGTGGCGTACTCATACTACACTTCTGCACATTTTTGTGCAGAGCCGGGTATTGAAGATATCGGACTTGAGAAAAGTTAAAGCGCGATCATAAGGATTCAAGGTAGAGCTGCTTGGCCATCGCAGTCCCTTGGAGTCTTTTTATTTCATTGTACTGTTAATTTGTAATCAAACAGTATTGTATATTCGGTCCTCGTGATCATTCCATGTATTCAGTTAGAGTTCGTGACTCAGCACTACCAGTCTTGGGAGGTTGTGTATTGTAATTATTTCCGCTGTTAGATTTTAATTCCAAAAAAAAAAAATTGGCTTCAAAATGTAATAGAAATCGGCTTACCTAGTCTTAGAGACTAGGTGCCATCACGACGCCTGTGGTGAGATTTTGCGTCGTGACTGGGATCAACCGGGAGTATATGTGTAAAAGTAAAATCATCAATTTGGTAACCTCAAAATAATTCTTAGCACGTTCGAGGACGAACGTTTGTTTAAGAAGTGGAGAATGTAACGACCCGACTTGTCGTTTTAAGAATTAACGCCTCGTTCAGTGACTTAAGGTCTCGAGCAGTTTCATAATATGTATTATGACCCGCGGGTGTGGCCGAGTTGAATTACTGAAGATTCGGAATTAAATTAAAAGAACAATCCTTATTTAGAAGCTTAAATGTAAAGAGTGGACCGGAGAGTTGACTTTTGAGTAAACTGCTCCGTAATAGAATTTTGATCATGTCAATAGCTCCGTATGGCGATTATGGACTTAGGAGCATGTCCGAAAAATTATTTGGAGGTCTGCAGTGGAATTAGGCTTGAAATGGCGAAAGATGAATTTTTGAAAGGTTTGACCGGGAGGTTGACTTTTTGATATCGGGGTCGGAATCCAATTCTGGAAATTGGAATAGCTTTTTTGTGCTATTTCTAACTTGTGTGCAAAATTTGAGGTCATTCGGACGTGGTTTGGGAGGTTTCGACGTCATTTGTGAAATTTGGAAATTTCTAAGTTCATTAGGCTTGCATCCGTGTGTAATTCGTGTTTTTGGTGTTGTTGAAGGTGATTTGAAGGTTCGACTAAGTTCGTATGATGTTATGGGACGCTTTGGTATGTTTGGTTGAGGTCCCGAGGACCTCGGGTGTGTTTCAGATCATTTTGTGCTACTTTGGATGCTGATTTGATGATATCTGGTATTGTTCTTCGCGTTCGCGAGGAGCCTCTAGCGTTTGCGAAGAAGGATTTGACTTCTGGGATTTTGTTCTTCGCGTTCGCGAAGAGACTCTCCCGTTCGTGAAGAAGGAAATCTCTGTTGCAATAGTCTGAATTTGGAGGCTCATATCTCGCAATCTATAAGGAATTTGGAGATGATTGAAAAATGAAAGTTGTAGCCCTTTGTGTCTAGTTTTCAGAAAGGTAAACCATTGGTCATTTGGAGTTGTGTACCAATCGTTATGGTGGATAAATTACAGGCTATCTGGGAAGGGTTTGGAAATCTCTGCTGCACAGGGCTGACTTTGGAAGCTTATATCTCGCAATCTATAAAGAATGAGGAAATGAGCAACAAATTAAAGTTATATCCCGTTGAGTCTAGTTTCCAGAAAGGTACACCATTTGTCATTTGGAGGTATGTACAAAAAGTTATGACTATTATACTAGAGGCTGTCTGAGAAGAGTTTGAAAATGGTTGTTGGAGAATTTGTTCATCGCGAACGCGAGAGAAGGGGTCGCGAACGCGAAGAACAAATCCCTGGGTAGCAGAATAAAGTCCAAATTCGTCTCATTTTTCCATATTTGGACCAAGGAAGCTCAGGTGAGACGATTGTTCGAAAGTTTTTCAAGGAAAACATTGGGGTAAGAATTCCTAACTTGATTTTGGTTAAATTACATGAATCTAGTGTTATTTTTATCACTAAATTAGTGAATTGGGTTTAAAATGGTAGAAATCCTCTAGACTTTAATTTAAGATTTGAAGGGCGATCCGTCATCGAAATTTGATAATTTTGGTATGGTTGAACTCGTATCGGAATAGGTATTCGGATTTCGTAAAAATTTTGTCGGGTTTCGAGGGCCGGGCCCCATGCTTACTTTTCAGAATAAAATTTTAAGTTGGTGTTTTATTATCCGGAATTATTATGAATTTTAATGGAGTGGTACAATTAATTTGGATAGATTTGAACTGTCCGGAGGTCAATTCAAGCAAGAAGGCGATTTTAGAATATCGGCATAACTTCAATAAGGTAAGTATCTTGCCTAACCTCAAGTGGGGGAATTACCCCTTAGGCATTGAGTCTTATGTGGAAATTGTATGATTTGAAAGCCGTGTACGCGAGGTGACGAGTACGTACTAAGGCTTATATGTGCAAATTTTATTGGTTTAAAGTTTTGGGCATTCTTATGTATTAAATTAGATAATTGTTGGCATTAGTAAATCCTTGAATTATCACGCCTCATTCCTTATTTGTCAAGTTTGTATTTTATATAATAACTTGGTGTTATTGTCATTTGGATTTTATGTGAATTACGTGTGTTTGTTAATTTGATATTTTTTTTTAGAATTAAATTCATGATGGAATCCTTATCTGCAAATATTTATTAAATATGTTTAAATTGAGGAGTAAATATAATTATCAAGAATTTGGATTGATGAAGGTGTTGCCCTATTGTCACGACCCAATTTCACGTATAAGCTGTGATGGCGCCCAACACTACAGCTAGGCAAGCCAACTAATATATTAAGCATACATTGATAAAATTTAAAACCAAGAAAATATAATAAAACCCAAACTCTACCAATGTGTGTGCCAAGACCTGGTGTCACAAGTGTATGAGCATCTAGTAGATTACACAAAAACCTCAAATACTGTATGAAATAAAAATAGACAGAATGCAAAATACAAATAGAGACACTAGTAGTTGCAGAACGGATCAGAGAAACAGCTTACCACTATGCCCCTAGATAACGTGGGTGTAAGACGATAGGTCCCCCACTAGTACTTGCCTCAGTTCCTGCACAAAAAAAGTGCAGCAAGTGTAGTATGAGTACATAAACACTGTGTACCCAGTAAGTATCAAGCCTAATCTCGAAGTGGTAGAGACGAGATGACCGACTTTGACACTCACTATGGGTCAATAATAATAATTGAAATATTACTAGGATATTTAAGTCAACATGATTTACAGAATTTAAAAATAATTTATTTAATCAGCGAAAATAATCAAATTCCTTCAAATGCAACAATTCTCAATATATTAATTAAATTCCTTCAATTCAAATAATTTCCTATTTAACAATTAAATATCATTTACAGGAATAATAATTAACTCTTTAACAAGCAAGAATAATAATTCATTAAATTTCAAGGATTTTCTAATTTATCAATTAATTTCGCAAGTTGTAATAAACTATTAAAGTATCGTGTGATTTTTTTATTATTAAGCACGATTTCTGCCGAGGACGTACGGCCCGATCCAGAGTGTCGTGTAAACTACCGAGTGACGTGCGGCGCGATCCATAGATGCATCTATCTTGCCGAGGCGTTCGGCCCGCTCCACAACAACAGAGGATATTTTCTTATGTACCTCCGGAAGGAGAGTATATTTATTATAAGATAAATTCGGGAGGAGAATAATTTCATTTAACAATTAATTAATTTAAACAGAAAATCAAGCCAATGAGATTTCCATCCTTTAATATCTTTATCTAACAATTCACAATGTATTCATATATATCAATTAAATATTAATTAATCAAAGAATACAATTTACACAAGTAATGCATGCTTTGAGTCCTAAACTACCCGGACTTTAGTATTAATAGTAGCTACGCACGGACTCTCGTCACCTCGTGCGTACGTAGCCCCCACAATTAGCAACAATTATTTAATTTTTAATCACCTATGAGAAAATTTTCCCCTCACAAGATTAGACAAGAGACTTACCTCGTCTTGCTCCAATTTAATCCACTAGAGGGCCTTTTCCACGATTATCCAACTCTGTCTCGCTCAAATCTAGCCAAAAATAATTCAATACAATCACTAAAAATTATAGGAATCAATTCTATAAGAAAATACTACATTTTCAATAAAAATTCCGAAATTAATTAAAAATTCGTCTGTGGGAATCACTTCTCGGAATCTGACGAAAGTTACAAAATATGAACACACACTCAACCACGAGTCTACCCATCCAAAATCACTAAATTCCGATAACAATTCGGCCCTCAAATAATCAAATCTATCCAAGAGGCTTTTCAAACTTTTCCAACTCAATTTACCAATTAAATGATAAAAATAGTGATGGATTCGGGTAATTTAACCAATATTGAGTTAAGAAAACTTACCCCGTTGTTTTCTCTGAAAATCTCCCAAAAATCGCCTAAATCCGAGCTCCAAATCGTTAAAAAGTCCCATTTTCAGAATTTAAACTCTCTGCCGAGTGATTTCTTCTACGTGATCGCGAACTTCCACACGCGATCGCATAGCACAAATTTTACTGCCAAAACATTAACCATACGCGATCGCGGAAAGTTCCACGCGATCGCGAAGCACAGTCTGCGCAAGCCTACGCGATCGCGAGCCTCCTCACGCGATCGCGAAGCATTAAGCGCATGGCCCAGCTCATCCCCAGTTTCCCCTACGTGATCGCAAACAACCACACGCGATCGCGATGCACAAGCTGGCCTAACCTACGCGATCGCAAACGTGCCCACGCGATTGCATAGAACGAATTTCCAGCTGCCCAAAATAAGCCTACGCGATCGCAACCCCATTCACATGATCACGTAGAGCAAATCCATCTCTGTCCAAATTACTCTACGCGATCACAAACCAACTTACGCGATCGCATATAATGAAATCAGAAGAAAATACCAGCAGTTATCAGCAGTGTTCCAAAGGCCAAAAATGATCCGTTAGCCGTCCGAAACTCACCCGAGCCCCTCGGGACCTCGACCAATTATACCAACAAGTCCCAAAATATCATACGAACTTAGTCGAACCCTCAAATCACACCAAACATCCCTAAAACCACGAATCATCCCCCAATTCAAATTTAACGAAACTTAAGACTTCCAACTTCTACATTAGGTACCGAAACCTATCAAATCAAGTCCGATTGACCTCAAATTTTGCACACAAGTCATAAATGACATAACGGAGCTATGAAAATTTTCAAAACTAGATTCCAACTCCGATATCAAAAATTCAACTCCCAGTCAAACTACCAAACTTAAATTCCTATTTTATCCATTTCAAGCCTAATTTAACTACGGACTTCCAAATAAAATTTCGAACACGCTCTGAAGTCCAAAATCACCATACGGAGCTGTTGGAATTGTCAAAATTCTATTTCAAAGTTGTTTTCTCAAAATGTTGACCGAAGTCAAACTTAGCACTTTAAGGCCAACTTAAGGAACCAAGTGTTCCGGTTTCAATCCAAACACTTCCAAATCCCGAACCAACTATCCCCGCAAGTCATAAATCATTAAAAGCACATACGGGAAGTTTTATTTTAGGGAACGGGGTTCTAAACGTTAAAATGATCGATTGGGTCATTACATTCTCCACCTCTTAAACAAACGTTCGTCTTCGAACGGGTTTAGAATTGTACCTGGAGTGCTGAATAAGTGTGGATATCTGCTCTGCATGTTTTCCTCGGCCTCCCAAGTCTCTTCCTCAACTAGTTGGCCCCTCCACTAGACCTTTATTGCAGAAATCCTCTTGGACCTCAACTGGCGAACTTGTTTATCAACAATGGCAAATGGCTCTTCTTCATAACCCAAACTCTGATCTAGCTGAACTGTGCTGAAGTCCAACACATGTGATAGGTCAGCATGATACTTCCGGAGCATAGATACATGGAAAATCAGATGAACTCCCAATAGATTGGGAGGAAATGCAAGCTCATAAGCTACCTCCTCAACTCGTTTCAACACCTCAAATGGGCCTATAAACCTTGGGCTCAACTTGCCCTTCTTCCAGAATCTCATAATTCCCTTCATCGGCGAATCTCATAATGATAAATCACACGCTTTCTGATCCGTGTAACTCTTTTGTCTTGACTGTGCTGTACGAAGTTGCTCCTGAATCAACTTTATCTTTTCCAAGGCATCCTTTACCAAATCAGTACCATATAACTTAGCCTCACCGGGCTCAAACCATCCGATAGGTGAACAGCATCGACGGCCATATAAATCCTCAAATGGAGCCATCTCGATGCTGGATTGGTAACTATTATTATAAGCAAACTCGGCCAAAGGCAGGAAACGATCCCACTGACCTCCAAAGTCAATCACACATGCCCTGAGCATATCCTCCAAAATCTGAACTATCCGCTCTGACTGCCCATCGGTCTGTAGATGAAAGGCTGTGCTGAGCTCTACACGGGTCCCCAACTCACTCTGTACTGCTCTCCAGAAATGTGAAGTAAACTGAGGGACTCTATCTGATATGATGGAAATTGGCACACCGTGCAACCGAACTATCTCTTGAATATAGATCTAGGCCAACCTCTCTGAAGTATACGTAGTCACAACAGGAATAAAATGTGCCGACTTAGTCAACCTGTCAACAATCACCCAAACTGCATCAAACTTCCTCAAGGTCCGCGGCAACCCAACTACAAAGTCCATAGTAATTCATTCCCATTTCCACTTTAGTATAGTCATCTGCTGAAGTAGGCCACCTGGCCTCTGGTGCTCATATTTAACTTGCTCGAAATTTAGACACCTAGCTACATACTCAACTATGTCCTTTTTCATTCGTCGCCGCCAATAATTCTGCCTCAAATCACGATACATCTTCGTAGCACCTGGATGAATAGAATACCGAGAACTGTGTGCCTCCTCTAGGATCTTTTTCCTCAGTCCATCCACATTAGGAACACATAGACGATCCTAGAGTCGCAGAACACCATCCATTCCAATAGTAACTTTCTTGGCACCACCTCGTAGTACCGTTTCTCGAAGAACCATTAAAAATTTTGAAGTACTTAACACTATAAAGAAAATTGATGTGTGCATAGGCACGAGTTACTATAGCCAGTTGAGACTAATACCGTGCGTTGTTGTGAAAATTAGACTTTTTGGAAATGTTTGGAGCGTAATAAATTGGTCTTAAAGTTTACAAATATGGATAAAAGAAATAATCTCAATTGAGATGGTGTTGTCGGGCTTATCTCAAATGCGGTAATGCGGGATTGTAACGACCCGACTTGTCGTTTTAAGAATTAATGCCCCGATCAACGACTTAAGGTCCCGGAAAATTTCATAATATGTATTATGACCCGCGGGTGTGGTCGAGTTTGATTTTCGGAAGATTTAGAATTTAATCGAAAGAGAAATTCTCATTTGAAGTTTAAATAGAAAGAGTTGACCAAAGAGTTGGCTTTTGAGAAAATAACCTCGGAATAGAATTTTTATGATATCAATAGCATCATATAGTGATTTCAGACTTAGGCGCGTGTTCGTATTTGGATTTGGATGTCCGTAGGACAATTTGACGCATTTTGGCGAAAGTTGGAAAATAGATGATTTTCAGAAAGTTCGATTGAAGGTTGAATTTTTTATAACAAGGTCGGAATCTGATTCTGAAAATTGAAATAGGTCCGTTATGTCATTTATGACTTGTGTGAAAGATTCTAGGTCAATCGGACTTGATGCGAAAGGTTTCGGCATCGAATGTTGAAGATGGAAATTTCATAATAGACTAAAGTTTCAAGTGAGTTTGCAAAAGACCTAACTTCAAACGAGCATACCTCTCTTGATATGAAGATTTATATGGTGTGTTACCTATCAAAAGAAAGGTCTATGTGTCTAGTTTCCATCGCTTCAAACCGTTCATCATTTGGACATTCCTACAAGACGTTATTACCAAATTACCAAAGGCTGGAAACATGCGATTCTGTGACCAATTCTCCGATCGCAGACGTAGTTATGCGACCGCAAAATGGTCGCAAACCTATCCAGTGAAGCCCATTTCTGGGCATCGATTTTGTGGTGCATTTTGCGACCCACATATCCATTCTGCGGTCTATTATGCGACCACAGACCTGCTTTCGGAGGGTTAATTTTTTTATTTTCATAACCCGACCCCATTTTGATAAATAGGCTTTGGGACTCATTTTGGAGCAATTATCTGATTATTCTAGAGAGAAGTGAGAGTATTTTAGAGAGAGAAGGAGGGAACCTAACATTCTAATCATCCAATCTTCAAGAATCAAGGAAGCTAATCACAAGATCTTCATCAAAGAGGTAAGATTCAACCCCTAGTCTTCAATTTCGAGCTTGGGGTAAAAGAATGGTGATTGGAAGTATGATTCTTGAGTGTAAGAGTATTTTGTATATATGCTTGTACTAATAAGGTTTGTGGGAATATTGTTGAGATCAAATAAGTAAAGATTGGGTTTTGAAATGAAGGAAATCTTGTAGAAGAACCTTGTAACCAAATTTGCACACCTAGTGTTTGATAAAATGCTCAAATGAGCTGAAACCATGAAAATCTTCCTAATTATGGTTCACTTTTGTTATGCTTCTAAATAGATTGAAGTTTCTAGAATTTTTGGAACCTCGTAGTAATGTAATGAAGGCTCAAGAAAGATTGGAGCCGTCCGGAGATCAATTCAAGCAAGAAGGCGATTTTAGAATATCGGCCTAACTTCAAAAAGGTAAGTGACTTGCTTAACCTCGAGTGGGGAAATTACCCCTTAGGCATTGAGTCTTATGTGCTATTTGTGAAATGTGAAAAGCCGTGTACGCGAGGTGACGAGTACGTACTCGGGCTTATACGTGCAAAATTCATTGAAATAAAGTCTTAGGCATTATTGCATAGTAAATTGGGAAATTGTGGAAAATTATTAAATCATCTGTTTACCATGCCTAAATCCTTATTGTTGAATTTGTTTTTATATGATAATTTGATGTGATTGTTACTTGAAATATTTATGAAATTTCGTGAGTATTGTTGGTTTAATATTTCTTGGAAATTAATTCCAATATGAATATTCTTATGCAAATAATTAATTTAAGCGAGCTTAAGAATAAGTGTTAATATAATTATCTAAATTTGTATTAATGAAGGTTTTGCTTCATGCTGAGTAATTTCTATCTCAATTGATTGCTTTTGGGTGTTATATACATTGTGTGGAGCCTTGGGCTATTTGTTGTGAAATTAATTGATTTTGTTATATCTTTGGAATTTGGTTGTAGCCATTGGGCAAATTATGATATGAATTGATTTTATTATATTGTCATATTAATTTTCTGTGTAAATTGTTGTGTTGTGTGAGTTACTATTTTGGGGCGATAAGAATGGCATTTCACCATTAATATTATGTAGGTATAAGGGTGACAATAGGAGCGATAAGGGTGGCTATTGATATTATCTGGGCGAAGAGATAAGGGTGTCAATAGGAGCGATAAGGGTGGTAATAGGAGAGATAAAGGTGGCTATTGATATTATCTAGGCGGAGCGATAAGGGTGGCTATAGGAGTGATAAGGGTGGCAATAGGAGCGATAAGGGTGGCTATTGTCAGGGACGATATGTGATGATGTGGGGTTGTGGTGTTGATAATTTTCATGTGATGTTGGGATTTTCTTGTGTTTATTTCCATACCTTATTAAACTTGTCTTGTTGTTGGTAAATTGATAACAATCTGATTTATGTTTAAATTGAGAGTTTGTGGCTATTGCCGGGCGGATTATAAAATGAAATATGGGTACGAGGTGCCGTGAGTAAATAATGAGAATATTTGGCACGTGAATTGTCCGTGCAGTTGTGATATGAAATGTGGGCATGAGGTGCTTTGATGAAATGATAATGATAATTAACACGTGAATTGTCCGTGCAGTTTGTGATATGAAATGAGGGCACGAGGTGCCGGAAAAATATGATGATTTAATTATGGGCACGAGGTGCGGTGGAAATATGAAAATGGGCTGAGACCCATGTTTACAAAAAATATAAAAATGGGCTGAGACCCGTATTTTTATGATTATGAAATGAGGTGTCACATGGTGACTTTTTAATTGAAAGAATTATATTCAAAATATTTATTTGGAAGGATTTTTACTTAGAAAGTATTATATGAAATAATTTTATTTAAAATATATTTATTTGAGAAAATTATATTTGAAAAGATTTATTGAAAGAATTATATTTGAAAAATAATTATTTGAGAAAATTATATTTGAAAGAGAGTTATTTGGAAGAATTATATGTGAAAGACATTTATTTGAAGGACTTGATTTAATTGGGTGTACTTGTGTTTATTAATTGTTGAGTGATATTAATGGTATTCTTGTTGTCTGCTGTGCATATCACTGGTTGTTCCATGTTGTCCTATTGTTATTTGTTTCCTATTATTTTGTATATTATATTGCACAGGTTATTAGACTAGTGAGTGTCTTGATTGTACCTCGTCTCTACTCCATTGAGGTTAGTCTTGATACTTACTGGGTACCGACCGTGGCGTACTCATACTACATTTCTGCACATTTTTGTGCAGAGCCAGGTATTGAAGATATCGAACTTGAGCAAAGTTAAAGCGCGATCATAAGGATTCAAGGTAGAGCTGCTTGGCCGTCGCAGTCCCTTGGAGTTTTTTCATTTCATTGTACTGTTAATTTGTAATCAAACAGTATTGTATATTCGGTCCTCGTGATCATTCCATGTATTCATTAGAGTTCATGACTCAGCACTACCAGTCTTGGGAGGTTGTATATTGTAATTATTTCCGCTGTTAGTTTAAAAAAATGGCTTCAAAAGGTAATTAAAATAGGCTTACCTAGTTTTAGAGACTAGGTGCTATCACGGCGCTTGGGGTGGGATTTTGGGTCGTGACAAGTTAGTATCAGAGCTCTAGGTTCATAGGTTCTACGAGTCACGAACGAGTCTAGTAGAGTCTTGCGGATTGGTACAGAGACGTCTGTACTTATCTTCGAGAGGCTACAGAACTGTTAGGAAATTTCCATTTCTTTTATTCCTGTCGTGCGGAATTTGTTGAATTTGGAATTTGAACCTTTGTATCTCCATTCTCTCACAGATGGTGAGGACACGTGCTACTGGGTTAGCTGAGCAGGCATCCACACATACTGCTAGGGCTGCAAGAGGCCGGGGCCGAGATAGAGGTCGAGGAAGGGCACGTGCTGCGACTAGAACACCTGTCAGAACAACAATTAAGGAGCCACTAGTAGCTCCAGTTGGGGGACAGGTATCAGAAGCACCTGTTATTACCCCAGTACTTCAGGAGACTTTAGCATAGTTCCTGAGTATGTTTGGTACATTAACTCAGGCGGGATTGATCTCTATTTCACCAAACATTCCGCAGATTAGGGGAGTAGCTCAGACTCCTATCACAACTCCAAAGCAGCAGGTTCACGTTGGTCAGATTTCGGGTGTAGTACCGGTACAACTTGTTATTTCGGTTCGGCCTGAGGTAAGGACCGAGGCATCAGAAGAAGAACAAAAAAGACTTGAAAGGTTTAAGAAATATGATCCACCAACTTTCGGTGGCACAACTACAGAGGATGCCCAAGGATTTCTGGAAAATTGTCACCGTATTCTCCGCACCATGGGTATTGTGGAAGTGAGCGGAGTTTCCTTTACTATATTTCAACTGTCAGGCGCATCGTATCGGTGGTGGCAAACCTATGAAGAAGGTAGACCAGCCGATGCCACACCACCAACTTGGGCTCAATTTTCAGAAATATTCTTGAAAGAGTTTGTTCCCTAGACTCTCAGAGATGCGTGGCGCACAGAGTTTGAAGGGTTGCGTCAGGGCACTATGAAAGTGTTAGAATATGCTATCAGGTTCAGTGAGTTAGCCCATCATGCACCTATCTTAGTTCCGACAATCAGAGAATGGGTCCGCAGATTTATTGAGGGGCTCTATTATGATATTAAAATATGTATGGCTCGAGAATTGCAAACTGATACTCCATTTAAACAAGTAGTGGAGATTGCAAGGAAGATTGAGGGTGTTTTAGGCGAGGAAAGGGAGTCTAAGGAGGCCAAAAGGTCTTGAAGATCTGGAGGGTTCAGTGGGTTTTACTCTTCAGCTAAAACCCATTATAGCGAAAGCTCGAGCAGTCGGTCAGCTCATTCCGCACATCAGATTACTCAGAGTGCTCTAGTTTTCAGTGCACCACCGACACGAGATTCTTACAGTGGTTATTCCAGTTATCCGACACAGACTCAGTACGAGCAGCCGCGACCTCAAAGGGGTTATTATGAGTGTGGTGATACTAGGCATATCATGAGAGATTGTCCCAGACTTGGGAGGGGTGGATTTCATTTGAACACTCCAGCCACAAGCTTTATCCCAGTTGATACTCCACATGCACAGTCAGTTAGAAGTGGAGGACAGGTGGGTAGTGGGCGCTTAAGAGGTGGAGGCCCGACCCGTTGATTTAATCACTATGATTTGGCTGAGGCCAATACACCAGATGGTGTTGTTACAGGTACGATCCTGATTTTATTATAAAAGGATATTTTCCTTAATTTGATTCAGTTTTGAATATTGAGGTGAGTTCTCCTATTATGCTCCACTTATGGGTGAGCTTCATAAATTTGTGACCCACTTATATGTTATCCTTGTTGGGAGATTTGAAGGTGTGAGCCCGTGTCTGTCATTTTATTTTTGGTACACCATTGAGGGCTATAATCCCAAAAGAAATTTTTATTATTCATTACAGTGGGTTTAATGTGTTTCGAAATAATTGATTCCAATTTTTATGAGTTATATGCTCTACCGGTAGGAGTGTTCATTATATGTTGTGAAAATTATTTATGAAATATAGGGAAAAGAGGAAAGAAAGGAAATTGAAAATTTCAGTTGGCACAATGTGCAAAATACTTGTGATTGAGAGTTGAGGACGAGATCCTCGCATTTTTACATGATGCGAAATATTTAAACCGGGCTGCAAGTCGTGATGGAAGTTATGTAAGGACGAGGTCCTTGTGGTGAAATATTTAAGAGTTTAAAATTTTTCCTTTGTGAAATCTAATTGTACAATAGTATTAATAAGGAGTCATGTCTGTTAGGTTTATTTGATAATTCTTGTATATTTTTCTGTGCATATTCAGCCATTTTGGTGCTATAAATATTGAGTTTTAACCTATGAGATGAGTGCCCAGGTGGCGTTAAATGTATTTCATTAATCCGAGTAAGAAATCATGAGGTTTTCATGCCTCACATTCTGTTGTAAGTGTTGTGAAAATTCGAAATAAGGTGATGATTAACATGATATTAATTGATGATGCTGAAATTAATTATGAACATCTTTTAAGACCAGAGATGTAGTGATGAGCATACATATGATGTGCTTCATGTCCTGATATCATTATGATAATGCAGTGCTTGTAATGCTGAGATTACTGTTATTGATATATACCTTGTGGTATTTTATTGGGTTGTGGATGTGTTGTTAGGAGTTGTTTTGGTGTTACTCTGGCAGGTGGATAGGCCCAATTACAAGGGGGACTCTGCCGAAATTTCTGAAAAATTTGGGAGTTAGTAAAATTTGGAGGATTGAGATTTGCAAAGGAAGAGATAAATATGTTATGTGTTTGAGGGCGAATGATCCTAAGCGGGGAAGAATGTAGCAACCCGGAACATTTTTTGAAGTACTTCAACACTATCAAGAAAGTTCATGTGTGCGTAGGCACGAGTTACTATAGCCAGTTGAGACTAATACCGTGTGTCGAAGTGAAAATAAGGCCTTTTGGAAATGATTGGAGAGTTAGGGAATTTGCTTTAAAGCTTATAAGAATGGAGAGAAAAAAAATAATCTCAATTGAGATGGTATCGTCGGACCCGTGTTAAATTGCGGGAACATAGAATCACCCACAAGTATGTGTGTAAGAATACACTCAGTAATTTAAAGTCCTCAGAAAGATTCTTGGCACGTTCGAGACGAAAGTATGTTTAAGAGGTGGAGAATGTAACGACCCGACTTGTCGTTTTAAGAATTAATGCCCCGTTCAATGACTTAAGGTCCCGGGAAATTTCATAATATGTATTATGACCCGCGGATGTGGTCGAGTTTGATTTTCGGAAGATTTAGAATTTAATTGAAAGAGAAATTCTCATTAGAAGTTTAAATAGAAAGAGTTGACCAAAGAGTTGACGTTTGAGCAAATGACCTCGGAATAGAATTTTTATGATGTCAATAGATTCGTATGGTGATTTCGGATTTAGGTGCGTGTTCGTATTTGGAATTGGAAGTCCGTAGGACAATTCGACACATTTTGGCGAAAGTTGGAAAATAGACGATTTTCGGAAAGTTCGATTGAAGGTTGAATTTTTGATAACGAGGATGGAATCCAATTCTGGAAATTGGAATAGGTCCGTTATGTCATTTACGACTTGTGTGCAAAATTTGAGGTCAATCGGACTTGATTTGATAGGTTTCGGCATCGAATGTTGAAGATGGAAATTTCATAATAGACTAAAGTTTCAAGTGAGTTTGCACAAGACCTAACTTCAAACGAGCATACCTCTCTTGATATGAAGATTTATATGTTGTGTTACCTATCAAAAGAAATGTCTATGTGTCTAGTTTCCAACGCTTCAAACCATTTGTCATTTGGACATTCCTACAAATAGTTATGACACAATTACCAAAGGCTGAAAAAATGCGATTTTGCGACTAATTCTGCGATCGTAGAACCATTATGCGATCGCAGAAGTAGTTATGTGACCGCAAAATGGTCGCAAACCTGTCCAGTGAAGCCCATTTCTGACAATCGATTTTGCGGTGCATTTTGCGACCCGCATACCCATTCTGCGGTCCATTATGCAACCGCAGACCTGTTTTCGGAGGGTTAATTTTTCTATTTTCATAACCCGATCCCATTTTGATAAATAGGTTTTGGGACTCATTTTGGAGCAATTATCTGATGATTTTAGAGAGAAGTGAGAGTATTTTAGAGAGAGAAGGAGGGAACCTAACATTCTAATAATCCAATCTTCAAGAATCAAGGAAGCTAATCACAAGATCTTCATCAAAGAGGTAAGATTCAACCCCTAGTCTTCAATTTTGAGTTTGGGGTAAAAGATTGGTGATTGGAAGTATGATTCTTGAGTGTAAGAGTATTTTGTATACATGCTTGTACTAATAAGGTTTGTGGGAATATTGTTGAGATCAAATAAGTAAAGATTGGGTTGTGGAATGAAGGAAATCTTGTAGAAGAACCTTGTAACCAAATTTGCACACCTAGTGTTTGATAAAATGCTCAAATGAGCTGAAACCATGAAAATCTTCCTAATTATGGTTCACTTTTGTTATGCTTCTAAATAGATTGAAGTTTCTAAAATTTTCGGAACCTCGTAGTAATGTAAGGAAGGCTCAAGAAAGAGTGGAGCCGTCCGGAGATCAATTCAAGCAAGAAGGCGATTTTGGAATATCGGCCTAACTTCAAAAAGGTAAGTGACTTGCTTAACCTCGAGTGGGGGAATTACCCCTTAGGCATTGAGTCTTATGTGCCATTTGTGAAATGTGAAAAGCCGTGTACGCGAGGTGACGAGTACGTACTCGGGCTTATACTTGCAAAATTCATTGAAATAAAGTCTTAGGCATTATTGCATAGTAAATTGGGAAATTGTGAAAAATTATTAAATCATCTGTTTGCCATGCCTAAATCCTTATTGTTGAATTTGTTTTTATATGATAATTTGATGTGATTGTTATTTGAAATATTTATGAAATTTCGTGAGTATTGTTGGTTTAATATTTCTTGGAAATTAATTCCAATATGAATCTTCTTATGCAAATAATTAATTTAAGCGAGCTTAAGAATAAGTGTTAATATAATTATCTAAATATGCATTAATGAAGGTTTTTCTTTATGCTGAGTAATTTCTATCTCAATTGATTATTTTTGGGTGTTATATATATTGTGTGGAGCCTTGGTCTATTTGTTGTGAAATTAATTGATTTTGTTATATCTTTGGAATTTGGTTGTAGCCATTGGGCAAATTATGATATGAATTGATTTTATTATATTGTCATGTTAATTTTCCGTGTAAATTATTGTGTTGTGTGAGTTACTATTTTGGGGAGATAAGAGTGGCATTTCACCGTTAATATTATGTAGGTATAAGGGTGGAAATATGAGCGATAAGGGTGGCTGTTGATATTGTCTGGGCGAAGTGATAAGGGTGGCAATAGGAGCGATAAGGGTAGAAATAGTAGCGATAAGGGTGTCTATTGATATTGTATGGGCGGAGAGATAAGGGTGGCTATTGGAGTGATAAGGGTGGCAATAGGAGCGATAAGGGTGGCTATTGTCAGGGACGATATGTGATGATGTGGGGTTGTGGTGTTGATAATTTTCATGTGATGTTGTGATTTTTTTGTGTTTATTTTCATACCTTTTGCAACTTGTTTTGTTGTTGGTAAATTGATAACAATCTGATTTATGTTTAAATTGAGAGTCTGTGGCTATTTCCAGGCGGATTATAAAATAAAATGTGGGCACGAGGTGCCGTGAGTAAATAATGAGAATAATTGGCACGTGAATTGTCCGTGCAGTTGTGATATGAAATAAGGGCACGAGGTGCCGAGGAAATATAATGATTTAATTATGGGCACGAGGTGCCGTAGAAATATAAAAATTAGTTGAGACCCGTGTTTACGAAAGATATGAAAATGGGCTGAAACCCGTATTTTTTGATTATGAAATGAGGTGTCACATGGTTACTTTTTAATTGAAAGAATTATATTCAAAATATTTATTTGGAAGGAGTTTTACTTAGAAAGTATTATATGAAATAATTTTATTTGAAAGATATTTATTTGAGGAAATTATATTTGAAAAGATTTATTGAAAGAATTATATTTGAAAAATAATTATTTGAGAAAATTATATTTGAAAGAGAGTTATCTGGAAGAAGAATTATATGTGAAAGACATTTATTTGAAGGACTTGATTTAATTGGGTGTACTTGTGTTTATTAATTGTTGAGTGATATTAATGGTATTCTTGTTGTCTGCTGTGCATATCACTGGTTGTTCCATGTTGTCCTATTGTTATTTGTTTCCTATTATTTTGTATATTATATTGCACAGGTTATTAGACTAGTGAGTGTCTTGACTGTACCTCGTCTCTACTCCATTGAGGTTAGTCTTGATACTTACTGGGTACCGACCGTGGCGTACTCATACTACACTTCTGTCCATTTTTGTGCAGAGCCAGGTATTGAAGATATCGAACTTGAGCAAAGTTAAAGCGCGATCATAAGGATTCAAGGTAGAGCTGCTTGGCCGTCGCAGTCCCTTGGAGTCTTTGTAATCAAACAGTATTATATATTCGGTCCTCGTGATCATTCCATATATTCAGTTAGAGTTCGTGACTCAACACTACCAGTCTTGGGAGGTTGTGTATTGTAATTATTTCCGCTGTTAGATTTTAATTCCAAAAAAAAAAAAATTCGCTTCAAAATGTAATAGAAATCGGCTTACCTAGTCTTAGAGACTGGGTGCCATCACGACGCCTGGGTGAGATTTTGCGTCGTGACTGGGATCAACCGGGAGTATAAGTGTAAAACTAAAATCATCAATTTGGTAACATCAGAATAATTCTTAGCACGTTCGAGGACGAACGTTTGTTTAAGAAGTGGAGAATGTAACGACCCGACTTGTCGTTTTAAGAATTAACGCCTCGTTCAGTGACTTAAGGTCTCGAGCAGTTTCGCAATATGTATTATGACCCGCGGGTGTGGTCGAGTTGAATTACCGAAGATTCGGAATTAAATTAAAAGAACAATCCTTATTTAGAAGCTTAAATGTAAAGAGTGGACTGGAGAGTTGACTTTTGAGTAAACTGCTCTGTAATAGAATTTTGATGATGTCAATAGCTCCGTATGGCGATTATGGACAGAGGAGCGTGTACGGAAAATTACTTGGAGGTCTATAGTGGAATTAGGCTTGAAATGGCGAAAGATGAATTTTTGGAAAGTTTGACCGGGGGGTTGAATTTTTGATATCGGGGTCGGAATCCGATTCTGGAAATTGGAATAGCTTTGTTGTGCTATTTCTGACTTGTGTGCAAATTTTGAGGACATTCGGACGTGGTTTGGGAGGTTTCGACGTCATTTGTGGAATTTGGAAATTTCTAAGTTCATTAGGCTTGAATCCTTGTGTAATTCGTGTTTTTGGTGTTGTTGAAGGTGATTTGAAGGTTCGACTAAGTTCGTATGATGTTATGGGATGCTTTGGTATATTTGGTTGAGGTCCCGAGGACCTCGGGTGTATTTCGAGTGTGTTTCGGATCATTTTGTGCTACTTTGGATGTTGATTTACTGATATCTGGTGTTGTTCTTCGCGTTCGCTAGGAGCCTCTAGCGTTCGCGAAGAAGGATTTGACTTCTGGGATTTTGTTCTTCGCGTTCGCGAAGAGACTCTCCCGTTCGCGAAGAAGGAAATCTCTGTTGCAATAGTCTGAATTTGAAGGCTCATATCTCGCAATCTACAAGGAATTTGGAGATGATTGAAAAATAAAATTTGTAGCCCTTTGTGTTTAGTTTTCAGAAAGGTAAACCATTGATCATTTGGAGTTGTGTATCAATCGTTATGGTAGATAAACTACAGGCTATCTGGGAAGAGTTTGGAAATCTCTGTTGAACAGGGCTGATTTTGGAAGCTTATATCTCGCAATCTATAAGGAATGAGGAAATGAGCAACAAATTAAAGTTATAGTTCGTTAAGTCTAGTTTCCAGAAAGGTGCACCATTTGTCATTTGGAGGTATGTACAAAAAGTTATGACTATTAGACTAGAGGCTGTCTGAGAAGAGTTTGAAAATGGTTGTTGGAGAATTTGTTCATCGCGAACGTGAGGGAAGGGTCGCGAACGCGAAGAACAAATCCCTGGGTAGCAGAATAAAGTCCAAATTCGTCTCATTCTTCCATATTTGGACCAAGGAAGCTCGGGTGAGGCGATTGTTCGAAAGTTTTTCAAGGAAAACATTGGGGTAAGAATTCCTAACTTGATTTTGGTTAAATTACATGAATCTAGTGTTTTTTTTATCACTAAATTAGTAAATTGGGTTTAAAATGGTAGAAATCCTCTAGACTTTAATTTAAGATTTGAAGGGCGATCCGTCATCGAAATTTGATAATTTTGGTATGGTTGAACTCGTATCGGAATAGGTGTTCGGATTTCGTAAAAATTTTGTCAGGTTTCGAGGGGCGGGCCCCATGCTGACTTTTCAGAATAAAATTTTAAGTTGGTGTTTTATTATCCAGAATTATTATGAATTTTAATGAAGTGGTACAATTAATTTAGATAGATTTGAACTGTCCGGAGGTCAATTCAAGCAAGAAGGCGATTTTAGAATACCGGTATAACTTCAATAAGGTAAGTATCTTGCCTAACCTCGAGTGGGGGAATTACCCCTTAGGCATTGAGTCTTATGTGTAAATTGTGTGATTTGAAAGCCGTGTACGCGAGGTGACGAGTACGTACTAAGGCTTATATGTGCAAATTTTATTGGTTTAAAGTTTTAGGCATTCTTATGTATTAAATTAGATAATTGTTGGCATTAGTAAATCCTTGAATTATCACGCCTCATTCCTTATTTGTCAAGTTTGTATTTTATATAATAACTAAGTGTTATTGTCATTTGGATTTTATGTGAATTACGTGTGTTTGTTATTTTGATATTTTTCTTAGAATTAAATTCATGATGGAATCCTTATCTGCAAATATTTATTAAATAAGTTTAAATTGAGGAGTAAATATAACTATCAAGAATTTGGATTGATGAAGGTGTTTCCCTATTGTCACGACCCAATTTCACGTATAAGCTGTGATGGCGCCCAACACTACAGCTAGGCAAGCCAACTAATATATTAAGCATACATTGATCAAATTTAAAACCAAGAAAATATAATAAAACCCAAACTCTACCAATGTGTGTGCCAAGACCTGGTGTCACAAGTGTATGAGCATCTAGTAGATTACACAAAACCTCAAATACTGTATGAAATAAAAATAGACAGAATGCAAAATACAAATAGAGACACTAGTAGTTGCAGAACGGATCAGAGAAACAGCTCACCACTATGCCCTTCGATAACGTGAGTGTAAGACGATAGGTCCCCCACTAGTATTTGCCTCAGTTCCTGCACAAAAAAAGTGCAGCAAGTTTAGTATGAGTACGTAAACAATGTGTACCCAGTAAGTATCAAGCCTAATCTCGAAGTGGTAGAGACGAGATGACCGACTTTGACACTCACTATGGGTTAATAATAATAATTGAAATATAACTAGGATATTTAAGTCAGCATGATTTACAGAATTTAAAAATAATTTATTTAATCAACGGAAATAATCAAATTCCTTCAAATGCAACAATTCTCAATATATTAATTAAATTCATTCAATTCAAACAATTTCCAATTTATCAATTAAATATCATTTACAGGAATAATAATTAACTCTTTAACAAGCAAGAATAATAATTCATTAAATTCCAAGGATTTTCCAATTTATCAATTAGTTTCGCAAGCTGTAATAAACTATTGAAGTATCGTGTAATTTTTTTATTATTAAGCACGATTTCTGCCGAGGACGTACGGCCCGATCCAGAATATCGTGTAGATTGCCGAGTGACGTGCGGCGCGATCCATAGATGCATCTATCTTGCCGAGGCATTCGGCTCGCTTCACAACAACGGAGGACATTTTCTTATGTACCTCCGGAAGGAGAGTATATTTATTATAAGATAAATTCGGGAGGAGAATAATTTCATTTAACAATTAATTGATTTAAACAGAAAATCAAGCCAATGAGATTTCCATCCTTTAATATCTTTATCTAACAATTCACAATATATTCATATATATCAATTAAATATTAATTAATCAAAAAATACAATTTACACAAGTAATGCATGTTTTGAGTCCTAAACTACCCGAACTTTAGCATTAATAGTAGCTACGCACGGACTCTCGTCACCTCGTGCATACGTAGCCCCCACAATTAGCAACAATTATTTAATTTTTAATCACCTATGAGGAAATTTCCCCCTCACAAGATTAGACAAGAGACTTACCTCGTCTTGCTCCAATTTAATTCACTAGAGGGCCTTTTCCACGATTATCCAACTTTGTCTCGCTCGAATCTAGCCAAAAATAATTCAATACAATCACTAAAAATTATAGGAATCAATTCTATAAGAAAATACTATATTTTCAATAAAAATTCCGAAATTAATTAAAAATTCGTCTGTGGGATCCACGTCTCGGAATCCGATGAAAGTTACGAAATATGAACACCCACTCAACCACGAGTCTATCCATCCAAAATCACTAAATTCCGATAACAATTCGGCTCTCAAATAATCAAATCTATCCAAGAGGGTTTTCAAACTTTTCCAACTCAATTCACCAATTAAATGATAAAAATAATGATGGATTCGGGTAATTTAACCAATATTGAGTTAAGAAAACTTACCCCGTTGTTTTTTCTGAAAATCTCTCAAAAATCGCCTAAATTCGAGCTCCAAATCGTTAAAAAGTCCCATTTTAAGAACTTAAACTCTCTGTCGAGTGATTTCTTCTACTGATCGCGAACTTCCACACGCGATCGTGTAGCACAAATTTTACTGCCCAAACATTAACCCTACGCGATCGCGGAAAGTCCCATGCGATCGCGAAGCATAGTCTCCGCAAGCCTACGCGATCACGAGCCTCCTCACGCTATCGCGAAGCATTAAGCGCATGGCCCAGCTCATCCCCAGTTTCCCCTACGCGATCGCAAACAACCACATGCGATCGCGATGCACAAGCTGGACTAACCTATGTGATCGCAAACGTGCCCACGCGATCGCATAGAACGAATTTCCAGCTGCCCAAAATAAGCCTACGCGATCGCAACCCCATTCACACGATCATGTAGAACAAATCCATCTCTGTCCCAATTACTCTACGCGATCACAAACCAACTTACGCAATCGCATATAATGAAATCAGAAGAAAATACCAGCAGTTATCAGCAGTGTTCCAAAGGCCAAAACTGATCCGTTAGCCGTCCGAAACTCACCCGAGCCCCTCGGGACCTCGACCAATTATACCAACAAGTCCCAAAATATCATACGAACTTAGTCGAACCCTCAAATCACACCAAACATCCCTAAAACCACGAATCATCCCCCAATTCAAACTTAACAAAACTTAAGATTTCCAACTTCTACATTAGGTACCGAAACCTATCAAATCAAGTCCGATTGACCTCAAATTTTGTACACAAGTCATAAATGACATAACGGAGCTATGAAAATTTTCAGAACTGGATTCCCACTCCGATATCAAAAATTCAACTCCCGGTCAAACTTCCAAACTTAAATTCCTATTTTAGCCATTTCAAGTCTAATTTAACTACGGACTTCCAAATAAAATTCCGAACACGCTCTGAAGTCCAAAATCACCATACGGAGCTGTTGGAATTGTCAAAATTCTATTCCGGGGTCGTTTTCTCAAAATGTTGACCGAAGTCAAACTTAGCACTTTAAGGCCAACTTAAGGAACCAAGTATTCCGGTTTCAACCCAAACACTTCCAAATCCCGAACCAACCATCCCCGCAAGTCATAAATCATTAAAAGCACATACGGGAAGTTTTATTTTAGGGAACAGGGTTCTAAAAGTTAAAACGAACTGCATACTCTGACACAGTCATAGCACCCTGGCGGAGCTGCTCAAACTCTGCGCGCCATGAGTCCCTGAGGCTCTGAGGGACATACTCTCTCAAAAACATGTCCGAGAACTAAGTCCATGTAAGTGAAGCTACCTCAGCCAAACTACTCAACTCATAAACACGCCACCACTGATAGGCTACTCCTCTAAAAAGAAATCCGCTCGTCTCCGCTACGCCCATAGTACGAAGAATACGATGACACTCCTCCAGAAAACCCTGAGCATCATCTGTAGCCAATCCGCTGAAGGTAGGTGGGTGGTACTTCTTGTACCTCTCAAGTCTGAGTTGCTCCACCTCAGAAGCTATTGCCCTAACCTCGGGCTGAGTTGGAGCTACCGGCTGCATTGGTACAACCTCTGGAACCTGGTCGACCTGAACCCTCTGCTCTGGAGTACCGACGATGGGAGTCTGTGCTCCTCCCCCGGCCTGAGATATGGCAGGAGCAAGTGGAATCAATCCAGCCTGAGCTAAGGTGCTGAACATGCTCAGAAACTGGGCTAGAGTCTCCTGGAGGGCTAGTGCAGCAACAGGTATCTCAGGTGTCTGCCCTCCAGCTTGAGCTACTGGGGGCTCCTCTGTAGCAGCTCGTGCGGGTGCTCTAGCTGCACCACATGGACATCCTCGGCCTCTACCCCGGCCCCGGCCCCGGCCTCTCGCGGCTCTAGCAGGGGGCGCGGGTGCCTGGTCATCAGATCCGCTTGTACGTGTCCTCACCATCTGTGAGAGAATAGAATTCAGAAGTTTAGAATCTTTGAAGTCAACAATTTTCGCATGACAAGGAATCAAAGTAGTGAAATTTTTCTAACAGTTTCATAGCCTCCCAAAGATAAGTACAGACGTCTCCGTACCGATCCGCGAGACTCTACTAAACCGGTTTGTGACTCACGACACCTATGAACCTAGACCTCTGATACCAACTTGTCACGACCCAAATTTCCCCTCTGTATAACGCCGTGAGGGCACCTAGTCTCTACGACTAGGTAAGCCTAACATTCGCGAAATAATAAAATGAAAACAAAAGTTTTAACACCTAACTGTTCAAAAATACGCAGCAAATCCCAAAACCCGGAACATCGTGAATCACAACCTACAGAAGGAAAAATCTAGTATCTCTATATATCATAATTCTAACAAGTAAAATACAGAAGATAATGGACATGAGAAAGAGTAGAAGGGGACTCCGAGGTCTGCGGACGCGGCAGATATACCTTAAAGTTTCCAAAGCTGTCCCGGCTCAATAATAGTGCGGCTGATAAAGTGCACCTGGATCTGCACACGAAAAACATGTGCAGATAGTAGCATGAGTACACCACAATTGATACTCAGTAAATGCCAAGCCTAACCTCGGTCGAGTAGTGACGAGGTCAGTCAGGGCCCTACTGGAAGGTAACAGCTCAGTACACAAAACAAAAACACAACAGGGGATCTCTCGAGATACCGTCTCGTAGTCCCAAACTTAAACGTGCATGGGATCTCCCAAAATACCGTTCCGTAGTCCCAAAGTAAATGTGCACGGGAATCTCCCGGAATACCGTTCCGTAGTCTCAAAGTAAATGTGCAGGGGAATCTCCCAGAATACCGTTTCGTAGTCCAAAAGTAAATGTGCAGGGGAATCTCCCGGAATACCGTTCTGTAGTCCCAAAGTAAATATGCAGGGGAATCTCCCGGAATACCATTTCGTAGTCCCAAAATAAATATGCAGCGCGAGTGATAGAAATACAACTACATCACGAAATTCTTACAATTTAGCCTAAGTACCAGTCAGGGAAGAAGCAGGAAAATTCACTAAGCATGCTGCACATAATTCACATAAACAATTAATACACGTAGACATGTTGTATTAGACGAAACATGATATCTACACATATTGGAATAACTCAATTAAGAATGAAAATAGATCAGTATTCATTAAAATGGTATAACTCAAAATAACAGGAAAACATGTTGCTGCTCGGCAAGAAAATCAAGTTTTACCACAAGTAGCCCGTGTACGTACTCGTCACCTCACGTACACGGTGCTCACATAGCACAATAGTTCCAAATCTTAAGGGGATTTCCCCCACGCAAGGTTAGGCAAGCCACTTACCTCGAACCAAGCTCAATCAATCGGTCACAATGTCTTTTCCACGAGTATCCGGCTACGAATGGCCCAAATCTAGCCAAAAGCAATTACATATCATAAATACAACAATAATAGACTCATCTAATTAACGAAATCAACATTTTAACGAAAATTCCGAAATTAACTCAAAAATCGTCAGTAGGGCCCACGTCTCGGAACCCAACAAAAGTTACAGAATATGAACGCCCATCCAACCACGAGTCCAACCATATAAATTTCACCAAAATCCGACATCAACTCGAACCTCAAGTCTTCAATTAAAGTCTAAGAAGATTTCTACAATTTTCAACCCAATCTTTACCCATTTGAACTTAAAAATCTTTCCACAACCTTATTGGTATGTATACATAATTGCCTCTTACACCCAAGAATCATACTATAAATCAACCATTTTTACTCTAAACCCGAAATTGAAGAATTGAGAAAAGAAATTCTTACCTCTTTGAAGCCCTAGCAAGATCCTTGTGAAATCTTCAAACCTTGAACAAGAATTGATGGATAAATGACTAAGTCTTCACTTTCTCTCTCTAAAATGCTCTCACCTCTCTCAAAAATATCAGATTTTGGCTCAAAAATGAGCTTCAAGGGCTATAAATCGAAATTGGGTCGGATCAAAAATTAGAAAGAATAGAAGCTCCGACGCAGTTATGCGGACGCATATGCGATCGTGTAACAGGTATGTGGTCCGCATAACGGCCGCATAATTTGGCCTCCAAAGCTGGGCGTTACTGACCCGGTCTGCGGTCATTATGCGGTCCGCATACTTGTTTTGCGGTCGCATAATGCACCGCAAAACAGGTCTGCGGTCGCATAGTGCACCACAGATTTTCCTCAAATCTTGCCCCTCTACTGATCCACTTTGCGACTATTATGCGGTCCGCATAGTAATTCTGGGACCGCATAGTGGTCGCAGAAATGACCCTTTTCCGACAAAATTTTTCCTTTACACATCGGTGCATTGTTTAACCCAAAAATTCCGAGTCGTGGCGAGCTTGCTCGACGCGAGAAATATCTATAATCTTTGTACTAATTGATCCACCTCGGCACTACCAAACCTTAATTTCCTTAGCAAAAATTTCTCCGGGGTCGTTACACATAAGTCAACATCCGATCAACCTTTTCAACTTAAATTCTAAACCTTGGAACTAAGTGCTCCAAATCATTTCAAAACCTCACCGGACCCAAACCAATTACCCCGGCAAGCCAAATAACAATTGTAATTCACAATTTGAGCAGTAAATGGGGAAACGAGATTATAATACTCAAAAGGACCGGCCGGGTCGTTACATAATCAATCCTGTTGCGGCGTGCAACCCGCTCCTCCAACATATTCATTTCCCAATTCTTATAGAAGAAATTTTCCCAATAAATATAACAATTAATATAAAATTATAAGACAACAAACATACAATAATTATGGTTTAATAATGAAGCAAACAATGTCAAATAGCAAATTATTATGGAAATCAGGGAGCAAATAGGCAGTTTAATATTTAATATGCTAAATGTCAAATAACAATTAAGGCACATAATTCAAATAGCATGTAACAATTAATGCAGGAATTCAAGAATTAATATTTGACAAAGAATAAGTGAGACAATTATTATAATAATTAATTTATGATTAAAAATAATTTATGATTTTTTTTTCAAGTAAGCAGGCAAACAATTAATTTGACGACGTATAGACACTCGTCACCTCACCTATACATCGTTCACATAAAATTCACATAACAAATAATTTAAGGGTTCTACTCCCTCAAGTCAAGGTTAACCACGACACTTACCTCGCTTTGCAAATTCCAATCAGTTACTCAACCACAGCTTTTTCTTTTAAATTTGTCTCCGAAAGCTTCAAATATATTCACAAACAATTCAATATACTCAATACTAATCATAGGAATTAATTTCATATGAATTTACTAATTTTCTGGATAAAATTCGAAATTCATTAAAATATTCGGCAGTGGGACCCACATCTCAAATCTCGAAAAAACTTACGAAATCCGAACACCCATTCCGATACGAGTCTAACCATAAAAAAATTATCCAATTCCGATATCAAATGGACCTTCAAATCTTAAATTTTTGTTTTTGGAAGATTTTAGAAAAATCTGATTTTTCTTCCATAAATTCACGGATTCATGATATAAATGAGTATGAAATCATGAAATATAATCAATATAGGATAAGGAACACTTACCCCAATGTTTTCCCGTGAAAATCGCCCAAAATCGCCTCTTGAGGTTTTAGGTTTTGAAGATTTGGGAAATGAATCAAAAAAACTGTCCAAAAGTCATTTTGTTCAGCTGCAGGTGTCGCAATTGTGACCTGAGCTTCGCAAATGCGAAGAAACACTCGCAATTGCGAGGCCCTTCACAATCCCGCTGCCTTCGCAAATGCGAAGATTATGTCGCATTTGCGACAATTGGCCCTTTGCAATTGCGAAGATAAACTCGCAATTGCGAGAACTGCTGGCCTAGGCTTTCTTCGCAATTGCGATAAAAATCTCGCAATTGCCATACCTGCTAGGTTTGCATTTGCGATGCCTGATCTCGCAATTGCGAGATCAGAGGCCTGCAACAGGTTCAGCTATACCAGCAAAACTTTCTAAGTTCAAAACATCTCGTGGCCTATCCGAAACTCACCCGAGCCCTTCGGGACCTTATCCAAATATCCCAACAAGTCCCGTAACATAATACGGACTTACTTGGGGTCTCAAATCACATCAAATAACATCGAAATTGTAATTCACCTCGGACTTTGAATTTTAAACTTTTCAATTTGCAAATTTTGTACCAAAACATATTAAATGAATCCGGAATGACTTTAAATTTGGCACACAAGTCATAAATGACATAACAGAGCTATTCAAATTTCCAGAATCGGATTCCGGTTCCGATATCAAAAAGTCAACACCGTGGTCAAACTTGGAAGTCTTTAGCCTTTAAATTGCTAGTTCCTTTAAATGGCCATAACTTGAGCTAGTGACCTCCAAATTAAATTCCGGGCATACGCCCAAGTCCCAAATCACGATACAGAGCTACCGGAACTATCAAAATAGTGATCTGGGTCTGTTTGCTAAAACTGTTGACCAAAGTCAACTCAGTTGAGTTTAAAGGCTCTATTTTACATTTTAATCCATTTTTCACATGAATACTTTCTGAAAAATTTTACGGACTGCGCATGCAAGTCGGACTGCGCATGCAAGTCGAGGAATGGTAATGTAATCTTTAAATTTAATATGTAATTCTGTGTTCTAAGACCTCGAAAAGCACCATTTATCATTCCTCGACTTGTGTGCGCAGTCCGTACAATTTTCCAGAAAGTTTCATGTGAAAAATGGATTAAAATGTGAAATAGAGCCTTAAAACCCAACTGAGTTGACTTTGGTCAATATTTTGAGCAAACAGACCCGGATCGGTGTTTTGATAATTCCGGTAGGTCTGTATCGTGATTTGGGACTTGGGCATTTGCCCAGAATCGAATTTTGAGGTCCCTAGCTCGAGATATGAAATTTTGAAGAAAAATTAAAAGCTTGAAAGCTTAATAATTTTTAAGAAATTACTGATATTGGATTTATTGACCTCAGGTTCGTATTTTGGTTCCGGAGCCCGGTGTAGGTCCACTATAATATTTATGACTTGTCTACCGAATTTGGTGAGAATCAGAGTTGATTTGATGTGATTCGGACGTCCGGTTGTAAAAATATAAGTTTTAAAGTTTTCTTGAAAACTTCCTTTGATTTGGTGTCCGAATCGTAGTTCTAGGTGTTATTTTGGTCATTTGATCGTGCGAGCAAGTTCGTATGATGTTTTAGAACTTGTGTGCATGTTTGGTTTGGAGCCCCGAGGGCTCGGGTGAGTTTCGGATAGGCTACGGGATGATTTTAGACTTTGGAAATCCGATTTTCTGCAGACTTCAGGCTTCTGGCGTGTTCTTCTTCGCGTTCGTGAAGGTACTCTGTGATGACCCAAAATGTCATATTTACATTTAATGATTAATTCTGTGTTCTAAGACCTCGAAAAGCACTATTTATCATTTAATTAGAGATTTAAAACTCAACTGTGTTGACTTTGGTCAACATTTTGAGCAAACGGACTCGGATAATTGTTTTGACAGTTCCGTTAGGTCCGTATCGTGAATTGGGACTTGGGTATATGTCCGGAATCAAATTCCGAGGTTCCTAGCCCGAGATATGGAATTTTGATGAAAAATTAAAAGTTTAAGTTCAAATAGTGACCGGATGTCGAATTATGTGCAAACGACCCCGGAATAGAATTTTGATGATTCCAACAGGTTCGTATGGTGATTTTGGACTTAAGAGCGTGATCGGAATTTTATTTGGAAGTCCGTAGTGGAATTATGCTTGAAATGCCGAAAGTTGAATTTTTGAAAAGTTTGACTGAGGGGTTGACATTTTGTGTCACGACCCAAACTAACCCCTGTCGTGATGGTGCCTATCGTGGAACTAGGCAAGCCGACTCATTTCCAAAACAAACTGATATTTTCATTTCAAAGATAATTTCAATATTATTTAACATAAAAGAAAACCTTTGTAATGGAGTTCCAATCAAAATAAAAGTGCGGAAGGAAAAAGCCCGACATCGGGGTGTCACTAGTCATGATCATCTACTACAATCTGTCTAACAATATCAAGGCTAACTCAGCCTGGAAAATAGCTAAATACAACTAGAGGAAGATAAGAGGGAGAAGAGCAGGGCTGCGATCACCAGGCAGCTACCTTGCTATCCCCGGGAAAATTTGCAATCAGAACAATCAACAACCGCTACCGTGTCCAGCTACACCTGGATCTGCACACAAGGTGCAGGAAGTAACGTGAGTACGCCAACGCAGTAAATAACAACAATAAATAAAGACTGAGTAGTAGTGACGAGCAATAAAGCATATAACGTTCATATCAGGAAATCTCAGTAAAATACCACATGCTTTTAAAATCAGGATTTGAATCAAAATATCTCGTTTAAACCCAGTTCCAGTAAAAATTATTTAAAGATATTTTTCAACATGGTGAGCAAAAATGATGAAATCATAAACAGCCCCTCGGGCAAAACATCACTCATATACAGCCTCTCGGGCAAACCTCACAATCACTCGTGCCACTCGGGCATACCTCACAGTCACTATTGCCACTCGGGCATACCTCACAATCACTCATGCCTCCCAGTCACTCAGCACTCGGCACTCACACTCAGTAGGTACATGCGCTCACTGGGGGTGTGTACAGACTCCGGAGGGGCTCCTCAGCCCAAGCGCTATAATCTGCACGGATAACTCACGTGATGCACGGACAACTCACGTGCTATAATAATAAAGTATGCTACAGGGTGCAGCCCCGATCCACACTCATCCTCACAAATCAGGCCCTCGGCCTCACTCAGTCATAAACCTCTCAAGCCACTCGGGTATTTCAGTAAAACAGGGCATTCGGCCCAAAACATTTATATGCATCGAAATAGAGTCATAAAACTGAGTTATGCGGTAAACAGGTATAAACATGACTGAGTATAGATTTTCAATCGAAAACAATGAGAGGATAGTAAGAAACAGCCCCTAAGGGTCCAAACAACATTGGCGCAAGGCCCAAACATGGCATTCAGTCCAATTTACAGAAATCCTTTCTAAAACATATAAGTATCATATAGTTTCAACAAAATATGCAATTTTACAGTTGCTACGGGATGGACCAAGTCACAATCCCCAACAGTGCACACCCACACGCCTGTCACCTAGCATGTGCGTCACTAAAAATAGTAGAATGATACAAAATTCGGGGTTTCATACCCTCAGGACTAGATTTACAATCGTTACTTACCTCAAACCGGTCAAATTTCTACCCCACAATGCTCTTGCCTCTGAACTCGGCCTCCAAATGCTTTAAATCTATTCACAATCAGTACAATACCATCAATATATGCCAATGGAATGAATTCCACAAGAAAAGCTACAAAATTAGACCAAAACCCGAAATTGGCTCAAACCCGACCCCCAGGCCCACGTCTCGAAATCCGACAAAATTCACAAAACTGGAAAGCTCATTTACTCACGAGTCTAACCATACCAAATTCATCAAAATCTGACATTGTTTGGTCCTTCAAATCCTTAAATTACTTCTCCAAAAATCCCAAGCCCTAACCCCTCATTTTCACTAATTACAATGACTAAACAACAAAAAATCACCATATATACAAGTATTAGGGCTCAAGTAACTTACCTCAACGAAATCCTCTTGATTCCCTCTTCAGATCTCTCCCAAAAGCTCCAAAAACCGAATAGAAATGGTGAAGAATGCACCAAAATCGCGAAGGGTTCTATTTATGGTTTATGCCCAGGTTTTTCGCACCTGCATCCATTTACTCGCACCCGCGCGACCGCACCTGCGGTCCAAAGATCCGCACTAATACAAATCACTTAATCCGCTAGCTTTTGCACCTGCAGACACCTTTCTCGCACATACGGACTCACATCTGCGGTCCCTGGTGCGCATCTGCGAAACCAGCCCAAAATTCTCATCTCCGCATCTGCGCTCAAGGCCTCGCACCTGTGGGCTCGCAGATGCGGCTAATTCTTCGCACCTACGTTCCCAGCCTTGGCCCAGCTCGCCCGCACTTGCGCACTCCCCACGCACACCAGCGGCCTCGCACCTGTGACTCTTCCTTCCGCAGGTGTGGAAATAGCAGAAGCAGCAGCTCCAGCTGCAAATTCCAAATTTGACAAATCCGTTAACCACCCGGAATCATCCCGAGGCCCTCGGGACCCCAACCAAAAATACCAACAAGTCATATATCAACATACCAACTTAGTCGAACCTTCGAATCACTCAAAACAACATCAAATCATCAAATTACCCTCGGATTCAAGCCTAAGAACTTCTAAATTTCCAAATTCGGCAACCGATGTCGAAACCAACCAAACCACGTCCGAATGACCTCAAAATTTTTCACACACATCACAAATGACACTGTGAACCTACTCCAACCTCCGGGATTCCATTCCGACCCCGATATCAAATTTTCCATTGCCGACCGAAATCGCCAAATTTCCAATTTCGCCAATTCAAGCCTAATTCTACCACGGACCTCCAAATCACATTCCGGACGCACTCCTAAGTCCAAAATCACCTAACAGAGCTAACGGAACCATCAGAATTCAAATCCGAGATTGTTTACTCATAGGTCAACATCCAGTTGACTTTTCCAACTTAAGGTTCTAAATATGAGACTAAGTGTCTCATTCCACTCCGAAACTACTCCGATCCCGAACCAACTAACCCGGTATATCATAATATAGCTTAAGAGCATAAAGGAAACAGAAATGGGGGAAACGGGGATATAACTCCCGAAACGACCGGCCGGGTCGTTACATCCTCCCCCACTTAAACATACGTTCGTCCTCGAACGTGCCGAGAGTTGTTCAAAATGCCAAGAAATGGTTGTGTAACTTCCCATGCACATACCCGGGGGTGATCCCACGTCACCCTATCCCATACAGGTCCGATAGCACAGCATAACTGAAATTCCTCAATTCAACCCAGTGCTGGTAATAAGCATCATATCAGAAAAAACCTCGTTTTAAAACCTTCGTACACTGCCGATGATGAAAGAAACATACCGAATTCATAACCAATCATTAGACCAACAGGTTATGGAGCTCCCGTTCCTTCAACAAGAACTATAGCCAATTTCAAAGTCGACTTCCGATATTATCCTCCCAGTTATACCACAATCAAATATGATAGCATCCATTCTAGGCCCAATGACCTCGTCTCATCCAACACGACCACTCTAATGACATGACACATCAATACAATCTAAAGCCACAACCCGTGCACCAGATAGCAACATTCCCATTGTACCCAATCGTAACAATGACCCAAACAGGAGAACCGTTCTGCAAGCTCGACGAGTACCACCCCGACGCAATGCTAAGAACCCATCACACACCGCAGAACCATAACACACGAATCTTACACGAGGGATCATATTTCCACATAACTCTGCTGCAATACGCGACCCTATCCAAATACTGGTCCATATGAAACACCTCAAGCCACCCTGCTAAAATCAATAACCATGCGCAATTCGACATCAAGTACCCAAAGTGCATTACCATAACCACGGAGAGCCAAACGACACCATGCCACATAAAACCCAAAAGAACATAACCAATACGTTATCAACCAAGCAATATCCAATACTATTCTCGCTCAAATTCCGCTATAAGGCCATAATAGAACCGCACCATATGTGCATATAACCACGAATCACAACTCTTCGTAGCATAGAAGAGTAACTCACAGATCATTTCAGAACACGAATAAGCTTCACATCAACCGAAGGCACATCCTTCAACAATAGCAGTATGGAGCCAATCAATCCTGCTCGGTGTAGAATACACATCTTAATTAGGCCTACCAATGGGCCCCCAAATCAACTATGGTCAGCCACCAATAGATAAACAACCTCCGAAAGTCCACAATGACGGAATCATAATACCTTATATCATCTGCCTAGCTCCGGCCACAACTTCACAGTCCACAACCATGAAACAATCTACTCCTGAGAACTCCCAATCTCCAATTCCATAGAACACATGAATCACCATATTTGATTCCACCTTCACCGCCCGAATGCCTAAAACCTCTCTCATACACAATCATCCCACGAGAAATACTTAAAATTCTTCAGTGCCACCTCGCAAAAATTTGAATATCAACAGTCGATCAACCAGGAGAGTGCCGCAATACCAGCGAAGTACCCATAAATCAAAACACACAGCCCCTTCTGAAATGTACACTCTCATCAAGCTATACCAGATAGTAATATCATTTACCTAGTCATCGGAAACCGTTCATGCTGCCTAAGAATTTATGTCCTTCCCTTCAAAACTGAACTGTGACCTTGTACATGTAAATCCTATTCCCGCACAACACACCATATCTATTATGCCATCGTGTGACAAACATAAGAATTCCATTATAAACTCTGAGTCACTAGCAAATTACATACCTTATTAGTCAGAAACCTCTTTCTTGCTTCTTGCTTCTTTCAAGGAGGAAATCTTAACCAAGCTATCTGAACTGAAGTCCTCTAACTCCACCGAGCCACACAGGTTGCCAAATTTGAGAGCATTGCCACGAAACACCTGTAGATACTAGCCACATCATAAGTACCCAAACAACCAATCATACTCATTACTGTGCTAACCCAACCTACTACCAAGCTCTCCTATTTCTCCAAGCTCTTTCTAAATTGCCTTCAAATTGCTACTTTTTCCTTGTTAGAACACTACTATCCTTAACTAAAACTTACCCCACGAACTCTAGCATAGAATCACGCCGGCCTAAGACTTATAAGCCGCCGAATTCCCTTTTTATGTATTCCAAAGGTTCCACAACCAAAAATGCTTACTTCGAAGAGACTTTATGTGAACCTAAAACTGTTTCCTTCACCTTCTTGATACTGAAATGCATAATTCACAATGATATAAGATTCCACGAGTCTCAACACCGTTCAATGCAACTCCCAGTTTTCTAGCCATATTTATAAATCTTGAATACATTGTAACCATTCTCGAATTAACCGACCAAACGGACCGAAACGACTTGTGCCCTATTAGCACACTAATACCCAAGGGAATAAAGAGTAACCCACACTCCTACGCAACCGAGAAAATTCCCGCTCCATGTACACTACATTCTCTGTGAATAACCACTCAATTATTCTATGGTCCTCCTATAATCATAGAGTGTAATACAACTTGTGTCCAGAAATTCCTTTACCCGAGTCATCCTTGACCTCGACCTCTGTAAGTCATAACTGATTCACCGGTATACCCCGAACCGAAACTAATACGACCCATAACCGTGCAATCAACTCGTCGATAGCAGACTCCCCCACTTAGCCTTAAGCTGCAATTATATAAAGTTAGAACCCGTAAGGATTTCTCCTTCTCAATTACAAAGGTCTCGCACCGTTAACCTGGCAGATTTCTCGAAGTCTTTTATTAAGCCTTTCATGAACATTCTGAATCTCCATCCAAAATCACACACGCGACCTCCTACCGGGTAGCAAGTAATATTCCTCGCAAAGCTTCATCAACATCACGCCACCGCTAGCTGCACACAGGAGATAACCCACATGTGGAATTCCTTACCGACATCTTCCAATGACACTGCACTGAGTGCAACGACCACTAAATCCGTAAATTCTCCTGAGTTCATGCTCGCCCACCATTTGTATAAGTCTGCACTTTCCCTATTGACATCAACTGTACGTCAACAATACCTTCCGAACTCAAGTCATATTGCACCTGACACGATAATCAGATCTCCACGCCTCTATTCATTTCAAACACACTCCTTTCTACCATATTCAATTTTCCTTTGTACACTAACCATCACTCCAAATAGAGTCTGCAGGCCGATTCACATACTAACACGATTCCAAACAATTCTACACTTTCTCAAGGCACACGACTACCCTACTAGTGAATTCATATGCTAATTTGCCACTCTTACTTCGGTTAAATCATCTCCTTTAAGAAACTTCTCAACCTCTACTTCTCCTACTTGACCTGCTAGTACTTCAACCACCGCGAAACACTTCCCGTGATGTCTTCCCTCATACTTTGCTACCCAACCACTGCATCAAATCAAAATGTATCTCTGTCGCACCTGAACCAATAAAATATTACCGACTTTAAGTCTCTTCGAAGATCATCTTTCTCGAGCCATCAACATCAAAAATACCCATTCGCAACCACAATTACTACACAATCACTTACTCTTCTTGAGTCCAAACTCATTGACAAGACATGAGAATTTAATTTGCCCCAAAATTTAACAACGTGAAAGATCCTTCAAAACATTCACACTCGAGACCGTACGTCATATCAAAACGAAAATCAAGCGCCCAATGGCCTTCCTTTACATTTCAAGGAAACACTTCTCGTCACATTCAAATCATCTTAACACATCCCGCAGTTACATCATACTTATCACAAAGCCATTCCACCGCTCATCGAGCCACGAATTCCACTCGTAGGGGCATTACCGGACATATGAGTCCGAATGTACAGGTTACAACTAAAGCTACCAAGCCAAAACTACGGTTTAAACCTAGCCTCAAGTCCTCCAGAGTAGCCCATCACCAAAACACATAATACACATCTCGAACCTCGTTCATAGAATCACAAGCCGGCGATGCACAACTGATACCGAGCGTTCATGTGCGCATAAGAATGCATGGAAAGAATTCAAAGAGTTATGTTTCAAGCTGAATCAATTTCGCACGATAGAATACAAGAAAGTGAAATTTTCATAAGGGTTCTGCAGCCACTCGAAGATAAGTATAGACGTATCAGCACTGATCTGCAAGACTCTACTAAACCCGCTCATGACTCGTGAGACCTATGTAACCTAGGCTCTGAAACCAATCTGTCAAGACCCAAACTAACCCCTGTCGTGATGGCGCCTATTGTGGAACTAGGCAAGCTGACTCATTTCCAAAACAAACTGATATTTTCATTTCAAAGATAATATCAATGTTATTTAACATTAAAAAAAACCTTCGTAAAGGAGTTCCAATCAAAATAAAAGTGCGGAAGGAAAAAGCCTGACATCGGGGTGTCACTAGTCATGAGCATCTACTACAATCTGTCTAACAATATCGAGGCTAACTCAGCTTGGAAAATAGCTAAATACAACTAGAGGAAGATAAGAGGGAGAAGAGCAGGGTTGCGATCGCCAGGCAGCTACCTTGCTATCCCCGGGAAGATCTACAATCAAAACAATCAACAACTGCTACCGTGTCCAGCTACACCTGGATCTGCACACAAGGTGTAGGGAGTAACGTGAGTATGCCAACTCAGTAAGTAACAACAATAAATAAAGACTGAGTAGTAGTGACGAGCAATAAAGTATATAACATTCATATCAGGAAATCTCAGTAAAATACCACATGCTTTTAAAATCAGGATTTGAATTAAAACATCTCGTTTAAACCCAGTTCCAGTAAAAATCATTTAAAGATATTTTTCAATAGTTTTAAAACAGAGGAAAATGCAAAGGTGAGAAAAAATGATGAAATTATAAACAGCCCCTCGGGCAAAACATCACTCATATAAAGCCTCTCGGGCATACCTCACAGTCACTCGTGCCACTCGGGCATACCTCACAATCACTATTTCCACTCGAGCATACCTCACAATCACTCATACCTCCCAGTCACTCAGCACTTGGCACTCGGCACTCGCACACAGTAGGTACCTGCGCTCACTGGAGGTGTATACAGACTCCGGAGGGGCTCCTTCAGCCCAAGCGCTATAATCTGCACGGACAACTCACGTGCTATAATAATAAAGTATGCTGCAGGTGGGAAGCCCCGATACACACTCATCCTCACAAATCAGGCCCTCGGCCTCACTCAATCATAAACCTCTCAAACTACTCGGGCATTTCAGTAAAACAGGGCATTCGGCCCAAAACATTTATATGTATCGAAATAGAGTCATAAAACTGAGTTATACGGTAAACAGGTATAAACATGATTGAGTATAGATTTTCAATCGAAAACAATGAGAGGATGGTAAGAAATAGCCCCTAAGGGTCCAAACAACATTGGCGCAAGACCCAAACATGGCATTCAGCCCAATTTACAGAAATCCTTTCTAAAACATATAAGTATCATATAGTTTCGACAAAATATGCAACTTTACAGTTGCTACGGGACGGACCAAGTCATAATCCCCAACAGTGCACGCTCACACGCCTGTCACCTAGCATGTGCATCACTAAAAATAGTAGAATGATACAAAATCCGGGGTTTCATACCCTCAGGACTAGATTTACAATCGTTACTTACCTCAAACTGGTCAAATTTCTACCCCGAAATGCTCTTGCCTATGAACTCGGCCTCCAAATGCTCCAAATCTATTCACAATCAGTACAATACCATCAATATACGCCAATGGAATGAATTCCACAACAAAAGCTACAAAATTAGACCAAAACCTGAAATTGGCTCAAACCCGGCCCCCAGGCCCACGTCTCGAAATCCAGCAAAATTCACAAAACTGGAAAGCTCATTTACTCACAAGTCTAACCATATCAAATTCATCAAAATCCGACATCGTTTGGTCCTTCAAATCCTTAAATTACTTCTCCAAAAATCCCAAGCCTTAACCCCTCATTTTCACTAATTACAATGACTAAACAACGGAAAATCACCATATATACAAGTATTAGGGCTCAAGTAACTTACCTCAACGAAATCCCCTTGATTCCCTCTTCAAATCTCTCCAAAAAGCTCCAAAACCCGAATAGAAATGGTGAAGAATGCACCAAAATCGCGAAGGGTTCTATTTATGGTTTCTGCCCAGGTTTTTCGCACCTGCGGCCATTTACTCGCACCCGCGCGACCGCACCTGCGGTCCAAGGAGCCGCACCTGTGCAACTCACTTAATCCCCCAGCTTCCGCACCTGCGGAAACCTTTCTCGCACATGTGGACTCGCATCTGCGGTCCCTGGTGCGCTTCTGCGAAACCAGCCCAAAATTCTCATCTCTGCATCTACACTTATGGCCTCGCAGATGCGGCCAATTCTTCACAGCTGCGTTCCCAGCCTTCACCCAGCTCGCCCGCACCTGCGCACTCCCCACGCGCACCAGTGGCCTCGAATACCAACAAGTCATATATCAACATACCAAGTTAGTCCAACCTTTGAATCACTCAAAACAACATCAAATCATCAAATTACCCTCGGATTCAAGCCTAAAAACTTCTAAATTTTCAAATTCGGCAACCGATGCCGAAACCAACCAAACCACGTCCGAATGACCTCAGCCTTTTGCACACACATTACAAATGACACTGCGAACCTACTCCAACCTCCGGGATTCCATTCCGACCCCGATATCAAATTTTCCACTGCCGACCGAAATGACCAAATTTCCAATTTTGCCAATTCAAGCCTAAATCTACCACGGACCTCCAAATCACATTCCGGATGCACTCCTAAGTCCAAAATCACCTAACGGAGCTAACGGAACCACCAAAATTCAAATCCGAGAGCATTTACACATAGGTCAATATCCGGTTGACTTTTCCAACTTAAGGTTCTAAATAAGAGACTAAGTGTCTCATTCCACTCCGAAACTACTTCGAGCCCGAACCAACTAACCCGGTATATCATAATATAACTTAAGAGCATAAAGGAAACAGAAATGGGGGAAACGAGGCTATAACTCTCGAAACGACCGGCCGGGTCGTAAAATTTTGATATTGGGGTCGAAATCCGATTCTGAAAATTTGAGTATCTCTGTTATGTCATTTATGACTTGTAAACAAAATTTGAGGTAAATCAGACGTGATTTGATAGGTTCCGGAGTCATTTGTAAAAATTAGAAATTTCAAAGTTTATTAGGCTTGAATCTATGTGTGATTCATGTTTTTAGCGTTTTTAGATGTGATTTGAGGATTCGACTAAGTTTGTATGGTGTTTTAGGACTTATTGGTATGTTTGGTTGAGATCTCGGGAGGCCTCGGGTGTGTTTCGGATGCTCACTGGGTAATTTTTGGACTTTTAGAGAAGTAGCAGATTTTTTTGGTTTTTGTTGCAGAAGATTGTTCTTCGCGTTCGCGAAGGTGTGGTCAGTGGAAGCATCGCGAATGCAAGGAGTAGGACGCGTTCGTGAAGATTGTTTTCTGAGTGTGAGGTTTTGTTCTTCGCATTCGCGAAGGGGAGGACTCGAACACGAAGGTATGGTCTGTGTGTGCATCGCGAACGCGTGAGGGGCGTCGCGTTCGCGAAGGAGAGCGAGGCAGCTGAGAACCCCAGTCTTTTGTTCTACGCGTTCGCAAGATAAGGGACGCATTCGCGAAGGTCTGAGTTTGCAAAGCTTCGCGTTCGCGAAGAGGAAAGTTGGGCAGCACATTTTTCTGCTTCGCGAACGCGAGACAAGGGTCGCGTTCGCGAAGAAGAAACCACTGGACAGAATGTTTAAGTTCAGAAAATGGGACTTCATCCCATTTCCCATTTTTAACGATTTGGAGCTCGGATTGAGGCGATTTTTGGGAGATTTTCAGAGAAAACATTAGAATAAGTGTTCTTAACTCAATCTTGATTAGATTACTCGAATCCATCACTGTTTAAATATTTAATTGGTGATTTAAGTTGGAAAATTTTGAAAAACACTCATGGATAGATTTGAGGGTCGAATTTTTATTCGAATTTAGTCATTGTGGTATGGTTAGACTCGCGATTGAATGGGCGTTCATATTTCGTAACTTTCGCCGGATTTCGAGACGTGGGCCCCACGGGCCATTTTTGAGTTAATTTCGGATTTTTATTGAAAAATATAGTATTTTCTTATAGAATTAATCTATAATTTTTGTTGACTGTATCGAATTATTTATGACTAGATACGAGTCGACCGGAATCGAAAAATCGAGGAAAAAGCATATTACTTGGTTAAATTGGAGCAAGTCGAGGTAAGTGACTTGTCTAACCTTGTGTAGGGGAAATTTCCCCTAGAATTGATATTAATGTGATTATTGAAATGTGTTGAAAGTTGTGTACACGAGGTGACGAGTGTATACACGGGCTAAATGTGAAAGATTATATTTTTAAATTGTGTAGATCATTGTTGCGCATTTATTAAATTATTTTTATCTTGTTATATTCTTCATCATTGATCTGAGATATATACCTTAAATTTGTTGATCTTTTCCTGCTAATTGTTTTACCTGTTTAGTTAAAACTTGGTTTCTTTTATTCTGTGCATTATTTGAAATTTATTTTATTTAAATTAAATATTATTAATATGAAGTATTTGACATTTTTAAATTAATATTGAAGCAACGTATTAAAGATTTTGAAATATTATTTTGCTAAATTATTTATTTTTGAATATTTTTGTAAGATTTTTTTGTACTCATTGTGATGGAGCTGTGAGCTCTTTATTGCGGAAAAATATTATTGGTGATTTATGTTGGTATAAGCTGTAAGCTCTTTATTGTGAAAAAATATTGTTGTTGATTTATTTTTGGAAAATTTAAATATTAGGCACTTGAGGTGCAAATTGTGATATATTGTGATATTGATACACATGTGGTGGTATAAGGTTAAGGTATTGAAACGTATGCGGTGAGATAAGGGTGGCTTGATACGCGTGGCTAGTAGGGGTGACTACTAGAAGTCATGCGGTGTGATAAGAGGGGCTAAAATGCGGGATGCTATTTTGGGAAAAATATTTTCATTAAATAAATTGTGAAGGCTCCCGCGGTGATATAAGAAAAAAGATATTGTGAATTTATTTATGATTTGGGACTACGAGGCGGTACCTCGGTAGTGCCTTTGTTGATATTGATTTATGGCCATAGTTGCCTTCAATTAATTGTTTTGATTTTCATAAAGTTGAAAGGAATTCTGTTTTGATTTCACGAGATATTATTTGAAATTATCTGGTGTCATTAAATGTGACATACTATTTGATTCATTTTCATAGTCATTTTATCTTATTAAATTGTTTAAACATTTTCCATGTCATTATCTATTTTTTAGTAGGGCCTGACCTGACCTCGTCACTACTCTACCGAGGTTAGGCTTGGCATTTACTGGGTACCGCTGTGGTCTACTCATACTACGCTTCTGCACATCTTTCAGTGCAGATCCAGGTACATCTTACCAGCCTAGACGTCAGTGAGTTACCTGCACACGGAGACTTCGAGGTACATCTGCCAGCTTCCGCAGACTCCGGAATCCCCTTCTATCATTTTATGTTGCTTCCTTATTTTTCTTTAGACCTTGATACATAGAAACATTGAGAATAAATTTTTAGAAGCTTGTGACTTATTTCTACCGGGTTTTGGGAGTTGTAATTATTTGAATTGTAGTTTATTTATTTCAGATATTTATGATTAATCCGCATTGATAGGCTTACCTAATCTTAGAAACTAGATGCCATCACGACCTCCTACAGAGGGAATTTGGGGTCGTGAAGGTACTCTCGTGAATGCGAAGAGCAAATTGGGGCCGGTACATTTTGTGCTTCGCGTTCGCGACATAGCGACCGCGTTCGCGAAGGCTTGAGTTTCAAAGCTTCGCCTTCACGATATAAGCCTCGCATTCGCGAAGGGAAAGAGACTGGCCAGGAAAAATTAGCCTTCGTGTTCGCGAAGGCCAAGCCAGGCAAGAATCGCGTTTTCGAGGTAGCCCTCGTGTTTGCGAAGAGTAAAAATTGGACAGCACAAAGTTGTGCTTCGCGTTCGCGAGAGTACCTTCGCGAACGCGAAGGGTAAAAATCCCAGAAACAGAACTTAAGTTCTGGAAATGGGGTTTAGACCCATTTTCAACTCCTTCCCATTTTTGAGCTCGGGTAAGGCGATTTTTGGGCGATTTTCACGGGAAAATATTGGGGTAAGTATTCCTTATTCTATATTGATTATATTTCATGATTCCATACTCGTTTATATCATTAATCCGTGAATTTATGGAAGAAAAATTAGATTTTTCTAAAATCTTCCAAAAACGAAAAATTTAGATTTGAAGGTCCATTTGATATCGGAATTGGACAAATTTTGTATGGTTGAACTCATATCGGAACGGGTGTTCGGATTTCGTGAGTTTACTGGGATTTGAGACGTGGGTCCCACTATCGAATATTTTAATGAATTTCGGATTTTATCCGGAAAATGTGTAAATTCAAATGGAACTAATTCCTATGATTAGTATTGAATATATTGAATTGTTTGTGAATAGATTTGAAGTTTTCGGAGGCAAATTTAAAAGGAAAAGCTGTGGTTGAATAATTGATTGGAATTTGCAAAGCGAGGTAAGTGTCGGGGTTAACCTTGACTTGAGAGAATAGAACCTTTAAATTATTTGTTATGTGAATTGCATATGAACGACGTATAGGCGAGGTGACGAGTGTCTATACGTCGTCAAATTAATTGTTTTCCTGCTTACTTGGAAAATCATAAATTATTTTTAATCATAAAATAATTATTATAATAATTATTTCTCTTATTCTTTGTCAAATATTAATTCTTGAATTCCTGCATTAATTGTTACATGCTATTTGAATTATGTGTTTTAATTGTTATTTGACATTTAGCATATTAAATATTAAACTGCCTATTTTCTCCCTAATTTTTATAATGATTTGTGATTTGTCATTATTTCTTTCATAATTAAATCATAATTGTTGTATGCGTGTTGTCTTATAATTTTATATTAATTATTGTATTTATTGGGGAAATTTCTTCTATAATAATTGATTGAAATGGATATATTGGAGGATCGGGTTGCACACCGCAACAGACTTATTAAAAAGTTAATATTGGAGGATCGGGTTTCACGCCACAACAGACTTATTAAAAGTCAATATTTGGGGATCGGATTGCACACCGCAATAGACTTATTAAAAGTCAATATTGGGGGATCGGATTGCACGCCGCAATAGACTTATTAAAAGTCAATATTGGGGGATCGGATTGTACGCCGCAATAAACTTATTGAAAAGTCAATATTGGGGGATTGGATTGCACGCCGCAACAGACTTATTTAAAAGTCTATATATGTACTTGATTGAAATAAATATATGACAGACTTGATCAAAAGGATTGCACGCTGCAACAGAATTGAATGTGAATATATTGTGAGAGCGGGTTGCACGCTGCAACAGAATTGGTTGAAATAATAATGGATTATGACTGCTGGGCTGGCTTCAATTATTATAAATGAGTTATCTGATTTATTTCTATTATTTGTAGTTATTATTAATATTGCGTACAGGTTAATGTAAGTGAACCGCCTTAGCCTCGTCACTACTTCATCGAGGTTAGGCTCAGCACTTACCAGTACATGGGGTCGGTTGTACTGATACTACACTCTACACTTCTTGTGCAGATTTTGGAGTTGGTCCCAGCTGCGTACCATAGACTTGCTCGGATTTCAGCTACCAGAGGAGACTTGAGGTATAACTGCATAGCGTCCGCAGTTCTGAAGTCCCTGTCTATTTACTTTAGCTGTGTGTTTATTCCCAGACAGCTTTATTTTATTCAGACCTTTATTTGTATTTATCCTAGAAGCTCGTGCACTTGTGACACCAATTCTGGGATGGTATTTAGACACCGTTATTTTATGAATTATTTCACCATATTTCAAACTTTGCTTCCGCTTTGTTTCCTTGATTATTAATAATTTAAAAATTGGTTAATATTATTCTAACGTTGGCTTGCCTAGCAAGTGAAATGTTAGGCGCCATCACGGTCCGAAGGAGGGAATTTAGAGGCGTGACAGTTGGTATCAGAGCACTAGGTTACATAGGTCTCATGAGTCATGAGCAAGCTTAATAGAGTCTGAAGGATTGGTACAGAGACGTCTGTACTTATCTCTCAGAGGCTATGAAGTTTAGGAACAATATCACTCATTTCTTATTCTGTGGTGCGATTTTATTCTATCATCGATAATTGAACCATTCTACTCTTATTCTCTCGCAGATGGTGATAACACGTAATACCTATACCGATGGACAGGGACCAGAACCCCTGGTGGCAACTATGGCCAGGGGTAGAGGTCGAGGCCGAGGTCGTGCTAGAGGCCGAGGTAGAGCTCAGTCCAGAGCTCGAGCAGCTGCACCTGTTGTAGAACCTCAGGTAGACCTTCAGGAGGAGGTCCCAGTTCAGAATGTACCAGTTGGACCAGCTCAGGTCCCGGAAGGATTCATAGCCACTCCAGTTCTTCAGGACGCTCTAGTTAGATTGGTGAGTCTTATGGAGGGTGTGGCCCAGAATGTTACATTTCCAGTGGCACCAGCTATCTCACAAGCTGTGGGAGGAGCACAAACTCCCACTACTCCCGCTCCGGAGCAGATGGCTCCCCAGACTCAGGCTCCAGCAGCCCCGCCAGTTGGGGTAGTTCAACCAGTTGTTGCGGCACAGATCGGTGATAGGCCCGCCATGTCTTTTGAGGCCTTATTGAGACTGGATAAGTTTAACAAGCTCTTTCCAGTTCACTTCAGTGGTACACCTTCTGAGGACCCACGGGATTATCTTGAACGCTGCCACGAGGTGCTGCGGAACATGGGTATAGTTGGGACCAATGGGGTTGATTTTGCTGTATTTTAGATGACAGATTCCTCCAAGAGGTGGTGGAGAGATTATACATTGACCCGACCAGTCGGATCGCCTGCAGTTACCTGGGAGCAGTTCTCTCAGCTATTTTTGGAGAAGTTCCTTCCTATCATACTGAGAGAGGAATTCCGCAAGCAATTTGAGCGTCTACAGCAGGGCGGTATGACTGTTACTCAGTATGAATCCCGTTTTATGGATTTGGCCCACCATGCTCTCCTTTTACTACCTACGGAGGGAGAGAGAAAGGGAGGAGGTTTATTGAGGGACTCACTCATCCTATCAGACTTCAGATGGCCAAGGAGACCGGAAGTGAGATTTCTTTTCAGGCGGCTGCTAATGTCGCAAGGAGGATCGAGATGGTTCTTGCACAGGAGAGAGGGCAGAGGTCTGATAAGAGGCCTCGTCAGTTCGGGGGTTACAGTGGTGCCTCGTCTGGAGGCAGAGGTAATTTTGGTAGGGGTCATCCTCCCAGACCGTTTCATTCAGCACTTCATGCATCTCTCGGTGCTTCAGGGAGTCACAGTCCTATAATGCCTTACTCTGGACAGCCAGTATTTAGTGCACATTCAGCTCCTATCAGTGCACCACCACTCCAGAGTTATTACAGCGGTTATCCGGCCCATTTAGGTCATCTTCAGCTTCAGCAGCCACAGCATCAAGATGGGTATTATGAGTGTGGGAACATTGGTCACATCAGAAGGTATTGCCCTAGATTAGCGAGTAACAGATCTCGGCAAGATTCTCGTGCCATCATACCGGGACCACTCGGAAGGCGTGGGCTATAGCACACAAACAAATGTGAATCATGCAAAATTCTTATTTTTTGGCTGTAAAATGCAAAAAACCGAGGAACGGTCATGGCGGGGCTGTGAATATGGTTCCTTATGTCGTATTTGATGGCCCAAAAAAATTTTAGGCGATCGGGGTCCGGGGGCCCGGGTCCACTCGGAAGGCGTGGGCTATGGCTCCCGGGCACACGAAAATATGGGAATTGTGCACAATTCTAGTTTTTTGGTTGTAAAACGCAAATGAACGAGGAGAGATCATGGCGGGGCAGTGACTATTGTTCCTTAGGTCGTATTTGATGGCTCGAAAAAAATTTAGGCGATTCGTGTCCGAGGGGCCATGCCCACTGGGAAGGCGGGGGCTATAGCACACGAAAATAGGGAATGGGGTGGAACATTTGTTACATGTGTACAAAATTTGAGGTCATCCGGACGTGGTTTGGTTGGTTTCAACATCGGTTGCCGAATTTGGAAAATTTAGAAGTTCTTAGGCTTGAATCCGAGGGTAATTTGGTGTTTGGATGTTGGATTTGAGTGATTCGAAGGTTCGACTAAGTTTGTATGTTGATATATGACTTGTTGGTATTAGTGGTTGAGGTCCCGAGGGCCTCGGGGTGATTCCGGGTGGTTAACGGAGTTGTTGAAGTTGGAAAATGCGGCTGGAGCTACTGTTCTGGTGTGTCCGCACCTGCGGATTGGGAACCACAGCTGCGATGATCACAGGTGCGTTGAAGGCTCGCAGATGCGGAAATGTTCGCAGATGCGAAGAATGGGTCGCACCTGCCGGCTCGCAGGTGCGAAGTCTGCTCAGCTAAGTGAAATGCGCAGGTGCACACCGGTGTCCGCAGATGCGGAAGCGCAGGTGCGAGAAAGGGTCTGCAGGTGCGAAAAACCTGGGCAGAATCCTTAAATAGAACCCTTCGCGAATTTTGGTCATTCTTCACAATTTCAACTCGGTTTTTGGAGCTTTTGGGAGAGGTTTGAAGAGGGAATCAAGGGGATTTCGTTGAGGTAAGTTACTTGAGCCCTAATACTTGTATATATGGTGATTTTTCATTGTTTAATCATGGTAATTAGTGAAAATGAGGGGTTAGGGCTTGGAAATTTTGGAAAAAGTAATTTAAGGATTTAAAGGAACAAACGATGTTGGATTTTGATGAATTTGGTATGGTTAGACTCGTGAGTGGATGAGCTTTCTAGTTTTGTAAATTTTGTCAGATTTTGAGACGTGGGCCCGATGCTCGGGTTTGAGCTAATTTCGGGTTTTGGTCTAATTTTGTAGTTTTTCTTGTGGAATTCATTCCATTAGCATGTATTGATGGTATTGTGCTGATTGATAATAGATTCAGAGCATTTGGAGGCTGAGTCGAGAGGCAAAATCATTGCGGGTTAGAGAATTGACCGGTTTGAGGTAAGTAACGATTTTAAATCTGGTCCTGAGGGTATGAAACCCCGAATTTCGAATCATTCTATTATTTTAAAGTGACACACATGCTAGGTGACGGGCGTGTGGGCGTGCACTGTTGGTGATTTGTGACTTGGTCTGTCCCGTAGCAACTGTAAAGTTGCATACTTTGTTGAAATCATTGATACTTATATATTTTAGAAAGATTTTCTGTAAATTGGGCTGAATGCCATGTTTGGGCCTTGCGCCAATGCTGTTTGGACCCTTAGGGGCTGTTTCTTACCATCCTCTCACTGTTTTTGATTGAAAATTCTATACTCAGTCATGTTTATACTTGTTTACCGGATAACTCGGTTTTATGACTCTATTTTGATGCATATAAATATTTTGGGCCGAATGCCCTGTTTTACTGAAATGCCCGAGTGGCTTGATTTGTGAGGATGAGTGTGGATCGGGGCTGCCCGCCTGCAGCATACTTTATGACTGAGTGAGGCCGAGGGCCTGATTTGTGAGGATGAATGTGGATCTGATCTGCGCGCCTGCAACATACTTTATTATTATCGCACGTGAGTTGTCCGTGCAGATTATAGCGCTTGGGTTGAAGGAGCCCCTCCGGAGTCTGTACACACCCCCAGTGAGCGCAGGTACCTACTGAGTGCGAGTGCTGAGTGCTGAGTAACTGGGAGGCATGAGTGATTGTGAGGTATGCCCGAGTGACAAGAGTGATTGTGAGGTTTGCCCGAGGGGCTGTATATGAGTGATGTTTTGCCCGAGGGGCTGTTTATGATTTTATCATTTTTGCTCACTTTTGCATTGAGCCTTCGTTTGAAAAACTGTTGGAAAAATATCTTTAAATGATTTTTACTGGAACTGGGTTTAAACAAGATGTTTGATTCAAATCCTGATTTTAAAAGCATGTGGTATTTTACTGAGATTTCATAATATGAATGTTATATGCTTTATTGCTCGTCACTACTGCTCAGTCTTTATTTATTGTTGTTACTTACTGAGTTGGCGTACTCACGTTACTCCCTGCACCTTGTGTGCAGATTCAGGTATAGCTGGACACGGTAGCGGTTATTGAGTGTTCTGGTTGCAGATTCTCTTGGAGATAGCAAGGTAGCTATTTGGCGATCGCAGCCCCTGCTCTTCTCCCTCTTATCTTCCTCTAGTTGTATTTAGCTATTTTCCAGGCTGAGTTAGCCTTGATATTATTGGATAGATTGTAGCAGATGCTCATGACTAGTGACACCCCGATGTCGGGCTTTTCTTTTCCGCACTTCTAATTTTCTTTGATTTGAACTCTTTTAATGGAGGTTTTATGTCAAATAACCTTGAAATTATATTTAAAAATGAAATATCGGTTGTTTTGGAAATGAGTTAGCTTGCCTAGTTCCACGATAGGCGCCATCACGACAGGGGTTAGTTTTGGGTTATGACACTGGCTGGGCAGGCGGTGAAACTACGAACCTACTCCAACTTCCGGAATTCCATTCCGACCCCGATATCAAATTTTTCACTGCCGACTGAAATCGTCAAATTTTCAATTTCGCCAATTCAAGCCTAATTCTACCACGGACCTCCAAATCACATTCTGAACGCACTCATAAGTCCAAAATCACCTAACGGAGCTAACGAAACCATCAGAATTCAAATCCGAGATCGTTTACACATAGGTCAATATCCGATTGACTTTTCCAACTTAAGTTTCTACTTAAGAGATTAAGTGTCTCAATTCACTCTGAAACCACTCCGGTCCCGAACCAACTAACCCGATATAACATAATACAGCTGAATAACACAAAAAAAGTAGAAATGGGGAAAATGGGGCTATAACTCTCAAAACGACCGGCCGAGTCGTTACATCCTTCCCCTCTTAAATATTTGTTCGTCCTCGAACGGGTCTAGAAACATACCTGGAGTCTCGAATAGGCGTGGATATCTGCTCTGCATCTCTCGCTCGGTATCCTAGGTGGCCTCCTCCACAGGCTGACCTCTCCATTGCACCTTCACTGAAGCTATATCCTTTGACCTCAACCTTCGAACCTGCCGATCCAAAATAGCCACCGGCTCCACATCATAAGTCATATCACCCTCCAACTGAACCGTGCTAAAATCCAAAACATGGGACGGATCTCCAATATACTTACGGAGCATGGAAACATGAAACACTGGATGCATACTCGACAAGCTGGGTGGCAAGGCAAGCTTATAAGCCACATCCCCTATTCTCTGAAGCACCTCAAAAGGCCCAATGAACCGGGGGCTCAACTTGCCCCTCTTCCCAAACCTCATAACACCCTTCATGGGTGATACCTTCAGTAAGACCTTCTCCCCAACCGTAAAAGACACATCACAGACCTTCCTATCCACGTAGCTTTTCTGCCTAGATTGCGCCGTGCGAAGCTGCTCCTGAATCAATTTCACCTTATCTAATTCATCCTGAACCAAGTCTGTACCTAAGAGCCTAACCTCACCCGGCTTAAACCATCCAACCGGAGATCTACACCTCCTCCCATACAAAGCCTCGTACGGAACCATCTGAATACTCGACTGATAACTGTTGTTATATGCAAACTCCGCGAGTGGCAAAAACTGGTCCTATGAACCCCCAAAGTCAATGACATAAGCGTGCAACATGTCCTCCAATATCTGAATAGTGCACTCGGACTGCCCGTCCGTCTGAGGGTGAAAGGTTGTGCTTAACTCAACTTGAGTACCCAACTCTCGCTGCACGGCCCTCCAAAACTGCGATGTGAACTGAGTACCCCTATCTGAAATGATGGAAACTGGGACACCATGCAGGCGAACGATCTCTCGGATGTAAATTTCAGCCAACCGCTCTGAAGAGTAAGTAGTACCAACTGGAATGAAGTGCGCGGACTTGGTCAGCCGATCCACAATAACCCAAATAGCGTCGAACTTCATCGAAGTCCGTGGGAGCCCAACTACAATGTCCATAGTGATCCGCTCCCACTTCTACTCTAGGATCTCTAACCTCTGAAGCAAGCCACCCGGTCTCTGATGCTCATACTTAACCTGCTGACAGTTTAGACACCGAGCCACAAACCTAACTATATCTTTCTTCATCCGCCTCCACCAATAGTGCTGCCTCAAACCCTGGTACATCTTCGCGGCACCCGGATGGATGGAATACCGCGAGCTGTGGGCTTCCTCAAGAATCAACTCTCGAAGCCCATCTACATTAGGCACACATATCCGGCCCTACATTCTCAGCACGCTCATCACCAATAGTCACATCCCTAGCATCACCTCTCTGAACCCTGTCCTGAAGAAATGAGCAAGTAGGAGTCATCATACTGATGCTTCCTGATACGGTCATAAAGAGAAGACCTGGAGACCACACAAGCCAATACCCAACTAGGCTCCGAAATATCCAATCTGACAAGCTGGCCCACTAAGGCCTGAACATCCAATGGCAAAGGTCTCTCTGCTGCTAGAAGATATGCTAAACTCCCCAAACTCTCTGCCCGACGACTCAAAGCATCGGCCACCACATTGGCCTTCCCCAGATGGTACAAAATAGTGATATCATAGTCCTTAAGAATCTCTAACCATCTCCGCTGATGCAAATTAAGATCCTTTTGCTTTAACAGATACTGCAGACTCCGATGATCAGTATAGATCTCACAATGAACCCCATACAAATAATGACACCAAATCTTCAAGGCGTGAACAATGGCTGCTAACTCAAGATCATGGACAGGATAGTTTTTCTCATGGGTCATCAACTGGCACGAGGCATAGGCAATCACCCTACCCTCCTGCATCAAAACACAACCAATGCCTATCCTCGAGGCATCACAATACACGGTGTAAGAACCTGAAGCTGATGGCAGAACTAACACTGGAGTTGTGGTCAAAGCAGTCTTGAGCTTCTGAAAGCTCTCCTCACATTCATCCGACCACCTGAATGGAGCACCCTTTTGGGTCAATTTGGTCAAGGGCGATGCAATAGATGAAAATCCCTCTACAAAGCGACGGTAGTAACCCGCCAAACTAAGAAAGCTCCTAATCTCCGTGGCTGAGGACGGTCTGGGCCAACTCTGCACCGCCTCTATCTTCTTCGGATCCACCTGAATACCCTCACTGGACACCACATGTCCCAAGAATGCTACTGAACTGATCCAAAACTCATATTTAGAGAACTTTGCATAAAGCTTCTCCTCCCTCAATCTGTGCAATACAACCCTCAAATGCTGAGCGTGCTCTTCCTGGCTACGAGAGTACACCAGGATGTCGTCAATGAATACAACGACGAATGAGTCCAAATAGGGCTGGAATACACTGTTCATCAGATGCATGAATGCTGCTGGGGCATTGGTCAGCCCAAAAGACATCACCAGGAACTCATAATGGCCATATCGGGTCGTGAAAGCTGTTTTAAGAATATCTGAATCCCGAATCTTCAGCTGGTGATAACCGGACCTCAAATCGATCTTGGAGAACACCCTCGCTCCCTGAAGCTGGTCGAATAAATCATCAATACGAGGCAAAGGATACTTGTTCTTAACTGTGACCTTGTTCAACTGCCTGCAATCAATACACATTCTCATGGAACCATCCTTCTTTTTCACAAATAGAACCGGTGCACCCCAAGGTGACACACTAGGCCGAATAAACCCCTTATCGAGGAGTTCCTGAAGCTGTTCTTTCAATTCCTTCAACTCCGCCGGTGCCATACGATACGGTGGAATAGAATTGGGCTGAGTGCCCAGCACCAAATCAATACGAAAGTCAATATCCCTATCAAGCGGCATGCCCAGTAGGTTTGCAGGAAACATATCCGAAAAATCACGTACCACCGGAACATAATCAATGACGGGGGTCTCTGTACTAACATCCCTCACAAAAGCCAAATAAGATAGGCAACCCTTCTCAACCATGCGCTGAGCCTTCAAATATGAAATCACCCTACTTGGTACATAATCTATAGAACCGCTCCACTCAACCCTCGAAATTCCTGGCATAGCCAACGTCACTATCTTAGCGTGACAATCTAGAACAGCATGACATGGAGATAACCAATCCATACCCAATATCATATCAAAGTCAACCATACTGAGCAACAATAGATCTACTCGGGTCTCCAGACCCCCAATTGTCACCACACATGACCGATATACGCGGTCCACAATAATAGTATTGCCCACAGGAGTAGATACATGTACAGATGAAACTAAGGACTCACGGGACATATCCAGAAAATGGGCGAAATACGAGGAAACATATGGATACATGGAACCAGGGTTAAATAATACTGAGGCATCTCTGTGGCAAACTGAGACAATACCTGTAATCATAGCATCTGAAGAAATAGCATCTGGTCTGGCAGGGAGAGCATAGAAATAGGCCTGACCACCCCCTGATCTGCCTCCCCCTCTAGGGCGACCCCTAGCTGACTGACCTCCACCCCGAGCTGACTGGGCGGATGGTGAGGTAGCTGGTGCTGTAGTCAGAGGCTGACTCCTCTACTGAGATAGACCTCCATGACGACGAGGACACTGCCTCCATATATGCCCAAGCTCCCCACACTCAAAACAACTCCATGGTGCTGGCGGCGGAAATTGAAGGGAACCCCTAGCACCGGGATGACTGGTAGAAGAACCTGGCATGGAAGAGCCCTGAACAGGTGGAGCACGGGATGAACTCTGAACTGGAAGGGCACTAAGTGATGAGTGGCCCTGATGAGAATTGTGAGAACCATGTCCAGATGATGCACCCCGATGAAATGGCCGAGCTGACTGAGCCTGTATGAAATGACGACCTCTACCGTGCTGGAACTGACCCCCAAAAGGAGCACCGCTGAATCCACCCTGACCACGAGGCCTCTTGGCCTCCCGCTCAACCCTCCCCTGACCGCAAACCATCTCAATCTGCTGAGCAATGTCAACAACCTCATCAAAGGTAGCACCCGAAACCCGCTCCCTAGTCATGAGCAACTGTAGCTGATAAGTGAGGCCATCAATAAACCTCATGATCCTCTCTCTGTCCGTGGGAACCAACCAGATAGCATGACAGGTCAACTCGGAGAACTGCATCTCATACTACGTCACAGATATATCACTCTGGCGGAGCCGCTCAAACTGTCTACGCAGCTCCTCCCTGCGGGATCGAGGCACGAACTTCTCCAAAAAGACCACAGAGAACTGCTGCCAAGTAAGGGGTGCTGCGCCAACAGGCCTATGCCTCTCGTAAGTCTCCCACCATCTGAGTGCAGCCCCAGAAAACTGAAAGGTAATGAATGAGACCCCACAAGTCACCAAAATACCAGCAGTACAGACTATTCTCTGACACCTATCCAAAAAGTCCTGAGCATCCTCTCTCTCTGTGCCACTGAAGGTGGTAGATGAAGTCTCCCAAACCTCTCCAACCTACGTTGATCATCCTCAGGCATAGCAGGAACCACATAATCCTGAGCAACAGCAACCGGCTGGGTTGGTGGTAGCTCTGGTGTCTGAAGTCCCTGAATCACCTGCTCTGGTGTGCGAGCGACGGGAGTCTGAGTGCCTCCCCTAGCCTGAGAAGTGGTTGCGGCCGTCGAAATAGAGACCGCCTGAGCAAGGCCAGTACACGCTGTCAGAATATGAGCTAGGGCCTCCTAAAAGCCTGGAATCACAATAGGCACATGTGGTTCCTGAGCTGGTGTATCAACAACTGGAACTTCATCCTGATCTGGGACAACCGGTGGATCTGTAGGTACTGCCCCAACTGTTGTACGGGCTGCACCTCTGCCCTTACCACAGCCTCTACCGTGGCCTCGGCCTCTCGCGGCCCTGGCTGGTGGTACTGGTGGCTAGCCCTCCTGACCGGTAGTACGAGTCCTCACCATCTGTGAGAGAATGAAACAACAGATGTTTAATTACTAGAATCAACAAATTCGCACGACAAGAATCCAAGAATGTGAAGTTTCATAAAGGTTCTGCAGCCTCTCGAAGATAAGTACAGACGTCTCTGTACCGATCCGCAAGACTCTACTAAACTTGCTCATGACTCGTGAGACCTATGTAACCTAGGCTTAGATACCAATGTGTCACAACCCAAAGCTAACCCCTATCGTGATGGCGCCTATCGTGGAACTAGGCAAGCCGACTCATTTCCAAAACAACCGATATTTCATTTTTAAAGATAATTTCAAGTTTATTTGACATAAAACCTCCATTAAAAGAGATCAAATCAAAGAAAAACAGAAGTGCGAAAAAGAAAAGCCCGACATCGGGGTGTCACTAGTCATGAGCATCAGCTACAATCTGTCTAACAATATCAAGGCTAACTCAGCCTGAAAAATAGCTAAATACAACTAGAGGAAGATAAGAGGGAGAAGAGCAGGGGCTGCGATCGCCAAACAGCTACATTGCTATCTTCAAGAGAATCCACAACCAGAATACTCAATAACCGCTACAGTGTCCAGCTATACCTGAATCTGCACACAAAGTGCAGAGAGTAACGTGAGTACGCCAACTCAGTAAGTAACAACAATAAATAAAGACTGAGCAGTAGTGACGAGCAATAAAGCATATAACGTTCATATCAGGAAATCTCAATAAAATACCACATGCTTTTAAAATCAGGATTTGAATCAAACATCTCGTTTTAACCCAGTTCCAGTAAAAATCATTTAAAGATATTTTTCCAACAGTTTTTCAAACGAAGGCTCAATGCAAAAGTGAGCAAAAATGATGAAATCATAAACAGCCCCTCGGGCAAAACATCACTCATATACAGCCCCTCGGGCAAACCTCACAATCACTCTTGCCACTCGGGCATATCTCACAATCACTCATGCCTCCCAGTCACTCAGCACTCAGCACTCGCACTCAGTAGGTACCTGCACTCACTGGGGGTGTGTACAGACTTCGGAGGGGCTCCTTCAGCACAAGCGCTATAATCTGCATGGACAACTCACGTGCGATAATAATAAAGTATACTGCAGGTGCGCAGCCCTGATCCACACTCATCCTCACAAATCAAGCCCTTGGCCTCACTCAGTCATAAAGTATGTTGCAGGCGGGCAGCCCTGATCCACACTCATCCTCACAAATCAAGCCACTCGGGCATTTCAGTAAAACAGGGCATTCGGCCCAAAATATTTATATGCATCAAAATAGAGTCATAAAACTGAGTTATGCGGTAAACAAGTATAAACATGACTGAGTATAGAATTTTCAATCAAAAATAGTGAGAGGATGGTAAGATACAGTCCCTAAGGGTCCAAACAGCATTGGCGCAAGGCCCAAACATGGCATTCAGCCCAATTTACAGAAAATATTTCTAAAACATATAAGTATCAATGGTTTCAACAAAGTATGCAACTTTACAGTTGCTACGGGACGGACCAAGTCACAAATCCCCAACAGTGCACGCTCACACGCCCGTCATCTAGCATGTGCATCACTTCAAAATAATAGAATGATACGAAATCCGGGGTTTCATACCCTCAGGACCAGATTTACAATCATTACTTACCTCAAACCGGTCAATTCTCTAACCTGCAATGATCTTGCCTCTGGACTCAGCCTCCAAATACTCCGAATCTATTCACAATAAGCACAATACCATCAATACGCGCTAATGGAATAAATTCCACAAGAAAAACTATAAAATTAGACCAAAATCCAAAATTAGCTCAAACCCGGCCCCCTGGCCCACGTCTCAAAATCCGACAAAATTTACAAAACTAGAAAGCTCATCCACTCACGAGTCTAACCATACCAAATTCATCAAAATCTGACATCGTTTGGTCCTTCAAATCCTTAAATTACTTTTTCCAAAGTTTTCAAGCCCTAACCCCTCATTTTCACGGATTACCATGATTAAACGACGGAAAATCACCATATATACAAGTATTAGGGCTTATGTAACTTACCTCAATGAAATCCCCTTGATTCCCTCTTCAAACCTCTCCCAACAGCTCCAAAAGCCGAGTTGAAATTGTGAAGAATGACCAAAATTCGCAAAGGGTTCTATTTAAGGATTTTGCCCAGGTTTTTCACACCTGCGGACCCTTTCTCGCACCTGCGCTTCCGCATCTGCGGACACCGGTGTGCACCTGCGCATTCCACTTAGCTAACCAGACTTCACACCTGCAGCAGTCTCCTTGCACCTGCGAACCCGCAGGTGCGACCCATTCTTCGCATCTGCGAACATTTCCGCATCTGCGAGCCTTCAACGCACCTGCGATTGTCGCACCTGCGGCTCCAGCTGCATTTTCCAAATTCAACAACTCCGTTAACCACCCGGAATCACCCCGAGGCCCTCGGGACCTAACCTAAAAATACCAACAAGTCATATATCAACATACAAACTTAGTCGAACCTTCGAATCACTCAAAACAACATCCAAACACCAAATTACCCTCGGATTCAAGCCTAAGAACTTCTAAATTTTCCAAATTCGGCAACCGATTCCGAAACCAACCAAACCACGTCGGAATGACCTCAAATTTTGCACACACGTCATAAATGACACTACAAACCTACTCCAACTTCCAGAATTCCATTTCGACCCCGATATCAAATTTTTCACTGCCGACTGAAATCGTCAAATTTCCAATTTCGCCAATTCAAGCCTAATTCTACCACGGACCTCCAAATCACATTCCGAACGCACTCCTAAGTCCAAAATCACCTAACGGAGCTAACGTAATGATCAGAATTCAAATCCGAGATTGTTTACACATAGGTCAACATCCGATTGACTTTTCCAACTTAAGTTTCTACTTAAGAGACTAAGTGTCTCAATTCACTCTGAAACCACTCTGGTCCCGAACCAACTAATCCGATATAACATAATACAGCTGAATAAAACAAAATAAGTAGAAATGGGAAAAACAGGGCTATAACTCTCAAAACGACCGGCCGGGTCATTACAGCCAGCTAGAGGTAGGGGTCAGGCAGCTAGAGGTGGTGGTCAGGCTATTAGAGGTGGAGGTCAGGCCATTAAAGGTTGAGATCAGACCGCTAGAGGTGGAGGCCAGCCAGTCAGAGGCCGTCCCAGGGATGCAGTTCAGAGTGGTGGGGCCCAGCCTCGATTTTATGCTTTTCCAGTTAGGCCTGAGGCCGAGTCATCTGATGTTTTGATCACATGTATTATTCTAGTTTGCCATAGAGATGCTTCAGTTCTATTTGATCCAGGATCTACTTATTCCTATGTGTCCTCCTACTTTGCTTCATATTTGGTTGTGCCTTGTGATTCTCTGAGTGCTTCTGTGTGTGTATCTACACCGGTGGGAGACTCTGTTGTAGTAGATCATGTCTATCGTTCGTGTGTGGTTACTATTGGTAATCTTGAGACTAGTGTGGATCTTCTACTTCTTGATATGGTAGATTTTGATGTCATCTTGGGTATGGATTGGTTGTCCCCTTATCATGCTATATTGGATTGTCATGCCAAGACAGTGACCCTAGCTATGCCAGGGTTACCTCGGTTAGAGTGGAAAGGAACTCCTGGTCATTCTGCCAGCAGGGTTATTTCTTATATGAAAGCTCGGCGTATGGTAGAGAAAGGGTGTCTAGCCTATTTGGCTTATATTCACGATCCCAGTGCGGATGTTCCTTCTATGGACTCAGTACCAGTTGTTCGTGAATTTCCAGAAGTATTTCCTGCAGATTTTTCGGGGATGCCACCCGACAGAGATATTGACTTCTGTATTGATTTGGCTCCGGGCACTCAGCCTATTTCTATTCCACCATATCGTATGGCCCCGCCGGAGTTGAAAGAATTGAAAGAGTAGTTACAAGACTTGCTTGATTAGGGATTCATTAGACCCAATGTCTCGCCCTGGGGTGCACCAGTATTATTTGTGAAGAAGACAGATGGATCTATGCGGATGTGTATAGATTATCGGCAGTTGAACAAGGCCACTATAAAAAACAAATATCCGCTGCCAAGAATTGATAACTTATTTAATCAGCTTCGAGGTGCCAAGGTATTTTCGAAGATTGATTTAAGGTCTGGCTACCATCAGTTGAAGATTAGGGCATCTGATGTCCCTAAAATAGCTTTTCAAACTCAGTATGGGCATTACGAATTCCTAGTGATGTCATTTGGGTTGACAAATGCCCCAGCAGCATTTATGGATTTGATGAATCGTGTGTTCAAGCTTTATTTGGATTCTTTTGTGGTTGTATTCATTGAGGATATCTTGATTTACTCCAGCAGTCGAGAGGAACATGAGCAGCATCTTCAAAGTGTGCTTCACACCTTGAAGAATAATCAGTTATATGCCAAGTTTTCAAAATGTGAGTTTTGGTTAGACTCAGTTGCCTTTTTGGGGCATGTTGTATTGGCAGAAGGCATAAAGGTGGATCCTAAGAAGATTGAGGTTGTTTAGAATTGGCCTAGACCTACTTCAGTTACAGAGATCCGAAATTTCCTGGTTTAGCAGGTTATTATCGTCCGTTCATGGAAGGGTTTTCATCTATAGCAAGCCCATTGACCAGATTAACCCAGAAAGGTGTCCCATTCAGATGGTCAGACGAGTGTGAGTTGAGCTTTTAGAAGCTCAAGACCGCTTTGACTACGGTGCCAGTGTTGGTATTACCCACAGGTTCAGGATCGTATACGGTATATTGTGATGCATCTCACATTGGGATTGGTGCAGTATTAATGCAAGGTGGCAAGGTAATTGCATATGCGTCGCGGCAGTTGAAAGTTCACGAGAAGAATTATCATGTTCATGATTTAGAATTGGCAGCCATTGTTCATGCGCTGAAGATTTGGAGGCATTACCTCTACGATGTCTCGTGTGAGGTATTTACTGATCATCACAGCCTTCAGTATCTGTTCAAACAAAAATATCTTAATTTGAGGTAGAGAAGATGGTTGGAATTGTTGAAAGACTATGATATCACCATTTTGTATCACCCCGGAAAGGCCAATGTGGTGGCCGATGCTTTGAGTAGAAAGGTTGTGAGTATGGACAGTCTTGCGTATATTCCGGTTGGTGAGAGGCCATTAGCTGCAGATGTTCAGACTTTGGCTAATCAGTTCGTGAGGTTAGATGTTTTAGAACCCATTCGGATTCTAGCTTGCACAGTCGCTCGGTCTTCTTTATATGAGCGCATCAGAGAGAGGCAGTATGATGATCCTCATTTACTTGTCCTTAAAGACATGGTGCGGCACGGTAATGCCAAGCAGGTTACTGTAGGGGAAGATGGAGTTCTGCGAATGCAGGGTCGTATTTGTGTGCCTAATGTGGATGGGCTTCGTGAATTAATTCTTGAAGAGGCACACAGTTCTAGGTATTCTATTCATCCAGGTACCGCTAAAATGTATCAAGATTTGCGGCAACATTATTGGTGGAGGAGAATGAAAAAGGATATAGTTGCATATATAGTTCGGTGTCTGAATTGTCAGCAAGTTAAGTACGAGCATCAGAGACCTGGTGGGTTGCTTTAGAAGTTAGAAATTCCTGAGTGAAAGTGGGAGCGTATCACTATGGATTTTGTTGTTGGCCTCCCACGGACTTAGAGAAGATTTGACGCAATTTGGGTCATTGTGGACAGGTTGACCCGTCAGCACATTTCATTCCAGTGGCAGTTACCTATTCTTCAGAGAGGTTAGCTGAAATTTACATTCGTGAGATTGTCCGCCTTCACGGTATGCCCGTGTCTATTATTTTAGATCGAGGTAAACAGTTTACCTCACATTTCTGGAGGGCTGTACAGCATGAGTTAGGCACGCGGGTGGAGTTGAGTACAACATTTCATCCACAGACAGATGGACAATCAGAGTGCACTATTCAGATATTGGAAGATATGCTCCACGCTTGTGTTATAGACTTTGGAGGTTCTTCGGATCATTTCTTGCCACTTACGGAGTTTTCTTATAATAATAACTACCAGTCGAGCATTCAGATGACTCCATATGAGGCATTATATGGAAGGCGATGTCGATCGCTAGTTGGTTGGTTTGAACCGCAAGAGGCTCGGTTGTTGGGTACCGATTTGGTACAGGATATCTTGGATAAGGTCAAGATTATTTAGGATCGACTTCGCACAACTCAGTCTAGGAAAAAGAGTTATGCCGACCGTAAAGTTCGTGATATTGCATTCATGGTTGGAGAAAGAATATTGCTCCGAGTTTCACCTATGAAAGGTGTAATGAGGTTCGGAAAGAAGGGCAAGTTGAGCCCTAGGTATATCGGACCCTTTGAAATTCTTGAAAGGGTGGGTGAAGTAGCCTACAGGCTTGCATTACCACCTAGTTTATCAGCAGTTCATCCGGTGTTCCATGTGTCTATGCTCTGGAAATATCATGGTGATCCGTCCCATGTGTTAGATTTCAGCTCAGTCCAATTGGACAAAGATTTGACTTACGAGGAGGAGCCGGTGGCTATTCTAGCCGGCAGGTCCGACAATTGAGGTCAAAGATAAGGGAAAGAGACTGGCCAGGAAAATTAGCCTTCGCGTTCGCGAAGGCCAAGCCAGGCAAGCATCGCGTTCGCGAGGTAGCCCTCGCGTTCGCAAATAGTAAAAATTGGACAGCACAAAGTTGTGCTTCACGTTCGCGAGAGTACCTTCGCGAACGCGAAGGGTAAAAATCCCAGAAACAGAACTTAAGTTCTGGAAATGGGGTTTCGACCCATTTTCAACTCCTTCCCATTTTTGAGCTCGGGTAAGGCGATTTTGGGGCGATTTTCACGGAAAAATATTGGGGTAAGTGTTCCTTATCCTATATTGATTATATTTTATGATTTCATACTCGTTTGTATCATGAATCCATGAATTTATGGAAGAAAAATCACATTTTTCTAAAATCTTCCAAAAACGAAAAATTTAGATTTAAAGATCCATTTGATATCGGAATTGGACAAATTTTTTATGGTTGAACTCGTATCGGAACGGGTATTTGGATTTCGCGAGTTTTCCCGGGATTTGAGACGTGGATCCCACTGTCGAATATTTTAATAAATTTCGGATTTTATCCGAAAAATATGTAAATTCATATGGAATTAATTTCTATGATTAGTATTGAATATATTGAATTGTTTGTGAATAGATTTGAAGCTTTCGGAGGCAAATTTAAAAGGAAAAGCTGTGGTTGAATAATTGATTGGAATTTACAAAACGATGTAAGTATCGGGGTTAAGCTTGACTTGAGGGAATAAAAACCTTAAATTATTTGTTATGTGAATTGCATGTGAACGACGTATAGGGGAGGTGACAAGTGTCTATACGTCGTCAAATTAATTGTTTGTCTGCTTACTTGAAAAATCATTAAAAAAATTTTATTATAAATTATAATAATTGTTTCTCTCTTATTCTTTGTCAAATATTAATTCTTGAATTGCTGCATTAATTGTTACATGCTATTTGAATTATGTATTTTAATTGTTATTTGACATTTAGCATATTAAATATTAAACTGCCTATTTTCTCCCTGATTTTTATAAGAATTTGTTATTTGCCATTGTTTCTTTCATAATTAAATTATAATTGTTGTATGATTGTTGTCTTATAATTTTATATTAATTATTGTATTTATTGGAGAAATTTCTTCTATAATAATTGATATATTGGAGGATCGTGTTGCACGCCGCAACAGACTTATTAAAAGTCAATATTGGGGGATCGGATTGCACGCCGCAACAGACTTATTAAAAGTCAATATTGGGGGATCGGATTGCATGCCGCAACAGATTTATTAAAAGTCAATATTGGGGGATCGGATTTCACGCCGCAATAGACTTATTGAAAAGTCAATATTGGGGAATCGAATTGCACGCCGCAACAGACTTATTTAAAAGTCTATATATATATATTTGATTGAAATAAATATATGACAGACTTGATTAAAATAAAAATATTGGGAGAGAGGGTTGCACGCTGTAATAGAATTGAATGTGAATATATTATGAGAGCGGGTTGCACGCTACAACAGAATTGGTTGAAACAATAATGGATTATGGCTGCTGGGTTGGATTCAATTATTATAAATGAGTTATCTGATATATTTCTATTATTTGTGGTTGTTATTAATATTGCGTACAGGTTAATGTAAGTGAACCACCTTAGCCTCGTCACTACTTCGTCGAGGTTAGGCTCAGCACTTACCAGTACATGGGGTCGGTTGTACTGATACTACACTCTACACTTCTTATGCAGATTTTGGAGTTGGTCCCAGCGGCGTACCATAGACTTGCTCGGATTTCAGCTACCATAGGAGACTTGAGGTATAACTGCATGGCGTCCGCAGTTCTGAAGTCCCTGTCTATTTTACTTTAGCTGTGTGTTTATTCCCAGACAGCTTTATTTTATTCAGACCTTTATTTGTATTTATCCCAGAAGCTCGTGCATTTGTGACACCAATTCTGGGATGGTATTTAGACACCGTTATTTTATGGATTATTTCACCATATTTTAAACTTTGCTTCCGCTTTGTTTCCTTGATAATTAATAATTTAAAAATTGGTTAATATTATTCTAACGTTGGCTTGCCTAGCAAGTGAAATGTTAGGCGCTATCACGGTCCGAAGGAGAGAATTTTGGGGCGTGACATAACATTAGCTATATTAAGATGTTTATATATATATATATAGAGAGAGAGAGAGAGAGAGTATAGTATAGTATAGTATAGTATATTAGATGTATATATAGTATAGTTCGGGGTAGGGAAAGGTCTGCGTACACACTACCCTCCCAAACCTCACTAGTGGGATTTCACTGGATTGTTGTTGTTGTTGTTGTTGTATATATAGTATAGTATAATATATATACTAAGTGTATAGTATATAAGCTATATTCGATATAACATTAGCTATATTAAGATCTCTCTCTCTCTCTCTCTCTCTCTCTATATATATATATATATATATATATATATATATATATATATATATATATATATATATATATATATAATATTCACACACAAATATATAGTATAGTATAATATATATACTAAGTGTATAGTATATAAGCTATATTCGATATAACATTAGCTATATTAAGATGTCTATATATATATATATATATATATATATATATATATATATATATTTATACACACACACACACACACACACACACACACACACACACACACACACACACACACACACACACACACACACACACACACATATATATATATATATATATATATATATATATATATATATATATATATATATATATATATATATATATATATATATATATATATTAAGTATTGTTTATTTAAAAGCTATTTATTATTTACACACACGGTAATATTATTAAATTTATATTTTAATTATCTTAAAATCGTTTTTCCGACCGAAGTCGGTCGAAAATATTTAATTATAACTTATTTTGGTTGGTTAATTAAATATATATAATTTTTGTTATATTAAAAATCAATTGTCTTGGGCGGGACGACGGATTCCGGTTGAAAATTTGGAAAACTTTTAATAAATAATTATTTTTGTACATTATATACACGCATGACCAAATATTTGACCAATTTCCGACCGAAATCGGTCAGAAAGTTGGAAAAGTTTTAATAAATAATTATTTTTGTACATTATATACAAGTATAACCAAATATTTGACCAATTTCCGACCGAATTCGATCGGAAAATTGGAAAAATTTTAATAAATAATTATTTTTGTACATTATATACAAGTATAACCAAATATTTGACCAATTTCCGACCGATTTCGGTCGAAAATTGCTACCAAATACTCTTATTTCGGTCGGATTTTTTTCCGACCGATTTCGATCGGAAACCCTTGGACGGAAATCACGTTATTTCTAGTAGTGTTTGGCAAAGGAGACCATTAAAGAAAATGATGCTTTCCAGATATGGCCTACAAGCACACTTATACACAGTTGATACAACAATTGTCTATAAGCTAAGTTCCTCAATAATTACAAAAGAAAAATTAAGATCACATAAAGTTAGCTTTCATTAAGCATCCAGGGGATGCAAATGAGTCCTCCATAATTACAGAAATAATGAGTGATAAGCTAAGTTCCAGTTCTTAAAAAAATAGCAAATACGTATTTTGTCCTCCAAATTACTGCTCCATCCAATTAAAGATCGAGCTAAATAAAGACCCCTCATCTGTAATGGTAATCAACAAAATATGAGCAAAGAATAGAGTAATTACTTCTTTTATAGACAACACCACAAAACAATCTGTAACATTATACTGAATTTAATACTATCTTTAATCCTTTGACACTTCCTCAAGACTTATTATTGACATATCCTTTACAAACTCAAAAGATTGAAGCACATTCAAAATTTCCTCTTTATATTCATCAAAGCCAACCCAAGTCAGCCTCAACAACAATGCTAAGGCCTCACACCTTAGAGCAAACTACCTTGATTTAGTGTCTTCAATAGTGCCTAGCCTTCAGTACATTGCACAGCCAATTTAGGTTATACTCCAATGATAATATCCCTGCGATGTACCACCATGAATAAAGGCCCGACTTGCCATGCCTATGTGCCTCAGGCACACCTCTAATCAATCTTCTCTTTTTGCTTCCCGAAAGGTTAACAGAAAAGTAGTACATAAAACACAAGGAATATCCTATACCAAGCATCCAATATGCAATCAATAATCAACATAAACATGGGGTGTCACATTAAATTCATTAACATAAATTAAGAAAAAGTGATTTTCCTCTCATATACACTATCATACAGGAGATATATGATAATATTACAGAATACTACGACATACTTGATGCCTGATGTTTCCCAAGGGAAAATGTTCTGACCTGCTAAGGCCATTATTTAGCGGAGAGCTTATCTTCATACTAACAACAAAATTAAAAGGACTTTTGACTTCTTAGACAGCTTCAAGGTAGGAAGAAATTTAAATATTGAAATACTAAAATGGTAACTCCATAACTAGAATTGCATGAACCAAAGGAACTTTGAAGATCTTTGACCGAAAACCATATTTACATTCAATCCAAGGGGAGGCAGATTACATAACATCAATTTTCTCTGGACCTTTTTTAGCCAAACCATAAGCAGTGATTCATTCCAAACTCTCTCTTCAGTGAGCTAAATTTATGCCTAACAACGACTGGAATCTTCATTACAATAAACATTCCTTCTGGGAGATTTACCATCACCAAGAAGAACTAATAAAATTTCGAAATACTCACAGGATCAAGTAAGCAACAATTTTCAATTACACATAAATTCAGACAGCTTGACTTTTCAGAAATAAAATACTTCTGTTACATTTCAGATTTTTCAGCAACGCAGTTAAAATATCCCAAAGCTATCCTAATATCAACACCACGAATATACACAAAATAGCAGTAACTGCCATAACATATCAAACACATAATTAGAGGGGCTATACCATTGCACCGACTCCGCTACACCCAGAAACGGAGTACATCAGCGATGCCCAAAAGAATACCCAAGAAGGTACAAAATATTCACCGTACACATAGATATATGCTCCAATATGAAAGAGTTTACTTTCGTGCGCGTAAATAAGCAAATAAAATACGAGTAGTAAGAAAAACAGAGCATCAGAAGAAGAGTATTTACCCTGTGGACCTTTAGAAGTTCAAGAATTCCAAGAACAGTATCATTAACATAGCAAAATCCGGAGGTCCCGCTTCTCTTTGCATGTCGCAACCCACCAGCCCAATCGATGGCTATGTCAGCATCTTGTCGATTAAGCTTAACGGCGGCGCCAATGGATCCACCGGCAGACGCTTGACAAAAAACAGGGCAATCCTCTCCGAAGTTGAAGCGTTTAAGGTCGTGGGCACCATGCGTCTGGTAGTAAAGAGTCTCGGGTGAAACGGAAGAGAGAAAGTCAACGTACTCCGGCGAGTGGAACCGCCGAATGTCCTCCGAAGTCGCCGGGAACGGCCGAGTGATCTCCATTCGCCGATCAAGATCATAGTGGCAAGCAAGAGTGTGGGCAAGGCGAATACGGTGAGGCTTCATTGGATGGCCCCGGCCGTAGTAATAGTCGCCGATGTAAGGGTCGTAGAAATAAGTAACACGGCGCTTGTCGCGTCGGTACCGGTCGAAGGAAGCGACGCGCCGCCCTCCACGGTTGAAGTGGAAGAGTCCATTGCCTGCCGCTACTGTTATGTACGTTCACTCTCAAAAAGCTGCTCTTCTTTCTAAATTTCTGCACAATCACACCCAAAACAGCTGCCAAGTAGTACTAACTTTTCAAAAGCGTAAGGTAAAGCTCCAAACCATTTTATAGTTGGAAATGAAAGTAAATGGTTGAACAAAGTTTACAAGAAAATGATTCTACAAACTGGAAAGGAGTTATTAAGTCTTTTCCGCCAAGTGTCTAAAGCCGGGAAACATTTTTATCAAAATAATTTTTAAATAAGTACCTTGAGAGAAGATATCTTGTATTTGGTCCGTCAAATATATTGTGAGAAATACTTTTGTCCATAATTGAAAAATAATTAGTATTTGGTCAAATTTTGCTAAAAAGATTTTACATATTTCTAATAACATAATTCAATTATTGCTATTTTATGTTCTTGTAAAAATTGTTTAAGTTTCATGGTCTTGAAATTAGAGTAGGATTTGTACTAAATTGTTTATGTTTACAATATATAATTGTGAAAATACATAATATATACACACACTAAGTACGCGCATCCTATCTCAATAGCAATTTTTGTAAGATAATTATATCTTATTTTTAAAATTATATTTAATTTATAAATAAAGTGTAAGCTTTTGAAATTGATGAATATTAATCCTATATAACTAATGTATGATCCCAAAAGTAGGTTTTGGTTTTATACAATTAAATTATTAGAAAATCGGGGTTAATCACAGTCAAATCAATATTCAAGGACAGATCTAACGTTTTTATGATAAGTATTTTAAAGTGCAATACTAAAGAAGACAACTTTAGATAATAATGAAGTAATAAAGACCTAGAAGTATAAAGGATAGCAATAAATAATAATAAATGGCTTCTAAATAGTAAATGAGACAAAGATCATCCGATAAGGATGAGATTCTTTTTTGGAAAATGATGGATGATGATAAATAATCGTGTATTCCAATCCTTCTTGGATCGGGAGAGAGGAATAACATGAGAAAAATATAAAGTCAAACTTTGTTTCTATTTAATAAAGTAGGAATCTTGTATAGAGAATGTTGATGAATTTCTTTACAAAATGTCCAATCCCCTCTCATCTTCTCATCTCCACTCTTTCTATTTATAAAAGCACATGGGCCACAAATCCCTAGATAGTACAATAGAAAGGAATATCCAATAGAATATTTTCTAGGTGATCTAAATCCTAAAATTGATCATCACTTTGTACTAAAGATGGATATTCGTCCTCATCCTTGTCCTCTGCTGAGCCACTTTGACCTCGACAGCGCTTCGTCTTTCACGTCTCACCTCGGCCTTTTGGAGTTATATCAACACGTCACAACCATCAGAGGCTTTATCACCATTGACCAGGTCAAACACATAAAATGAAGTTTTCGCCTGTACAACTAACTCAATAAAAGAAAAAACATTCTTCATAAAAGTCCTCAATTATTATTCAATAAATTCACCTTAAATTATGTTCCTATTTTATAATTTTATCAGTTTAATTTCACAAGTTATCGTGCTTCTTTTTTAGTTTTCAATTTTCCATAAAGACACATAGCCCTTGAAGATTTAGTATTTAACATTTTTTCTGAAACATATAGGCTTTTATTACTATTCTTTAAAGATTTATCAAACAAAATAAAGTAAAAAATTGAATCATATGTCTTCTTAGTTTATCTTCCTTCAGAGGTTTAATGTTACCCACATAATGAGGTTTTAGTTGTTGAAAATAAATTATGATTACATAACTTTGTCGAAATGTGCGTGAGCAAAGAAAATATTACTAATACATAAAAACTTAATAGGACGAATAAATTACTATAAAAAGTTATTGAAATCACTAAGTGTGTGTATACATATTAATTTAGATTTTTTTATATATATATATAATCCATTTTAAAGTCCTAAATATTTGAATTTCCTACGTAGTTCAAATAAAAAAAGATTTAATAAGCAAAATTTAATTAATTTTAAATCTTAAATATTAATAAAAATTTACACTACATTTTATTCAATATAAAAATAATTTTAAAAGATAAAAATTCAATCAGCATTTCGTGTAAAAGTTTGGTCGGAAAGAATATGATTTTGATTGTATTTGTTTCATACAAGATAGTTTCCTTTAATTTAGGGGGCAAGTTTATTGGACAGTTATTATCTTTGATGGGTATGTAGGATAATTAATTGATGTGTATTACATGTAATTTCATAATTAAAATATATAGTGCTAAGGGTTCTTTAAAGGGGTATACGGACGGTTCCCTTGAATAAAACCTCAGATGTAGAAGATGATTTTGGACATTTTCTCTAAGGGAGAATCCCATTTTTCACTTGTTAGTATCACTTTGCCCATCTAACTTCCACTCAAACACAAATTCTGCAAAAATTGACCATAGCAAAGAAAATGTGCGCATGCATGTATATACACATGACATACAACTAAACGATTATGTAGAAAGAATATGATACAAGAATCTATTGAACATCAAATATTCTAGCGAAACTGATGAAGACACTACTTCAAATGTATGATACAAGAATCTATTGAACATCAAAGATGAAACTGAAGACACTACTTCAAATGTACACATATCTTAATCAGCAATAAGACTCATATTCCTCTTTAATCCATATCCGTGGTTTTGGCCTTTGATCTATGTCTTCCTCTCTCTGCATACAGAAGTAGTTAAACGGGGATCAGGTCGGGTAACATATATAGTATAGAAAATCAAATGAATTTGCAGATGAACTAGAGCTAACCTCTTCAGGAACTTCTGTAATGGAAGGTATCATTTGAAATGGAACACTAGGTACATGGGGTAATTGCGAGAGTTGTTCCAGCAACATGTTCCTGCAATCCACCAACCATTTACGTCAAATACCCATCATCTTAAATTGAAAAATAAAGGAAACGAGTAAGAAAATTGGAATGAAGAGGAAACGCAGAAATTCTACATTGATAAAAGAAAAGGGGAATATCTCCGCATACCATTTCCAAACAACGCAACAGAAAAGCAAAGAGAGTTGAACATCACGAAGAAAAGTGAAACAAAATCTAGTGATATTCTTCTAGTGGAGTTAAATTGTGTGACAGTGAGGGTTGCAAATGCTTATTTTTAATTAAACCAATTCAACATAGCTGTAAAAGGAAGATAAGAACTTTTCTATATCTACGCTAACATTTTTTACAACAAAAATAACAACTCAATTCCAAACCAGTTCAAGTTAATATAAATCCTTATTGCAATCCATTTGGACCTCCACTTAATAATTTATCTTTATAAGACAAATTAGGGATTCTCCACCACCAGGGGTTCTCTATATCTCAAAATTATTTCTACATTTTGATTGCAGGTTAACAAAGATTTGTTCATGATCTCACACTGGCTGATGCTTCACAAATTGATTAGACAAGGAAAATTGCCTACCCTATACAGCTTCAAACATATACTATTAATGAATTGTATTTTTCGACAGTTTAAAAGAGGCAAAGCCGTAAAAGAATGATTTTCAAATTACCTGATCTTCTCCAGATCCCGGGGCAAATTCTTATTCTCCATGGGTATTGGTTCAACATGAAGAGTATAATCTGGGCCGAAATACTCGTAATAGTCATTGTAAGGCAATTTATTCTCAAGCTCTACTCCAACTGCAACTGCTGTCTGTAAACATTAAAGAAGTTCAATCTTAGCGCAACTTAGAAGACAAGTAAACAGTAATAGGTGAAAATCCAAAGACAGGAAAAAGCACCAAAATAGAGATAGAGACAGACCTCGTAGGCCCAGCACCGAGCAACATTCCGAATTGTGTAACCTCCACCTCCCAATACCATTAGAGGAATATTGAAAGACCTGAGGAATCGAAGGCAATCAGCATGGCCTTTGACAGACAAGTTGAAAAGGCCCAACCTGTCTCCAGCTAGTGAATCAGCACCACATTGAAGAACCACAGCTTCAGGTTGATAGACCTCCATTACTTTTTGGATTATGGGACGGAATAGACGACGAAAACTTTCATCATCAATTCCATCATTCAAAGGGGCGTTTAAGGCATAGTACTTGCCAGAACCTGCACCAATGTCTTTGATATGCCCCGTACCAGGAAAGAAGTCCCCAAACTTATGAAAAGACACTGTCATAACCCGATCTGTGGTGTAAAAAGCCTCCTCAACTCCATCTCCGTGATGAACATCAATATCAATATACAGTACACGCTGCACACAACAACACCGAGCATGTTAGGCACAATAGTTTTATAATAAGCTGCGCTTTTGGCAAAACAAACCATTGAAGCAAAAGATGCAATCCAGCTATGGCCTACAAGCAATGCTTATAGACAATTGACACAATAATTATTGGAATTCTATTAGATAAATTCATCAATATACAAAAGCAACAACATACCCAGTATATTCCCACAATATACACAGAGATAAATTCCTCAATATCTTGAGAGATAATGAGTGATCAACTAAGTTCCATTTTTTTTTTTAAAATACTATTGGATAAGGATTTTGTCCTCCAAATTACTCGCTCCATCCGATTAAGTATGACCTACATAAAGACCTCCTATCTCTAATGGTAATCAACAAAATTATCAGAAAAGAATATAGTAATTACTTCTTCATAGACAACAATACAAAACAATTTGTAACATTATACTGAATTTAATACTATCTTTAATCCTTTTACACATCCGCAAGACTTATTATTAACATATCCCCCTTACAAACTCAAAAGAACAAGCACATTCAAAACTTCTTATATTAATATTCATCAAAGCCAATCCAAGTCAGTCTTAACAACAATACGAATAAATAAAAGGCATCACCCCTTAGAGCAAACTACCTTGAGTTAGTGTCTATAAAAGTGCCTAGCATACAATATGTAGTCAATATTCAACATAAACATGGGGTGTCACATTAAATTCTTAAGTATAAATTAGGAAAAAGTTCTTGTCCTTTCACATACCACGGTCCACCACTACAAACAAGACCATAAAAAGAGCTTACTTTCGGGAGAGCAAAGAAACAAATAAAACAAGAAAAACAGAGTATAACTGAGATGTATATTTACCTTGTGGACCTTGAGAAGTTCAAGAATTCCAAGAACAATATCATTAACATAGCAAAATCCGGAGGCCCCGCTTCTCTTTGCATGGTGCAATCCCCCAGCCCAATTGATGGCTATGTCAGCATCTTGTCGATTAAGCTTAACGGCGGCGCCAATGGAACCACCGGCAGAAGCTTGACAAAAACCAAAAAGCCCATCAAAAACAGGGCAATCCTCTCCGAGGTTGAAGCGTTTAAGGTCGTGGTCGTCATGTGTCTGATAGTAAAGAGTCTCCGGTGAAACGGAAGAGAGAAAGTCCACGTAATCCGGCGAGTGGAACCAGCAAATATCCTCCGCACTCGCCGGGAACGGGCGAGTGATCTCCATTCGGCGATGAAGTTTGTAGTGGCAAACAAGATTTTGGGTAATGCGAATACGGTGAGGCTTCATTGGATGGCCTTGACCGTAGTAATAGTCGCCGATGTAAGGGTCGTAGAAATAAGTAACACGGCGCTTTGTCGCGTCAGTCCCCGTCGAAGGAAGCGACGCGCCGCCCTCCACTGTTGAAATGGAAGAGTCCATTCTCTACTGTTATGTCCGTTCCCTATCAAAATAACTGCAGTTACTTTCACCAAAAAGAGCAACTAAATACGTTGTAAGTTTTTAAAAGCAAGGTAAAGCTCCAAAACCTTTTTATAAGTTGGAAATCATACCTAATCCAAAAGGAATTAGTAAAGCCTTTTCGTTAGTTTTTAAAAGCAAGGTAAAGCTCCAAAACCTTTTTATAGTTGGAAAAGGAACTATGAATTCTTTTCGGCCAAGATTCTACCTATTTATTTTGAGAAATATATAATTGTATTAAAAGGATTTTTTAAATAAGTACTTTGAGTTTAGAGGGAGGAGTAGCTTGTATTTGGCAAATATTTTTGGGAAACACTATTTTCATTATCTGGAAAATAATTTGTGTTGGTCAATATTTTCAAAAGATGATTTGAGAGTCAAATTATGAAAAATGACATAAAAAATCACTTTGTTAATGAAAATAGATTAAAATGATTTTACATTATTCTAAAGGACAGGGATTAAACAATTTTATTTAATTAAAATGTAAAAATAATGACACAAAACAATGAAAGAAGTAGAAATTTTCGCCGTAGCTTAAATTGAGGGAAAGTAGTTGAAAAATAATCGCAAGAGCTTCAAGATATATTCCTAGAGTTCGAAACGGTGCAAGTGAAATTTCATAACAATGTCCTAGAATTCGAAACCACAATAATCGAATTGCGCGAGTGAAACTCCATGATAGTTAGAGCAGTTAACATGGGCTTGGCTCGTTAGGCCAACCCAGTCTAGCCCGTGATTTAGCAGGATTGGGTTAAAATTTTTGGAGCCCATTTAAAAACAAAATTTTTAAGTCCGGCCCGAGCAAGCCCGTGGCCCATGAGGCTTGACTGAGGCTGGATTGGGCCAGCCCGTGGGCTTAATAAAAATAATTAGTTAAAATATATAAAATATAAAAGGTATACTGTATCTAGTGATGGAAAGTCATAATTGGGTCTTTACTTAGAGAAACCAAAGTTTGATCTTGAGAAGTTCCAAGAGATGATGTTGTCATGTATTGGAAGGACTATTCTAGAAAATATCCCGACCTTCCACTAATGGTGCGTGATGTACTTAGCATTCTTATTCCCACTGAAGCATCGGAATCAACATTTAGCATTGGTGGGCATGTTCTGACAAAGTACAGAAGTTGCATCTATCATGAAAATATCCAAACACTTGTTACTACTCGAAATTGGCTATACGGCTTTTTTCAAATTCAAACTGGTAATATTTTTTTATGTGAATTTAAATATTATTAGTTTTTAATATTTATTTATTATTAATATTTAACTAATTAATATTGCATATGAATTGTAGATATAGATAAAAGTGAAGATGTTAAGAGTTAAGACAACCTTGTCACAAGCGTATTCAAATGTGTTTGATGATGATGATGTATTGGATATTCATGGACGTTCTCTTGAATGGTTTATTTTGAGTTTTGACTTTTAGTAATGAACTATAGCCTGTCTTTTACTTTTTTAGTATTTATTGTGATATATTGGAACAGCATAAAAAGTTATTAAGTTTTGCGAATTTTTTCCAATAAAATATTTTTTAACTTTTAAATATTTATCTTTTTTTAGGTTAAAGTTTATAAAAAAAATATAAAATTATATTTTAAAAAATAATGGGCCGGTCTGTAGGGGACGCGGCCCACATAGGGCTGGGGTGAGCTGACAATTATAAGGCTCATTAAAGTGGTGGCTAGCCCAACCCAACCCATCAATTGTTAAAGCCCATATGAATTGAGTTGGGCTAACCCGGCCAGACCCATAATGACAGCTCTATAATAGTGTCTTGGATGGTATTGTTTTTCCTTTTTAAAATTGAATCTCTGTTTTTCAGTATTTGGAATATCTTTTCAGAACTTCTTTTCTAAAGGGCCTAACATTCATGTGGACTTGGCTTAAAAAAATATGTAACTCAAAAGCCTCGCGGGTTATTGGTTAGGCATCACTAGCATATTCCACCCAATCCATATTTTTCTTTTTTCGCAGTCTATTAAGAGATTTTGACACGGTGCGATAACGTACCCACATAATTTGGAGAAAAAAGCCCTGGTTATAGATATTGGCATCAAATGGCTAATAAATGTATATCACAACAATAATATGTATATCTAAATATTATCACAACTTTATTTTCCTTCTTTTTGTATATCAAAATATATATCAAAATTTTATTTTCCTTCTTTGAATATATCTAAATGCATAACACAAAAATAATTATATTATTTGTATAAATGTATAATACATTAAAAATAATGTGTATACCAAAATGTATATCACAACTTTATTTTTCTTCTTTGTGTATATCAAACTATATATCAAAATTTTATTTTTATTCTTTGTATGTCACAATGTATATCAAAAAAATTATTTTTCTTCTTTGTATATCCCATTGTATAACACAATTTCTTGTAGATATACACAAATATATATACCAAAATTTATTTTCCTTATTTGTATGCCAATTTCTCCTCCTCTATGGTCTTCAAAAAGTAGCAGCCCACTAACACAGACATACATAGTGTTATTGCACCCTCGCCTTCCTTCCGTTGGCAGAAACATATAAATCTTGTCCAGTCGTGGCGTTGAGGAACATTAAAAAAAATTGACTTGAAATAATAAGTTCATGATTTAGAACAACCTCAAATAATTTTCTCTGTAATTTTTGAATTGACACTATGACAGAAGAATTTTTTGTGCTTAATTTTACGTGATCAATTGTCAACTAACTCTTGAAAAAGAAAACCATACTAGCCATTCAAGTTCAAACTTTAAAAACGATTCCCAAGAATTGTAGTCTAACAATTAGAAACAAAAGTATGTCACATGGGGATGAATTCATCAGTTTGTGGCCTTGAATTTTTGAATCTTGACAGATTCTCGTTAGTGTCGAGTCTTGCCCGAACAAGAACGATAAGAGTGAAGAAAGACAGAAAAGATAGTGAGTATGGAGGCAGTGAAGGCCATCGAGTGGCAGTTTCGGCAGTTTTGTGGTGGAATTGGGAGGAGAAAGGGAGAGGGAGACCACAAAGAAACATTTCAATATTTAATATAAAAGGTTAATGCAAATCTGGACTAGTCCGACTCTAGGATAGAAAATCAAACAAAATCAAAAAAGAAAAGAAAAGAAAAGAAAAGAGAGAGACGTGAATTTTTTATTTTAGTTCCAACAACTTTTATTTTCTTGTTTAAAGTTAACTAGTAGTCGTACCCGCACAATGCGCGTTCAATATTTAAAAATATTAATTAAATTAAATTGCGATCGAGCTTGTTTGAACATATTAGATCGTATTGTTTTAATAAATTTCAATTGTCATCTTATTTGTCAATATGATATACCCAACAATAAAATCTCTATTAAATTAAAGGGACTTATATAGTCATTGAATAATTTTTCTGCCACGCGATGCGCGGTCACTATTAAAAAATATTAATTAAATTAAATTTTGATCGGGTTTAAATTAAAGGGACTTATATAGTCATTGAATAACTTTTTAATTCTACATTTTTCTTTATTCTATTATCCAATCTTTAGTATTTTTTTATTGTTAATAAAAATATTTTATTAGCATATTATTTTGTTTAATATTTTTGTTTGGTCGCTTTCTTTTTGTAATATAAGAGAAGATATATATATTTTATTAATCTTGAAATATTTTTTAAATTTTATTTTGTTGTTGTCAATAATATTATCTGAATTTTAATGAATAAAATCTTTATTAAATTAAAGGGACTTATATAGTCATCGAATAACGTTTTTGTTATGTATTTTTATTTATTATATTATTCAATATTTAATATAATTGTATTGTTAATAGAAATTTTTATTAGCATATTACTTTGTTTAATATTTTTGTCTACTACTTTTTTTTGTAATATAATAGAAGATATATATTTTATTACTCTTGAAATACTATTTTTATTTTTATTTTATTCCAGTGTTCTCAATAATATGGTCTGAATTTTAATGAATAAAAACTATATTAAATTAAAGAGACTTGTATAGTCATTGAATAACTTTTTTGTTCTATATTTTTTTTATTATACTTATCCAATATTTAGTATTTTTACATTGGTAATAGAAATTTTTATTAGTATATTACTTTGTTTAATATTTTTTTCTACTACTTTCTTCTTGTCATATAATAGAAGATATATATTTTATTACTCTTAAAATATTTTTTAAATTTTAAATTTTATTTTATTGTTCTCAATAATATTATCTGAATTTTAATGAATAAAATTTATGTTAAATTAAAAAAAGTGTATAGTCATTGAATAACGTTTTTATTCTGTATTTTTCTTTATTATATTATCCAATATTTAGTATTATTGCATTGTTAATAGAAATTTTTATTAGCACATTACTTTATTTAATAGTTTTGTCTACTACTTTCTTTTTATAATATAATAGAAGATATATATTTTATTACTCTTAGAATATTTTTAATTTTAAGTTTATTCTATTGTTTTCAATAATATTATCTGAATTTTAATGAATAAAATCTCTATTAAATTAATGAGACTTATATAGGCATCGAATAATAGGCTTGTTCGGTATTTTTCTTTATTATATTATCCAATATTTAGTATTATTGCATTGTTAATAGAAACTTTAATTAGCATATTACTTTATTTAAATTTTTGTATGCTACTTTCTTTTTATAATATAACAGAAGATATATTTTTTATATTTTTTATTTTATTCTATTATTCTCAATAATATTTTCTGAATAAATTAAATTTGTAGTTTTAAAAAGAAAAACAAAATTTATTTAAAAAAATAAAGAAATTCTGAATTGGCAGTTTTTTATTTTTTGTTAATTTTAGTTTTTTTATTTTAAAATAATTTAAAAACTCTAACTTGAAACTACTCTCCAATTTGAATGGTCAGTTTTTTTTTTAATTTTCTTTTTTTATTATAAAGTATTTTATTTTATTTATATTATAGATATTTAAATTCAAAAATAATAACCAATAACTAATTATTAACTACTTATACCATATGACTTTTTCCTAGGTTGTCACTTGATTTAATGAGAAAGCTTTTTCCTCTCCTTTTAATAATATATAGATTCTACAAATGATTCCAAATATACACCTAACATATGCGATTTGTTTTATTTATGTGTTGTTTGCCTTTTGACACATAGAAGTTCCACGGTTATCTTTCGGAGTAAATTTTATTGATGGTCATTCAACTTTGTGTTCGTTACCCAAAAGTCATTTCTCTTTTTTTGTTACGTAAAAATCATTTAACTTTGTGTTCATTACTCAAAAGTCACTTTTCTTTCTTTTGTTATACAAAAATTATTTTACTTTGATCTAGTTATCATAAAAGTCACCTTGGTCAGATTTTAAAATATTTTTACTTGAAAAGTCTATTATGCCCTTCATATTATATAAATCCTCCTATTTATGTAATACCTTCAATATTATATACTATATAATATATTTTTACCTATGTATTTTATTTATTACTAAATTAACTTAATATTATTTTATTTATTATTTTTATAATATATTCGTATATTTAATTTTTCCTTAACGTTAATTTTCAAGATATATTGGTAGCGTTATTAAATTTGTCAGTAACTTTACTATGAACAAATCTCAACTTAACGTTCTTAAATTGCCTAGTGAAATATTTTTAATAAGAATTATAAAATCAAAGCTCACAAATTTATCAGTCAAGCCATATTCGTTAATTCAATAAATAAACTACCCACATTTAGTAAACTCACACATCATATTAACACTTTTAAATAAATAATTTCAACAGATAAAACCTACAAATTTTATATTAAACTCAAATATCTTTTTAAAAAATTAAAAGTTTTATTGACTATAAAAAACTATCATTTGTTAAACAAATTTATTTTTCTATTTCAAATAACTATTTTTTTGTCATTTTCATATTTGAAAATATGTTCATCCTCGAATATGATTAAACAAATTCAGTATCATGGAAAAATTAAACGTACTAATATATTATAAAAATAATAAATAAAATAATATAAAATAATTATAAGTAAAATACCTAGGTAAAAATATATAATATAGAATGTATTATATAAATTGAAGGATTTATAATGTCAAGGGTATAATAGACTTTTCAGGTAGATAAAATTTTGTCAAAGTGATTATCGTGATTACTAGAGCATAGTGAAATGATTTTTGTGTAACTAAACAAAAAAAAGTGACTTTTAGGTAATAAACGCAAATTTAAATAACTTTTACGTAACAAGAAAAAGAAAAGTAACTTTTGGATAATGAACTCAAAACTGAATACCATCCATAAAATTTACTATTATCTTTAGTCACAAATATGTCCCTCCCACTATTGGTTTTCCGCTAATGATTTTCCATTGGTTTGAATATCTTTAGTTGTACAAGAGTATATTTGGGCTTTTTCAATTGTTCAAGCACATGTTTTTAAGTATTGCATACTATATATACAAACTAACTTGAATATTTATAGGTAAATTTGGATCTTTTGTTAGTTTACGTGGCTCCAGCTAACGTTTGGAGCCAAGCTAAACAATTGTTAAAGCGAGGGGCAAATAGGAGATCAAATTAACGATTAGGGCCTTTATGGATTGAAGGGTAAACATATAGGACAAATATAAAATAAATCGAATACATCAAGGGTAAATTTGAACCTTTAGTTGAAAAGGTGTGTTATGGCAAAATGGAGGAGCTCACAACAGAAATATCTTTAAGCAATGACGTTTTTGTCAAATGGGGACTAAGTTGAATAAGGATTTATCCAATTAACCCACGTTTTTAAATTCATTAAACGTTCTCTTAATTTTTATTATTATATGGGTGCAGCAAGGAAGGGGAAAGAGGAAGAATAATAGTGAAATTGAATCCTCGTTTATTACGTCACGTGGGGCACTAGACCTTATAGTTCAATAAATGGTTTAAGAATTAGCTAAATTATTTTTGGTCTTAAGAGGAAATGCTAAAAATCATAATTGTCCCCCACAAAGTAGGGGTGGCAAACGGGAGAGTCATGTCGGATATGGGACAGGTCAAAAAGGATAATGAAAAAATAGATAAATTATCCGATCCGACCTATATTTAATACGGATAAAAACGGGTTAACCGGCGGATAATGTGGGTAACTATTATCCATGGCTTCGTGAATATGTTCACTTTTGGGGGAATTCCTACTCTTCCAAACTTGAGGAACCCCCAATTTGAGGTTTTACAAATATAAAAGTTAAACCCATTAATTATCCATTGGTTATCCATTTTCTAAATGGATAATATGGTTTTTATTCATATTTGACCCGTTTTTAAAAAGTTCATTATCCAACCTATTTTTTAGTGAACTAGTATCTATAAACGTGTGTTGCACGTTACTAATGACATATGATGGTTTAAATATTTATTTATATAAAGGAACAATAAAATTTAATTAATGAGAGAAATTTTATATATAAAAATATAACAATCATCTAAGTGTCAAAAATATTATTACATTAGCATAATACGTGAATTCAAAATGAATGGACATCATCAGAACTTACTATAATGATCAATTTTAGTCATGTTAAGTAGATAACTATGTATTGTAGTTTAAAGGTATCTAATGTGATGGTATCTTACCGAACACTTCTTTATAGACGATGTTTTTTTGTATATGTTTTCTTCCAGTGCTTTGGTTGCTCTGCCATAACCAGAACTCTTTGTCGATATTGATATCTCTTTTGAAAGTGCAACATATAATTATTCGTGTAAGAAAATAAATTGTTGTAAATATAGTCCAATATTTAGGATATTTTTTCTTGTGCTTTATTTATTATAATTACAAAATATAAACATACTGAAAATTATTTTCACACAAATTTAAAAGGATATTCTTTTATTTCGGAAGACGAAAGTTGAATTCGGGGATAAACACATACTTAGAAGTACATTGACCAGTATCATAATGTAAAGACCCAACCGTTCATTTTGACTTTTAGAACCCCGTTCCCTTAAATAAAATTTCTTGTATGTGCTTTTACTAATTTATGACTTGCGGGGAGAGTTGGTTCGGAATTTGGACGTGTTGACGTTGAAATCGGAATACTTGGTTCCTTAAGTTGGCCTTAAAATGTTAAGTTTGACTTCGGTCAACATTTTGAGAAAATGACCCCGGAATTGGGATTTGATGGTTCCAATAGGTTCGTATGATGATTTTGGACTTGGGCGTATGTTCGAATCGGGTTTTGGACAATCCGAAAGCGTTTCGGCGCTTAATAGGAAAAATTAACTATTTGAAGGTTTAATGTTCTTTAAATTTGGTTTGGAGTAGGTTTTGGAGTAATTGAGGTCCGTTTGGAATTCCGAGCATGAGAATAGCTCCGTATGGTGATTTAAGACTTGCACGCAAAATTTGATGTCATTCTTAATAGTATAAGTATATTTCGGCATGTTCAGAGTAAGTTTGAAGAATTTGAAAATTTTAAGTTGAATCAATTTGGTTTGAGGTATGATTCTTAGTTTTGATGTTGTTTTACACGTTTCGAGGGTTCGAGCGAGTCCGTTTTATGATTTTAAACTTGTTGGCATGTTCGGGCGGGGTCCCGGGGAGCCTGAGTGTCAATCGGATGAGGCTCGGACCAAGTTGCAAATTGGGAGCCCAAAAACTGAAGCTCCCAGCTGCTGTCAGAATCGCACCTGCACTTGGCCAACCGCAGGTGCGACATTCAGCTCGCAGAAGCGAACAATTCCGCAGGTGCGAAGGCTTGGGGCGCAGAAGCGGACGCGCATGTGCGGTCCTTTGGGCGCAGGTGCGGAGCCAGGCCAAGAGGAAAAATCTTGCACCTGCGAGACATTTTCCGCAGGTACGGCTAAGCCTCCGCAGGTGCGGAAATGACTGTTAGACAGAATGTTAGGGGGAGGGGGGATGAGGCTTAGTCATTTTAGTCCGTTTTCCTCCATTTTTGGGCGATTTTGGAGCTTTTTGAGAGAGAATTTCAACTAGCAACTTGGAGGTAAGTTAATTCTACACACTTTGAGTTAAATACATAGATTATGGGTATATTATAACATGTAAATCTTGAAAATCAAGGGTTTAGATGAAAAACCTATGTTTTGACAAAAATGAGCTTTTAACCACGAAAATGGTTATGGAATTGGATGGAAATTGTATATTTTAGTTCTTGAGATTATGGGTAACATTTTCCTCCAAACATTTCTAGAATCCAGGCATGTGGGCCCGGGTAAATTTTAGGAATTCACCATTTTTGGATAGGGTAATTTATTTAATAGTCTAATTTCGAATTATTGAGCATATATTAATTATTTTATATAACTTTTGGATAGTTTCGAATTTTTCGGCACCGAATTGAGATTTTTCGCGACATTGTAATCGGGAGTAGGCTTTGAGACAAGTTAAGTCTCTTGCCTAACCTTGTAAGAGGGAATTTACCTCATAGGTGATTCACATTAATAATTATTGTTAATTGTGGGGGCTACGTACGCACGAGATGAAGAGAGTCCGTGCGTAGCTACTAATTATATTAATGTCCGGGTAGTTTTAGGACTCAAATCATGAATTACTTGTGATAATTGCTCCTTTTATTTAATTAAATTACTGGAATTATATTGTAAATTGTTTAAGGAAATAGTAAAAGATCGAAACTTCATATACTTGAATTTTGTGTAAATTATCAAATTGTTAATAGAGATTGAACATCCTACGTGTTAATATTATAATAACTTCTCATTCCGTAGGTTCATAAGGAAATGTCCTCCTTTCTTGTGGAGCGGGCCGAACGCCTCGGCAGTATAGATGCATCTATGAATCGCGTCGCATGTCCCTCGGCAGTGTACACGACACTCTGGATCGGGCCGTACAACCTCGACAGAATTCATGCCTAATAATAATAATTACACAATACCTTGATACTTTAATTGCCGCTTGTGAAGTTAATTGATAAATTGGAAATTATTGGAATGTAAGGAATTAATTATTTCTGCTTGTTTAGAAATTTATTGTTGTTCATCTAAAAATCATGTTTAATTAAATATCTCTATTGTAATATTATTGACCCATAGTGAGTGTCTAAGTCGATCTCTCGTCACTACTTCTTCAAGATTAGGCTTGATACTTACTGGGTACACGTTGTTTACGTACTCAGGCTACGCTTGCTGCACTTTTTGTGCAGGACCTGAGACAGGTACTATCGGAGGATCTATCGGAGCGCACCCACGTTATCCAGAGGCTTAGTGGTGAGCTGCCGTTCTGCAACAACTAGTGTCTCTTCTTGTATTTGCATTCTGTCTATTTTATTTCAGACAGTATTTAGAATTTTGTATAATCTACTAGATGCTCATATACTCGTGTCACCAAGTCTTGGCACACACTAGTAGAATTTTTGGATTTAATTATTTTACTTGGGTTTTAATTTATCTTATTTTTCACGTTGTCTTAATTTTTGCAAGTACTCCGAGTTTTATTACTCGAATAATATTTAAAGAAATGAATATATATTTAAATCATTAGTTGGCTTGCCTAGGTAGGATGTTGGGCGGCATCATGACCTATAGGTGAATTTGGGTCGTGACACATAAGTTCTGCATGTATGACGTTATTATCGAAACTTCTATATATCATATGTGTACTATTACATAAGCTATTCAACAGATCTAAGTTTTCAGTAGCATGACAAACATATTTTTCTTCAAAATCAACCTATATGCAATGGAAGATCAATTTTAACTTAGTCTATTATATATATTAGGACACTAACATAGGTAAGAAATAATGAACTTGACAACAAACATGTACGGTGGAAGGCCATTTGGTATTAAAGTATTTAAGTATTTTTCTTAGTTGTAATTGTTGGTATTATCTTCTGCTGAGTCAAAACTGAAAAATATTTTATTTTTACCATAAAACTTAGTAATCAACCTTTTATGTAGTTGATCAACATATTCATTTCTGCTAGTTAAGATAGCTCTTTAATTTCTATCATGTAATTACACAAATTGTGTTTTAATCTAATGATGAAAATACTTTCCTTATTAAATGCACTACTATTTTTATTGGGGTTGATAATAAAGTATTGTAGAAGAATCAAATCATCTTTTATTAGATCATCTTTTTCGTTTACGACACAAAGTAAGAAGTCACTGAATGTTGGATCTGTTCTTACTTTTATATTTCTTGTCATTTGAATATTTTTCAATTGAGGCCATAAGTAAAATTTTGGCAAGTTAGCTTTTACAGTTTCTGCTTTTATCAATTTTGAAACTACTGATCGTACTTGACAAAAGTCACCTCCCAAACTATTAATTTTTCACCAAACGATTCATTGATATCCAATATATCTCTAAAACTATGGGCGATTGTTTCTATCGTTTGACGCTTAACCAAAAGCGCTTCATCCCATATTATCACTTTTACTTTCCTTATAAATTTAGTATTATTGCTCTGCTTTAATATATTTGTGATGGTTATTTCAATTATTTGAAGAGGCATATCAAATCTAAAGTATGTTGTACGGACTCATAATAAAATTGTTGTTGGTACACCACTTGTTCTTATTGCTAACAATATCATGCCTCTTGATCTGACATTTGTAAGTAATGCATGACATATGAATATTATTTCGATTCCGCCGGAGGCATCTACAAAGGATAATCTCGCTATACTAGAGTCGGCTTTTTATAATATAGTCTTGAAAGCTTATTCTTGTCTAGTATTTAGCTTTGATTGTGCTTCCTCAAACACTTGTATGGCCTTCTAAATATTATACTAATATTTTTTACTTTATGATCTAAATTTTTTATTCTCTAACACTCTTTTTATGGAATAAAGTTATGTACCATAAGATATTTTTAACTTAGAAAAATAATATTACTCATATGATGAATTTAAAAAATAATTTAATTAGATTCTCTTGCTAAATAATTAATTAAAAGATTTGATTATTTCGTTTTAACATAAAAATAATTTATTTTCTGTTGATTCAGATTTTTAATATTAGTTCATCTCATGTTTGAATACTTAACCGTAATTATAGTTTTATCCATCATACATTTTATTTTCAAAGAGTAAAAATATCGATATGACATTCCAGTTTTATAACTTTATGTTTGCAAAATTATTAGTGGTATTGAATCGTACCAATATTTTTTTTTCTTTCTCACACATTTATATTCTTAAAAATTTTCTTAGTTGTTCTTTAATAATTGGGTATATTTTCTATATTACACAAAAAAATTAATAATAAAAAATATTATTTGAGTAGGAAAGTAGTTCAAATATAATATAATAATATATTATCGTAGGAATTTTTTCTCTCAATTTTAATGCTTTATGCAGTCCGTTTAACATTCTCAAATAAACGTGATGGAATTAATGCAATATTATAGAGTTTTAATGTATTGAGTTATTTATTAGCATATGTCTTTTCTTCTAAAAATTGGTTTCCTAACTATCCATCACATCATTAATACATATTCACTTTTTTATTTTTTGCTTTAATTAGACACATCATTTATAGAGAATATGACATTCATTGCCTACCGTTGCACATTCTTCAATAGCCCTCATAATTGTCATTAAAGAGGGGCTTGATCCTAGGACCCTGTTCCCTAGGTGCAACTATAAATAGTGAGCTCTATTATCATTGTAAATGACACAAATTTCCTGATAAACATATGCTACAATCTATTCAAAGCTCAATATAATTTTATCTTCTTGCTCATTTATATCGTTATTATTGTCCCCAGAAACCCTGCTCCCGGAATTACAATTTATGTTGTTTTATCTCCATCTCAAGACTAAGTATTGTATTTTTATCTAATTTATTTATCGTCTTGGGATCAAATTAATTCACTTGTCTATAAACCATGTATAAATCCAACTGTGCCGTTTTACGGGTAAACAGTTTGGCGCCCACCGTGGGGCTTAGACAGTTGTGTAATTGAGTCGATCCTTGCATCTATTACCAACTCGTTTGATTATTTGTTCTCAGCAAAATAAATCATAGAAAATGGCAGATAACAATGTCAACATCGCACACAACGTTGAGGCCCAAGGAAATCAGCCTCAGCACGAGGATTCAATCAGTGATACCCGGAACGAGGGGGATGAGGCCACGCCGGTCCACGACGGACGATAACAACGACAACTTCGAGAGGCGACTTCTGATAATACTGAAGACGAGCACGTCGTCGAAATAGTAAGGATTTTGAAGGAGCAACGAGAGGCCATTATAGGCCACCTCACACAACAGGATAAGGTCATGACGGAACTGAAGCAGGCATTGTCGGGTGCTTCCAACGACGCAAATGGACGAGGTCCAGTTCCTCCCGATGCTACCGCAAATCAAACAACGCAGAGGGTCGACAACAACAACCCGAGGGGCGAGGTCGGCTTCGATGGAACTAGGGGGAATGGCAACAATGAGAGTGACCCCTTTAACATCGAACTTATATGGTTATGAGGGAAATAAACGCCTGAATGGATCAAATTCCCAGTGCACCACCAGTGCTGAAAGGGCCGAACTCAAAGAAGTACACACAATTGCTATTCACACCATGCGCGACACCAGAATTGATCCCGAAGCGGTTTAAAATGCCATACGTTCCGAAGTATGATGGGACTTCAGATCCTCAGGAGCACATCACTACCTATACAACGACGATGAAGGGGAATGATTTAGCTCCCCATGATATTGAGTCATTCTTACTGAAGAAATTCGGGGAGACTCTTACGAATGGAGCCCTGACATGGTATTCGCTGTTGCCCGAGCACTCCATAGACTCCTTTGAGATGCTCGCAGACCCTTTCATCAAGGCCCATGCCGGGGCTAGAAAGGTACATGCCCGAAAGGCCGACATATTCAAGATTGCACAAGGAGAATCCGAGTTGCTGCGGGAGTTTGTGACCAGATTCCAGAAGGAAACGATGTTGCTACCGACCGTACCTGACGAATGACCAGCTGAAGCATTCACCAAAGGTCTGAATCTGAGAAGTTCCGACGCTTCCCAAAAATTGAAAGAAAGTTTGCTCGAGTTCCAAGCAACAACTAGGGCTGATGTTCACAATCGGTACAAGTCAAAGATAAGAATTGAGGATAATCAGCTCGGTTTCCCTGCGTAGGCCAAGGGTTGGGACCAGGAGAAGAATAAAGAGAAATCAAAAAATGACTTCAACATAGATCGACGGTCTTTAAGGGGTCGGTTTTTTCCCTATGAATGGGCCGTAGGACGTGGCAGAGGTTTTCAATCGGTGGATAAATTCGCTACTGATAGGAGAACTGATCGTGGCCGAAATAAGGACAAGGAGACAACAGGTTCTCAAAATTTTTCCTACCCCAGGCTTTCCGAATACAACTTCAATGTCAGCGTGGTGGAGCTGGTGTTGGCTATGAGGAACATTAAAGAAGCACGATTTTCGAAGCCAATAAGATCTGATCCTAACCAAAGGGATCCTAATTTGGGGTGCAAATACCATGGGACAAACGGCCACCGGACTGGGGACTGTCGACATCTGCGCGATGATGTGGCGATATTGCTGAAGAATGACCATCTCGGGGAATGTTTGAGTGATCTGGCTAAAAATAATTACAGTCGCGGTCATGATAACGCGGAGCCTTCAAAAGCAGGAGATGATCCTCCATGTTTGACGATCAATATGATTTTTGGGGGAAACGAGATTAATGACGTAACATTTTCGGCGGCAAAAAAGACAAAGGTGTTGGTAACCCACAGCAAAAGACTCCGGGAAGTCGCCGAGGACAACATTACTTTCACGGAGGAAGACGCGGATGGACTGCTGCTACTACATAACTACGCCTTGGTAATCTCTCTAAATGTCTTAAATTTTAAAATTAAACGTGTTCCGTAGACCCAGGATGTTCAGCCAATATTATCCAGTGGAGAGTGCTGGAGCAAGCCAACCTCACCGAAAGTATCATTCCGGCCACGAAACTTCTCACAGGGTTCAATATGGCAAGTGTGACAACCCTAAGAGAGATCTTGATGCCCACAAATACCGAGGGGGTGATGAAGACGACCCTTTTCGAGGTAGTGGACGGCGATATGAGTTATAATATCATCCTGGGGAGACCATGGTTGCATGAGACGAAGGTTGTGCCATCAACATATCATCAGTTGCTGAAATTCCCAACTCTTGAGGGAATTAAACAAATAAGAGGTGGCCAACCAACGGCAAGGGAGATGAATGCAATCTCAGTCTCCAGTAGCAAAGGGAAGGAGCATGAGGCATAACAATTACAGGAACAAGTGCCTGCTCTTGAGCCGAGCAAAGTCAACCAGGGAGATGAGTCATCAGTATCCTATCAGGTACTAAGGTATTTCCAGGTACCAAAAGAGATGGACGCAACAAAGTCCATAATGGAAGAACTTGAGCAAGTCGCATTGTTCGAAAAGTTCCTGGAGAGGAAGTTCCACTTGGGGACAAGACTACACCCGGAACTCTAGTATGGATTTGTTGAATTTCTTAAATTTAATGTTGATTATTTTGCGTGGTCGCATGCAGATATGACAGGTATCCCGCCAGAAGTAGTCGTGCACAAACTAAGCTTGGACCCTAGCACCCCTCCGGTAAGACAAAAAAAAATATCCTATTGCTGAGGTCAGAAACAAATTTGTCAAAGAAGAGGTAACTCGCTTGATTGATATCGGTTCAATCCGAGAGGTAAAGTATCCTTACTAGCTAGCTAACATAGTAGTAGTTCCAAAGAAGAAGAATAGGTTTCGCATGTGTGTAGACTATAAGGATTTAAATAAGACGTGCCCGAAAGACTCATTCCCATTGCCAAACATTGATCAAATGATTGATGCGACGACCGAGAACGAGTTAATGAGTTTCCTCGATGATTACTTCCCGGTACAACCAAATCAAGATGAACCCCGAGGATCAGGACAAAACTTCGTTCATAACAAACTTTGGCACATATTGTTACAATATGATGCCTTTCGGGCTAAAGAATGCCGGAGCCACTTATCAACGGTTCGTAAACAAAATGTTTGAGAAGCAAATAGGGAAAATTATGGAAGTTTACATAGATGATATGATGGTTAAGTCTTTGAACGCAGGTGATCATCTGAAACACCTGCAAGAGACCTTTGACATCTTGAGGAAACACAACATGAAGCTTAACCCCGAGAAGTGTGCATTCGGGGTCAGCTCCGGTAAGTTCTTGGGATTCATCGTGTAGCAAAGGGGGATCGAGGTTAACACCAATAAAATCAAAGCCATCGAAGACATCCTCGACCATCTATCGAGCGTAAAAGAGGTTCAAAGACTAACAGGGAGACTGGCCGCTTTGAGCAGATTCATTTCCCGATCTTCAGAAAATTCCATCATTTATTCGCACTTCTCAAAAAAGAAGAATAACTTTGAATAGACACCACAATGCCAACAGATTTTAAAGGATCTGAAAAAGTATTTGTCAAGTCCGCCGTTACTGTCAAAATCGGAGGAAGATGAACAACTACTAATCTACTTAGCGGTCTCGGAGGTTGCGGTAAGTGCTGTTTTAGTCCACGAGGACGAAGGTATGCAATCTCCTATTTATTATATAAGTAAAATTTTGACGGGAGCGGAAACTCGCTACCCACATCTGGAAAAATTGGCCTTAGCCCTCGTAGTCACCGCTCGAAATCTAATGCCTTATTTCCAATGTCACCCGATAGCTGTGGTTACCACTTTCCCCTACAAAATATTCTTCATAAACTTGAACTCTCAGGTAGGCTGGCCAAGTGGGCCATCTAAATGATCAAATTTGACATATAATATAAACCTAGGACTGCAATTAAGTCACAAGTTTTGGCAGACTTTGTGGCCAATTTCAGTCTGGGACTTTTACCTCTGGCTACCAAAAAAGTAGTAATGGTATCGGAATCGATATCAAGAGTTTGGACCTTGTTCACGAACGGATCTTCTAATGTGAAAGGGTCCGGGCTCGGCATAGTGTTAACCACGACCTGGGGAGAAACCCTAAGGTAGGCCATAAGAATTGTTCCTCTAACTAACAATGAAGCGGAGTATGAAGCTTTGATTGCATGGCTCGAAGCCCGAGGACTATACTACGAGATCATAGAAATCAATTGTGACTCCCAGTTGGTGGTAAATAAGGTCTACGGGATCTTCGAAGTCAAAGAGGAATGCATGGAACAATACGTTATGAAGGTCCAGGCTTTGCTCGCTCGGTTCGGGGAGTGGTCAATTAGGATATCCCGAGGGCAGAGAATGCAGAAGCAGATGCACTAGCCAACCTTGGATTGTCCACACGGATGAAGGGATCAGATTCCAGCATGATAATACAACTTATGCATTCAATATTGGACGCGGATAGCTATTACGAGGTAAAAGTGACTAATTTGGTCTAGGACTGAAAAAATAAGATTATTGACTATCTCGAGCACGAAAAATTACCTGAAGATCCTAAGGCATCTCGGGCACTACGCGCTAAAGTAGCTCGATACATTGCAAGAGGGGTCAACTGTACAGAAGATCTTTCCAAGGACCATTGGCCCGATGTTTGGGAGCCTCCGAAGACAACTATGTTATACGAGAAGTCCACGAAGGGATCTACGAAAATCACTCAAGCGCAGATTCCTTAGAATTAAAATTAATTAGGGCAGGATACTATTGGCCCCGGATGGAATAAGACGCCAAAGCTTATGTTCAAAAATGTGATAAATATCAACTTTACGCACCTTGGTACCTCAACTGGCGGAACCATTGCACTTAGTTTTGTCATTATGACATTCATAAAGTGGGGAATAGATATCGTCGGACCACTGCCCCCGGCCCTCGGTAAGGTAAGATTTTTTTTATTTTAACTGACTATTTTTTTAAGTGGGTTGAAGCAGGTCCTTATCAGAAGATTGGTGAACGTGAAGTGGTAGATTTATCGTGGGAGAATATAATTTGCAGATTTGGGATACCAAAAGAGATAGCATGTGATAACGGGCCACAATATTTAGGCGCAAAGGTCACAAAGTTCCTTGAAGGCTTGAAAATCAGGAGGATCACATCATCACCCTATCATCCGGGCACAAACAACCAAGTAGAATCAACGAACAAGGTGATTATATAAAATCTCAAGAAGAGATTGGAAGAAGCTAAAGGTAAATGGACCGAAGAGCTGCCAGGTATACTATGGACGTACCGAACAACGGCCAAATCGAGCATGGGGGAGACTCCTTTCTTTCTTGTGTACGGGCTGAAGCCCTAATCCCGGTGGAAGTAGGAGAGCCTACCTTGAGGTATTTCCAGGCGAATTAAGAAGCTAACAATGAAGCAATGTTAGTCAATTTGGAGTTGCTCGATGAACGCAGGGACTTGGCGCATATAAGGATGGCAACCCAAAAGCAGAGAATAGAGAGATATTACAATCGAAGAGCCAACCTACGTTATTTCAAAGTTGGAAAATTGGTTTTAAGGATAGTAACTCAGAACACCCGAGATCTCAATGTGGGGAAGCTAGGTCCAACATAGGAAGGCCCCTACCGGGTTTCAGCTGTCACCAGGAAAAGGTCATACGAGTTAGAAAATCAAGATGGAGAAAAGTTGCCAAGTAATTGGAAGGTGGCACACCTTAAGAGATACTATTGCTGATAAACATCGCCTTACTAAAAGTATGTGCTGTACTATTTTTCCCTTCGTTCAATTTTTGTCTCAATTAGATTTTTCTGGCAAGGTTTTTAACGAGGCAGCAACAGAAAGCATACTATGAAGGAAGCTTCATCAGCAACAATAAGACCTTTAAATGACAAGGCAAACAAGCAAAAAACCACTACGAAGTGGTTAGATAGTCTTTTGCTCGATAGCAAAGTTCCTACCGGGAAGTAACGTTTGTTGTCGAATAGAGATTACCCGACCGTTCACAAGTTCAAGCCACTAGGGATTGTTAGACAATCTTTGGCTCGATAGCATAAATTCTCAAGGGGAAGTGAAGTTTGCTATCAGACTGAAGATTGTCTAGCAATTCACTAGTGGAATCCTCGAAGGTGTAAAACTTTCAGTGTTCAAATTTGCGTTCTTCGTATTCGAACACTAAGGGGGGAATGATATGAGGTTACAACAACAATGACTGCCACATCGACCGGAAGACGAAACCCAAAAATATAGTTGTATCATCGGGATCAGGGACTGCACGGCCAACCCCGTAGAAACAAGTTTTACAAGTTAATGGCAATTTCTTTTTAGTACAGAATGCTTATGTACTTTTGAAAATAGAAGGAATAAAGTAAAGTCTTTTTATTTCTATCTTGTTTCTTATATGAACGATGAATTGACTTTATCAATTGAAAGTTAAACAAGTACTTCAAATGCTAGTGTCGTAATATACATGAGACGTCCTCTTCAAAAGCACCGTAAACATAAGAGGGCCCTCTCTTATAAAACCCTCACGTTAAAGTGTTGATTTCGGAAGAACTTATGCCCAAAATTCAAACGCTCTCGGGAAAAACGTACCCGAAGCATTGCACAATTCGACGCAAAGAATAAAACTTGCGCAAATACTTAAATGAAAAGCATGCAGAGACTTACACAAATACTTAAATGAAAAAGTATGCAAAGAGAAAAGTTTGCACAATACTTTAAAAAAAAAGTACTTCTACTCACAGCAAACGTGCCAAGGAGCATAAATAAAAAAGTATGGTAAAGAAAAAAAAAACTAAACTACTGTATCTCCGGAACCCGGAGGAAGAGAAGCATTTGCACCCCCAGGAGAAGTGGATGGATCCGTCGCCGGCTCATCATTTTGGACTACATCATTTTGGCCTTCAACATTATCACCTTCTGCTTCTTCTTCAGTTCTCGAGAACTCAAAACCGAAACCAGAAGAATCGGTAGCATCAGGCCGGGCCGGAAGACCCCTTTTGGCAGTTGAATCTAGCTCACGGGCCTTAGCTATTTCGGTATCAAAGTCAATGACACCCGCTTTAGCCTCTTCCAAAGTTTTTCTCCTCATGCTATACATAGCATATGTTTTTTCAACAATGAGAGAAGTCGCTCAGCGCTAGAGTTATTCTTGAAGTCGGTCGACCTCGGCAGAAAGATTATCCCGTGTGGATCTGGTGGATCGGAGGCTGACATCGAGCTCGCGTACAGTGGAGCTGTAAACACTATTGAACTCGAGGGACCTCTTATGCTTATCCTCCAACCGGTCATATTTTGCCTCGGCAGCAGTAACTTCTTCAGTTTTGGAGGTTAAGGTTGCCTCCAAATTATTCAACCGCCATAGGATGCAGCAAGAACGACATTATGGACCTCAAGCCATTTGGCCTTACTATCTTCAAATTGTGGCCTTAATAGGGTGGCCTCTAGGCTAAGAGTCACCGCTTCTTGCTTGCTTTGCTGCAACCGAGCCTCTAACTCAACGGCCTCAACAACTCGCATTTCCAGTTATGAGAGACAAGCAGCAGTTTGGTCCCCCTCGACCAAAAGTTGATCCCGCTCGGAGGTAAGTTCCTCCTTATCACGAATCAGTCTTTAAACGCCCTCGAAAGCAAGGAAGTTGGCCTGCAAAATAAGAATGTAAATTCAAAACCCTGCCATAACACATATAGAAGAAACATCAGAGAAAACAAAGACTATACCGTCGCTGCATTGTGCATGGCATTATTCAACAAACACTTTCCCGAGAGAGTTTGTATTTTTTCCCAATCTTTCTCTGAAGACAAAGGTTTCAGATAGTTAGCAAGTTCCTCTGGCCGGGACAATAGATGGCATCTCGTGGAAAGCGAGAAGGTGACGCTCCTCCTCTTTTGGGGATCTTCTGAGGGGGCAGCATAATTTTGCCCCAAGTTCCCGTGAACTGGGGACTGTGGAAGAGGGACGTTCTCCTCTCGTGCAACCACGATCGGTGGAGATGATATAGCAGTTGCTGGTGGCGAAGGCAGAGTTGGTGAAGAAGGAGATGAAGTTGATGGCGTTGAAGGATGAGAAGTGGTTGCGGCAAGCGCAATGCTGGTTGTTGGTTGCTCATCAACCAAAGACAACATGGACCCTGTATTCAGCCTCACAGTACCGGGCACGGCGATTGGGATTCGAAAATGGGAGTTGGAATTTTCCACCATATCATACTCCCCTCAGAGTGCCGAGGCATCATCCTTAGTTGGTGTAACTAACTCAACAAATTGAGGATTTTGTTGAGCTGAGGAAGGTCGTCGTCTTCTATGTAGAGAAGCCCCATCCGCGCTGGATTCTCCATCATCGTCGATCACCATGGTGTCTATGTCCGGCTCGGGCGCGTGGATCATCACCATAATTTTCGGAGACGACTCGGGTGCGGCACTCTTTGCCTTTTTATTTTTTCCCCCGGCTGCAGAGGAACGTCTTATTTTTGGTTGCCTTTTCTCCGTCCGGGGACTCCAAAAAGAAGCACTTGCACCAGAAGCAAACCCGGAAACACATGTTCAGGTAAAAGTCTCCTGTAGCAGTCTCGCCACATCAGCAGGGTTAGCCAAAACATCCTCCTCGAGGACGATAACTGAGCCCTGGGGTAGACCTGAATTTAACAGGAGAGAAAGGTTAATCAACTTCCTTATACGAAAGGTAAAAACAAGATGAGTTCGACTTACCATGATTTTTGGCCTTCCACCCGTATTTAAGGGTTAGGTTTTTTCACGTGCGGGTCTCGGGCGTAATAACGTCCTAATTTTTCTGGACCCGCTGGTCTAAGCCTTCAACCCTAGGTGGTACCCACCGAGTTGCTCAAATAAGAAAAAGAAGAAGGGTCAATAACGATATGAGGCAATCTTTAATAGAAGAAAAGACAAATAGTAAACTTACGAGTGCGATTCCACAATTTAGGAAAAGACGAAGCGGTGGTCGGAATGATATCACTGGTGGCACTGCAACGAACCGTTCCATCCACCCACGGTCGTTGTCATCATCCATGCTGGATAGCAGAGCATAGTGTCCATGCTTGCTGAAATTTATCATTGCCCCATGAAAATTCTTGGGGAAATAAAGGTTCATTAATCGAGCCAAGGTTAGCTATTCTCCCGTCTCCTGGCATAGACTCCTAAGAAAAGCAATTGTCCTTCACACAGAAGAACTCACCTATGCCAGGCATACCTGGTAACGGATGCAGAACTCCGTGATAACAGAGTCAAGCTCCCCGCTCAAAGAGATTGTCCCCAAAGTGAAGGGATACGTATAAACATACATAAAACTCTTCTTGGATAAGATTATCCGCTCCGCTAGGTCATGAGAGATGATGTTTAAATCAGGGAAATTTTAGTCTTCCTTCATAGTAGGGATGCTGGAAGGACATATAGAAGATGAATACACGCCAGTAGCCCACGTGCGAGGATTCACGGTAGGAAACTTGTCTTTGAATTCCTTAGTTATGACAAGACTCTTTGGGATGATGGTGCTCACCGTAAGAGGAGCAGCGTGATCAGCTTTACCTATGTACTTTGAAGAACTAGGGTTTCTGGAAGAAGAGGCCAATGCTATCAGAAGAGAGGAAATGGTTTTTACTAAAGAAGAAGATTTGGGAAAGTTGAAGACAAGTATGATTTAAGCAAAGAGAATTCGAGAGAGTTTCGAAGGTTATGAAGTGTGAATGGAGAAGTTTGATACATATAAGTAAAAGAATAGGCGGCTAAAATCGTGGCCATAATTACCTCGATAACCGGTAAAATGGTGTTGAATCGTGGGATGACGCGTGTTCGAGGTATTAAATGTGGAGAGATGTGCATCTAATCAACCGTCTGAAACTTTTTAGAGGGGGTCAAAGAATTTTTCGCCAAAAAAGGTATTTCTATCAACTTTTCAGTGACATAAAGTTATGCCACCGAAAAACAGAGGGACTATCTGTATAGGGTGAAATGTGTTTATATTAAATGATCGCATGATAAAGTGACACGTGGAGCCGAAGACAGAAGGCGGTCAGATCCGAAGACAACGGTGTCGTCTGTTACCGAAGAGAATGATACTCATAAAGGTGGAATAAATGTCTGTCATCCGATAGTATTTAATGAAGAATATTCTATAATATTAAGTATGTGGCCCGTTACAGAGAATATGTCATTCACTGCCTACCGTTACACATTGTTCAATAGCCCTCATAATTGTCATTAAAAAGAGGCTTGATCCTAGGACCTTGTCCCTAGGTGCAACATAGTGAGCTCTATTATCATTGTAAAGGACACGAATTTCCTGACAAACATATCCTACACTCTGTTCAAAGCGCAATATAATTTTATCTTCTTACTCATTTAAATCGTTATTATTGTCTCAGGATGCCCTGCTCCCGAAATTATGATTTTTGCTGTTTTATCTCCATTTCACGGCTAAGTATTACTTTTTTTTAAATCTAATTTACTCATCTTGGGATCAAATTAATTCACTTGTCTATAAACCACGTATAAATTCAAATGTACCATTTTACGGGTAAACAATTTCTTAAAAAGAAATTGGGATTGGCCCGACCATAAAATATTCTTTAAAGTCATGATTATCATCAAGGGTGATCCAGGATTTGAAGGTGGTAGGGGCACAAGAGCGGACTGCTCAGCCAGTGCCATATCGAACGTTTGGTTTAAAAGTTTCAAGCAATATATATATATAATCATTTTCAATATATATGTACATATATATTTAGAATTTTTGCCGATGCTAACGGGGTTTGGTAACTAGGGGTGTTCATGGTTCGGTTTGAATCAATTTTTCCCTAAAAAGAAACCAAACCAAGTACATCAGTTTTTTAAATATTGGAACCAAACCAAACCAATCAAGTCGGGTTTTTTCGATTTGGTTTATGTCGGGTTTTTTCGGTTTTTCGATTTTTTTTGATTATTTATCAGTTTTTTCTTAAATATGAGACATACACTGCCAAACATATATTTTGGCGATTACATTTTTAACATAACACTATCAAACACATTGCTCTTTGAGAAATTTATCATTTACTAAGATATATTGATGATAATTGAATCAAATAACGATGAATAATTTAAGGAATCAATTAAAAATAGATTAATTTTAACATGAAATAGATTCTTATACTTACCAAAATAAAATTACCAATCAAACTAGAATGTAAAGGTAAGCACTAGATTATTATAATAACAAAGAACTAGACTAAAAGTGCAAACGATTAACATGTACCATAAAATTTTAGCAACTTTGTATATAAAAAAAAAAATATATATATATATATATATATATATAGGTGTAATAATAAATTTTAAATAGCTACTTCTATAGTCGTTAGGTTCGATTTTTTTCGGTTATTTTTTTTATTAAAATTAAAACCAAACTAAATTTGATCGATTTTTAAAATTCAAGAATAAATTAAAACCAAACCAAAAAGGTATTGGTTTTTTTGGTTTAGTTTGATTCGATTTTCGGTTTAGTTCGATTTTTCGGGGTTATATGAAAACCCTACCGGTAATCCTTCTTCTTTATAAATAGATCCGCCTCTAATCGTATCCTTCCTGATTTAGTTTCTTTACAAGAAGAGTTGCATAATAAGAAACTACTTACCTTTCTTTTGGCAGTAAAAGTTTACTTTTTCCTCTGAAACGTTTAATTTTGTTTTCTACTCATCGTTGTAGGAGAAAAATTGTGTGCACGAGTTTAAAAAGAAAAACAAAACAAGAAAATAGGAAGAAAGTTTAGAGTGAGATCATAGAATTGTACATGTACCAAGTAAGCTTCTTTTCATGATCTTTGCAATATAAAAGCGGTTAATTAAAAAGATAAAGAGAATTTTCTGCTGTAAGTTAGTAGGCATATATAGTGATGCTCATTAGTTGATTAGTGGGACATATCTTGTCAAATAATTACAACCTTAATTTCAAACAGGGGTTAGTATTGTCTTTGTTTAAGGTGCAGTCAGGAGTATCAAGATTCCATGGCCAACATATTTTTCATGGACCCAAATCCTCTTGCTTCAAGTCAAAAGTTGTAATTGTAATGCTTTAAGAAGAAAACCTTTCCATCTTTGTCTAATCATCAACTTTAGTTGATAATTTCTGTGTATTAAGATTTTCATGTTTTCCATTAATTCCAAAATTGACTATTTGCAAAACTTAATCAATAAATGATATTGGTCTACCTCGCCCTTAACTACTATACTCGTAGATTCGCCCTTCCTCATTGTTTGGGACTAAAATACACGTACGTGGCTTCTAAAAATAGGTTCTTTAGTTTGAAAGGTCATAGGAATTTCAACTCTAAGCTCCACAAAAAGATCGGAGCAGAGAAAGAATATGTTAAAAGGAAGCTCAAAAGAAGTGTTGTACATGTTATAAAATAAAGACGGTAAAGTAAAGACAAGTATAGAGAGAAACTGATATATTATTCAACTTCAAATTCATGTACATAATGAACTGAAAACTCCTCTATTTATAGAAGAAAGGAAGCAGCTGCGAGGCTTTTCAGGAAGCAGCTGCAAGGCTTTTCTTTAGCTGCTTGTAAGCTGTCTGCATGAGCTGCTTGCAACCTACCTGTTTAATAAGAAGCTGCTGCAAATCATTTCATTGAGCTGCTTGCAACGTGCCTGCATCAGCTGCTTGTAGATAAACTTCAACAGAGTACTAAATGGATAATCTTCTTCAGGAAGATTATCTATAGCAGAGTAATAAATGAACATCCACAATATAATTATTTTCATAACACTCCCCCTTGGATGTTCATTAAAAGGTATTGTACCTCGTTAAAACCTTACTAGGAAAAACCCTGTGGGAAAAATCTTAGTGAAGGAAAAAGAGTACACATATTTAGTAATACGCATTTCTAGATGCCTCATTAAAAACCTTATAAGGAAAACTCTGTGGGAAAAAACCTTAATAAGGAAAAAAGAGTACATCGCGTATTTTACTCCCCCTGATGAAAACCTTGTTTCAAATATTTGAGTCTCCGCATTCCAATCTTGTATGCCATCTTCTCAAAAGTTGAAGTTGGCAAAGATTTAGTGAATAAATCTGTCAGATTGTCACTTGAACGGATTTGCTGTACATCAATGTCACCATTTTTCTGAAGATCGTGCGTGTAGAATAATTTTGGTGAAATGTGCTTCGTTCTATCTCCTTTTATAAATCCTCCCTTCAATTGGGCTATGCATGCAGCATTGTCTTCGTATAAAATTGTGGATCTTTTATCACACTCCAAACCACATTTTTCTTGAATAAAATGAATCATTGATCTCAACCATACGCATTCCCTACTTGCTTCATGAATAGCTATTATCTCAACATGATTTGAAGAAGTAGCAACAATTGACTGCTTTGTGGAGCGACATGATATGATAATACCTCCACATGTAAACACGTACCCGGTTTGAGATCGAGCTTTATGGGGATCAGATAAATAACCTGCATCTGCATAACCAACAAGATCTGCACTATCTTTGTTAGCATAAAACAAACCCATATCAAGAGTTCCCTTTAAATATCGCAATATATGCTTAATCCCATTCCAATGTCTCCATATAGGAGAAGAGCTATATCTTGCTAGTAAATTAATAGAAAATGCTATGTCAGGCCTTGTAGCATTAGCAAGATACATAAGTGCACCAATTGCACTGAGATAGGGTGTTTCAGGACCCAGGAGTTCCTCATCCTCTTCTGGAGGTCGGAACGGGTCCTTATTCACTTCAAGTGATCGAACAATCATTGGTGTACTCAATGGGTGCGCTTTGTCCATGTAAAAGCGTTTTAAGACCCTTTCTGTATAGGCAGATTGATGCATAAAGATCACATTTCTCTCTTTTAGCAAGTGCGTTCAATTCTGATTGAATTGCCCATTGCCATTTTGGCCAATCAAATCTTTGTTGACATTCTTCGACAGATCGTGGTTCAAAATCCTCACTATCTTGCATAATGTTAAGTGCAATATTATATGCAAAAATATTATCCACCACTATTTCAGATCGATTTAAATTAATCCCATCATAAGTAGAACTTATTAAAAGTTCCTCGCTCACTTGAGCCTCGGGTTTATTGATTTCTTCAGGAATCTCATAACTAATTAGATCTTGGGTCTCTTCATAAGATCCCTTCATAATATCATTTTGATCATTTATCGATTTTGTTTTTCTAGGATTTCGATCCTTAGAACCCATAGGCCTACCACGCTTCAGGCGTGCTTTAGGTTCATTAGCTCTCATGCTAATAGATGGTCCTGCTGGGACATCAATTCGGATAGGCACATTCTCTGCAGGGATATGTGACTTAGTTATCCTTTTCAAATCAGTAAATGCGTCTGGCATTTGATTTGCTATATTCTATAAATGGATGATCTTCTGGACCTCCTGATTACATATAGGGGTACGTGGATCAAAGTGAGATAATGATGAAACTTTCCACACAATTTCTCTTTTGATTTCCTTTTTCTCTCCCCCTAATTGTGAGAAATTTGTTTCATCAAATCGACAATCTGCAAATCGAGCAGTAAATAAATCTCCCGTCAATGGTTCAAGATAGCGAATAATAGAGGGTGATTCAAATCCAATATATATTCCTAACCTTCTTTGGGGGCCCATCTTACTGCGCTGTGGTGGTGCTACTGGCACATATACAGCACATCCAAAAATTTGTAGATGGGCAATATTTGGTTCATGACCAAAAACTAATTGTAACGGAGAATATTTATTATAATATGTTGGTCTGAGACGGATAAGTGATGCTGCGTGCAAGATAGCATGGCCCCAAACAGTAGTGGGCAATTTTGTTTTCATAAGTAGTGGTCTTGCTATCAATTGCAGTCGTTTAATAAATGACTCTGCAAGGCCATTTTGAGTATGAACATAAGCTACCGGATGTTTAACTTTTATCCCAACTGATAGACAGTAATCATCAAAAGCTTGAGATGAGAATTCTCCAGCATTATCAAGGCGAATAGCCTTTATAGGATAATCTGGGAATTGTACCCTTAATCGAATTATTTGGGCTAATAATTTTGCAAACGCCAGGTTGCGAGATGATAATAGGCACACATGAGACCATCTTGAAGATGCATCTATTAGGACCATAAAATATCTAAACAACCCACTTGGTGGGTGAATAGGTCCACATATATCCCCATGTATACGTTCTAAGAAGGTAGGGGACTCAATGCCAACCTTCATTGGTGATGGTCTAGTGATCATTTTGCCTTGATAACAAGCATCACAAGAAAATTCATTATTTGTAAGAATCTTCAGGTTCTTTAATGGATGCCCACTCGAATTTTCAGTAATTCGTCTCATCATTATTGATCCAGGATGGCCCAAACGGCCATGCCAAAGTACAAAAGTATTTGAATCAGTAAACTTCTGGTTTACGATAGAGTGTGATTCAACTGTACTAATCTTTGAATAATATAAGCCAGAAGATAAAGTTGGTAACTTTTCTACAATGCATTTCTGGCCAGAAATATTCTTTGTAATACAAAGATATTCCACATTCATTTCATCTATTGTCTCAACATGATACCCATTTCGGCGGATATCTATAAAACTCAATAAGTTTCTTCGGGACTTGGAGGAGTACAATGCATTGTCGATAATAAGTTTTGTTCCCTTAGACAGAAATACAATAGCTCTTCTGGAGCCTTCAATCAAACTTATATTACCAGAAATTGTAGAAACATTTGCTTTTTCCTTATGCAAATAAGAAAAGTATTTCTGATCTTTGAATATGGCATGAGTTGTTCCACTATCAACTACACAAATATCTTCATGAATGGTCTTTGATCCAAACATAATTTGAGGATTATCCATATTCTTCAAAATGACATAAACAAAATAAATATGATAGTAAACATTCTTATCAAAGCATAACTTTTATTTATGTACAACAATTATATAACCATACTATCTACTACAAATAACAAAAATTAAAATATTTACATCTCTACAGATTCACTACCGATCACATGACTTGTTTCTCCTTCTAGGAGTGCAAACTAATTAGCTACATCCAAATGCATGAAGTCTAAATTATCTTCAGAAATAAAATTTGCTTCAGCATTTTTCTCTGTCTTCTTCAGGGAAGCTTGATATAGCTCAACCAGGTGCTTTGGCGTACGGCATGTACGTGACCAGTGCCCTTTTCCTCCACATCTATAGCATGTATTTTCTGGCTTTGCTGCTTGCACCGCTTCATGCTTTTGCTCCTTCCTTTTCCACTGCTGGTGGCGAGGAGGGTTCTTTGGTGCATTATTATTACCACGATTAGAGTTTCCTCCCCCACCACGGCCATGACCACGACTGGGGCCACGTCCTCTTCCACGCTTAGCTTAGTGGAAGTTCGTCTCATTCACTTCAGGGAATGGATAAGAACCAGTAGGTCGGCTTTCATGGTTTTTCATTAATAGCCCATTATGTTGCTCGGCTACAAGAAGATGTGAGATAAGTTCAGAATACTTTTTAAATCCCATCTCTCGATATTGGTGCTGCAGGAGCATATTCGAGGCATGAAAAGTGGTGAAAGTTTACTCCAATATATCATGATCAGTAATATTATCACCACATAGTTTCAATTGAGAAATAATTCTGAACATAGCAGAATTATACTCACTGATAGATTTAAAATCTTGTAGCCTTAGATGAATCCAATCATAACGTGCATGTGGAAGAACGACCATCTTCAGGTGGTCATATCTATCTTTCAAATTACTCCACAGTATGACTGGATCTTTAACAGTAAGATATTCCATTTTCAGGCCCTCATCAAGGTGATGGCGTAGGAATATCATTGCTTTGGCACGGTCTTGGTTTGATGCCTGATTTTTATCTTTGATGGTGTCTGCCAGACCCATCGCATCAAGATGAATTTCGGCATCAAGCACCCAAGACATGTAGCTTTTGCCCGATATATCCAGGGCTACAAACTCAAGTTTAGAAAGATTTGACATTATTTAGAAAAAGAAAGTTCGTACCTCTGATACTTTCAAAGTATTTTCTCGAGATGACAGAGTCTCGTGCTGATAACGTGTTATAAAATAAAGACTGTAAAATAAAGACAAGTATAGAGAGAAACTGATATATTATTCAACTTCAAATTCATGTACATAATGAACTGAAAATTCCTCTATTTATAGAAGAAAGGAAGCAGCTGCGAGGCTTTTCAGGAAGCAGCTGCAAGGCTTTTCTTTAGCTGCTTGTAAGCTGTCTGCATGAGCTGCTTGCAACCTACCTGTTTAATAAGAAGCTGCTGCAAATCATTTCATTGAGCTGCTTGCAATGTGCCTGCATCAGCTGCTTATAGATAAACTTCAACAAAGTACTAAATGAATAATCTTCTCAGGAAAATTATCTATAGCGGAGTAATAAATGAACATCCACAATATAATTATTTTCATAACAGTACAATATTTTTGGGAAACCCAAAAACAAGTGGAGAAGGAGAACAAAAAAAGTTTACAATGTGAAAATTCTTGTAAAATATACTATATGCTCATTTGTTTGTGTTACATTAACCGATGTCAAGACGTAAGAGAAGTGGAAACCTTTAAATTCTTGTTAAAAATGAGAAGTGAAGTGTATGAAACTAAAAGAGGAGCATTTATATGACATTAGCCTTAATTAAGACCAAAATGTTGGTATAATTTTCACGCAATCTACAATTTTATCTGAATGATTTTATTCGCAAAATAATGATAATAATAATCCATGTTTCATTATATAATGCCCTCCACATTCCCCTTCCCCTTCCCCAATATATAATTAAAGAAATGTAAGAAATAAAATATAAAGCTATAAGACGGGTGCATGTACGCATGGAACAGACATTTATAATTATAGGGGCGTACGAATTTGGTGTACTGGTTTAACCAATGTTTTTAGGAGGATAGAGTTCGATTCCTTACATAATCTAATTTTTAAGCTAAAAATGCTTTTAAAATGTGCAAAAGATCCAAGGACTGGGATTCGATCGTCGCCCACCCTTCTGGGGAAATGGACTCGCAGTCCATCTTTGTCAAATGGTGTCATTTTACTAATAAATCATTTTTTCTGGTACACTATTTATATGTATACTAGTTAATAGATTGGCGATCAACATTTCTATTTAATAAATTTAGTAAATAAAGCTATAATATTATATAAAGACAAAAGTATACAGTCAGACCTCTCAATAACAGCATCCATATATAACAATACTTTTTTATAAAAGCCAAACTTTTTCGGAACCAATTTTTATGTTATGTTATAATATATGTTCTCTATAACAACACTTCGCTATAACATCCAAAAATATTCGGAACAAACGAGATTGTTATAGAGAGGTTTTTGTACATCATACAACACTATCAACTATACTCAATGTAAGTAAGTCGAGAAAAATATTATAGAAGTTAGAAATCAAATATTTAAGCAAAGAAATTAAATACATATGCAGAAAAATAACCATTGACCCTCAAAGGCTCATCGTATAGTGATTATAATTAGAAGTAAATATTATTCATAATCAGAGACTTTTGTATTCTTAATTAAGTCTTGTTCACAAATAGTGTCATATTATTACAAGTAATAGCATTTATGAGTGAAGAAAAAGGAAATAAGTGGGAATCATTTACACCCCGTACTTTGCTTAAAAATTCAAATTCTCCTCCCAACGATGAATAATAGACATTATCTCTCTCATATCTCAATTGGGTTTTTTTAAATGCTTATTTTATCCTTTATATTATCAACATTTATCTCTTATTTTTAATATTTTTAAATTATCGTGATACTAATTCATTTACACATCTTTTTAAGTTTTCTAAAATTGCAATAAAAAGGGATTGTTACTCAAATAGTCAGTCAAATTTACTATTTACTTTTTCTAGCCGATATATATAAATATACATTAATTATATATAGTTATACATATATTATATATGAATTATATATATATATATATTATATATCTACCGGCTGTTATTAGTTTAAGAGATCTGGTGGACGACTATTTTGGTTAATTATTCATAAAAAGATGAACCATTTTCTAACGTTGTCTTATTCTGTCACATACTATTCCTTTATTCATTCATATATTTTTACTGCCAGATAGAAATATTTTTACACCTTTTTCTTTTTGCGAGAAAATATTAAAGTAAAAGCTACCAAATACGAGACAATCATTAAAACCAAAATGGTGAGATAATTGTGGCTTTAGACGGAAGAATCGATCTTGTAAATCGAAAAAGTCATGGATAAGAAAGTTTTAAACTTTATAATCATTCGAATGACTTCAACAACACATATAGGCACATTATTGCATTTTTTATGCATTTATTGTTGCTCCGATATTTTATGAGGCAATTCATAATGATTACCCTTATCATTGGCAGATGATTAGTAATTTCAACCAAAAATACTTTAAGGTTACAAATTAAGGGAAAGAAAGAAAAACAGAGACAGTAATATAAGTATAAATTTGTATATTTACTGTAAAGAAAAGAAGAAAAATACAAAATAAAAAGATATTTATATATGTAAAATAAAGGCATTCACGTTAGATTCTATACTTAGTTTTAAATATTTATTTCCCAATTAAAAAGAAAAAGCTTTTTATATACGCAAAATAAAAGAATTCAAACTAAATTCTACACTTAACTTTAAATATTTGTTTCCCAATTAGGCAATGACATTTGACAATTTATTCTGAAAAATAAAACTAACATGCTAATAAGCATAAAAATTAAAATTTTAATTATATATATAAAAAAAAAAAGAAGAGGAAAGAGATACTGAGGAAGGGGTAATAAGAACAAATCGCGTATTTATTTGCCTGAGTGCATCTACGGAACAAAAGCAAAGAAGATGAAAATCCAACACAGTACAACACATAAGCAAAATATTAAAAACATAAGAAGTGAAAAGTTCAAAATATTACAAACCAAGTAAGCACAAAGTGAAAACTACCTCTCTATTAGCAAAACAAAAACTGAAAAAACAAAACCAGCCACATTAATATGGTGACGCTGGGGCAATAAAATTGATGCTGGCTAAATGGCCTTGTAGGACCAATTTCTTTTTTTCACACACGTAACTTTTGATTCTATCTCTCTCTACTTTAAATTCCAATTTAGTACAATATTTTCCATATGCACAAAGCAACTCATAAGAAAAACTCAAGCAATAGGGAATAAAAATAGGAAAGAAGAGTAAAAAATACGCATAAAATGGTAACAGAAGAGAACTTGTTTCTTCATCAACAATAATAGAAGTGAAGTGTGATGCAAAGTGAGTAAAAAAAAGATGCAATTTATAACACAATAAATAAAGGGATTATGGATTCAAAAAGTCACAACCCAAGATGCAATTATAACAAATTAAACAATTGGGGGTTAGGAACTTGAAAAGTCACAATGAATGAAGAGGTGTGAGTTGGATATGAATTTTCAAAATTATGATTTAGTAAAACAATTCGATGAAGAAGTGTCAGATGGGATCTAACTCCCCTCAATTTTCTAGTCTCTCAATTTCTCCAAGTTCCTACTTAGATTGGAGACATTTGTCATGATTAAATATTAATGTATGGGATTTAATTGAATAAAATAAAGCCCTAATCATAGTTAATAAAGTATTTAATTCCTTCTTTTATTTATTCCCAAATAATATCTTTTTACAATCCCACAATTATAGCTACACATTATCTAAGATTTCTTCTTTCTTTCTTGTAGTAATTTTCTTTCCAACCAATTCTAGCAGCGTTTTAATTTCTTTCGTAGTATTCATATGCAAGTCTAAATGAATCAAATTTTATCTGAGAAACATCCATATGTTAATTTTGAGATGTGACCACAAATCCACCATTGAAAAGGAGAAAGTAAGACAACAATAATAATTCAAAGCTCTCCAGGTTCTACTACGAATAAAGTTTAATTTTTCAGTTAAAATTAGATTGAGTTTTTAAATAATTATTTCAAAAAAATAATTAAAGGATAATGAACTCCAGAATATGAAAAGAAAATTGTGGAATGAAAGGGTAAATTACTACAGTAGATTGCAACTTAAATTTTTAAAAGGATTGACATGCATGTTGGTAAATTCTTTTGGGGATAACTTTTGGCACCAAAAATAAAGTTTGTAGGAGGGAATATCAAAATTTCTGAAAATTATATTTGAAATATTTATTACTTAACAATGATTAATGCCTAGCTATCGCTTTTTCTTTGCATCTTTCTTCTAGATTTCATGGTGTTCCTGTTGTTCTTATGATTGTTGTGGTGATACTAATATTTACTAATATTGTCTCCCTTTGCTTTGCATCCTTCTTCTGGATTTCATGGTATTTCTATTTATCCTATGATTGTTGTTGTGATACTAATATTGTCTCCTTTTTGTCCTTTTGTCTTTTTTTTTTTTGAGCCGAGGGTCTTTCGAAAACAGCCTCTCTACTCTTTCGAGGTAGGGGTAAGGCATGCGTACATACTACTCTCCACAGACCCCATTAATGAAATTTTATTGAATTGTTGTTGTTGTATTAATGCCTTATTTTAGTTAATTAAATCTAGACCATTAATTTTAAAATAGTATAGGTGTATCCTATCCTAGTAAGAACTCGGGGAAACGGAGGTAATAGGAAATGGGAAGGAGTCAAATCCTGTCAGATGATACCGTTTCGAGTAACGTGCCGTCGGTCCCTGGACATTCGTTGGCTGGATGGTTCAAGCAGATTTAATTGCTTCTTCACTTGCAAAGTTCGTAAAAAGCAGAAAAAGATGAATATTGTACCTATAATAATTTAATAATTCCGTTAAGAAGTCGTTTATTTAACAGTGCGATAATTAATAAAATCATTAGTGATATTAGAGAATGGTTGGTGTGATGTCCTTTAAATCATTTCCACTTCTCACAAAAACGCATCTTGCTTGCATGACCACGCAAAATCCAATTTTGTATCTTTTATATATTTTATTCTTTTCTTGGTATAATTGCTGCCTGCATCATCAGAAAAGAAATGTCTCACTTCCATTAATTCATACGGACCAGACTATACTAGTCAACAAGTCATGGACAGGCTGCGGTCATGCTGTTAATGAATGCCTCATTATTCAATCCGCAAGGAACTCAGGCCGGTCCTGCCTCATTATTCAATCCGCAAGGAACTCAGGCCGGTCCTTTTTTTTAACGGTGGTGTATGGCCAACTTGTGCAGATCTCGACCATTTCACTTGCTTGCTATTCTCATATATCGATGTAATTAATATATTCATTTAGACTTAGGCATATTAAAAGAAATTAATTATATTTTGTCTCTATTTATTGAGATTTGGACCTTGTTCTTTCATCGTTTTCACCAAGTTTATTGATAGCTAAGCTCCTTGAGTATATTGGTTATGTTTTACTCCATTCGATCCACTTTAACTGATTTTTTTAGTTGTTTTTATATATATTAAGGAATTTACCTTTTAACATTAATTAACAATAAAACTGACTATATTAAAATTTACTATCTTTTCAATTTGTTCATTGAGAATATACCACATTTTTCGAGACTCTTTGACAACTTTGAAAAAATAAATTAATTCTTTTTTTGATATTTTAAAAAATCAAATATTATGGATCATAAAAAAAGATCAAAAAATCAATTAAAGTGGACCGGAGGGAGTATTTCTTTCCCATTCCTTTGTGGGTTTTACCATTTTCTAGATTAAAAGGTAGTGTAACCCTCGTTTATGATGAAGCACATCAATATATCTACCAACACTATATCGAGAAATCTCTTGCATCTATCCTTTGTGTTGGATTTTCCTTGGATATGAAGCGAGAACTGAAAAACCTTTTCTAATTAGAGAAATGTCTGAGGCTTCGAAGTTCAAGTGATGCTACAAACAAAACAACTAAATAGTCTACCCTCTATATGACTACTGCACTGGACCAAAACTGAGACAATACAACTCGATCGACCTCTTAGATATACATATTTTACACATAATTCAAATATAGTTTGCAATATTTTTATGTATATATATTGTGGTAGGAAGACTTAAAGGGTCCACCCTAAGATGGATAATGTTGTAGGATAAGACCTCTATAACTATTAAGCAGCAATGCAGCTTCTTGGCCTGAACATCCCTCACCACGAATTGGAAAACCCAAAAAAGAAAATTTGAGAAAAGTGGAATAAAGAAGAAAGAGATTATAGGAGAAGATGGGAGTAAAATATTATATTCTTAAATATATGTCGAACAAGTTGGTACATGTCTTATGATTGGTCCCTATCTAAATAAAGTTTTCCCATTATTATTGGTCTGAGATGTGAAAACATACAAACAGGTACTCATTGTCCAATTTTTATATTACGACAATTTTTCAAATATTTTTTGTAACAAAATTAAAAGAATGTAATTGATAGTACTTTCAAAGTAGAGTAACTTCTACATAAAATTACTTTTATTTAAGAAACTGAAAAATCAGTGTTCGATATTACCCCAAGCTTATATGGTCTACTAGTGAGGGTATGCCCTGGCCCAACGACTATTTAGTTTTGTTGTTATTATTATTTTCAGATGTCACTCGCTAACGCATTTAAACCATTATGTTGGTTCTGCATATGGTGATCTATTATATTTTCGAGGGCTATTTACAATAGGTTGGCCATCCTTTTTGGTGAATTAATGAGCAATCCTATCTATAGGTATTGCAATATCCATATTTGATAGGCTATATGTATATCCCTGTTATGTTTTGATGATCTAACAAACTTACTGTTAAAAACCAGATAAGGAACCTGTTACATATTCTCAAGACCTTACGATAAAAAGGTTCCAGCTTGGGATATGGTTCAACTCTTCAGAGTCAAAGGAACAATAGAGGGAACAAATAGCTACCGTTTCCCGAGGAAACTGCACAAGTCAACTGCCCCAGCTGTAAAGTTGCTGCCTGCATACGCTACATTGCAGAAACAGTGCAGCTGTCAACTTTATGGGGAATGCCCTTTACCTAACTTGCTTACATCATTCAAGTGATGTCAAAAATGAGTTATTTACATCAAGCAAAGGTAAAACAAAACACTTGCACATTCAAGAATTGATCAAGCATTTTTTCTCAAGTCTGTGCCAATCTTGCAAGTGATTCTCAAGAGCATCAAGAACAAAGAACAACATAACGAAGGACCAGTTTCATGTATTGAGTCATTACATGTCCTTAGTTGTGTTGCACCTTTGTTAAAGTTCTTTACTTGTAATTCGTACTTAGCTTAGTTAAAAGCATTGTGTAGGAAATCTTTGTAAATTATAAACCCTTGTGTTTGTGTCTTGGCTAGAGTTAGTCGAGTTGTAAAGTCTTTGTAATGGAGTTATTACAAAGTGGCTTGTAATAGAGTTGTTACAAGTTAGGGAGGGATTAAGAGGTTAATTCCTAGGTTACAATAGGTTGTAATCTAAAGTTTGCTTAGTAGTGAAGTTGAAATCCTACAAGGGTAGGTCGTGGTTTTTAATCCCGTGATCTGTGAGTTTTCCACGTAAAACTTCTTTGTCTCATTTACCTACTGCAGTGTGTGTGTGTTCTGTGGGAACTAATAGAGAACCTGGTTCTCTATATAGTTTGGTGGACCCTTAAATTCTATCAATTGGTATCAGAGCAGGTTCTTTCTATCAGGCTAACACCTAGAAAGGATCCTCATAGCTGCTACACCAAACTTTGAAGAAGGACAATCAACCTACAGATCACCACGATTTAATGGCCAATACTATGGATGGTAGAAGACAAAGATGCATGATTTTATCATGGCTGAAGATTCAGAGCTCTGGGATGTTATCTGCGATGGTCCCTTTGTTCCTATGAAAACCATTGGAGAACCAGCAGTGACAGTTCCCAAGTCTAGGAAGGAATACAGCGATACTGACCGCAAGTCTATAGAGAAGAACTTTCGAGCAAAGAAAATCATCGTCTGTGGCATTCGGCCAGATGAATACAACAGGATTTCGGCGTGTCAATCTGCCAAAGAGATCTGTGAAGCACTCCAATAGCACACGAAGGGACAATTCAAATCAAGTAGTCGAAGATTGATATGCTAACCACTGAGTATGAACTCTTCAGGATGAAAGATGATGAGTCCATTCAGGACATGCACACTCGCTTCACCTCTATCATCAATGAGCTCCATTCCCTAGGAGAAATCATTCCAAGGAACAAACTTGTCATGAAAATACTCAGTGTATTACCTGATTCCTGGGAAAGCAAAGTAAATGCTATCACGGAGGCAAAGGATCTACAAAAGCTAACCATTGATGAACTCATTGGTAATTTGAAAACTTATGAAATGAAGAAGAAAAAGGATCATAAGAGAAAAGAGCCCAAAAGGGAGAAGAACCTGGTCCTCAAGACAGACAACAATGTATCAAGTTGTGGGGATGCTGATATGGCTTACTTGACAAAGAGATTTCATAAGTTGGTCCACAAAAATGGAGGTATTACGAAGAAGGGCAGCTCCATCAAGACAAGAGGATATGACTTATGTCATAAGTGCGGGAAGCCAGGGTACTTCTTCAAGGATTGCCCTCTCCTCAAGCAAGACTAGTACAAGCACAACATAGACAAAGCAGCCAAGAGGAACCCGGTTCCTGACAAAAGATTTAAAAGAAAAGAAGTTGTTGATAATGTTGTGAAACAAACTCTTGTTGCATGGGGATACTCTTCTAGCGAATCTGGAGAAGATGATGCACAAAGTGACAACTCCATGATGACAGTAGAAAGTGAAGGAGCTGATTATTATTCCATTTTTGCCCTGATGGCAAAATCTGACGATGATGAGGTAAACTTTCTGGACGTTCAAAGAAATTTGAAGTCTTACTCTCAAAAAAAGCTTATATCTTTGGCTAATATTTTAATTGATATTTTTCATAGTCTCATTAATGATAGAAATGCAATAACCACGGAACTAGGAGAAATAGAACACGAGAAAGATGATCTAGTAGTGGTTGCGGTTGATCTAAGAGAGACCATTGAGAGTTTAAAAAGGGAAAAGGATATTTTGACTGAGAGAAGTGCAAACATAGAGCATGAGAGAGATGACCTGTTGGTAATAGTTGTAGACCTAAAGGAAACAATTAAGGAACTCATAAGGGAAAGTAGGCCTATGAACACTCAAACGGGAAAGTAAGTTGCAAGTGAGGCACACCTTAGGCTTGAAAATGAGCTAAAATCAGTGAAATCTAGTCTGTGTGCTGAGCTAGAGAAAAACAGACAACTTCAGGAAGATCTAGGCAGAGTGAAAAGTGACCAAGAAAAATCTCTTAAGTGGACCTGGTCCTCTGATGCTATCACTGCCATGTACACAAACAATGGGGGAAACAGGCAGGGAATCGGGTTCCAAAGGGAAAAAAATCCCTACAACCCTCATAGCAAGTACGTTACAGTACCTGAAAATTGGCTTTGCACACACTGTGGTAACACTGGGCATTTTAAAGAAACCTGTAAAGCTAGATTTCAGTCCCAACAGAAAAATAATTTTTTTATTGAAAAGGTAACCACTACTAAGGAACCTGGTCCCTCCATTAAAAATGTATATTGCCTGCCTGGACAAGAAGAAGTCTAATTCTCCCTTTTCCTCATTACAAGGGACCCAAACTTGTTTGGGTTCCTAAGTCTAACCCTTGATTCTCTTGTGCAGGGAGCAGTGAAAGGAAGCAGCCAAAAATGGTACATGGATAGTGGCTGTTCTAAACACATGACTGGAAGCATCAATGATTTCCTTTCACTCAAAGCTCTGCAAGAAGGGAGTGTGTCCTTTGGAAATGGCAAAAAGGGATACATTCAAGAAGTAGGAAGAATAGGACTCTTGAAGGCATGGCAAGAACAATGTTGATTGAAAGTGGCATTGTGAAGAATTTCTGGGCAGAAGCAGTCAACACTGCGTGCTACTTGGTGAACAGGTGCATGATCAGGTCCTTCCTGAACAAAACCCCGTATGAACTGCTGAACGGAAGGAAGCCCAAGCTAACACATTTGAGGACATTTGGCTGCAAATGTTTTGTTCTCAAAAATATCAAGGAAGCATTGAAGGATGCTGACTGGATTACTGCTATGCAAGATGAACCTCATCAATTTGAGAGAAATATCGTGTGGAACCTGGTTCATCGACCTGCTGATAGAACTGTTATAGGAATCGGGTGGGTATTCATAAACAAACTTGATGAGTTTGGAAACACAACAAGGAACAAGGAAAGGCTAGTAGTTCAAGGCTACAATGAGGAAGAAGGGATTGACTATGATGAAACTTTTGCTCCGGTTGCTCGAATGGAGGCCATCAGAATTCTTATTGCCTTTGCATCTCATATGGAATTCAAATTGTTCCAAATGGATGTCAAAAGTGCTTTTCTGAATGGATTTCTAAAAGAAGAAGTCTTTGTCAAGCAACCACCTGGTTTCGAGTGCCATGAGCATTCCGAGCACGTGTTTAAACTTGACAAGGCATTATATGGACTAAAGCAGTCTCCCCGTGCATGGTATGAAAGGTTGTCCAAGTTTCTTCTAGAAAATGGCTTTACAAGAGAAAAAATTGACAACACTCTATTTCTGAAGAAATGCGGGAGGAACCTGCTCATTGTGCAATAAATGATTCTCTGTGTGAAGAGTTTGCAACGCTCATGGGAAGCGAGTTTGAAATGAGTATGATGGGAGAAATGAATTTCTTCCTAGGACTTCAAGTGAAGCAATTTCAAAAGGGAACAATGATAAGTCAAAAGAAGTACATCAAGGAGCTGCTAAAAAGCTTTGACATGGAAACATCAAAAGTTATTGACACTCCTATTGCCACAGCTACTCGTCTAGACATGGATGAACCTGGTTCTCCTGTAAATCAAACCATGTATAGAGGGATCATAGGGTCACTCTTGTATCTTACTGCAAGCAGAACAGATATTGTGTTCATCGTGGGCCTTTGTGAAAGGATTCAATCCAATCCAAAGGAATCTCATCTGAAGGCTGCCTAGAGAATATTGAGATATCTCAAAGGAACGCAGCACCTGGTTCTCTACTATTCCTCAGGTGACAGCTTTGATCTTATTGGGTATGCTGACGCTGATTATGCAGGATATCTGGTGGATAGGAAAAACACGTATGGAATGGCACATTTCCTGGGTTCCTGTCTAATCTCATGGGGTACAAGGAGGCAAAACTCTGTGGCACTCTCAACTGCGGAAGCGAAATATGTAGCAGCTGCTTCTTACTGTGCTCAATTGTTGTGGATCAAACAGCAGTTGAAAGACTTTGAGTATTCTCTGACTGTGTGCCCCTCCTGTGTGACAATACAAGTGCACTCAATATGGCTAAAAATCCAGTCCAACATAAGAGAACCCAGCACATTGATGTGCGTCACCACTTCCTCAGAGACAATGTTGAAAAGGGTCTCATTTGCATAAAATTCTGCAGCACAGAAGATCAGATTGCAGACATATTTACCAAGGCCTTGAGCAGAGAACATTTTGAAAGAAATCGTCTGGCAATGGGGTTGATAAAACCCAACTGAGAACCTGGTCCTTCAATGATTGGCTATGAAAGAAATGTTCAGGTAAAATTAGCTAAAAAGTATTTTCTGGCAAAGTCTAACTCATCTCTATACCGTTACAGGTAGACACACATGATTATTACAAAGCAAATAGGTAGTTGATGCAGTACGCGCTGGTAAAAAGGGAAAAGCTTACAGATGCAAGATTAGTCAGGGAACCTGGTTCTCCCGACACAAGTTAGTAGTTTCTCTGTCCTCTCATGCACAATTTTGAACGGTTAAAACAAGTGCCACATCATCAGTATGTCAGTTTCTTTTCTTTGCATCTTTTGAACCCAAACGTCTTACCCGTTAGAAATCGAGGCGACTCCCAAAACTGTCGCCTTTTCTTAACCGGTCTCTCCTCAATCTTAAATACATCCATCACTGTCACAACTCCTCACATCAAACGTTAAAAATTTCCTTCTTCTTTCTCTCTTTCAAAATACGCATCTCTTCTCCTCAACTCATCACTTCTCTCCATGGCTGAAAATAATGAAACCTTAAGTGCTCTAAGTGACACCCCCATTGAGTCCTCAGCCATTCAACCACCGATTTTAGACTCCTCCCTCAACACCACCAATAGCCAAAACCCTAGGGCAGAGTCACCCCCACATTCTGTCTCCTCTTGTACCCAATCGAGTTCTGGTTCTCATAGGAGTCGCAAAATCACAACTCCTAAAAGATTTGTGGTTACAAGCTCTCCTCCTTCCTCGCCGGAAAAACTGGGTGAAAAGGGTCCTGTTGATGAAGAAGAGAATCAAGAAATCTCTATTCTTCCTTTGGATGAAGGCTTAAATATAGATCCAACTGCTGGTTCTGAGAATGCTTCAGTTCCCAATCTTGAGCCTACAGTATAAATTCTTCTTCTTTTGCGATTTCAATGGAGTTACAAGAGAAAGAAGCAATAGAGAACATGCTATCTATAGCTAATGAAGGGGTTGTTATAGAAAGAAGCGCGGATGGGTCTGAGGCTCAGAGGGAAGAGTCTAAGACTGTGGTAGAGGGTACATAGCTTGTGCCTCTTGAATAATCGGCACAGGACAATACTACTGGGGTCCCAAATGAGGGACCTGATCCCTCCTCAAAGGATCTAACTCAGGGGTCCTCTCAAAAGCCCCAGGTCTGTATTGATCATGCTCCCTCCCCTCATTTGCGATGCTGAGCCTTTGTCTGTGGTCATGCCAGAGATGAGATCTGATTATGAAGAAGTAGTTAGGGAAAGTGAAGAGGATTTTGATGATATGCCAATTGCTAGCTTGACTAGGAGTAGACCAATGGTTGCTCAAGAGTCCACTCCTAAGCGACCTACTACAAGGTTGTAAAGGAAGAAGGATCTTGAGTCTGCACTTAAGAACAATCAAGCTAAGTCAAGGAGAAGAAAATTAGTGAAAGATGGGAAAGTTGTGAGCGAGAAGACAGTGCCGGTTGTGAATGTGGATGATGAAGTAGAAGAGGAACCTAGTTCCTTGACTAGAAAGCGCTCACATAAGCATGGTCTCCCCAAGCCTAAAAGGGGATCTTCTGTGTCTGCTGAAAGTCTGAACAAGTCTGATGATGCCGTCGCTAGTGAAAATATGGTGAAAGAATCTGGTGATAAGTTGGTAGAAGAGTCTACTGACAGGGTGATGGAAGAATTGGGTGAAAAGTCTATGAAATCTGATGAAAAAGGAAATAATGTTAGCAAGTCTGCTAAGAGAAATGTTGATACTGATGAGGAACCTAGTTCCTCAAAGAAGGCCAAAGATGGTGATCCAAAGAGTGCTGGGAAAGAGAAGTTGAGGAATCAAAAGGTGCTATGGGACCGCACATTTGCCCCTGACATTTTGGAGGAGGCTGGTATGTGACAGCTGGTTGAAATTTGTGAGTTTCAATAGTGGACACATTTGTTCACAAGTGATGCTCCAAAGGTATATGATTAGGAAGTTCAAAGTTTTTATGCCGACCTCTTCAAAGTTGAGGATGATCACATCTGTGTGCTGGTGAATGGAGTTGATATGGTAATGGACTCTGCTTTGTTGGGATCTATTCTGGGTGTGCCTGCTGAAGGGGTGTCTAGTGTTCAGGGATCTTGTTCTCAAAATTTCAAAAATGCCATCTTGAAAGACAGAGCAGTTCAGCAAGGGGCTACGGGTACAGAAGAAGGCCCTCCTTCCAGTGTACCAACTGCTATTTGAGATAGTGAACAACGTCTTTCTCCCTCGTGTTGAGAGAAGATCTATCACTTCTCGTGTAGACCTGTTCCTCATGGAAGCACTGGACAACTTCACTACCATCAACCTGCCTGGGATCATAATAGAGCACATGCAAAAAGTGGCAGATTTTAAAGATGGTAATCATGGGCTGCCTTATGGGTTCCTTCTCACCAAGGTCCTTGAGTACTTAAAGGTTCCTCTGGGATAAGCTAAACTGGGCACTAAGAAGCAAACATTCTCCAAGTCCACTCTGGAAGAATGTGAGTACATTGATAGGGCTGGAGGAGTTGGAAGCACTTCTACCATTTCTCAGCTGATCAACGCTTAGAACAGTGCTACTACTGAGATAAGGCAGTTAAAAGCAAGGAATGCTATTCTTGAGAGTCAGTTGAGTCAGCTTCAGGAGGCACCTGGTTCCAGTATCTCTCAAAGTGAAGAAGTTGCCCGTCTGACCAAGGAGAATGCTGAGCTCAAGAAACAGGTGGAGGACCTGAAAGAGAAACTGCTCAATGAGCAAATGTCGGCGAATGCTCGAATGGATCTCGTCCTCCAAATCCTTGCCTCTGCCTCTAAGCCCTCTCCTTCCAGTGCTCCCTAAACAAGTGTCCCCTCAGTGTCAAGTCTTAAGTATTGGTTTCCTATGATTAGTTTATTTTTATGTTTGTGGTATTTATTTTTGTTGTTCTGAATTGTGGATGGTTGTTAGTAACATTGACTCTGCTCCCTGTTTTCAAATCCAAATTGTTTAATGGATGCTTTCCCCTTTTTGTTATTTATGCCTTGTCTTTATGATCTATTTTAGTCATGTTGTATGCACACAAGTGGAATGAGTTAACTCAAGCTAGACTTCTTTTTTCTATAAGCCCGTTACTAATCATTTTATGATGCCAAAAGGGGGGAAAATAATTCAGGGGGAACAAGATGAGAAACAGATTCAGGGGGAATTTAGGAAATGCTGGTTCTTAGGGGAAACTTGAATTATAAGTTTGTCATCATCAAAAAGGGGGAAATTGATAGGCTATATGTATATACCTGTTATGTTTTGATGATCTAACAAACTTACTGTCAAGAACCAGATAAGGAACCTGTTACACATTCTCAAGACCTTACGATCAAAAGGTTCCAGCTTGGGATATGGTTCAACTCTTCAAAGTCAAAGGAACAACAGAGGAAACAGATAGCTACCGTTTCCCGAGGAAACTACACAAGTCAACTACCTCAGCTGTAAAGTTGCTATGTGCACACGCTACAGTGTAGAAACAGTGCAACTGTCAATTTTATGGGGAATGACCTTTACCTAACTTGCTTAAACCATTCAAGTGATGTCACAAATGAGTTATTTATATAAAGCAAAGGTAAAAGAAAACACTTGCACATTCAAGAATTGATCAAGCATTTTCTCTCAAGTCTGTGCCAATCTTGCAAGTGATTCTCAAGGGCATCAAGAACAAAGAACAACATAACGAAGGACCAGTTTTATGTATTGAGTCATTACATGTCCTTAGTTGTGTTGCACCTTTGTTAAAGTTCTTTACTTATAATTTCTACTTAGCTTAGTTAGAAATATTGTGTAGGAAATCTTTGTAAATCATAAACCCTTGTGTTTATGTCTTGGCTAGAGTTAGTCGAGTTGTAAAGTCTTTGTAATGGAGTTATTACAAAGTGGCTTGTAATAGAGTTGTTACAAGTTAGGGAGGGATTAAGAGGTTAATTCCTAGGTTACAATAGGTTGTAATCTAAAGTTTGCTTAGTAGTGAAGTTGAAATCCTACAAGGGTAGGTAGTGGTTTTTAATCCCGTGAGCTGGGAGTTTTTCACGTAAAACTTCTTTGTCTCATTTACCTACTGCAGTGTGCATGTATTCTGTGGGAACTAATAGAGAACCTGGTTCTCTATATAGTTTGGAGGACCCTAAAATTCTATCAATATTAGTCCATAAATCCATATAATATTGTAGACAACACAAATAATATGTATCAGATTACAAAGTCCGTTACTAGTAGAAATATGTGACTTTAAGAAGTAAACAAAATAATAAACGTTGCACTATAGGAAAAATATATATCCGGGATAATAAAATAAAAATAGAATAAAGTTCTTAGTAAATCACCTTATGTCAACAATATCACAGGAAGGCAACTCAAACGATTTTTGATTTTACAGTTGCAACAAGCATTTTGAAGATCATATCAGCTTGCATCTAGCATCACTTCTTTAACTCCTACGTTTATATACTGAAACAACCAAAAGAAAGAGCTCACTGTTAAAATATTATTTGGTCCTTCTCTAGAGATAATATTTCCTTTATAATGCATTAATTAATCTTCTTCCACAAAGGCTTCTCACTACAGTCAAAACTATGGGTGTTCCCAAATAACTAAGGTATAAGAATATAGTGTGTTAGAAAAAAGTATACACAGTGATACCTAGCTTGTCAAAGAAGTGGATCTTTGAAGCATGAAACATATAAACTGAAAATAGTAACCAAGACAAAGTTTATCAATAATACCATAAACAAATATGGTATACAGGCATTTCTTGCACTTTCTAAAATACTTGATACTCCATGAAAATAATTTAGCATCTCGTTTTGTCATCTACTTCAAAATTAATCTTCTCAACAATCCTTCATAATTGATGATATGTTATTTTGTTCCATCATTTTACAGTCTTCTCATTAGGAAAGTAATTTTTTAGCTTATCAATTTGTGAGAAAAAATATAATCCACTAACATACATGATATATGGGGAATACATCACATAAGCAGAAGGTGAGCTACCTGTTGTTGGCTTGTGTAGAATTCACAGATGAAGCAACCAATCATTTCTAAGGCATACAAACTTCAAAAACCAATGCAATTCCGCTTTCCAAATGCTCAGAATATCAAATAACAAATCCAGACAAAGGAGCTATTTAACAAAGACAATGAAACAACTTTTGAGTTTCAATTTTTGTTTTGTATAATAAATGATATATATTCTAAATTTTTACGTCTACCTAATAGCCTATAATAAACACAGTATTATGCTGGGTAAATTGGCTAGCAAGTGCATGATAAATTGCTCATTTTATAGTAATAAGTTAAATTAGGATCCAATAGTTTATATTTGAGTGCAATTCTTATGCAATAACTATTTTTATGACGAAGCAGTACGAAGTTATGTACTTATTTTGTACTTTTGTTAAAGAATTAAAATCTTTTAAGACATAACAAGCCGATAAACTAAATTTACCGAGTATTCCAGAGTATATGCATTCTTTTGCCTTGATAACAAGTTCCAACCATATGGGAAATTTACCATTAAATTTGTCTCAACCAATGTACTCCAATTTCTTTTTATTTTTTTTTCACATCATGTAGCATAGATTCAGAATCGCAGTATAGGAACAACCACACAGTGGAATAATTCATTCGGACAAATAAGCAAACACCTTATGGCCATCTCTTTACATTTACCTATTTAAAGAAGAGAGCTCGCATTCTTCTCCCAAGATAGATTTTCAGATAAAGGGAACCAACAGTAATATTAAAAAAATAAGCACATTGATATAAATCGTCTTCCCAAAATAACCCATTTACTACTTTACCCGATTTAAACAATTTTAATCCAACAGTGATTTCAGAAATTGAGAAATTAAGAATAGCAAATGCAGAGGATTTGCAGAAAAGGTGAGAAGATTAAGGCGAAAATAGGAAAAACATAATTCACCTAATAACTATATATGCAACTCACATAAACCGAGCAGGGAGAGAGTAGAGCAAAAAATGGAGGAGTACGTTGAGAAAGTTGGGAAATAAGACAGCAGTTCAAATTGAGTTCTGCAAAGACAACATCAAGCAGATCAAAGCAAAGTGAGAGACAAAATCGACAACGATTTATAGTGAGAAAATCAGGTTGCTTTCCACGTTTTTAGCAGAGCTACACATGCTGCTATGTGCAGATAGTTGTTCACTTAGTGCCACACAAAGACAAGCTCTCCAACGCAGCATAAGCAAGTGAAAACCACCGAAATTTACCAAAATATCCTCAAATGATCCTAAGCTCCTCTCTTATCCGCTTCTATAATAGTAGTAATATATCCATACAATTAAATTCTTGATGTTTTATGCTTCAATGCCACACAAGAATGGGTGATTTATATGGTGTCTGATTTTCGTGTGCACTGATTATAGAAGGACATGGTTCTTCTATGTGTTCCTTATACTACTGTTGCGAAAATAGTAAATGCGGAAAGTAAAGAATACAAGTATTTTTACGTGAAAAACACTGGCTCAAAAGGTTAACAAATCACGACCTACTACTCAGTAGGATTTTTCTCAATACTTTACTAAATCACAGAGCCAAAACAACATTTATAAAACTCTTTGTAAACCTATGGATTACCTCTAATCCCGTTGTGGCAACCAGCCTCTAACTGTTGCGATAACTTCAAGTTAACTCTAACTTGAATACTCAGAGTACCTAATACAATTGCCTCTAGATAAAGCTGAAAGGTACAATTTGAAAAGCCCTACTACAATTGAACTAGAATAAAATACATGCACTTGGAATTGGTTCTTCTATCTGGTTCATGTATCTTCAGGTTCGCACACTTGAATCACACAAGAATTGTTTTCAAAATACCTTGCTATTTTGCTCTCAACTCAGGTTTAACTCCAGCGATTGTGCGTGCCTGTAGAATGAGAACATCCTGCAATATATATATAGTTAGTAGAATAAGAAATAACTAGAGTTCTAATGCTATACTCTTCCTTGGTGGGAGAGTTCTAGTTATCTTCAACTTCTAACTCCTCCCTTATCTTGGATAAAGTTCTCTTCGGATAAGGAGTCCTTCTGCTTATCATTTATGTAACCTTTTCGATCAGGAGATATCGGATATAACAACTTAAGCTTATCTCCTTCACGTGCATCCCTTATGCTCGAATCTGCCCGTGTATGTGTACACTGTGTATGGACCTGCTTCATGCTTGAGTTCCTTTGTCAATCATCAAAACAAACTTTACTTTGGGCCAACAAATATCTTAGGATCATCTGTTGAAAAAAGAAAGGAAATATCATAGGATCATAGCATTTGATGGTAACTTCGTTCTTCCGCTATTATCTTGGTCACGTTTCCTTATTTGACAGTGTGATGTATTATGTTGTATAGAAGAACTCGAAACTGTCACTAAAATGTGAATACTATTTCAAAAGGGAAAATTTTCATAGATTATTGTCACGACCCAAAATCTGATCTGTCGTGATGGCGCCTATCTCGAAACTAGGCAAGCCGATAACATCAATAACCCCTAATTTCCTTTAAGTTTGAAAAACATAATAATTTGAGTCTAATAAAAGGCCTCACAATTTTTGATAAAAACACTCCCAAAATCTAGTGTCACCGAGTACATGAGCATCTAATTATGAATACAAGTTTGAAAAATACGGTCCGTAATAGTCTGAGACCAAATACAGTAAATAAGAAGATAGGGAAGGAGAGGCAAGGTCTGCGAAATACGGCAGCTACTTCAGAATCTCCGAAAAATCAGCTGAGTGATAGAATCAACACCCGCTATGTCCAGGAACACCTGGATCTGCACACGAAGTGTAGGGTGTAGTATGAGTACAACCAACTCAGTAAGTAACAATAATAAATAAGGAACTGAAGATAGTAATGAGCTACACAGTTATGGTTCATTTCCAGTAATTCCAGCAAAGAATAGACCTGCTATCAAATCTGGCAGTTTAATGTCAAATCAATTTTTATACAGTTCCTGTTCATGTATTCCGTATATAAAAATCTTTCAGATATTTCACAATAATGACAGATAACAACTAAGTGCAACAACAAATGAAAATCAAGTACAACCTCCCATGACAACAATCACTCACTGGGCTCCCAGCCCTCATCACTCACGCTCAATGGGTACCCGCGCTCACTGGGGTGTACAGACTCCGGAGGGGCTCCTACAGCCCAAACGCTATAATCTGCACAGCCAACTCACGTGCCATAGTATCAATATCTGGATCTACACGGCCAACTCACGTGCTGCACGGATAACTCACGTGCTATAGTATCAATATCTGGATCCGCATGGCCAACTCACGTGCTATAGTATCAATATCTCACAATCATGCCCTCGGCCTCACTCAGTCATAAATCTCTCCAGTCTCTCAGGCTCTCAATAATCATGAAATCAGCCCAAACAACAATGATATGTTGCATCAATAATGAACAATAGAGACTGAGATAAAATAAATAAGTAAACTGTGACTGAGTACCAAACAACAATTTAGCAGATAATTAAACATGTACACGACCTCTGTGGGTCCCGGCAGTACCAACATATAGCCTAAACATGGTTTCTAACACCTTACAGCTAAATTTCCACAACACATAGAGAGAATATAGCAAACAACAAGTTATTCAACTTTACAGTCTCACAGGACGGACCAAGTCACAATCCCCTCGATGCACGCCCACACGCCCGTCACCTAGCATGTGCGTCACCTCTAAAGTAATCATATGGTACAAAAATCTGGGGTTTCATACCCTCAGGACCAGATTTAAAACTGTTACTTACCTCAACCCGTGTAATTCTTTATTCTGCTATGCCTTTGCCACGAGAATTGGTCTCTGAAAGCCTCGTATCTAGCCACAATTAATTCGATTCAGTAAATACAAATTATTGCAATTAATTCCATAAGGAAATACTAATTGTAAAGAAAATCTGAAATTAACTCAAAAATCACCCGTGGGGCCCACGTATTGGAACCCTACAAAAGTTACAGAATATGAACGCCCATCCAACCACGAGTCCAACCATATATATTTCACCAAAATCCAACACCAACTCGACCCTCAAATCTGTCTATGAAGATTTCTACCATTTTCAACCCAATCCTTACCCATTTGAACTTAACAATCTTTCCACAACCTTATTGGTATGTATACATAATACTCTTACACCCAAGAATCATACTATTAATCACCCATTTTACTCCAAACCCGAAATTGAAGAATTGAGGAAAGAAATTCTTACCTCTTTGAAGCCCTAGCAAGATCCTTGTGAAACCTTCAAACCTTGAACAAGAATTGATGGATAAATGACTAAGTCTTCACTTTCTCTCTCTAAAATGCTCTCACCTCTCTCTAAAATATCAAATGAAACCCTTCAAAATGATCCCCAATAATGTTTTATAAGAATGGGATCGGGTTTATAAAACTAGAAAAATGAAGCTCCGGAACAGGTTCTGCGGTAGCATATGCGACCGCATAATGGTTATGCGGATCGCATATCGGTCGCATAATCGGTGTCCAATACTGGCAATTATCTGTTTGTGTATGCGGTCACTATGCGGCCCGCATACCTATTCTGCGGTCGCATAGTGACCGCAAAATAGTTATGTGGTCGCATAGTCGACCGCAGATTTCATCCAAACTGGCCCTCTTCTTCCTCACTTCTGAGGCCATTATGCGGCTCGCAGAGTGATTATGCGGTCGCATAATGGGCCGCAGAAATATGTTTTTCTGCCAAAAAATTTCCTTTACTTCCCAGTGCAATGTTCAACCCAAAAAGTCCGAGTCGCGGCGAGCAAGCTAGCCGCGAGAAATTTCTACAACCTTTGTACTAATTGATCTAACTCGAAACCACAAAACCTTAATTTCCTTTGCAAAAATTCTCCGGGTCACTACACATACGTCAACATCTGGTCAACCTTTCCAACTAAATTTCGAAACCTTGGAACTAGGTGTTCCAAATCATTCAAAAACCTCACCGGACCCGAACCAATTACCCTCGGCAAGTCACATAACAAATGTAAAGCATAAATTGAGCAGTAAATGGGGTAACGGGGTTATAATACTCAAAATGACCGGCCGGGTCGTTACATTCTCCCCCTCTTAAACAAACGTTTGTCCTTGAACGGGTTTAGAATAATACCTGAAGTCTCAAATAAGTGTGGGTATTTACTCTGCATCTCCTGCTCAATTTCCCGAGTAGCTTCTCCGACTGGCTGGCCTCTCCACTGCATCTTCACTGATGCTATGTTCTTGGACCTCAATTTTCGAACCTGCCGGTCTAAAATAGTTACCGGCTCCACATCATAAGTCAAATTACCGTCCAGCTGCACTGTACTGAAGTTCAGAATATGAGACGGATCCCCGACATACTTTCGGAGCATGGATACATGGAACATCGGATGAACACCTGATATACTAGGTGGCAAAGCAAGTTCATAAGTCACATCTCCAATTTTCTTAAGTATCTCAAAAGGCCCAATATACCGAGGGCTCAACTTGTCCTTCTTTCCGAACCTCAACACACCCTTCATTGGTGAAATTTTGAGCAGAACCTTCTCCCCAACCATGTAAGCAACATCACGGACCTTCCTATCGGCATAACTCTTCTGTCTAGACTGCGCCGTGAGAAGTCGCTCCTGAATCAATTTAACCTTGTCCAAAGCATCCTGAACCAAATCAGTACCCAATAGCCTCGCCTCACCCGGCTCAAACCAACCAACCGGAGATCGACACCGTCTCCCATATAAATCCTTATACGGAGCCATCTGAATACTCGACTAGTGGTTTTTATTGTAAGCAAACTCCGCGAGTGGAAGAAATTGATTCCAAGAACCCCCAAAATCAATTACACAAGCGCATAACATATCCTCCAATATCTGAATAGTGCACTCGGACTGTCCGTCCGTCTGAGGGTGAAATGTTGTACTCAACTGAACCTGTGTGCCCAATTCTCGCTGCACTGCCCTCCAAAACTGCGAGGTAAACTGCGTATCCCAATCTGAAATAATGGACACCAGCACACTGTGTAGGCGAACAATCTCGCGAATATATATCCCAGCCAACCGCTCCGAAGAATAATTTGTACCAACTGGAATAAAATGTACGGACTTGGTCAGCCGATCTACTATCACCCAAACAACATAAAAATTTCTCAAAGTCCGTGGGAGCCCAACTACGAAATCCATGGTAATATGCTCCCATTTCCACTTCGGAATTTCAAGTCTCTGAAGCAATCCTCCCAGAGTATGATGTTAATACTTCACCTGTTGACAATTTAGACACCGAGATACAAACCCAACTATATCCTTCTTCATCCTCCTCCACCAATAGTGCTGCCTCAAATCCTGATACGTCTTCGCAGCACCTGGATGAATGGAGTACCGCGAACTGTGAGCTTCCTCGAGAATCAACTCACGCATACCATCTACATTAGGCACACATAGCCTGCCCTGCATCTGTAATACACCGTCCTCTCCAATAGTGACTTCCTTGGCATCAGCGTGCTGAACCATGTCCTTAAGGACAAGCAGATGTGGGTCATCATACTGACGTTCTCTAATACGACCATACAGAAAATACTGGGAAACCACACAAGCCAAAACTCGATTCGGCTCCGAAACATCCAATCTAACAAACTGATTAGCCAAGGACTGAACATCCAAGGCTAAAGGCCTCTCTGCTACCGGTAAGTATGCTAAGTTGCCCAAACTCTAAGCCTTAAGACTCAAGGCATCGACCATTACATTGGCCTTGCCGGGATGATAAAGAATAGTGATATCATAATCCTTAAGCAACTATAACCACCTTCTCTCCCGCAAATTAAGATCCTTCTGTTTAAACAAAGGTCGTAGACTCCGATGATCGGTATATACCTCACACTGGACACCATACAAGTAATGACGCCAAATGTTCAAGGCATGAACAATAGCTGCTAACTCAAGATCGTGGACTGGATAATTTTTCTCATGTACCTTTAACTGTCTGGATGCATAGGTAATCACCCTACCGTCTTGCAGAAGCACTGCGCCGAGAGCAATACGCGATGCGTCACAATACACAGTATACAACTCTGAACCTGTAGGCAATACCAATACTGGAGTTGTAATCAAAGCTGTCTTGAGCTTTTGAAAGCTCTGTTCACATTCATCCGACCACCTGAACGGAGTACCTTTCTGGGTCAATTTAGTCATAGGTGATACAATAGACGAGAATCCCTCCACGAAGCAACGATAATAACCGGTCAAGCCGAGAAAACTCCGAATCTCAGTAACTGAGGATGGTCTAGGCCAATTCTGAATTGCTTCTATTTACTTTGGGTCCATCTTAATTCTTTCATTGGACACTATATGTCCCAAGAATGCTACCGAACTAAGCCAGAACTCACACTTAGAGAATTTAGCATAAAGTCTCTCCTTTCTCAGCCTCTGTAATACAATACCCAAGTGTTGTGCATGCTCCTCCTGGCTACGTGAGTACACCAGAATATCATCAATAAATACTACGACAAATAAATCAAGATATGGCTGAAATACACTATTCATCAAATGCATAAATGTTGTTGGGGCATTGGTTAGCCCAAAAGACATCACAAGAAATTCATAGTGGCCATAACAAGTCCTGAATGTCATCTTTAGAATATATGAATCCTGAATTTTCAACTGGTGATATCCAGACCTCAAATCAATTTTGGAGAACACCCTTGCTCCCTGAAGCTGGTCAAATAAATCATCAATACGCGGCAATGGATATTTATTCTTGATTGTAACTTTGTTCAACTGCCTATAATCAATACACATCCGCATAGTACCATCTTTCTTTTTCACAAACAGAACCGGTGCACCCCAAGGTGACACACTAGGCCTAACAAACCCCTTTTCAGGGAATTCCTGAAGTTGCTCTTTCAATTCTTTTAACTCAGCTGGTTCCATACGATACGAAGGAATAAAAATGGGTTGAGTGCCCTGCACCAAGTCAATACCGAAATCAATATCCCTGTCGGGTGGCATTCCCGACAGGTCTGCAGGAAATACATCCGGAAAGTCTCGTACGACCAGTACTGAATCAATAATAGGAGTATCTGCATCAACATCTCTCACAAAGGCCAAATATGACAAGCATCCCTTTCCAACTATACGTTGGGCCTTTAAATAAGAAATTACCCTGCTAGAAACAAAATCTAGAGAACCTCTCCATTCAACTTTTGGCAACCCCGGCATCATCAACGTCACGATTATTGCGTGACAGTCCAGAATAGCATGACATGGAGACAACCAATCCATACCTAGGATTTCATCGAAATCAACCATACCGAGTAATAAGAGATCAACTCTAGTCTCCAGTTCTCCAATAGTTACTACACACGACTTATACACACGATCCATTGTAATAATATCGCTCACCAGTGTAGATACACAAACAGGTGAAACTAAGGACTCACAGGGCATATCTAGATAATGAGAAAAATAGAATGATACATATGAATAAGTGGAGCCAGGGTCAAATAGTATAGAAGCCTCCCTGTGGCACATTGAAACAATACCTGTAATTACTGCGTCTGAGGCAACAACATCTATCCTGGAAGGAAAAGCATAGAATCGAGCCTGCCCGCCACCTGATCGGCCTCCCCCTCTTGGGCGACCCCTAGATGCCTGACCCCCACCCCGAGCTGGGTGGGTGGGTGGTGTAACTACTGGTGCTAGTGCTGTTGGTCGAGAACTCTGCTGTGGAGCCCCACTCAACAGCCTAGGACACTCTCTCTTGAAGTGACCAAATTTTCCGCACTCAAAACAACCCCTCCTCTGATGGAACTGCTGCTCCTTATAACTCGAGGAATAAGCTGCAGAAGCTTGTATGGACGAGGCATGATGAGAACTCTATGTTGGTAGTGCACTGAATGAACACAAGCCTGAGTGAGCATTGTAAGAACCGTGGCTAGCTGATGCACCACGATGAGCTGGACGACCCGTCTTAGCGTGTCTGTAAGAACGACCCCTACCGCGGTAAACCTGACCCCCTGAAGGAACACCGTTGTAATCACCTGGACTATGAGGCCTCTTAGCCTCTCTCTCTCTCTCTTTCTCCACGTTCCTGACTACGAACCATCTCTATCTGCCGAGCAATGTGCACTACCTCATTAAAAGTAGCACCTGATACTCTCTCCTAGGCATAAGTAGTCGCAGCTGATATATGAGGCCATCAATGAACCTCATAATCCTCTCTCTATCAGTGAGAACCAACCAGACTGCGTGATGAGCCAACTTAGAAAATCTCATCTCGTACCGCATAACGGATATATCACCCTGGCGAAGCTGCACAAACTGTCTGCGCAACTCTTCTCTGTGGGACTGAGGTACGAACTTCTCCAAAAAGACCACGGAGAACTGATGCCAAGTAAGGGGTGATGCGCCAACAGGCCTATGTCTCTCATAAGTCTCCCACCATCTGAGTGCAGACCCAGAAAACTGAAAAGTAGTGAATGAGACCCCACTAGTCTCCAGAATACCTGCTGTCCGAAGCATCTGTTGACACCTATCCAGAAAATCCTGAGCATCCTCTGACTCAATACCGCTAAATGGTGGAGGTCGAAGCCTCTCAAATCTCTCAAGTCTCCTCTGCTCATCATCTGCCATAACAGGAACTACCAGGGCCTGAGCAGTTACAACGGGCTGGGCTGGTAGTGCCCCCGGTATCTGAAGTCCCTGTACTACCTGGTCTGGAGTACGGGTAACGGGGGTATGAGTACCTCCCCCAGCCTGAGAAGTGGTAGGTGCGGCCTGAGCCGAAACCACCTGAGCAAGACCAGTGCAGGCTGCCAATATCTAGGCCAAAGTGTCCTGAATGCCTTCAATCTCAATGGGCACAGTTGGTGCCTGAGCTGATCCTGTCGGCTCAACTATATCTGGAATCTGCTCCTGAGCTGGAGCAACTGGTGGTACTACAGGTGCTAGTCTAACTATGGTACAAGCTATACCTCGACCTCTACCTCGGCCCAGGCCTCTACCACGGCCCCGGCCTCTCGCGACCCTAACTTGTGGCACTAGTGATTGACCGTCCGATCCGGTAGTACGTGTCCTTACCATCTATGAGAGAATAGAATAGCAGAAATTTAGTTTCCAGAATCAACAAATCCGCACGACAGAATACAAGAAAGTAAAATTTTCCTAAGGGTTCTACAGCCTCTTGAAGATAAGTACAGACATCTCCGCACCGATCCGCAAGACTCTACTAAACCTGCTCATGACTCGTTAAACCTATGTAACCTAGGCTCTGATACCAACTTGTCACGACCCAAAATCTGACCTGTCGTGATGGCACCTATCTCGAAACTAGGTAAGCCGATAACATCAATAACCCCAAATTTTCTTTAAGTTTGAAAAACATAATAATTTGAGTCTAATAAAAGACCTCACAATTTACGATGCAAACACTCCCAAAACCTGGTGTCACTGAGTACATGAGCATCTAATTATGAATACAAGTCTGAAAAATACTGTCCATAATAGTCTCAGACCAAATACAGTAAATAAGGAGATAGGGAAGGAGAGGCAAGGTCTGCGAAACACGACAGCTACCTCAGAATCTCCGGAAAATCAGCTGAGTGACAGAATCAACACCCGCTATGTCCGGGAACACCTGGATCTGCACACAAAGTGTAGGGTGTAGTATGAGTACAACCAACTCAGCAAGTAATAATAATAAATAAGGAACTGAAGATAGTAACGAGCTACATAGTTATGGTTCATTTTCAGTAATTTCAACAAATAATAGATCTGCTATCAAATCTGGCAGTTTAAAGTCAAATCAATTTTTTATAGAGTTCCTGTTCATGTAATCCGTATATAAAAATCTTTCAGAGATTTCACAATAATGACAGATAACAACTAAGTGCAACAACAAATGGAAATCAAGTACAACCTCTCAAGACAACAATCACTCACTGGGCTCCTAGCCCTCATCATTCACTCTCAATGGGTACCCACACTCACTGGGGATGTACAGACTCTGGAGGGGCTCCTACAGCCCAAGCGCTATAATCTGCACGGCCAACTCACATGTCATAGTATCAATATCTGGATCTGCACGGCCAACTCACGTGCTGCAAGGATAACTCACGTGCTATAGCATCAATATGTGGATCCGCATGGCTAACTCACGTGCTATAGTAGCAATATCTCACAATCAGGCCCTCGGCCTCACTCAGTCATAAATCTCTCCAGTCTCTCGGGCTCTCAATAATCATGAAATCAGCCCAAACAACAATGATATGATGCATCAATAATAAATAATAGAGACTGAGATAAAATAAACAAGTAAACTGTGACTGAGTACCAAACAATAATTTAGCAGATAATTAAATATGTACACGACCTCTGTGGGTCCCAGCAGTACCAACATATAGCCTAAACATGGTTTTTAACATGCCTTATAGCTAAATTTCAACAACACATAGAGAGAATATAGCTAACAACAAGTTATTCAACTTTACAGTCTCACGGGACGGACCAAGTCACGATCTCCTCGGTGCATGCCCATACGCCCGTCACCTAGCATGTGCGTCACCTCCAAAGTAATCATATGATATAAAAATTCGGGGTTTCATACCCTCAGGACTAGATTTAAAACTGTTACTTACCTCAACCCGTGTAATTCTTTATTCCGCTATGCCCATGCCATGAGAATTGGTCTCTGAAAGCCTCGTATCTAGCCACAATTAATTCGATTCAGTCAATACAAATTATTGTAATCAATTTCATAAGGAAATACTAATTTCCAATAAAATTCGAAACACGTATCGGAACCCGACAAAAGTTACAGAATATGAACGCCCATCCAACCACGAGTCCAACCATACATATTTCACCAAAATCCGATACCAACTCGACCCTCAAATATTCAATTAAAGTCTATGAAGATTTCTACTATTTTCAACCCAAACCTTACCCATTTAAACTTAACAATCTTTCCACAACCTTATTGGTATCTATACATAATACTCTTACACCCAAGAATCCTACTATTAATCACCCATTTTTACTCCAAACCCAAAATTGAAGAATAAAGGAAAGAAATTCTTACCTCTTTGAAGCCATAGCAAGATCCTTGTGAAATCTTCAAACCTTGAACAAGAATTGATGGATAAATGACTAAGTCTTCACTTTCTCTCTCTAAAATGCTCTCACCTCTCTCTAAAATATCAGACGAAACCCTTCAAAATGACCCCCAATAGTGCTTTATAAGAATGTTGTCGGGTTTATAAAACCAGAAAAATGAAACTCCGGAACAGGTTCCGCGGTCGCATATGCGACCGCATAATGGTTATGCGGATCGCATATCAGTCGCATAATCGGTGTCCAATACTGGCAAACATATGTCGGTGTATGCGGTCACTATGCGGCCCGCATATTTGTTCTGCGGTCGCATAGTGACCGCAGAACAGTTATGCGATCGCATAGTCGACCGCAGATTTCATCCAAACTGGCCCTCTTCTGCTTCACTTCTGCGGGCATTATGCGGCCTGCAGAGTGATTATGCGGTCGCATAATGGACCGCAGAAACGTGTTTTTTCGCCAAAAAAATTTCTTTACTTTCCGGTGCATTGTTCAACCCAAAAAGTCCGAGCCGCGGAGAGCAAACTCCCCGCGAGAAATTTCTACAA